>NC_088791.1:40652997-41277997 GCF_011386835.1 Chrysemys picta bellii
CACCAGTGAAGGTGCGTCGGAACTGCTCTGCTCCAGCTTTGCTATAGCTCGTCCCCAGAACTGTTCGTTCATTTAGTACCTGTAGTTAGTTAGCTGAGTAGTTAGTTTTAGTCAGTCAGTGAGCCTGTGCCGGGGCATGCCCCAGGATTTAAGTCGTACGGTTCTTGTCATGAACCTATGCCAAGAAGTGACCCGCACACAGACTGTTTGCGCTGTTTGGGAGAAACCCACATCAGTGAAAGGTGCAAAATTTGCAAATCGTTTAAGCCCCAGACTAAAAGGGAAAGAGACATTAGGCTCCGGGCCAATGTGATGGACTCGGTGCTGACCCCGGGACGCCTCTCCGAGCCGGTACCAGGCACCGCGGTGTTGATACGCGGCGATCAGCCAGTGCCATCAACTAGTCGGCACCGCTCCCCATCCATGGGGCATGCAATGAGGACCAAGAAGACTCCCTCCTCACAACAGCACCGTGGGAAGTCTGGGAAAGAGGCTAGGCCCATGTCAGGCAGTCGTTGATCCCCGTTGGGCCCCAGGCCTCCAACTCATGTAGAGTGGAGTAGCCCGGCCCCTTCAGAACAGGCCTCTCCGGATGCCTTCCACACCCGAAGCCCTCCAGGCGGCCCAGGACATCATGTCTATGCCGGTGCCTGAAGCTCTGCCGATGTTGGCCCCATGCTCCAGAGGCAAGCCGCCGTTGGTATCTCTGCAGTTGCCCCAGGCTCGATACCGGTCTTGGTCGAGGGAATGTTCCCGACGCCAATCATCACCCAGCGTCCGCTCGGGGCAGAGTCCATGTGGATCGCCCCTGACTAGACTGTCGGGCTGGGTTCCGGCCGGCCGGGACTCCCGGCACCGGTCCGCCTCAGAAAGCGGCAGACGTCCTTGGTCCTCGTCCCGGAGAGGATACCGCAGTTGGTCATGGCATGGTCATCGACACCATTCCTGCTCCGAGTCTCCGCCGAGACATTGCAGCCCCGGGCATCGATCGCCGGCGTCTCGCCATCGTGGATCCGCCCGTCGAAGCCATTTGCGGAGCAGCTATTACCATCAATACCAGTCCTCCATGTGAAGATCGCGATCCTGTGACCGTCGCAGATCCCAGCACCGCCGCTCCTCTCGGTCAAGAGACAGCAGTGGATCCTACGCCAGTCAGGTCTCCATTCGTAGCCGCCCTTCGACGAGCCAGACTGGCCAACTCAGACAGCTGGCCCCGCTGGTGCCACAGCAAGTGCAGTGGCACCAAGCGTCGTGGCCAGCCCAGTGATACCAGTGGGCACTGTGGCCTCTGGCGCAGCCCTCGGTGGCCGGAGCTACGGAGGCTCTGTTGGCCTCCATCTCCAGACCCCTGACAAAGGAGTCGGTGGGACATGTCCTTGGCACTGGGCCCGGAGTCCGTCCAGGTGGTGGATCCTCTGGTGCCAGCCGACACCCTGAGCACCGCACCCACCTCTTTGCCCCGCCCGGATGAGGCAATTGCGGCCCCGCCCCCCTCCATCCCGCAGGAGGTCTTCAGGGCCCACCAAGACTCTTAAAGAGGGTGGCAGCAAACCTCTAGGCAGAGGAGATGGAAGAACCTGTGGACTTCCTATTCAACGTTGTGTCCCCATCGGCACCGGGTAGGGTGACCTTGCCACTCCATGAAGGGGTGGCTAAGATTTCAAATGCCCTGTGGCAAACACCGGTCTTGTTGGCCCCTATATCAAAGAAGGCTGAGCAAAAGTACTTCATACGTGCTAAGGGGCATGAGTACTTATATACCCACCCAGCGCCCAACTCCCTGGTGGTCGAGTCGGTCAACCACAGGGAACGACAAGGTCAGCCAGCCCCGACCCCAAAGAACAAAGACTCTCAGAGACTGGACTCTTTCGGTAGGAAAATTTGTTAGTCTTCGAGCTTCCAGTTACGGGTGGCAAACCATCAGGCTCTCCTGGGCTGGTATGAATTCAATCTGTGGGGCTCTCTGCCCAAGTTTGAGGACTCCCTCCAGGAGCGTATTAAGAAGGAGTTCAGGGTGCCCGTGGAGGAAGGGACATCGGCAGCTCGAGCTTCCTTGCAGGCTGCCTCAGATGCTGCGGATATGGCTGCGTGATCGATGGCCTCAGAGTGTCTATGAGAAGGGCGTCATGGCTCTTGCTCTCTGGGCTGTCCAGCGAGGTGCAGTCTTCCATGCAGGACCTCCCGTTTGATGGGAAAGCTTTGTTTGCAGAGGAAACAGATACAAGACTGCATGGCATGAAGGACTCCCGCACGACCCTCCTGACACTGCGTCTATATGTCCCAGCTCCGGCAAAACCTAAATTTAAGCTGCAGCAGACTTCTACCCCGGCTGCCCTCCCGAAGTACGAGCCCGCCCATAAGTAGCGGGACTATAAGAGACGCCCTCATAGGCAGTCTCGACCTGCCCCCTAGCCTGGGCCCTCTAAGGGCAAACAGGCGGGGAAAAGGCATTTTTGACGGGACGCTCGGGGGCATCCTGCCAGTCCTCGTCAGGGATCCAACCCCAATAAAGCTTCCCTTCTCCAAACGGTTGTGTGCTTTCCTCCCGGAATGGTCGTGGATCATCTCGGACCAATGGGTCCTCAACACCATCTCCTGAGGTTACACCCTCCAGTTTACCTCCTCCCCACCCAACCACCCCCCGCCCCTGTTCCTCCTGAGGGACCCCTCGCATGAAGCCCTGCTCGAGCAGAAGGTGGGGCGGCTCCTGGAACTAGGAGCGATAGAGGCAGTGCCTGCGGAGTTCACGGGCAATGGGTACTACTCCTGTTACTTCCTTATCCCAAAGGCCAAAGGGGGGCTCAGACCCATACTGGACCTACGGGGCCTAAACTAGCACATGGTGAAGCTCAAATTCCACATGGCTTCCCTGGCCTCCATCATCCCCTCTACAGGATGCGTACTTCCACATGCACATTCAAGGGGCACAGGCACTTCCTCTGGTTTGTGGTGGGACACAATCATTACCAATTTACGGTCCTCCTGTTTGGACTGTCCACTATCCACTGCCACCAGGGTGTTTACAAAATGCATGTTGGTAGTAGCGGCCTACCTGAGACGGCGGAGGGTCCAGATCTTTCCCTATCTGGACGATTGGCTAGTCAAGGGCACCTCCCGGTTGCAGGTGAGGAATCACGTGGCGCTCCTCCTGTCCACGTGCACCGCCTTGGGCCTGCTGGTAAACAACACCAAGTCCACATTAGTCCCGGTCCAAAGCATAGACTTTATCAGGGTGCTCCTGGACGCAGTGTCGGCCAAGGCCTCCCTCCTGCCAGACAGGTTCAAGACTCGGAAGGGTCTCATTGACTTGGCCACAAGGTTCCCGGTTACAACAGCCAGGGTTTGCCTGCAGCTCTTGGGTCATATGTCGGCGTACACGTATGTGGTCCATCACACCAGACTCAGGATGAGGCCTCTCCAGCTCTGGCTGGCCTCGAATTTCTCCCAGGCCACGGACGGGATGGACAAGGTCCTCACAGTGCCACACTCAGTGATCACCTCCCTGTGGTGGTGGTCCACCCCAAGCAACATGCTCCAAGGGGTCCTGTTCAGGCACAAGGCCCCATCGTTGGAACTGGTGTCCGATGCGTCAGACCTGGGTTGGGGTGCCCACGTGGGGAGTGTTCAGACCCAAGGTCTGTGGTTGGCTCAAGACCTGACCCTACACATAAACGTCAAAGAACTCAGGGCTGTGCGGCTGGTATGTATGGCCTTCTGCTCGTGCCTGGAGGGCAAGATAGTCAAGGTCCTCACGGACAACACGGCCTCCATGTTCTATATCAACAGGCAAGGCGGGGCCTGATCCTCTGCCCTCTGCCAAGAAGCCCTCAGGCTGTGGGACTTCTGTATAGCCCACAATATCCACCTGAAGGCCTTCCACTTAGCGGGCATCCGGAACAAGAAGGCGGATCGCCTAAGCAGGGACTTTTCCTCGCAACATGAGTGGTCCCTCCACCCGAAAGTGGCCCACCTGCTCTTCCAAAGGTGGGAACTCCCCAGGTGGACCTGTTCATGACTCAACAGAACCAGCGATGCCCCTGGTTCTGCTCCGGGGGGGCCTGGGAAGGTGCGCTATCTCCGATGCCTTTCTCTTGTTGCGGTCAGGCAGGCTTCTCTACGCCTTTCCCCTGTTCCCTCTAATCAGCAGGGTCTTGGAAAAGATAAAGTCGGACAAGGCCCAGGTCCTCCTGATTGCCCCGGCGTGGCCCAGGCAGTACTGGTACGAGACCCTCATGAGCCTGGCAGTAGCTCCGCCGTGGCTGTTACCGCTCCGCTCGGACCTGCTCTCACAGGACCAGGGCCGCCTCCTCCATCCCAACCTAGTGGCTCTCCATCTCACGGTGTGGCTGCTCAATGATTAGGGGGAGAGGAGAGGGCGTGCTCGGAACAGGTTCAGTGTGTCCTCCTTGAAAGCAGGCGACCTTCCACTTGCCGTGTTTACTTGGCTAAGTGGTCACGATTCTCTAAGTGGGCGGCGGACCAGGTTGTCTCCCCGGTGTCTGTCCCTATCCAGCTTATCCTTGATTACCTCCTCCACCTGAGGGCCCAGGGCCTGGTGCCCTCATCGGTCAAGGTACACCTGGCGGTCATGTCGGCCTTCCATCCACTGGTGCAAGGACACTCAGTGTTCTCCCACACTATCACTGGCTGGTTCCTTAAAGGTCTGGAACGCCTCTTCCCGTACTCTAGGCCCCTGGTTCCACAGTGGGACTTAAACCTGGTCTTAGCTTGTCTCACAGGGCCCCCGTTTGAACTGTTGGCCACGTGCTCCTGGTCTCACCTCTCGTAGAAGGTGGCCTTCCTGTTTGCTATCATGTCGGCTAGACGAGTCTCGGAGCTCAGGGCCCTGACCTCCGAACCCCAGTACATGGACTTTCACAAGGACAAGGTCCAGCTCCGCCCACACCCCACGTTCCTCCCTAAAATGGTCTCCGCATACCACATGGGTCAGGACATTTTTCTGCCGGTCCTCTGCCCTATGCCTCACGCATCCAGTGAGGAGCACTGCCTCCACACGCTCGACGTGCTGCGGGCCTTGGCTTTCTACCTCGAGCGGACTAAGCCATTCAGGAAGTCCTTGCAACTGTTTATCGCCTTGGCTGAGCGTGCAAGGGGCCAGCCGATCTCCACCCAGAGGCTTTCCAACTGGATCACTTCATGCATCCGGTCCTGTTATGAGCTGGCGGGCGTTCCCCTGCCACCCATTGTGAAGGCACACTCGACCTGGGCACAGGCCTCGTCAACTGCCTTAGTAGCCCACGTCCCCATCCAGGACATTTGTAGGGCTGCCACGTGGTCTTCAGTTCACATGTTCACCTCGCACTATGCGATTGTCTCCCAAACCAGGGAGGACACCGGGTTCGGCAGGGCCATCCTGGGAACTTGTGAACTCCTACCCACCTCCCACAGATATAGCTTGGAATCACCTACTGTGGAATACACGTGAGCAATCACTCAAAGAAGAAAAGACAGTTACCTTTTCCGTAACTGGTGTTCTTCGAGATGTGTTGCTCATGTCTATTCCACATCCCACCCTCCTTCCCCTTTGTCAGAGTTGTCTGGCAAGAAGGAATTGAGGGTGGGGGGAGCACGCAGCTCCCCTTATACCACGCCAGGCAGGTGCCACTCCAGGCTCCCCCCTACGGGTACTGCTAGGGGAAAAACGTCCGGCACCGGTGCACTTGGTGAGCATGCACGCCTACTGTGGAATAGACATGGGCAACACATCTCGAAGAACACCAGTTACGGAAAAGGTAACTGTCTTTTCAGCTAATTATCCGCCTTAATGCCTAAATCTTTTTCAGAGTCGCTGCTTCCCAGGATAGAGTCCCCCATTCTGAAAGTTTGGCCTACATTCTTTGTTCCTAGATGTGGACATTTACATTTAACCATATTAAAATGCATATTGTTTGCTCGCTCCCAGTTTACCAAATGATCCAGATCACTCTGAATCAGTGACCTGTCCTCTTCATTATTTACCACTCCCTCAATTTTTATATCCTCTGCAAACTTTATCAGTGATGATTTTATGCCTTCTTCCAGGTCACTGATAATGTTAAATAGAGTAGTGCCAAGAAATAATCCCCGCAGGACCCCACTGTAAATACACCCACTCAGTGGCCATTCCCATTTACATTTTAAGACCTATCAGTTAGCCAGTTTTAATCCATGTAATGTGTGCCATGGTTAATTTTATATTCTAGTTTTTTAATCACAATGTCATGCTGTACCAAGTAAAACACCTTCAAAAAGTCTAAATATATAACATCAACACTATTACCTTTTTCAACCAAGCTTACAATTTCAAAAAAAGATATCCGGTTAGTTGGACTGGATCTATATTCCATAAACCCATGTTGATTGGCATTAATTACATTACCATTCTTTATTAATGTAGTGCCATATCTGCCACTCCATTGGCTTGCCTGGGATCAATGTCAGGCTGACCAGATCTATAATTATTAGGCCATCCTGTTTACTCTTTTTAAAAATTGGCACACTAGCTTTCTTCCAGGCTTCTAGAACTTCCCCAGTGCTCCAAGATTTATTGAAAAATCAACATTAATCTTCCACAGAGCAGCTCAGCCAGCTCTTTTAAAACTCTTGGATGCAAGATATCTGGAGATTCTGATTTTAAAATGTCTAACTTAAGTAGCTTCTGTTTAACATCCTCCAGAGATACCAATGGAATGGAAACAGAGTTATCATTACCATGTGAAATTATATCATCGTTTTCCCCCCAAAAAACCAGAAACAGCAACATTTAAACACTTGTGCCTTTTCTGCATTATTATTGATAATTCTACCATTTCCATTTAATAAATGGACCAATGCCATTGTCAAGATTTTTTTTGTTTTTTTGTTCCTCATATACTTAAAATAACTACTTATTGCCCTTAACACTGGTGGATTTCTTCTTCTGTCACTTTGCTTTCCTTATGAATTGTTATTCTATTTATTCTGCCCCAGAACTAAAATTTAATGTTTACCATTCTGTTTTATGATTGGATTTCACTTCAGAGGGAGGATCACCTATGGTAAGACTCTTAGATCAGCAGACATAGATGAGAAGAAGAAATATCAGAATTCCCAACTATACAATTTTGTATAACTTCATCTGGGACTTCTCTACCCTGGTAATTTATCTGTGACAGGAGTATAAAGACCTCATACCTATTCTTTATGGTGATATTTTTGGCTGGATGCATTGAAGGCAATGGAACACAGAGGCTGACTCAGACTACTAAAATTGGATACTTTGGACTCTATACAAAATGTACAGATTAGGGCTGAACTCTGGGACATGTTAGACATGCTTTCTTGAAAATTACCTGTCCCATGCTCTCTAAGCAAACCAGCAATGGGCAAAGGCCTCGATCATCAGGAGTCCAACACTGCTGACCTGCTTTCAGGGTTGAGGGCACAGAAGTTTTAAACCCAGTCCCAACATGTTTAGATGATTTATTTATTTGTAAATCTGGCCAGCCAGAGCCTTGTTCAGGAATTACTGTTTTTTCCCTAGGAACATCCAAGAAAGGCGATTTCTCCAGCTTTATGGCTGTGCAATCTTGTGTGGCCTGCATGGGCACAAAGAGGGTAAAGGAGGGGGTGGCAGATTGGCATAATCTCTCCTTCCTTCCACCGCTAACTCTGTAACATGCAGCTGCAGAGCTAGAATTGTTTTCACTGTGATTTGGCACTGGCGGCTTTCTATGGCCTGTATAGCTTGGAATATCATGGGTATTTTCAGCTGGCTTTGGGCCCTGCTTAAGTGATCTATATGTGCTATAACTTGCAATAGTTTCCTTCTTCCTGCTCCTCAGTGCACCATAGACTAAATACATGAACTATAAAATAACAATTCATCCATTTAAAGTTTCTAATTATCAAATTATTTAATTTGTAATTGGACACCATGTAAAGTTGACCAGAGGAGCAGGTAAATTGCAGTGTTATCAATCCTCAGTATTTTATTGGGAGTATCATTATATATTTGGTGCCTTTCTTAAAGCACCAGTTACTGGATTCATTTGATTATGTGAGAATCCCAGCTTTCATTTTGTTAAAAGTAAGTTTCTAGCCTTCATGGTTGCAGAGAACAGCTTGAAAATATGAACTGAGTATATCTAAAAGGTGCAGAAACCAGATGACAAATAAAATGAACTCCCAATTTAAAAAACAAAAAACTTATAATTCTAAAGCCAATTATGATTTTTGACTGACTGTGGTTGGCAGTTCTGAAACTGACCAATGCATGGAAAACTTTACTGAGTACTGGATGTGGAAAATGATGGCCTAAACAAATCATGCCAGAATCAGCTCAGTTCTTCAGCCTTCCAAGATATTGCAGCCAACTTGAGTACTATGAAGTTTAACATTTGTGGGTTAAATTGTTAGAAAAAGGTAAGTTTCTTCTCTGTGGGAACATTCTGATAATTTTCAGAAGAATGTGTTCTCAGACCCAAGTTTTCCCTTTCCCGACATTTTTGTACACCCTGCTGGTGTAATGCCTCCTTACACCCAAGAAGTTAGGTATACTATGGGTACGTCTACACTACCCACCGGATCGGCGGGTAGTGATCAGTCTATTGGGGATCGAGTTATCGCGTCTAATGTAGACACGATAAATCGATCCCCGATCGCTCTGCCGTCGACTCCTGTACACCACGGCGAGAGGCGGAAGCGGAATTGATGGGGGAGCGGTGGCAGTTGACCCCGCACCGTGAGGACGCGAGGTAAGTCGACTTAAGATACATCAACTTCAGCTACACTATTCTCGTAGCTGAAGTTGCATATCTTAGGTCGACACCCCCCGTCCTCCCCCACCCGTCCCCCGGTGTAGACCAGGCCTAAGTGCTTTGATATAAAAGATGGTGGATCTGGTCAAGTGAAAAAATTCTCTAAGTTTTAGCTACCTGGCATTTTGACAATAGCTGCTGATTGTAAATTACTTTTTTATTGCTAAAAATATCAATAACATGCCTGTAGCTATTCTCACAGCAAGTATTGCCATCAGATGAAAACATGCTATTCTAGCAAGTAATCTCTGAAAGAAGGCATTAATAAATGTGAATATAACCCAGAGCTTATTTTACATTTTTAATGAGTCACATGTAGTCTAAATATTCATTGAGCCATTATTATTTTATATGGGATTCTTATGAAAAGTTCTTAAGCAAACATCAGATGTATGAGGGAAAAAAAGTCTGAATGGTGATATTAGCCGTACATTGAATCAAAAAATTAAATGGGCTCCACTAAGTAAAGATTTTCAAAAATTATCCAAATTAAATCAATGGGCTTTAATATGGATTATAATGGGTATATTTTTAAAAGAGAACGTCAGATTAATTTTCTTTTAGTAAATATGTTTTTAAAATATCAAATTTGCTTTCATTTAATTAGGTTCTGTTTCATGGTCCATGTGACATGACTTTAAGTACAACATCTTGGAAATACAAGCATTTCAGAGTCCTGATTTTAATACTCTAGTGAAATTGTTAGAATTGTGAACATCAGACATGAAAACCTTATCTATAAAAGAACCGATTCATGGAAAGTACTAGAGAGATCCCATGCTTTGGGAATCCTCTAGGAACCCTAGAGGAAAATTCAACCCCCTTCAACATTTAAAATAAATCACTGACATGTTTGTCTGGATGTCAGAACCCCATTTTAAAAAATGTATTGTCATTGTTACTGTTCCCTTTCCTGCTAATTCAATGATAAATTCACACCGAGCGTATTTGTTAGTGTGTCAGTACTGCTTGAGCTGTGAAATCAGAAATCCTTCTCCCCCTCTCTAGCTCACTCCAGCCTTCTTCCGGCTTCTCCTCAGGGATGTTCAGGAGAGAGAGAGAGAGACATCATGTGGTGGGACAGCATCGCCTGTTTCCCTTGATTTTCAAACTGTCATTCTTATTTAGTCACAACAGGTAAGAGGAAGGATGGTCCAGTCATTAGGGTGGTAGCCTGGGGCTAGGGCAGGGGTGGGCAAACTACAGGCTGGGGGCTGCATCTGGCCCTTCAGATGTTTTAATCAGGCCCTCGAGCTCCTGCCGGAGAGTGGGGTCCGGGGCTTGCCCCGCTCTGTGTATGCCGTAGCTCTGCGTGCCTCCAGACGGGGCAGCGCACAGCGTTGCCTGGCCACGCTTCTGCATAGGAGCCGGAGTGGGGACATGGCACTGCTTCTGGGAGTCGCTTGAGGTAAGCACTGCCCGGAGCCTGCACCCTGACCCCTTCCCATGCCCCTATTCTAGCCCTGATCCATGTCCCACCCTACAAACCCCTCGGTCCCAGCCCAGAATCTCCTCCTGCACCTCCAGCTGGAGCCCTCATCCCTCCACCCACACCCCAACCTCCTGCCCCAGCCCGGAGGCCCCTCCCACACCCTGAACTCCTCATTTCTGGCCCCACCCCAGAGCCCGCACCCCCAACCGGAACCCTCACCCCCTCCCGCACCCCAACCCCCAATTTTGTGAGCATTCATGGCCCGCCATACAATTTCCATACCCAGATGTGGCCCTCGGGCCAAAAAGTTTGTCCACCCCTGGGCTAGGGAGTTCACTGCTCTGCTACAGCTTTCCTGTGGGACCACAGGCAAGTCACTCAGTCTCTCTGTGCCTCAGTGCCCCATCTGTAACTGGAGATAATAGCACTTCCCTGCCTGAGAGGGCTGTTGTGAGGATAAATGCATTAAATATTGCTCAGCTACTACAGTAGTGGGCACCATACCTAAAACACAGAATAACTTCAGGTCAATTACAGTTCTCAGCAGAGGGTCTATGGCTAGTTTCTCTAACTCCTTATTAAATGTTGCTGTAATATACATGTGGTTTAAAACTTTAAGGGCTAGATCTCTAAAAGGACTGAGGTGCCCAAGTCCAAAATGTAGATCCTCAAAACCCCCGCTGAGCTGCCACCTAATCCTGTAGTTGCCTCAATTCCATAAGGGGGATATTGGAAGGGCATCTAGCTTCTAGGAGATTTAATTTGTAAAATTATGGCTTGCTTCAATACAATATCCTCATAAAGTGTTTAAAATTGTATTACTAGGAGTGTCTTTCTGTTCATAGGAATGTGTGTTAAACTGGTTATGTAACTAAACATATGGAGACCATTGGATACCCGGCTTTCATAGCCCATGGACTAGATTGGATAGTTGAACCCAAGTTCAACAGTTAAAAGAGAGAATGGAGACTCTCACCAAGAGTCTTGCTTTGCTATGGGTTCTGAGTCCAGCAAGAAAGGTCCAACTCAGAATCCTGCATTACACTGGGGATGAAATTCAAACAATTCCACTAGTGTTGACTGTCACAGTTTCAAGGTAACAGCACCTGTAGTCCCCTGTAGTCCTTTGAGGGCAACCACTTAAAGGTTTCTGGCTTCCAGTTGTCACCACTGCTGGGCAGAGCCTCACTCTCTCATGACTGGGAGTTTTAAGGCTGCACAACCCCCTGCCTTGCAGCATGATATCCCCAGCTAGCCAGTTGGTCTAAAACACCAGCACCTGTGCTTTGCTTTCCCTCCAAGGGCTATGACTATGGTATTGCCACCAGTTACAAGTTACCACACAGCTCTTTCTAAGCAAGCACACTTGTTAAGTAAAAGCATTACAGAGAAAACATACAGAAAACAATAAACATTCCTATGTGCATGTTAAAAGCTCAACAGAAGTTACCCATCAGCCTTATGGGGCCTGGGAGGGGAAACATTCACCCTTGGAGCACCCCCTTTGCATCTGTGCATCAGTGGTATGCTCAACTCGGGCACCTCCTGCAAGCCATCTGCAGCTGGTTCTGGTCTTCTGTGGCTCGGCTTTCCAGACAAGTTATGTAAGTTTCAAATCCCGTCTGGGGCCTCACAAACAATTCAAAACTAATCCGAGTAATTCTGGGGCTATTGAAGTCTTCTGTTTCTACTTCAGGCCCTAGCTCAGGGCCTCTCCCCCATAGGAGCCTACTCTCCTCTGTAGGAGTGTCCTGCCTCCTCTGCAGTCTCTCCCTGGATCCCACTCACTTTCCAGGGTCCACCATGTAGGCATAGATCTTGTTGGGCATTGAGTAAACTCACATATAGGGTGATGTGAGTGCAAACTTAAACTGTAAACAATTATCTGAGACAGTGTTTTTGGACTTGTTAAGTGGGAAAACCCTGAACTGATATGTCCTCCCCTTATGTCAAGCTTAAGTGATTGGTCCTTACATGATCCATACGATGTCCAAACCAATTAGATTCAAGAAGTAAAGGTGTCAGTAGCTAAGAAAAATGTATACACATGGTGTAGCACGTGACGTGATGTGGAATTGCGGTATCAACCTGTGCCAAAATGCCTTGTGCTTGAGCCAGGCCAGTTTGAGTGTAGTGTTGCTGTATGCCTAATAAAGGTACCCGAGTGACAAATTCCAGAGTCAAAGTGAGTTTTTGGAAACTGAATGGAAGAGGGTCTCAAGGGAGCCCAACACATACAGGGATCAGTTCTTTCCCTACAGCCTTCCTCAATCTCTGCCTACCCCAAGAGGGATTTCCTCAGCCTTTTCTGGCCAGGAGGCAACTAATCACTCCCAAGTGTGGGGCATGACTAATTGGAATTATTTCCTTTGCCTTGCAGGTGATGGGGATTAAACTCAATCACAGGGCTCTGGTAGGCTAAAGTCTTTCCAACTCTTCCAGAGGGTGGGAGCCCCTTTCGACCGAAAGTCCTGTTCATCTGCTTGATTGGACAATAGAGAGACAAGAGTGGTAAGACTGGAGTGGAGCTGGCAATGGTGGACCAGAGAAGAGGTCATTGGTTCGAGGCAGACCTGTCAGAACTGACCTTGGCTGACCAGAGCAGTCCGCAGCAGACAATGCCTAGGGCTTGTGGTACCATGTAAAGGAGCCCTAGCTGCCGGTTCAAACTGGGGTTGGTGGATCAGATTTAGGTGAGGATTTTGTGTTGAGATGGAACTTCAGGGTCCCCGATGAACTAGTCAACAAGTTCTAACAAATACTTTGGAATCTGCCATACCTCCTGCACACTTTGGGGTTTCTACTTAATTTCATTTTTTTAATCAACATGTTGTTTGTTTTTCCACTAGCTAAAATAGTTGTGTTACATTCCCCAAGACTCCTGTATGCCTGTTGAATGGAGAAGGTATACTGTTACGGTGACCATGATTATAGTTTTAAGTTCCTAGGACCTGTAGATGTGAACAGGATTCTAGGTGGTAGTTTGGTATAAGTATTTGTTTATTTTGAAGGGGACCCCTAGTTGCAACCTAAGTATCAATGATAGTGAACACTGCTATTTTTTCTGCTTTAGTAGTGCACTATCTATACAGACACTGATTAATGTGTTGGCCATGCCTTCTGGCCAAATGGACTGTGATGATGGACTGATTGTATAAACATTAATAGAACATGAATCTCCATTTTATCAGACACCTATCTTAAATGTTTCTATGGGTCTCATTACCATAGTATAATGTCTCACAACACTTCGATGAAATAAAATGGGGCTAGCAGCAGTTCTCTATGTTTGACTTGCCTGAGGTCACACATGAGGTAGAGAAGCAGGTAATTGAAGCCTGTTTTTCCAATTTCATGCTAGCATTCCTACCACTGGACCATCCTTCAGTGTCAACTTGAAACTGCTTTGGACATTTCCGACCATTCTTGGCGACATCAATCCACTTGCTAACTCAAAGACATTATTTTTTTAAGACTTACTAAGAAGTTTATTTCTGACAAGCAATCTGACAATATTATTGTGAATCACTCAGTATCACTATAATGTATGCTGCCATTCGTACAAGAAATAACCAGATTAAATAATGTGTTAGGCAGAATATAAAAATAGAACTGTTATGTTTTAATTGTAGGGAATGTGTTCATTTCTGTGCTAGGCTGAGTGGCATGTGAGTATAGACTTGCAGCCATACCACCGTGGGCTTTGATCCTGCAGTGAGCAACGTGTGATTGCATAGGGCTGCCTACACAAAGCTCATTATTGGCTCAGGGCTGGTAATCCCCCTTTATACCGTACTGTACAATTGGCTAGCTGCATTTTTTTCATCACCTACTTTTAAGTACAGGCTGTACAGACCCTTTACGCCCTACTCTTACGGCATATCAGCCCCTTTAAGGCCAGGATTTTAGAGCACTTTCAGAGTTATAAGAGACAGCCTCTGATTGAATGGGAGCATGTGACTGGGCATGAGCACAACCCGCTGGCGGAAGCTGCCTGTGCTCTGTGTGTGTGTGAGGAGGGGATTTGGAGGGGAATAGCGGCATGCTGGAAGATATCAGAGCATGAGAGGGGGCAGGGTTTGAAGAGGACCAGCTCTGGGTTTATGGCTGAGAGGGAGCTGGGGAAAGAGGCTTGTGACAGCTGGGGGTAAGAAGCCTTCCTGAAATGAAGAGAGAAGTAGTAGATGGAAGCCAGAGCAGATGGCTGCTTCTCTGTATAAAGCCTGGAGTAAAGGGAGGGCTTGGATTTCCTTATTTGCAATAATGAATCTTGTCATGGAAGGGGAAAACTTATCTTCACACTATCTCCCACTGTCCAGGAGACTATTGGTTGAGTGTCTGCAGTGTAAGTATTGGTCAAACCTTTAATTACAAAATGTTGACCAAAAAAAAGGGAAAATGCAGACTTCTTCCCTTCTCACCCATCCCCCGGCCTAGTTTTCCACCAACACTAATGGGCAGGAAGTAGGAACCTTATGAAGTGTCATTATTATGTGCTTGTGCTGGCCCATTATTCAGCACTACCTCCAGAAGTTCCATGCTTTCCTCCAATAAGAGCACTCATAAACCAGTCAGGAAAAAGCACCAAGAGGCATCCCCATGATGATGCTTCAATCTCTTCTTCCCCTTCAGCAGGAGTCAAACAAGGCTGGCTTATGGCACTTCAGTAAATTGTTTTTTTGGGGGGGAGAATGAAGGGGGCAGGGGCGGGGAAGAGGGTACCCATTTGTGGTCCAGAGTCTAAGCTTGCTTTTAAAACAAGTCTCTTGATCTACTCTCTAGTCCTTAGTATAGCAATGATAACCTTCAGAACGTGTGCCAAGTGGAAACTGATACAGTGACGCCTTTTACCCCTGATTTGGTGAGTGAGAATATAGAAACAAATGGGGATTTTGAGGGAGGTCCTGCTAAAATTACTCCTTGTAGTGAGATGATAGTGTGATGAATTTTTTTTTCTGAAGGGCAAGAATAAAGGACACATAAATCAATTATTTAATCAACTGATTGATTGCTGATTCCCCCTCATGGTTAGGTAGATTATTGTAAGCAGGTCTAATCTACTGCATGGTACTTGGCTCTCTTCTCATTTCATAAAGAGTAAAAAATAAATGAAATATTTCAATTCAAATTTCATTAAAAATGTCAATGCTGGAAAATAGAAAGCTTTCAATAAAATACTGGTTCAAAAAATTTCATTCAGCTCTAATAATTTAGCCCAGACATCACTGTGCAAGGAAAATTGTAGGTTAAGGTTACGACACATTTGATTCCGGTAGCAGGGTGGTCACCCCGCTCCGGTTAGGAAGGGGCGGGCTGAGCTGGGAAGCTCAGGCCTGGTGACTTCCCAAGCTGAGGCCTGACAGGAAGGCCTAAGGAGGTACTGGGCCTGCAGGGAAAGGCAGCAGGTCCAACCCCCTAGCCAATGATGAATGGCCATTTCAGACGGCAGTTTGCCCCTGAGTAAAGGGGCTAGATGAGAACTGGCAGTGGGTCATTGAGGTGACGTGGGCTCAGGGGATTGGGGTTCCCTGGGGAGGGGAGACCCAGAGTGTGGGCACTGCTGTGGGGCAGCACCCCAAGGTAAGGGGCACCGGGGTCTGGGTTGGACGCAGGGCCTGAAGTGCTATAAGTGGTGGAGATCAGGAGGAAGCAGGCACCAGTAGGAAGACACTGGCCAGCAGGAGGTGCTCCGAAGCAGGAACTGAGCTAATTCCCAGATGACCAGCAGGAGGCGCCGCAGCAGTGAGTGCCCGCCATGCTACAATTCCGTTCACTATTCTTTTTCTTCAGACTCACATATACGAATTAGAAGACTGCATATTTCTGTACATTTCAAAGATCTTTCAGCCATTTCAAAAGAACTCTTTGAACTCATTTAAGGGAGGAGACCTTTCAGGTGCGTACAAAATCGTCAATCTTTCTAAGGATCCCCCACATCCCTTTTTGGGTGTGAGTGGATGGCCTACTTGGAATTATTTCTGTTAGCATGTTAATGAACACTTTACCCGAGGGGTTCTCTTTGTTTCCTAGCTAAATATAATTTGGAACGCTAAAGTACATAGAAAAAAATATAAATCTAACCTACTGCTATAGCAGATAGAGTTCATATCAAACAGCAACACATCAACCGTCAGTCATAAAATGTCCCATTAAGATGACAGATGAAGTAGCAGTTAATAATTGTTAATGTTTCCACCACAGAAGAGTTCCTGTTCAGTAAATAGCTGGTCTAAATGCTTTAATTATACTATTGGTGATTACCATTTTTTAGCCCACAGTTAAGCAATGAAACACAATAAGGCAAGAATCATTAGCCTTAATACCAACCACAAGAGTGAGTGGCTTTTAAATGTCCTCGGTGAGTTTGTTAGAAGAAAAAATGCCTACATTGTAGCAACTTATTACAATTGGCCATTGATTGTTTTGTATTTAAAGCAAAGTTTAAGTAGAAAACCATCAGCTTAATGAATTCACCATATCGTTCACAAATGAGAGTTATCAAAGTGTTTTGTGGATACAGAACATAAATTGAACAGATTTTGTGACTCAGATGAGTCTTGTTTCATGATGGGCCTGCTCCTGCTCCCACCAAGTCCATGGTAAAACTCCTATTTATTTCAGGAGTGCAAGATCAGACCACTGAGGGGAGAGGGGACGTATGTGTATGTATATGCATTTTCAAATGAATAGTAAATGTCAAGTGTGACAATAAGTGAAATGAGTGTCCCTTGCGACTGTAATAAAGAAGGATTAAGATAGGATGGGAACATGTTATCCCGTCAGTAGCAATAATATGTAGCTCTCTTATAGCATTCTTCATCCATAGATCTCAAAGTGCTTTACAAAGGAGATGGGGAAACCGAAGCACAGAGAGGTGAAGTGACTTGCCCAAGGTCACCCAGCAGCTTGTCAGTGACAGAGCTGGGAGTAGAAATCAGGTCTTGAGTCCCAGTCCTGTGCTCCACTAGGCTATATGGCTTCTCTCTCTGTAGAAATTACATAGGAAAAACTATGTTATTTGTTTGAAGAAAAGAGATTGAAATTGATACATGGCTCTCCCTTTCTCTTATAGATAGAAGAAGAATTATTATGGGTGAGGATACATTGTATAGACCTTCCTATCTGGTTGGGAAAGGGTTTGAAGTGTTATCCCTGAGTAGGGGAATCTCAAGGGAGAATAAAAATGTTAGCATAAAAATTATTTGCTTTCTTTGTAGAGACTGGAGACTGGGAATGGGACTGACCTCAGGTGGAGATGATTGTTCCCTTAAGTAAGGGGATTTGGGGCTTTAGAAGAGAGGCTGTGAAAGTCACTGGCTCTAGAGTTTCAAGGAACAGGGAACAAACAAGTGAGACTCGCTCACCTGAAGGCAAGAAAAAACCATTTGTTTTGCAAGAGAGACAAGTGGATGAAGTAATATCTTTGATTGGACCAATTTCTGTTGGTGAGAGACAAGCTTTCGAGCTTACACAGAGCTCTTACTCAGGTCTGGGAAATAAACTGTCACAGCTAAATACAAGATGGAACAGATTGTTTAGCACAGTAGTTAACACATATTTCAAAGGACCATTCAAGGTGAAGTGGCCTGTTAACAATTCTCCAGTCATAGGGGGAAATGAGGAGGAAAAAAACCTGTATGTGTGTGGGGAGCGGGGGGGGAAGGGGGGGCGAGGGTTAGTGGGTTACAGATTGTGGTAATGAGGCATAAATCCAGTGTTTCTATTCAGTACATGATTTTTAGTGTCTAGCAAAGATTTTTGTTTTGCAAGTAATTTGGACCATAGGAAGACTAGTTTTTGCTGTGGTTGCTGGTCAGAGTGGACTGGTCAGTTCCAACAGGTCTATCTGTAAACTTACACAAATGTTTTTTCAAAAATTTTTCTCTTTCAATATCTAACCCTATTGCTCTCAGATATAATGGGTTTGATGTTGGCTTTAGGCACAAATATTATAAAGTTTTATTTGGGGTGGGAATAAGAAACAAAGGACAATACGAAAAGAGAAGAGGACAATGCCAATTGGCCTGTACCAATGTGGTGACCTCTGCTCCTAGGTGAATGTCTCCTTGTAGTCTCCTATGATGAGATCCAGTTGAGTAGGAAGTCTGGAGGGGAAAAGTTGTCCTCAGTCTCCAAGGCCCTCCACTGCCCATCTGGAGGTATGTCTTTCCTTTGTGGCAGGACACGTGTGGTCTGCTCTGATATTTGGCATTGTTGCAAGAAGTAACTTTTGCTTCTTAAAAAAAATTCACCCCATCGTCTAGACTCTAGGCTGAGCACTAATACTATTTAATCAAATCACAATAATGTCTGTTTCTAGCATTCCAGTCAGCTGTTCTTATTGAGCCTCTGCATGAAAGATGAAGAGCCAGTGACTGCAGATTGCCTTGTGTGTGACACAAATGTGGTGTCCAGACACCTCTCCTACTAAGATTTGGCTATGGAAGACCTTGTTAAGTTATTGAGGAAAGGTACTGAACTTCAAAAGAGACCTTGGAAGCTAAATCGATATAGTGAGACTGTATTACTCACAGCTGGAGAAGTTTAGAAACTACTAAAAGACTTGAGGCTGTTCTAGCTTATGCCAGGGACCAGGCTGGTCTTTGGTTAGCCTCAAGACCCTGGGATGTAAAGATGGTGTAAATAGAGCAGCTCAGATATAGCCCAGGAGCAGGGCCAATATCTTAAGTCACCCTAAGTATTTGAACCTGCACTTGCACCTGCACTTGCACACACCCCCACTTAAGCAATATGTGTAGCTGAGGAAAAGCACCTAAGTTTTAAATATACCTCCCAACTAAGGACTTGTGTACATTGTTGCAATGGTGCAGCTTCAGTGAAGACATTACCTACACCAATGGGAGAGTTCTCTCGTCCACATAGGTACTCCACCTCCCTGAAAGGTAGCAGCTAGGTTGACAGGAGAATTCTCTCATTGGCCTAGTGCTGTCTACACTGGGGGCTAGGTTGGTTTAACTGTATCACTCAGTGGATTTTGGGATTTTGCACGCCCCTCAGCAACATAGTTATACTGACCTAATTTCCTAGAGTAGGCCTAAGAAGCTAAGAGATGTTCACACCTCAATACAGTTGTGATCTAAGGTGACTGGGATCTGTGCTGTTTAACTAAAAATCACTTTCTCTACAGTATTTTATTACGTTAAATGGAGTCTGAATTCCTGAGTTTGAATTATACCTGAAATTACATTTCTACTGCTTGTGTGAAAATCCACAAAAACCAGTGGTTTTGTAGCTGAGTTGGTCCCAGGATATTAAAAAGAGAAGGTGCGTGAGGCAATATCTTTTATTGGACCAGCTTCTGTTGGTGAGAGAGACAAGCTTTTGAGCTTACTGTAAGCTGGTCCAATAAAAGATATTACCTCACCCACCAAAGCCATGAAAAGTAATGTTTGGTTTTGCAGTGTAGTGCATCAAAGTGTACTTGACAGATTTATGTTAGATTTCTTGCCATTGAATAGGCAGTAATAAAAGTAGAACCTAGTTTATCTCATACTGAGATAAGTACACTTTCCATTTTGAAAGAACATGGCATTTTGTGCACTTAGAGTAGCAAACAATCTTCTGATAA
Source organism: Chrysemys picta bellii (assembly GCF_011386835.1). Taxonomy (NCBI): domain Eukaryota; kingdom Metazoa; phylum Chordata; order Testudines; family Emydidae; genus Chrysemys; species Chrysemys picta. The sequence continues at coordinate 40,672,817 of NC_088791.1, forward strand.
ATTCTGTTATGTACACGACTTACAAGAACGCAAGGCTTGAATATTAGGTAGTTTCATGCCTTTGCAGGCCAAATCCTGCTCCTAACTTCAATGGGAATACTAAGGCACGTAAGCCAAGCCGAGGTCATATCCTAAGAGGCAGCTGGAACCACTGAGGGTCAGTGACTCTCCGGCAGAATTTGGTGGGAGGGAAGAGGCTCACAAGCAGGGCCGGCTCCAGGCACCAGCTGAGCAAGCTGGTGCTTGGGGCGGCCAATTGTTCGAGGCAGCATTCTGCCCAATCCTAGGGCGGCACGGCCGCTTTGTTTTTGTTTTTGTTTTGTTTGGGTTTTTTTGTTCTTGTTCCGCTCCGGCCACCCTGTAGGGGGCGGCGGCGCGGAGAACCAGAGCGCCCTGCAGGGCAGTCCTCTTCCTTCCCTCCCCGCTGATCGGAGCGGAGCCCTCACGTCAGGCAGCAGGAGGCGGTGCAGCGGGAAGGGCTGCGTGGCAGCGCCCCTGCTGTAGCCCTGGCCACCCCCTTCTCTCTCTCTCCCGCCCGCTCCCCCCCCCAGCCGGTCCCCCTGCACCCGCACGCCGGCCGCGCCGCAGGGTGTGGTTTTGTTTTTGTTTTTGCTTGGGGGGGCCAAAAAGCCAGAGCCAGCCCTGCTCACAAGTGTTCAACTGAAGCGCATGTTAGATGAGAAAATCAGTGAAGGGTAGCAATCTACAGTGATTTTCTTTTGGGCAGGGAATGGAGTGCTGCCCACCTGATGCCATTTAAAAGTGAAGGTTAGACTCCACATGTGGGAAAAAATAATGTGGCTTTATTCTCTGATTTATAAATTGTTGCTGAGTCTCGCTTCAAGGATGGCTGCATTTCAGTGGTGAGTGAAACGCTCTCTCTAGTTTTATATCATTTTGTGAAGTGCTCAGGGATGAAAATCACTATATCAACATTTCCTTTTTTCACTAGTATAAAAACAAAATGGGAGACTGTTTTCAGAAGCTACAGAAGTTGGTTCATACACAGAGAAGTTATTAAATGTATATAGAACCACATCGGCCCCACCCTAGAGGGAGCTGGACTGGAGAGTCCCTGTGAAATAGATATAATATGTACTTCCCTACATGGGTGTTGTGATGCTTAATTAATTAGGGCTGGATTCTGATCCTCTTACTGAACAGCGCCCTATTCTACAGGGGTTTGCAACCTTTTGCTTTCTGAGGCCCCCCAGTGTGCTATAAAAACTCCCTGGCCCACCTGTGCCACAACAACTGTTTTTCTGCATATCCAGTAGATTAAAAGACAGGGCTGATATTAGGGGGTAGCAAGCAGGGCAACTGCGTGGGGCCCCCCACACCACAGGGGGCCCCACAAAGCTAATTTGCTTCGACTTCAGCCCCAAGAGGCAGGACTCGGGCTTCGGCTTTCTGTCCTGGGCCCCAGCAACTCTAACACCGGCCCTACTCTCTAGTTTATTTTGGTGGACCACCTGAAACCTGCTCGTGGCTCCCCAGAGGGCCACGGACCCCCGGTTGAGAACCTCTGCTATTGTCCAGGTGGGCCCATTGATTTCAATAGGACCACTTGCGGAGTAAGATAGTATTTAAGAGAAATAAGAGTCTCAAAATCTGGCTCTTATTTCATTAGTAATTATAGGGGTTAAAATAAAAGTGCAGAGTTCTGGCTTGTGTTGGAGATGATTTAACTAGTTCGTGACACTCCCATTTTCTGGAAGGATCAGGTTTGATCCATAAACTTCATGCATCTTACACTTGTATTCATATGAGCCCACTGTATTCTACTTCTGGAGGTCGCTCCTTCAGATTTAAACCATATGGAGAGGCATATGTTTAAAATCCTCACTTTTGTAGCAAGAAAATGCATCAAGTTACGTCACAGTGCTCAAGATGGCAAGTCTGACTTTAGTGATGTGCATTTAAAACAAACAAACCAAAACCCAGAGATCCTGGCATGGATATATTCCAGTATACATCAGAATCTCAAAACCTGTTTACTGAATGATGGGATCAAGTGTATTTTTGCTTTTTCTAACAGAGGGGTAGTTTCCAATAGCTGAACCCTTTAAATAGCTGTGGATTGTAGGCTATTCAAGTTTGAGAGTTAGGCACTAAAAATATTCTATTTCATTCATGTATCTTGATTCAGTTTTGTGGTGCTCAACACCTCTGCGACCTGATAACTATTTCCCTGCTTCACACTCCCAACTCTGGTATCTCAGTCATCTCTGAAAAAATTATTTGCAATAAGAGTCACAATCAAGGTTTTCTCTCTATATATTCTATCTTAGAAGACTGTGTGCTTCCTTTGCTTTCAGATACCACACTCGGGTTATAGATCCCATGCTTTTTCCTCTTTTTTTTTTTCACTTTGAAATTCTTAAACATTTTTTTATTGTTATGCTTCATCTCATAGAAAAACTTAATTTGTTAGAATACATAATACACAAGTGTTGAGTTTGCAGATGCTGCGATCTTCCTGCTCACATAATGATATTTGCTTGAAAAATTAAATCTCATAAAAGATACTCAAGAGGGAGTTAATATCAGTGAGCACATCTCAGGTTGTAAAAATCAGCCCTAGTAATAGTTAGCACTGAGTTCCTTATAATAATAGTGTTTTATAATCATGAATTGATCAATGCTAACTACCATTATGATGTAAGTAGGTATGATACCTATTTTATAGGAGGGTAAATAGAGGCACAAAGTAATTAAGGGCCTTCTTGGAGTTAAATGTCCTCAAAAGTAATGCTAAAGTGGAACATAGGCCTTGTGCTGGTCATCAACCCAGGAATGGATTTCACCCAGGTGGGTAGCCAATTTACCGGGATGGTTAAATCCCCTGCACTTATAAAGCTGGGCATATAGTTGATATTTCAGTTTGGCCAGAAAACTGAAAAATCGGGTAATATTTGGTGCCTGAAATATTATCTAAAAACAGAGGTGCTGGAACTAGGAGTGCTGGGGGTGCTACAGCACCCCCTGGCCTGAAGTGGTTTCCATTATATACAGGGTTTACAATTTGGTTCAGTGCACCCCCACTACAAAAATAGTTCCAGCACCTCTGTCTGAAAAATGTTTGGAATGTCAGCAAATCAGAAAGTTCAATTCTTAAAAGGTTTGGAACTTGTCAGCCAATCAGAAATGTCGGTCTTGGGCTTCAGAAAACTGTGTGTCCATGGTTTTGTCTATTATAACCTTTAATCCAGTCATTAGGTCACCTGCCTGGGATGTGGGAGACCCAGGTTTGAATCCCAACTGTGCAGCAGGGATACAAACTCAGATCTCCCCCCTCCCAGATGAGTCCTATACACCAGACTTATAGGCTAGTCTGAGGTGGTTTGCTCTCGGGGTATGTCTACACTATATGCGCTTCAGTGGCGATGCTGCAGTATAAATACTTGCATACTTACATAGCAATGGAAGGGATTTTTCCATCGATGTAGTAAATCCACACCCTCAAGAGGGGGTAGCTAGGTAGATGATGAAATTGTTTTTCCACCTAGCAGTGTCTGTACCAGAGATTAGTTCAGTTTAACAGTGTTTCTCAGGGGTGTGAATTTTTCACACTCTAGAGCGATGTAGCTAGGTTGACCTACGTTTTAGGTGCAGACCAGGTTTTAGTCTCTCCTGTTGAAGCTGTTTTAATTTACCAATCTACTAGAATTCTTTGAGGGGGTCAGCAAGCATGTGGACAAGGGGGATCCAGTAGATATAGTGTACTTAGATTTCTGGAAAGCCTTTGACAAGGTCCCTCACCAAAGGCTCTTAAGCAAAGTAAGCTCTCATGGGATAAGAGGGAAGGTTCTCTCATGGATCAGTAATTGGCTAAAAGGAAACAAAGGGTAGGAATAAATGGTCAGTTTTCAGGATGGAGAGAAGTAAATAGCAGTGTCCCCCAGGGGTCTGTACTGGGACCTGTGCTTTTCAACATATTCATAAATGATCTGGAAAAAGGGATAAACAATGAGGTGGCAAAATTTACCAATGATACAAAACTACTCAAGATGGTTAATTCCAAAGCACACTGCGAACAGTTACAAAGGGATCAAACAAAACTGGGTGACTGGACAACAAAATGGCAGATGAAATTCAATGTTGTAAATTCAAAGTCATGCACATTGGAAAACATCATTCCAACTATACATATAAAATGATGGGGCCTAAATTAGCTGTTATCACTCAAGAAAGAGATCTTGGAGTCATTGTGGATAGTTCTCTGAAAACATCCACTCAATGTGCAGTGGCAGTCAAAAAAACAAACAATGTTGGGAATCATTAGGAAAGGGGTAGAAAATAAGACAAAAAATATCATATTGCCTCTCTATAAATCCATGGTACGCCCACATCTTGAATACTGTATGCAGTCCTGGTCACCCGATCTCAAAAAAGATATATGGAATTGGTACAGAGAAGGGCAACAAAAACGATTAGGGGTATGGAACAGCTTCCATATAAGGAGAGATTAATAAGACTTGGACTTTTCATCTTGGGAAAGAGATGACTAAGGGACGATATGATAGAGGTCTATAAAATCATGACTGGTGTGGAAAAAGTAAATAAGGAAGTGTTATTTACTCCTTATAACACAAGAACTAGGGGCCACCAAATGAAATTAATAGGCACAAGTTTAAAACAAACAAAAGGAAGTATTTCTTCACACAATGCACAGTCAACCTGTGGAACTCTTTGCCAGAGGATGTTGTGATGGCCAAGAGTATAACAGGGTTAAAAAAAGAACTAGGTAAGTTCATGGAGGATAGAACCATCAATGGCTATTAGCCAGGATGGGCAGGGATGCTGTCCCTAGCCTCTGTTTGCCAGAGGCTGGGAATGGGCGACTGGATGGATCACTTGATGATTACCTGTTCTGTTCATTCCCTCTGGGGCACCTGGCATTGGTCACTGTCAGAAGACAGGATACTGGGCTAGATGGACCATTGAGCTGACCGTATGGCCGTTCTTACGTTCTTGTATAAACACATTGGCCAGAAGGCGAGAGTGAGAATGACATTATAGCTGGGTGATTAAGACACTCATCTGGGAGATAGGAGATGTGGATTCAAATCCCTCCTTTGAATCAGGCAAAGAGAAGATTTGCCCAAACTTACTAATAACTAAAGCCTTTCTCCAACTGCAATTAGCTGCAATAGAAGCTGGATGAGTGTGTCTGTGTGTCTAAATAGTTAGAGATACAAAAGGCAGAATTTATCATTCAACCTCACTGAACAAAACCATTGTAACTTATTTTTTTCTGAAAAATAGAAGGTAGGAAACCTTATCTTCTGTGCCTCTACTTGTGAGAAATCTAGTAAACAGCTCTGTACTTGTATGTTTGCTTATTACACTGGCGAGGGCACTCACTGAGGTCTAGGAAACGTATGTTCCTTCCTCCTCATCTGGAGGAGTTCCTTAACAACTGGGCTAAAAGTTATAAGGGCAAGGGTGCTGGAACAATTTTTATAGTGGGAGTGCTAAGAGCCACTGAACCAAACTGTAAACCCTGAATATGATGGAAACCACTTCAACCCCTATACTATGCCACCCTTACTTCTATACTGCTGCTGGCGGTGGCTCTGCCTTCAGAGCTGGGCTCCCGGCCAGCAGCCGCCATTCTCCAGCCGCCCAGCTCTGAGGACAGTGCTGACGCCAGCAGCAGCACAGAAGTAAAGGTGGCAATACCGCTATTGACTGATTTTAGGATGGCCGGAGATCAGTCGAGAGATTCATCTCCCTATCCGCATCTATCATCGCAGTTTAAGCTTGCCCAAAATAAAAACCAACAAGAGTGCAGGAGTAAAACTCAGGTACATTTATTAGACTAACAACAGTTCAACAAGGTAAGTAAACTGGGTATGCTATAAAGGACTCCCAACACAGGTAAGTAAAGTAAATAGGCAAAGGTGACACCACGAAAGCTTATGCTCTAATAAATTTGTTAGTCTCTAAGGTGCCACAAGTACTCCTGTTCTTCTTTTTGCGGATACAGACTAACACGGCTGCTACTCTGAAAACTATAACTATACTGACTGTGACCAAAAGGTTTTACTTCCTCCCCAAGATGGGTTCCAGGTGAGCGGTTTGGAGGACTCAAAAGGTCTCTACTATATCTTGCAGCTTATCTGGAGCCTCCTGACCTCACAGAGCAGATCGGGATCGACCAGGTAACTCGGCAGGGTGAGAAGTGGACCTCAGGCAACAGATAGGTGGTAACTCTGTTTAGTGCTGGTGATTCTTCTTCCCTGCGGCGTTGTGGGTATAAGTAAGATCCAGATGAGAGGGTGGCATCTCACCCTTGCGTGCAAGTGTGTTAAACCCTCCCACAACCCTAAGGCGTGGTGCTCTGCCTTATGAACCTGAGTACAGCACTCTCCCACTCAGATGGACAGCACCCTCCTTTAGATGTGCTAGCCCTTATATGCCTTGCTGTTACTGGGCAGATTGCATGTCGCATGGTTGCCCGGTTTCCCGCCTTTTGGCAAAAAGGGCGGGAAACTATCCCTAAGGAGGGGGAAGAAAGGCAGCCAAGATGGATTCCTAGTTGTTGTTAGGATGGCGTGTGGGTATTAATATCTAGAACAGAAATACAAAAATTCTCCTCCTACAATAACGTTGTTGACTCCCTTTTGGGTCAGGACCACCAGTTTGAGAAATGCTAGTTTAGCCCATGTAAGTATGTCCTAGATTTCTAACACACGGCATCACTAACAGAAGCTAGCCCAACACCCTGATTTTCTCATTGTTAGCAAAGGATAACACCCTCCCCAACACCCAAATCCTCCATGACAGCATGGCACAGCATATTCAGGATAACAGTACATGAAGTTTCCAGGGCAGATATTTGTGAACCATTACAGGATAGCAATTACAGGCTCAGAAGACCCAGCAAGGGCTGGCAGTGCCCTCCAGCTTGCCTGGGGCAGGCCATTACTGCACAAAGCCAAGCAGTAACAAATGACAAAGCCCAGGATGACAGCCTCAGCTGGCCTCATTACAGCATTATATATAAAAACCCCCTTCTCCCCCACCCCCAATATGCACAGCGTGCAAGACCACCCTGGAACTGAGCCCTGCACCCTGTTCCCAGCAGGTAAGGTGACCAGATGTCCCAATTTTATAGGGACAGTCCTGATTTTTGGGTCTTTTTCTTATATAGGCTCCTATTACCCCCCAACCCCTCCTGATTTTTCACATTTGCTGTCTGGTCATCCTACAGGCCTGGTGCAGGCCTTTGAGCACCAGCATTTAATAAAGGTTTCTTGCTCCTCACTATAACCCAAAGGAAACAAAAAGAAGAACAGGAGGACTTGTGGCACCTTAGAGACTAACAAGTTTATTAGAGCATAAGCTTTCGTGGACTATAGCCCACTTCTTCGGATGCATATAGAATGGAACATATATTGAGGAGATATATATACACACATACAGAGAGCATAAACAGGTGGGAGTTGTCTTATGCTCTCTGTATGTGTGTATATATATCTCCTCAATATATGTTCCATTCTATATGCATCCGAAGAAGTGGGCTATAGTCCACGAAAGCTTATGCTCTAATAAACTTGTTAGTCTCTAAGGTGCCACAAGTCCTCCTGTTCTTCTTTTTGCGGATACAGACTAACACAGCTGCTACTCTGAAACCAAAGGAAACAGAAAGTTACAAGGGACGGGGGAGGAGGGCTGTAATTAATTCCACGGGCCCGTTGCACCTCTTCCTGTCCTGTTGCCATAACCCCTGCTCTGCCCCCTGGCTCAGCCCTGCTCTTTAATTTCCGTGGTGCGCTGTCCCGCTGCCTCTGTCCCGTGCGCAGCTCGGCCTCTGCCCCGCCTCTGTGCGTGTCAGCCCCAGGCTCTGTGGCGGGAGGGATCTTCGGTGCGTCACATTCACCCAGCTCCAGAGCGTGCAATTCCCAGCCGCTGCCTCCAGATGGAGCCTGTTCACCAGGCCCGGCCCGGCCCGCTCAGCGGGAGCAGGAGAAACCCCAGCAGCGCGCAGGGCGGGGAACAGCCTGGCGCGGGGCTTCCAGCTGACACATCCCGACTCGCCCGACGCCTGCCACCCCCGGGAACCCTGAACGCCGATCCCGAGAGGAAAGCAAAGCTGGGGCCTCCCGTTACTGCCCCTCACCCCCCAAGCGGGCACAAGCACCAGGGGCGGGGGGCCGCGATACAAGATAGAGACCCCCCCCCCTCTGTCCCAGCACCCTCCTCCCCGCTAACGCTGGTGCTGGAGAAAAGCCCCCCACCCCCAGGGGAGCCTCTGGGTACAGAGGCCAAGATGCGGCCACTTAAGGCATCTGCAAACTTTGATGGGCAACTGAGGTGAGAGCAGTGATGTTCTGACAGCCGCCTGCGGCCAGTTGCTTGTTAATTTCCACGCGCGGGCCACGTGTTCCTCGATGGCCCGGTGATTATTATTTATTGATCACAGACCAGCACCAGCACCACCCGGAGCCTCAGGAATGCCCCGCCCAAAGGGTTCCCTCGCTGTGTCTGAATGACTTAACATCTCTTCCCTGGGCTGGGGCTAACAGCCATGTTCCTTAGGAGCCCATATGTTTCCCCCGCCTTATCTCCCTCCCTCCCCCCAACCATAATTGGCTTTTACTGCAACTCAAACCTGATAGAAACACTTGTTTACCTAAACGTTGTGGTCTCAGACCGCCGCCCTGAGGAAAGGTGTGTGTATGTGTTAACTGCAGTGTGTGCAAAAGGAGGCGAAAGCTTGTAAGACATGGGAGGCGGGGTACCCGAGTCTGAGCCTTCATAGCCAGATCCAGGGGGCTTCCTATCAGCGGGGTTGGTTTATTCTGCATCCCAGATGTGATTTGCTTGGCGCTAAACGGCGGGGATTATCCTGCGAGATCCCGAGCAGGGAAAGCTCCCTTTGCCCCTGGCCAGGCTGAGTGCCCGATAAGAGGTGGATTAGGAGGAGAGTTAGACAGACCAATAGCGGCTGCCAGTGGGTGTATTTGTTATTCACATGGAAGAGACTTCGCGTCGTGCTCTGGAATCGCTGCCTCTTTCAGCACCAAGAACAGCTACAAGTGCAGCTCCTCGCGCGCCGGCATGCACTGAAATGGGGCGGAGAGCCACCGAGCCGGCTCCTTCCCAGCAGCTTCTTCCAGAGCCAGGGTAAGACCCGGGGGGAGTGTGTGTGCGTGCGGGGAGCCAGAGCCCCCACTATGCTAAGAGCGCGGGGGCTGCAGCTATTTATCCGAGTGTTGGATGCATCAAGTTGGCCCATTCTTGGAGTTTGGTGATTTGATTTACTGCGAGGGGGAGGAAATTAATCGGGGTATCCAAACCCAGGCTGGCGATTGGGGAGAGGCGAACAATGGTCCTTTGCTTAGATTCATTTCAAATGCCAAGAGGGGGCAACCCAGAGCTCAGCCCTTGCGGGTGAAAGGCAAAGCAGTTGGGCTAAGAGATCAGCACTGAGGTTTGAGCTCGAAGCGGTCCCTAAAAGTTTTTTTCCGGGGTGTTTTTGGTGGGCGAGGAGGCATCCGGGCTGGTTTTGCTTGGCTGCTCTACAGTGTTCTGCAGCAGCATTGAAATAGCTCTCCTGGCTACCTGTCCCGGTCTGAGCTCCGGCTCCTTCAGCTGACGTTACCGGGGAAGATCGCTGAGACGCGGATTGTAGGGTAATTACCGAATGCTATTTCCCAACGGTAGGTTAGGGCGGCTTTGATTAATTCCCGGGACTTCTTCCACCGTTTCTCAGCAATACGGACATGCAACTATTTTTGATCGAATGGAGGCTCAAGGTATTTGTACCATTGTTTTGGTGTGTGTGTGTGGGGGGGGCAGGGGATAAGGAGAGAGGGAAGTCAAAAAATAAGCGTCAATGCAAGTTTTGTCCTAGTTAATATCTTCTGCTAGAGACTAGTATCTGCTTGATCTGTGGGGCTTGAAATTGCCTGGGATTTTATTGTCAATTGCCTCCTAAAACCAGCTCGAATTAAACGGCACGTTAAAAAAAAAAACACAATGAGCAAAGAACTATCCTAGCAAGGACATTTGTAGCCCTGAATTTCAAGATTTCCCCCCTTCCTCCTTTAAACGCATCCTATTATAAACCACAACGAGGGGAAGCACCCGAGCTTTCCACCTCCTTGTTTGTTTCGGTTTCTGCGCGCTGGGCGGATAAAATCACATAAAGTATTTAACCTGTTTATTAAATGCATAGTAATAAACACTGGATGCGTGCAGGAAGCTGCTGCCACAAACTTCTATTCTAGCAGGGTGGGAATATCTAGGGCTGGGACGCGTAGGTAAGGGCACCAAGGATTCCCTTCTTTCTGTTATTTTCAGTAGCTTTTTTTTTTTTCTTTTCTTTTTTTTTCTTTTTTTTTTTTTAAGCAGCCTGATTCTGTCCCCTTTCCCCAGCGTTAGGTAATTCGAACCCCAGGCACTACCAGAAAGGAGCCGGGCGGAATGTTTGTTAGAAGACAGAAAGCCCCCTTAGCAATACTGAACCCAAATCCATCTGCTCAGCGAAACAGCGCGAAGATCCCTCGCAGCCTGTTCGAAGCTGCTGAAAATATATACTAGAACCCCACAAGATACTGGCTGGCTGGCACGTGCCGGCTTGTGTCAATGAAACAGCCACCAAACTGCGCAAGATATAACAGATCCCCCTGACAGCCAACATGAATTACTTCAATCCGGTTGCAAGTACCTGGCGGGGGGTATAGATATGAGGGGGGCACGGTGTGTGTGTGTGTGTGTGGGGGGGATCCCTCTGCTTCCTTGATGTTTCTCACAATACTCAACCCAAAATAAGGCTGTTAATAGAGAGGAATCTGCACCTCTCCAAAGTAATCTCACCTCTGTTTGGGAAGTGTTAGCTCTCCCACTGGATGATGAGTCTTTTCACAGCATTGTGCATGTGTTTAATGTGAGAGTCGTAAGTGTTTGCAAGGGCTGCGTGAATAACGCATAACCCTCCCCCCAACCACCAATGAAAATCGATTACCGATCCGAATTGCACGCAGACTCGGCACAGGATGGGCATTTGGCGTTGGAAAGCTTCTGACCTTTGGAATTGGGGATTCGTTAAAATAATATTTTTTTTTCTTCAATAATAACCTGTCCCATTAAAAGTGACCACTTAATTTAAGGAGAAAAAGAAATCGCCTGTAGTTGTGCATAGAGGCTGCTGATCATGTATAACCAAATAGCGGAAAGTTTGTTTATTTCACGTTAGATTTTTTTTTTAATTAACGGTAATGAACAACAGGAGCATTTGGTTCTAATCTGGTCATTTGCATAACTACCTTGCACACCACTATTTGGGTTCTAAGGAAGATTGGTGGGTAGTAAAACAGTTAAAATACTACAGCTGCTAATGATAATGAAAGACGCCAGGAATAGTGGGGATAGCTTAGCTTAGTGTTTTAATAGAATTCCTCAAAAACAGAAGCAAATTGGTATGGTAGACGTGAGTGTGGGAAGATAAAAATGGCTTAGTTAAGTAAAAGTAGAGAACAATAGAGGGCTCCCTGCTAAGAAGGCTAACACCCTAGATAATGGTTGATTTTTGTGTAGTTTAGCTGGAAAAATTGGTGAAATGCAGCTTATCCTATTTCACTGCTGAAATGGTTACTGGACCTTTTCACTATGCAGTAGAGGACCCTTCCAGGTGGAACTAGTCTAAAAGATCCACTTAATGTTTAAGCACTTTGAGGTGCTGGGATGAAAAAGGCTACAGAAGTACAGAGTATCGTTATTAATATAAAGGCAGCCAGTAAAGAAGAGGGAAAGGAAAGATCTGCCACAAAGAAAGCAAATGAGGACGCTGAATGTTTCAACTGAGATATTGGATGTGCAAATTAAACCTGCTGATAGGCAGCTTTGACTGTGTATTGGCACTTATACAGCCCGTAACCCAAGCTGACAATGACCTTGGTAGTATTAGGATGGTAATTTTTATGTTGGGATGAAATTATTCTTGAGCAATTTTGACAGTGTATTAGGCACAAGCAGATTTTCCTTTTAATATTAACTTTCCTGTGCCACCTAATTATTTTTCTTGGACAAATATATTTCTCAGAGCTGTTGCAAAAAAACCAAAAAAAAAAACCAACCCCCCCCCCGACTATTCTGCACTTACATTTGAGTTCCCCACTGTCCCTGTTAGGGTGTTCCAGGTCCTGGTTGAAGCACGGAATCTTGCTCTAAACTACAGCTACAGCTGATGGCCAGAGATTTGAACTCTGGTGAAGAAACTACTCTAGGCTGACCTGGAAAATTTCACTGGTCTTCTTCACCTGTTAGACCAGGGGTGAAAAATCAAGTCTGAATAGTGTGAATATTGATAGAGTTTGTTCAGTTGTAAGATCAGTCAGGGACAGAGAGAAATGCTTACTATGATTTTCCTTTGGAAGATTTGTGTATTAGTTTAACCTTTTATTAGGCCCACACTTGGAGAGGATTTGTTTTGGCTTTTAAAGATAGCTTGTTTAAAAGATGGAGATTCACAGGGTAGGATGTGAAGGCAGAAGCTCTGGCGATACTTGAAGTTGCCTTGAGAAGAGTCTGAAATAGACTGATCTGAGACGTTTCTCCCATGCCGTATGTTGAAAAAATAGTTCATATGGACTGGATGCTGATGGTGACTTGCCTTGGTTTTTTTATTGTGTAAAGGGTACCCTCAGCAGGAAGAAGTGATAAAATCCTTACTCATAGGACTGAAGTAAATGGGACTACTATAAATAAGGAGTACTCCTCAGGGGTGCTGGAACAATTTGTATAGTGGGGGTGCTGAGGGCCATTGAACCAAACTGTAAACCCTGTATATAATGGAAACCACTTGAAGCTGGGGGTACGGCAGCACCTCTAGTTCCAGAACCTAAGGTACTCCTTCAAGTTAGGGTTTTAAGATTGAGGGCCTAAGACTTCTACAATCCACTTACATTGTTAACAAAAAGAATCTGCTTTTATATGAAATTCAAATTGTTGTGTTCAACTGGCAACACCTTTACATGATATATAGTTCTCTTCACATATTTTCTCATCACTGAATATAGTGCACTGTAAGAGAAAATATTTCCCAGGAAAATATGAGAGTTAGCCAGGGCTGGCTCCAGGCACCAGCCGAGCAAGCTCGTGCTTGGGGTGGCAGATTCTACGGGGCGGTATTCCACCCAATCCTAGGGCAGCACGGCCGCTTTTTTTTGTTTGTTTGTTTTGTTCGCTGATCCGGCCACCCTGTAGGGGGTGGCGGTGTGGAGGATGGGAGCACCCTGCTGGGAGCGGGCTGCACGCTCTGTCTGCCCCAACCAGTGCCAGGTCTGTAGCAAGCCCGGCAGGGCAGCCCGCGTCCTTTCCTCCTTGCTGAATGGAGCGGCACGGAGCCCTCCCGGCAGGCGGCGTGGCAGTTGGGGCCGCGTGGCAAGTGCCCCACTGAACCCCTGGCCGCTCCCCTTCTCTCTCTCTCTCTCTCTCTCCCCCCAACTCCTTCCCCCACCCCCTCACTAGCCGGGGCATGTCTGCAGCACAGGGAGTCCCCCTGCACCCTGGCTCCGGCCGCTCCGCAGGTTTTTTTTTTTTTTCCTGCTTTGCCGCTCTGGCCGCGCTGCAGGATTTTTTTTTTTTTTTGCTTGGGGCGGCAAAAAAGCCAGAGCCGGCCCTGGTGTTAGCATAAAAACTAGGCAGATAACAGTCTGTTACTATAGATATCTTATTTTCATATTACAAAGAGGAAAGTCAAAAATACTTGCAAGATCCTCTCCCCAAAATTTTGGAATGGAAGGTTTTTACATTCTCGTTTTATGAAACCAAATCAATTTTTCATAAATCTGAACAATTTTGTGGGTTATCACTTGAAAAGAAGATAAATTTGAGCAAAAATAGCCTCTCCTTTTCTCAAAAATACTGTTTTTTAAAAATAAAACTTTGATATGATTTAATGAAAACCTCATCAGCTCTTCAAAATGCTGTGAAAAGTTAAATCCGGGAAATGTGAAATTGCCTCAAACATAATTGTCAATATTTTCTTATAGAAAAAAGTTGCTCTTTTCACACAGTCCCAGTAAAGAGTCATGTCTGTTAAACTGTCGAACAGGTCATCGAGATAAAGATCTATGAAACTAGATCAGTGGTTTTCAAACCCAGTACTGGGTCACGGAATGTAAGGCACTGGGTCGCGGTGGTTTTGGTCAGCACCACCGACCGAGCCGTTAAAAGTCCCATCAGCGGTGCTGCTCAGATAAGGCAGGCTAGTCCCTACCTGTTCTGACACCACGCTGCGCCCCAGAAGCGGCCAGCAGTAGGTCCAGCTCCTAGGCGGGGGAGCCAGGGGGCTCCACACGCTGCCCCTGCTGCGAGCACTGGCCAATGGGAGCTGGGCAGGCAGTGCGAGCAAGAGCCACAGGGAGCTGCTTGCATGCCTCCGCCTAGGAGCCGGACCTGCTGCTGGCTGCTTTCGGGGCGCAGTGTGGTCTGCGGTGCCAGGACAGGCAGGAAGCCTGCCTTAGTACCCCCGCTGTGCTGCTGACCGGGAGCTGCCTGAGGTAATCCTGCACCCCAACCCCGTGCACCAATCCCCTGCCATAGCCTTGAACCCCCCCAAAGCAGGAGCCCCTTCCTGCATCCCAAGCCCCTCATCCCCAGCCCCACCCCAGAGCCTGCACCCCCAGCCCAGAGCCCTGACCCCCCTCTTGCACCCCAACCCTCTGCCCCAGCCCTGAGCCCTGCCAAATTCAGACAACCCTCCTGCACCCCATGCCCCTCATTCTCAGCCCCACCCCGCAGACCTCACCCCTGCACCCCAACTCTCTGCCCCAGCTCTGAGCCCCTCCCACATCCCAAACCCCTCATCCCCACCTCCATTGGGTAACGGGCATCAACAATTTTCTTCAACTAGGTCAGCAGAAAAAAAGTTTGAAAACCACTGAACTAGAGGAAACATATTTCCCTATTTGTAATGCATAGAGTGCTACTTGAAATAACAGCGTGGGCATATGTGATTTTAAGAATATTTTTTGTGGGAGGATCTCGTCATGATATTTGTATTCATTTTACTGACACTACTGTAAATTAAAGGTCACTCTTTCAGTAGTTTTGTTACCAAAATAAAGCCACTGCCTAATCCATTTAATTATTTATCATTTCAGCTTATTATTTAGAGTTCTTTATATTAATGAACTCCAGTAACGAGACTGACTAGTGTAGAAGTAATGAGTTTGTGATCAGAATAATGAACTGTCCTATTACATAGTGCGCATGTGCACACACTGTCATTGCAGTATTCATCAGACCTTGCTTAGTACAACACTGAACTCCAGTTTGTACTGAGCCCGAATCTTCTATAACCATGCTTTACCAAACAAGAAATAGTAATATTCTTAAAGATCTGGGTGATTGCTGAAGGAAGTACTTTCAGAATTTAAACATTATCCTAGTTCCGTGATAAAAGCTTCCATCTCCCCCCTCACCACACCTATTTATGTATTAAAATGAATGTACATGATAATCTATGGAAATTTGTAATGTAAACTTTGCTTTAAAAAGCACTTAAATTCAGTTACTACCGGATACAATTTTAAGGCAATTAAAGAGCAAGCAACCTGTGATCTTTTATGTTGACTTGAAGTGACGCTCTGTGTTGCACTTCCTCTTGAATCTATATGCTCAGTGCTGAGGAGATGTGTACATTTCTTCTCTGAAGTTATTTCCCAGTGAGCACTGACTACCACTATAAAAAACCTGGTAAATTGGGAACACATTTGGATTAATCCAGATTTATGGTCAGTCAGAAAGGGATTATATTGTACTTTGAACGGAAACTCTGAACATGAAACACAATTGTCTGGATTTATAGCACAGAAGGTCAATATTTTTTCATATAAGTAAAAATCATTGATAAAAATGAAATGAATTTAAATAAAACTTTCTACTTAGCTATACAGGCTCACAACAACATAGTTGTAAAACTTAATCAATATAGCCAAAGTGATGTGATACGAATAAATTACGCAATATAATAAAAGCTTTGATTTCTTAGAAGACATACAATAAGACTAAATCTATTAAAATTTAAAATTAATGCTTTATAATGAATTTCCCTTCTATTTTATAGGCAAGTTATGGCCATTAACATCATGAAATACATACTTCTTTTTGAAAATTAACAATATTGAACGATAGAATGCATGATGACTAATACTCAAGTATTATGTAGTATTGCAAAATGCTTATTATGAGATTTTTTTAACCTTCCAATTATTCTAAATTTATTCATCCTAGATAAGCTACTGGGCCTACTTGTACTCCCAAAAATCCTTTAGAAGTCAAGTCCACTGTGTTTGACCTACCACTGTACATGTATAAGGATTGATACCTATTTTTGACGCTTCAATTTCTGAGTAGAATATTCTTCATTAGAAATGGACCTTGGTCTAGCCATGCAGCCAAATGACACATGGAAAAAAAGCAGCAGTTTTCATATGAATATTCTGAGACATTTTAAATTCTCTACTCTTGCCTCCAAAATTTCAGCATATTATTAAATATGAGCTGTTTTAAATTTTGTTAATTCAAAGAACTGATTCTGAAATCCTTGAAAAGTGGTGCTAGTATGTATAGTCTAAAGACGTGGCTGTTCATAATGAACAGGGGATCAGTAAAGAAGTATCTCTGTAGATTACTTTAGATGTAGAGACGCTCTTGTCTCTGGATGGTTAAGATGATCAGTTCTGATTGGTTAATGGTTCTCTTGTACTCACCAATATATTTTGAGCCAATTTCTGCCCTCAGTTACTCTGATGTAAATCAGGATCAACTCAACTGACTCCAATGTAGATTTGTACTTGGGTAACTGAGAGCAAATTTTGTCCTACCGTCTTTAAAGCTGGAAATAAACTCATTGGGCTAAAGCCTGCACTCATTTATATCTTGTATATTTACAGAGAGGCCAAAGAGATTATGTCAATCAGCACAGATTTTGATCCATTTAGATTCAATCCTCAAGTAAATTCAAACAAACTAAATATTTAGAGGCATTGAAAGTTTTATGCTTCATGCACTTCGGCACTTTAATATTCCCTTTTATTCACAGCAATTATACATGGTTCAATTTCAAGTCTTTGTTTTGTTACCGATCTTGGTGAGCTACTTCTACGTAGATGACACTCTACAACCAATCTTTTTCACAGGCCTTCAAACATCCATTATTTTAGAATTCTTCTGTAGCTTCTGTGATTTGAGTAAAATTTGTTTTGAGAAAATTGAGGAACAAAATAATATTTAGTGGAAGATGATCAGTTTAAGGGATTATAGAATCACATTTTTATTTATATTATAGCAAGTCATATTAAGACAAAAGGGGCTTAACCCCTCCCCCCAAATATGATATCCTTGGTACTTGTAACAAAATGCATTTGGAGCTAGACTTTTTAAAATACGGGTGCTAATTAGGTAATTTAAATGTCTAAAAAACTAACACAGGCAAGTTAACAAAGTTAGTTACTGGTGCTTAGATACCAAGCTAATAGATACCTTAAAATATTTAAGATAGTGTCACTCTGATTTTTAGATACAGGGTGAATTCCTGGCCCCATTCAAATCAATGGGAGTTTTTCAATTGGTGTTAGTGAAGCAAGGATTTCATCCCAATTTTGCACACTCAAATCCAAGCACAAAACGGAGGCCCTGTTAATGTCAGGCCTCAAATTAAGTAAAATATAACTGAAAATATATACCTTATCTGGTCAAATATATTGTGAAACTTTGGCTTGGGAACTTATTATTTTCCCATTAACTATATTCAGAGTTTGAAATTATTATTGTTTATGGAGCACTATAGATGTACATGGAACTGAACAGAAAATGAGTTGTGCCAGAGAAGTAACACCATTACTATCAAGTGCTTCAAAAACTCAAGTGTGTGCTTAACTTTATGCACATTAGTAGGCTGCTGAATTCAATGAGACTACTAAGTGTAAATCTTTGCAGGGGAAGAGCCTTAGACTATAATAGGATGAATGGGTCCAATACAATATATTGTGAGATTTAATATATTGCAGAACAAAACCCAAAGAGGTATATAGTCTTTGTATCTAAATGTTTCATGGAGTGCAATTGTAAATAAAAATTACTGATCTGACTGAGTATCAAGCGAGGCTTTGTTACCTCAGTGTTGCTTCTGCTTTGCTGCTATCATCAATCTCTCAGCTTTTAGTACAGTGCAACCAGGTGTTCAAATTCACAGTGGGCCAAGAATTAGTCCCTTACATAATGTGGAAAGTAAAACCTATGCAATGTAACTCATATTCCAAAGTAAATACTGTTGACAAGCACAAAACTGCTGAACTAAATAATATTTTTCACTGATTTTTCAGGAGTACCTCAGCTGCAGGGCAAAATGCAAGGACATGAGTC
Source organism: Chrysemys picta bellii (assembly GCF_011386835.1). Classification (NCBI taxonomy): domain Eukaryota; kingdom Metazoa; phylum Chordata; order Testudines; family Emydidae; genus Chrysemys; species Chrysemys picta. The sequence continues at coordinate 40,691,201 of NC_088791.1, forward strand.
GTTGACTTCCTTCCAGCATCAGAGCCATAGATATTAATCTATATTTCAACTTCAATCTACAATAGCTGAAAACACCTCACCACAAAACAAATTAACCCATGGTACTGATGGACGTTTTTTATAAAACATATTTTAAGAACTTTTGTTGAGATCTATTTTCTACTTGTGGCACAATTCTATATTGTTACTTATTGGGCACTGATGGTAGCTTTCAGAAGGTGCTGCTTCAAATGGTCCACCTCCTCTTTTAGCAAGAAGGAACTTCGGGTCTTGGATAGCAACAACATCTGCGGGAAAAATGGTATACGAAGGAAAGCGGCTCGTCTCCTGCCATTGTTTCTTCCTATTAACAGCCAAATTCTACTGGATACTCAGTATGATGCAAAGAACTCATGGCCAGGAATATGCCCACTCTATTCGACTGGATGGGGACATCATCTTGGGAGGACTGTTCCCTGTCCATGCAAAAGGGGATAGAGGGGTGCCTTGTGGGGAGCTGAAGAAGGAGAAGGGGATCCACAGACTAGAGGCAATGCTATATGCAATAGATCAGATCAATAAGGACCCCGATCTTCTTGCCAATATCACTTTAGGTGTCCGGATCCTAGATACTTGTTCCAGGGACACTTATGCATTGGAGCAGTCCTTAACCTTTGTGCAAGCTTTGATAGAGAAAGATGGTTCAGATGTGAAATGTGCTAATGGAGACCCACCTATTTTCACTAAGCCAGACAAGATATCAGGTGTAATAGGTGCTGCTGCAAGTTCTGTATCCATCATGGTTGCTAATATTTTAAGACTTTTTAAGGTAGGTAAAGTTTTCTACTCTTCATTTAAATACCAACCATCATGATAATAAGTAATATGACTGTGGCATTTCCATTTTCATAAATAAAGGGCCAAAATCAGAAGTTCTTGCCTAGTTATTTCTCAAACAAAGCATTGAGCAATGATAGAAGGCACTATTCTTTGAGATGTGGGGTGCCTCTTGCGAAGTGCTAAGCACTCTCAACTCTCACTGGCTACACTAGGCATTGCAAGTTCTCAGCATCTTGCAGGAATCATTCAGTACATCAGCCCTGGGCAAACACTATGGGATTTCACTCAAACTGTGTACTTGTTAATATAATGACTGCCCTACTGTTTAGTCCAGTGGACAGATTACATGTATAGCGCCACTGACTGCAATAGAGCAAAAGGGGCTTCTCATGTGTGTAAGATGCTCAGGATTTGGCCCAGGGTTGTCAATGTTTGCTTCATAACTTAGTATTTTCAAGGATCTAGAACTCAGTAGTTAAATTTAATCTCAGGGAAACTGTTTTCTTAAAAGGGAAAATTCTGTCAGGAGTTACACCCCTATATAGAGTCTCATCTAATCTGCTAGGAGTTAGGACCATTATTAAATATATGATCTTTCTAAAAGAAAACAGAGTTGTCCTTTTAAGAATTTTTTCTGTCTTGGGGTGAGTATCTGACAAGTAACTAGACCATAAATCAGGCTAATCATGCTGGATATTTTGAAAACAAAAATTCTAAGGGTATGAAGTTTTATAAATTGGCTATCACACCTGTATTATTTTACCATCAGATCTGAGAGCTGAAAGGCGTAACAGGGAATCCCAGGGATACTTTCACAGGCCAGTGTTTTATATTGGATGTGTACCTGCTCCACATTGGGACAAATGGATCCTCATCTAGGAAGCGTTTTGACCAAAAAAGGGGACAATTGTACTATGTTGCCCCACTAGCTGAGAACTCACTGTTCAAAGCCTGGGATAAATGTTAGGCCAGTTCACTTGAAATATTTACTCATCATCCTCAGCTGTGGTGCAGTTACTGTAAATGTTGCATACATGTATCTGCAGACATGTATTTGTTAAAGTAAGGGTTTTAATTGAAACACAAGCAGCTACAGTCAAGAATGTAAGATAGACTTGGCATATACTCTTGAGTACTTTAGTTCCACAGTTTTTTGGGGAGCAGTTTGAGACAGATATAGTCACATTCTCATATGTCATGCTATTTAAAGTGATATCATACAGTTTATTAAAATCTACTGTGCTAAAAATTCCAAATGGAAGAAATATCTCTTGGCGTAAACATACTTATATATAAAAATGAGGTATGCACTATGGCCTGATTCAGAAAAGCACTTAAAGTGATTAAGGACTGAAGTTTTATTGACATTTGATTGACATTTAACATTTGCTTAAAGTTAATAGTGAATAGATGTCAGATTTCTTACATATTTAAGCATGTGCTGACGTGCCTTGCTGAATTAGGGACTGTGCCTTTTAGCTTCAATGAGATATGTCACATGCTAGTGATAATATGACCCCCTTCTCACATGAGGCCTATTCCAAAGTCCACTGATGTTTTTCAACTTGTGAAATTTCACAGCTGTTGGATGGACATAATGAGTCCAATTTTTGTTTAACTAGTTACAGACTTATACTTTCCAGATTCGCCCTCGGTTTAACTCCCCTGACTTAAATGGAATTACACCATGGATGAATTTGACTCAGAAAGTCTGAAAATATAACAAGCTATACATTATACATGCAAAATGAGCCTGCTTCCATGGACTTCAAAGGGTTTGGGTCAGGCCCAATATGCAAAGAGGGTACACATCTTCACCTAATGGGATACAATAACCTTTCTAGAAATATTTTCAATTTGGTCTTAGTGAAAAAAGGAGGTTAAATATAAAAATAACATTAAAGTTATACTCGGGCCAGATTCACTCTTGCTTTGCACTTTGTGGTATTATTTATGTATGTGCACAGTGGTTGTAAAATGCTACCATTCTGATGTGATACCATTTTGCACTCACTCCGCATGTGTACAAATGACTACGCAAAGCTGCAAGACAATAGACCATCAGGCCCATGATGTCTTACTGTGACAAGCACCCCCAAAACATTACAAGTAGTACTTTGTCAAACTGATTATGACTGAAAAATAAAATCTGTTGGAATGAGGCGAGAATGGCATGTTGGCTATGTTTTAATTCTTTATTTTTTGTCATTGCTAATCTTTTTTCTGTATTTAATTCTATGTTCTTCAATACTAGATCTGACCCACTTTGCATATTTCCAAGATAATCAAATGAAACATTTAAATATAAATCCATTTGTAGGAGGACCAGATAATTTCTCTAAATGGGAAAATATGCTTGTAATAAACTAGTGATTTGATTTGCATGTCTAGTCAAATGAAGTGTTACGAAGCATTGTCTCTTCTCTTGAAATCTTAATCACTCCTGTACATTTCACAAGGTGATATTTTTTCTATTCAGACTAGTTACCAGTTTTGGTAGATCACTTCAGTCCAAGAGTTGTGTTGACATTCTATTCTTTGTCTTCAGTGTGCTTTATTATGTTCTACAGTATAAACAGTTGAAAGGTGAGCCTGCCACATCTACACTTGTCAATTTGGATGGACGGATGAATGAATTCTAATCAATAAACTCAGTTGGAAGTGATTGGTCAGCTAACATTTAATTTTAAATTCTGCTTGATGGTAAACAGATAATGGTAAATTGAACGCTAGATGCTTCCAGTACACACAGTGGCTGTAGCTTCTGTCTGAAACTGTTACTGTTCCATTGTCTGTTAATATTCATGCTGATTCCTTCCATTAAAACGTCTTATCTCATTTCCTTAAGACTTGGTGCCCATTGAAACCCATATAAACCCACTGAGTTCAGTGGTGCAGGAACGGGCACTTGTGTACTATCGAGACTATTGAGCTCAAGTGTTTACGCCACAGTTATATAGCCCTGCAGACAGCTGACCTGGGCCGGTGTAGCGGTGCCGCAGGTCTTTTATCACAACATAGACATAGCCAGAGTGTCACGGGCTCTGGGGCTATAAAATTGCAGTGTAGACATTTGGGCTCAGGCTGGAGCGTGGGCTCTAGGGCCCTCTCCACTCTGAGTACCTTTCCCAGACCCAAAGAAGAGCTCCATGTAGCTTGAAAGCGTGTCTCTCTCACCAACAGAAGTTGGTCCAATAAAATATATTATCTCACCCACCTTGTCCCTCTAATATCCTGGGACCAACATGGCTACAACAATTTGCTTACTATAATCATTTTGAAAACTATTATCTTCCTTGTTATTTATTAATTTTGGTGCATGTTTGACTGTTGAAAAAATCATAAGAAAGGAAGGAATTTGAGTAGAACTTAGGGTGACCAGCTAGCAAGTGTGAAAAATCAGGATAGGGGGTGGGGGATAATAGGCACCTATATAAGACAAAGCCCTGAACATCAGCACTGTCCCTATAAAATTGGGACATCTGGTCACCCTAGTAGAACTTGAATGTCTTCTTGAGGCACTCTGAAGCTGGAGTAGAATATGTTTTCAATCGTTTTAAGGAGGATTTCTTTCTGTCCTTTCTTCTGGCTTTACACTTCAGCTGAGAAGCAGCCTGTGCACTGGAGACTTGTTAAGTCTGTGTTGTAGGCAACGGGTTGATCTCAGGCCACAGTCACTATGAAAATTTGAGAGCGTGAGACTTGCACCAGTTAAATTATTTGCTAACTCTGAGAGTCAAGGTACACAAACGAGATTGTAAAATGTTCTATATTGATAACAGCCTTTTATTCTTTTGAGTTATGCCTGGTTGAATTCCTGTCTTTACTGGTAATAATCACACTGGCTGTTGAATGTATCTCTTTTTAATTGATGCACTTTTTGAAGTGGTGAACCTATTAAATAATGCATAGCTCTGAAGTAATGGTCACTTTAATGCCTTTCTTAATGCAGAGTCACCTAGATTACCACTTCCACTCTTTGTTACTATTGAAGACAGTGTAGTAGACTGATTTAAGAAACTAAGCCTTGTAAGACATGTATTAGCTGTGAATTGAGAGCAGCAAGAAGGAAAGAAACCTATGAATTGTCTCAGATGCCAGTAATTTGTCTTCTGAAGCCATGACAGCTAACTCCTGATTTCCATTATGCAATAAGATTGCAAATAACGTTCCGCTGCAGACTTAATCAATATAGCGTCACATGGCACCCCTCTGGGGAAAGCTCCTATTTACTCATTCAATTGATGTAACACAGTTGCTGGTGAAAGGAGGAGACATCTCTCTTACATTTAATTATAGACCCTGCACAAATGCCCTTAATGTACAAATTACATAGGATGATTTTTAATGTTTGCACTTTGGACTGGACTCAGAAGGTTTGATTCTGCGACCCTTACATGAGTAGCCCCATTGACATGAGTGGGACAACTTGCTTGATTAAAGGCTTCAGGATCAGACCCTATTTCAGTGCCATTTTAGGAAATATTCCCAGTGATTTTATGCAAGCAGAATAGAAACATAATAATTATTATTATTTAACATTAATATAACACCATAGGGGTTCAAGATACTTTACAGGAAGTCTTGGGACTAGATTCTCAGCTGGTGAAAATCCACATAGCTCCAGAGCTGAGCATCAGGCCCATAGTCCTTGCCCCAAGAAGTTTGTGCTCTAGATAAGAAATTAGTGCTCAATGAATGTCACTACATATGGGGTCAGATGCTCAGCTGATGAAATCTATGTAGCTTTATTAAAGTCAGTGATCACCACCATACAAATCTGTGTTCCCCACTATTTTCAAGATACATGTTATTCACCCATATTCCAACCATAACAGTTCTATTTAACAGCTTGAACCTGTAGTCTGAAGTCCAATATTACTTTAATGTGCACGCTGGAGCTACTAAATGCAAGGGTTGCATACTTTGCTAGATCTGCATGTGCAATTTATCAAGTGGAAATCTGTGATGAAATTATGGGCCATATATTAGATAGTCCACGTATGAATATATGTATAAAGTGGTTACAAAAAGATTCTGAACAGTAGCTGGGGTTTTTATGCTGCTGTTGCTCAATTTAAAAAAAAATATTGATTCAACCACATAAAACACACGGGTCGATAAGCCTAGCTGATAATCTGGTTGGCAGCATAAACTGATTAATATTCATAGGATCCTTCTGTCTCAATTCCTTTGCAAGAAGCAAGCAAATTGGGTACCAAAGAGAGAGGCCCTGATCCTCGGCCAGTCTCCTGACAAGTTAGCCAAGCTACAGTTCTGTTTTTTTATGTTTGTATATCTCCACCAATATCATATGGGGATGTTTTTTTTTCTCTTTTTCTTTTCTGCCAGCTATTTGTCCAAGGAACTAGGTGTTAGATTCCAGCTGTTGCAATGAGGTTGCTTGTTGTGACACTCTATACTAATCAAGGTGCTTGGTGCAAACTTTGTCTTGTCTTTATCTTTGTAGGAAGGGAAGGGAGAAGATGTGAAAGATGATGTTTAGAAACATAGGGTACATCTACACTTCAAGCTGGGGTGTGTGATTTCCAGACCAAGGAGCCATTCTTGTGCCAGTTTGCTGAGAGCTACCAGGAATATGTCTCCTCAAGCTGCGAATCATCCCCCATCTTAAAGTGTAGCCATACCCATAGATTCCAAGGCCAGAAAGGGTCACTGATTGAGTCTGACCTCCTATATACCACAGACCACAAAACTTCCCCAAAATAACTCCTGTTTGAATGAGAGCTTAACTTTTAGAAAAATATCCAATCTTGATTTAAAAATTGCCAGTCATGGAGAATCCATCAGGACCCTGGCAAATTGTTCCAATGGTTCACTACCCTCGCTGTTAAAAATGTGTGCCTTTATTTCTAGCCCAAGTTTATCAAGCTTCAACTTCCAACTGTTGCATGCTTGACTTTAATAACAATGCAAGATGTCAAAAATAACAGGCTCAGATGGAATTATTAATCAAAGATTAATAGAGCACTACACAGGACCCAGAAAGAAAACGTACTTCACCACTTTCTGTGAATGGTGAAAGGATGGCATTCTCTTCCTTCCCTCTGTAACTGGAGGAATTCTGTCAGTGTTCATTCCCAATCTCACTCTCCAAACCTCTTTCCTTTTATAGGGTGTGAGGCAAAGAAATTCCTGCTGGAGAAAAAAAATTACTTTCCCATAATAGATACTGTTTTCAGTATCTCAGTTGACCTAATTATTAATGGAATTTCTTTTGTGATATCTTAGCTTATGTGATTGATAGGCTAAAGGACTTCCAATTCCATTAGTATTCAAAACACCTGTTGTGTTAAGACAACCTAGCATCTTCCAATGGGTCATCACTTCATAAATCACAGAAAACATCTGTGGTAATAAATATCCCCTATCAATTACAAAGCATAATTGGGTTACAAGCACCCTCTTATTAATTACCCAGTCTAGTTTACTGTAATATACTTTTGTAGGTCCCTTCATTAGTTTTGAGGGGCTCTTTCCCTGGATGTCTGGACTCTCACAAACTTAGAGGTGCAGGGGATATTTAGGTGCAGCCCAGTACTTAATTACATGTCCTAAATTCAGTTTAAGGACAGCACTTTTCAGCTTCATAAGTTCAGGGGACTAAATTTATAGATACACAACATAAAAAGGATTTTGGTTAACATATATAAGAATTCTGAGAGCTTAACATATAAAAATTATAAAATGTTAATATTTATTAACATAACCTTTGGATCGTATCCTACCTTCATTTGCTAGATTAAAGCCCATTATCAAATATTTTTCCCCATGTAGGTACTTACAGAATGTGATCAAGTCACCCCTTAACCATCTTTGTTGTGTAAATATAGTGATAGACCCCAAAAGCACAATCTAAGGCATCTTTTCTAATCCTTTAATCATTCTCTTAGCTCTTCTCTGAACCCCCTCCAATATATCAACATCCTTTTAAGCCCAGGATTAATTATCTATTTATTCTTTTTCAGTTCCTGAAATTGGCTGGGGATTTCAAAGTACAAATAAGACATGGGGTGAGATTTTAAACTGCACCTTTAATAATGATATCCATCTCCTAGAACTGGAAGGGACTTTGAAAGGTCATTGAGTCCAGCCCCCTGCCTTTACTAGGCAGGACCAAGTACTGATTTTGCCCCAGATCCCTAAGTGGTCCCCTCAAGGATTGAGCTCACAACCCTGGGTTTAGCAAGCCAGTGCTCAAACCACTGAGCTATCCCTCCTCCTAACTCACAACTCAGGGGGAGGTGGGCCTAAAATGGATTTAAGTCACTTATGCACCCTCCAGATTGTAGGCTACTTTGGCTCTTTTACTCAATATAAAATGTCTGGAGCGATGGCGAAGATCTCACCCATGGCTCTTGCCCCAAAGAGCTTCAGAGCAGGATAACGAATATTAGAGAGGATTTTTTGTTGGTGAGGAGAAGAAGGGTGGATTACAACAATATGATGTCATGGCTCCTGAGTGAAGACTAGGGCACAGCATGCATTTATTTTTTATTCTAAGGTTTAGGGTTTCTGGTGGTAAGGGTAGGTCTTATTATTGTCTACAGGTATAAGGCAGGTACTTCTGCCTTATAGCACAGCATCCCCTGTTCTTCCAACAGAGAAAGTGTGGGTTCTGCATCTCTGTTGAGGATTTCAAATGTGGGGTATCTAGGTGTCAACTCAATTTTTATATTGAAAACAAATTTGCACAGAGATTGAAAACTTTACCAGACAGAGGTAGGGAGATGCAAAAGGCGAGGTTAGGGAATCTACCAATGAGGGAATCTCTCCTACCATCCACAGCTGCTGAGTAGGGAAAGGTATTGGACTTTCTCTGTGGCTGCTGTCCAGCATCCTACATGGTGGCTCCAGCTCCCGTAGCAACCTCTGGCTGGGCAGTATTGGAAACACTTGAAGCTCCATTTCATTCTTGCAGCTGTAAAACAGAAAGAGCTTTCTGTTCCTTCTTCCACCTCCAGACTCTTCTGGCTGTCATGAAGACAGGATCTTCAACAGCCTATCCCTCTCCTAGATGCTCCTCGCTGCTGAGAGGTGCTCTATCACTCCATCTCTGGGCAAGCTGTAGGGAACTTATATAACATTGTGAATCTTGAAGAACGTGTCAGCCTGGCTGTTTGCATGTGTTACTTGCACACAAAGGGCCAAATCCTGTGCCTGGTTTCCATGGTAATAAGGAGTTTGATAGCTCCATATGGCTGTGTAAACTGATGCTGGGGATGTTCTGTTTGTGAACACAATGGGGAAAGGAGACAACCTGCAGTGGCAGACAAGGACGTGCTCAAGGCAATAGAGTAAATGAGCTGCGCAGCTACCTACTCCTATGGATCCCAGTGCAGACGTTCCCCAGCTGAGGCTGCCACCAGAGCTGCTGGCTAGAATAACTTTTTTTGCAGCTCCCATGCGTGGTGGCTGGGGAAACTGGGGAGATGGGATGAGATCAGGGTCCCTCCATTGTTTTGGTGGGTCAAAGGTCACTAGTTCCCCTGGTTAATGGGAGGAGATATCTTTGGGCTCATTGTTTCTTCCAGGCCAAAATCTCCATTTCTCAGCTGTCTGCCATGGAGGCTTCTATGCAGTCTATAAAGACCATTTAGTGTCTGTCTCTCTCCTGGGCTGATTGCCAGTTAGATGGGGGGAACTTGGCTTTTGTTGGAACATCTGGAAGAAACAACTCATGCTCAGTCCCACCCCTGACTTTGCCTCTCTAAGGCTTGGTCTACACTACCCCCCTAATTCGAACTAAGGTACGCAACTTCAGCTACGTGAATAACATAGCTGAAGTCGAAGTACCTTAGTTCGAACTTACCTTGGTCCACACTCGGCAGGCAGGCTCCCCCGTCGACTCCGCGGTACTCCTCTAGGCGAGCTGGAGTACCGCAGTCGACGGCGAGCACTTCCGGGTTCGACTTATCGCGTCCAGACTAGACGCGATAAGTCGAACCCAGAAGTTCGATTGCCAGCCGCCGAACTAGCGGGTAAGTGTAGCCAAGGCCTAAGAGCTTGGCTGCCATATATGGCAATCAGGCTGGACTGAGTCATGGCCTCATGTCACATGAGGACAGCTCTTATTCCTCAAGCTAAACTCACTTTCTCGGGACTGGGTGCAGAGGAAACAGTAGGTTTAATCTTTCAGCTCAGCTCACCTCCTTGTGTTTCCATGCATTTAAGTCTAGTGTTCCTTAAAATGTCTGAATCTATATTGAATGGTTAAAGTCTGATGGAAAATAGAGACATTTGCCTACACTGGTTTCCTCCCATCTAAAAAGCTCAAGCTATCTCTAATCTTCCCGGCGCCACTCCATCTGTCACTTTCACACATTTCCTAGTCAATGTCACCGTGGGAGCAGCCCAGGGACAATGGTTTGCGTGTGAATCAAGACGGGTGGACAGTATGCTTGGAGAACTGGGATGTTAGGCTTTCTATTTTTTTTGCCAAAATATACCTTTAAAATATTTTTGTTTAAACAATGGAAGCCTTATTTACCCAGTATGGCCAAATTCTCCTTGTTACACTAGTGCAACCCTATTGACTTCAGTTGCCTCTTGTTGTATGAGAGGAATTTGGCCCATAATATTTACTTTATACATGTTTACCTTATGTGGATTATATGCATACATATCTATAAAATGCAGGTGATTTTCAGGAGCTTCTGTTTTGGTTTTACACATAATTGTCCAGAAATTCAGGGGGTATTTTTTTGCAAATAAACACAAAGCTTGAAATTGCAGTTCTCCAAGCATGTTCTGGCAATTTCTTTGCCTTGTGTTGTTTCGCATGAATACCCTCAGCTGTCAGCCTTGTGCTGCTCCTACTGTGACATTGATTAAGACATGCATGATATGTGAGTGTGTGTGTATTCAAATGACTCATTTGTGACTTTTTGCACTTGCACTGGGCACATAGTCGCAGAGGGAACAATAATCAGGACAGTGTCTCATCCCTCCCTGATTGCCCAGGCAGGTCCCCAATGAGTGATAGGAAGGAGCAGTCCCTGAACTAAATAGAACATAGGGACAGCACCCTGTATAGCGCCCTGCCCAATATGGCCCAGATATCAATAGATCTGGATGTCCTGTGTGTGTGTTCTCCTGATCAGAAGTTGGTTTGAAGAAAATATATGCCTTTTGGTGGCAATTTGAATTCTGTGGGCCCTGATCCTGAATCCACAGAAGGGTTATTTGTGTCCTTGTGAAGTCTCATTGACTTCAGAGACTCCATGTAGGTGCCAGACCCATCCAAACCTGGCTACAATATTAAGGCCATGGTTTCTGAAATTTATAAAAGGCCTACTCCTCTTGTCAAGGAGAGATTGGCCACTAACTTTGATGGGAGTAAGAGCAAGCTCTAGAAATCTACCCAAGACATTGGCATACTCATCAAAATGTGGTGATTAAACCATACTAGCGTTCAGTTTACTGTATCAGCCTGTATTTGTCATTAATATTTTCTGCAGCAGAATAGTTGAAATAATTAGCCACTTAAAATTAATTAGGATGAGATTATTTTTTTCCTCTCTGTAGTTAAAACCAAGTTGGAAAAAAATCTTATCGGAGATGTGAGAAAATTTTTCTTTATTTCCACCCCCCATTTAAAAAAGGGTTTAAAATCAACTTTTTAAGATTAACAGATTTGTCTTTAGTTGTTTTCTAGATATTTTCAATTTCTGAAAATATTTAATTATAAAAGGAAACCATAGCCAACACATCTTTTATTTTTACAGTATTTTCTCTACTTTATTACAAGCCCATATCTATTAGTGCCTGAACATCTTGTCTATTATTGGTTAGAACATGACATTGAAAACAATTTGATTCCCCGCCCCCTTGTTTTTGACAGTTCTGCTACCATTACATAAAACAGCTTTTATATCTCTTTATGTTTCCATGGTAATAGATACCTGGATCACCTTAGAAAACCCTAAGATTCAACTATGATTATGCTGTCAGTGACAAGTTTAAGTGTCATGGGCGAGAAAGCAAATACCAGGGCAACAGTACAGATAACTGAAGTGTACAGCAAATACTTTACAACTATCAATAATGAAATAGTCTGGAAATATTTTAACTGCAGCCAGAGGAAATAATGGATTTCCAGATTCCATGAAAACTGTTCAAAGTGATTAGCATCAATTTTAATTTGTACTAAGATGTTCAAGGCAAGGGAGTGCAAAATCAGCCCAATACATTGTATTTTACAGTATATTAGTAATTTAAATATGCTCTTAAAGTTCTAATATTTCCTACCCATAGCTGAAGGTAGTAATGACTAGTGGCTACAGAAAAGGCCTAGCAGTCAGGAAGTTTGGGTTATATTCCCAGGTCTGCCACTGATTCACTATGTGACTGTGGGCAAATTACTCAGCCTCTTTGTGCCTCACTTTCCTAATCTCTATAATAGTTAATAATATAGAAAGGTCATGTGAGGCTCAATAAATTTTTATAAAATGGTTTTGTTGTTGTTGTTGTTGTAAATAAAGCTAAGATGTTCAGGTTTCTATATCATTCCATGTGTATATCAACCTGTGGATCTGAACATCTTACAAAGAGGTTGTAAAGAGAGGCCAATGGTCTAATTTCTTTCCGACTCCCCCTGGGCAAATGGGACACTGTGGTTTGTTTTGTTTTTCTTTTCTCAGATGAAGGGCTCTGCATAGGTGGAAAGCACGCTTTTACCCTGTGACGGAGTGGACTAGGCCCAAAGCCCCCCTGCTGGAAGGCTCAGAGTCCTGCCACATCCATCCCAAGAAAGGAGTAGTGGAGAGGTCCTCCAAGCAGGCCAGAATGGCTGTAGGGGAAGCAGCCAATCATAGAGACTTCAGGAAGCAGCCAATGAGGGCCTAGTAGGCTCATATAAAAGAAGCTGCAGGGCTAGAGTGAGTTCAGTCTGCTAGGAGGGACTGGGGGAGCAAGAGGTGTTCCTGGCGGGCTGCATGGGTTAAGGCAGGTAGTTGCTGGCATGGACTGGGGAAGGAAAGGGATAGCTTTTGGCTGGCTGCCAGGACTCCATTAAGATGGGCTATGGGGAAGTGGACCTGGGAAAAGCAGTTAGTTAAAGGGACATGGCCCATTGCTGCTACTTAGAGGGTCCCTAGCCTGGGACCCAGAGTAGTGGGTGGACCTGGATCCCCTCACCCCCTACAGCCATTGGGGAAGTGGCTGTGCCTGAGAGAAGGGAGTTTAGACAGGCCCAGGGAAGTGACTGCATGTGGACCTGTTATCCCCCTGGAAAGGGACTTAACTGAGAGGTGCCCTGCTGGGGTCAGAGGACTAAAGGGCATGTGAAAAGCCTCCAGGGAGGAAGCCCTGTGGGATGGGGCTCCACCCCAGAGCAGGATGCACATAAGCTGCCAGTTAGGATTCTGAGATAGGTCCTGTTGATCAGATTGAGGATTGGAGCCCGGGGAGAGCTAAAGAGATGTTGCCAACAGAGGGGTACCATGATGGACCCGGTTGGACTGTTAAAGGACTGAGCCCAGTGAGGGCTGCAGGACGTTTTGGAGAGGGAATTCCAGGAAGGGTGTGTTTGCACATGGACTGTGGGTGCCTCGGCCAGAGGACTGAGTCACCGGAGACCTGCCTGACAAATGCAGTGGCTGACAAGGGGCATGGTGAGCTGAGAAATTGAGAAAACTGCAGGCATGCACACCATCGACCAGGGGCCACTTGTGAAAGGTGGGTGCCACCCCATTACATACTCTGTCAAAGCTGATTTTTTTTTCCCCATGAGATCCTGTCCATAATCATAAAAATACATAGATACAGCACAGTTCACTGAATTATTTCCCCCTGTCACTTATATTTTCTTTAACAGTGCAAATAAATGCTAGTTTCACAAAGAATTCCAAAAACAAGGCCCAAAGGCTAACGTACAGAGTCCACTAAGGGCCAGCATCTGAACTGGAACATGAATCCCACAGTGAAAGCTTTTTAAGAGACTTTGTCAATAGAATACACATTTTCTCAGTATAGAGGTCTCCTGCTGCTACATAAACGTGAGGTGAAGCCAAGACATTTATTTTTAAAGGAGACATTGATCCTGTGACAGTGTTTTAGTGCAATGATTTTATTTTTATTGGCCCAAATGATAGATATAGATGAAGCCTTATTTTTCTGAAGGATGTCTGCTGTAGTAGAGTGACAGTTGTACAATATTATTACTGACCTCCTGCGTTCTGACAGTCATTGGAGAACAAGCACTACTGTGTGCTACAGCCAACTAGTAAAATAACTGAGGGGTTTTTTTTCTTTTTTCTTTTTTTCTTTTCTGAAGCACACCGTGGTTCTAACTAGCTTCTGTATGGCTTCTAACTAGCTAAATGTTTCTTCTTCTGGTAGCATTTATCAGTGAACAATAGTCAGCCATACAAGAGTCTTACTGAAAGGCACAATTTCTACTTGGTCTAATTGAACAACGAACATCAAAATGCTTCTCTGGGCTATGATCTGCTTATGGACCCTAACCAGAAAAGTTTTATGCTGCCTGTGAGAGGAGAATGGATGTTTCTTCTGCTTGCTCCCCTCCCCACGCAGAACTACTTCACACATGGAGGGCTTGAGCAAAGCCTGAGATTCCATACCATAAAAGGCAAAAAAGGTCTTAGATATACTTACTGGAAGGTTATGCATTGATGTGGGGGGCGGGTGCCTGTTTCTTAATCCATCATCCATTTCCTTCCCCAGAAGATTCTTGTTGGTCCCTCTTCCGTCATCTTCTTCCTATTTTTTTTTTTAAAGAAAATCTTACTTTATCATCACCATTCCCAGCACCTTCACAAGAGAATACTCCGTCAACATTCTCCATTCACATTCAGGCAAATGTTCCCTGGCCCTGCTCTGATAAATGGGCGAGGCTCTACCTCAGAGGTGGGCAAACTACGGCCCGAGAGCTGTGTCCGGCTCTTCAGACCTTTTAATCCGGCCCTCAAGCTCCCACCGGGGAACGGGGTCGGGGGCTTGCCCTGCTCCGTGTGGTTCCTGGAGCCTGCACCCCTGACCACCCCTGTGCCCCAGCCCTGATTTTCCCCCCCCCGCCTTCTGACCCCTTGGTCCCAGCCCGGAGCACCCTCCTGCACTCCAAAGCCCCTCATCCCCAGTCCCACCCCCGATCCCGCACCCTCAGCCGGAGCCTCATTTCTCTCTTTTTTCTTCTCCCCCCCCCCCAGCACACCAACCCCCTGCCCCAGCCCAGAGCCCCCTCCTACCTTCTCATTTCTGGCCCCACCCCAGATCCCGCACCCCCAGCCAGAGCCCTTATCCCCTCCTACAGCCCAGCCCCCAATTTCATGAGCATTTGTGGCCCACCAGACAATTTCCATGCCCAGATGTGGCCCTCAGGCCAAAAAATTTGCTCACCCTTGCTGTACCTGGTCTCAGCTTGTGGAGACAGCCAGGTGCTGAATCTCAGGAGGAGGAACTGGAATTTGGGTAATGAGGGGGACGTGCTGGGGCTGGGAGTGGAGTGTGCTGGGAAGGCAACCTCATGGGGGTGAGGGAAAATACTAATGCTTGAGGAGATTGAGCCCTCATGTGACAGAGAGGTAAAAGATTTTCACTTAGGCTTGCCATGGGGAGTTGGGTCAGAATGATACTGCTAATGGAGAGAAAGGAGGAAGGGAGAAATCTGACTTTCTCTTGTCTGTAACTTCTCTAACACTTACTACAAGAGAATTACTTTTAGTTGGGGCTTCTGAGATGTAGCAAAACAGTTTGGGTGAGTGTTAGGGAAATAGCGCTTACTATACCTCATCTTCCATTGTCTCATGCACTGTCTCCTACTTCCTAACCCAGAATGGTGGAATAGGAACAGAATAGACTTCTCTCTACTCCACAGGAGGAGCAGCTTGCCAGGTGAAAAGGGGCAATTAGTCTTCTCTCCCTTGCCTGCTGCTGTGTCAGAACTTCTCTGTTGAGCTGCCAATCCAGCTTTACACTACAAGAGAGGCACCTCAGCAGAGTAGGTGGCTTGAAGCAGCAGGCAGCTAGCATAAAAAAACTCAGCTCCTCCTTGGTTGGATAGAACAGTAATTTCTTAAATTCCGGTTAGTCAAAACAAATACGGAGTCTCTTGTCAATCAGGAGTAACCTCAAGGAAGCCAATGGAATTATACTGATGTAAAATTGGATTCGAGAGAAAAATCAGGATAACAGAGGCAAGTTGTATAAGTATGAAAAATAGCTCTCAACTTCTACTGCTTTCAGTGAGACTACTGGCATAGTCAGGTTCTACTCCATGTGAATAAGTGCAGTAAGAGCAGAAGTAGGCCCTTCATTATTTCATCATGCTACAATTTAATAATCTTCCTTTTATCTTGGGCTGAGAGGGATACAAATGCCTCCCTTGGGAGCAGATGTTGATTTATTTCTGAAAGGCAGCTGTTGGTCCTGTAAGAGTAGTATGACTAGTGTATACTTCAAGGACATATCACCTCAGAAATGGCTTTTGTACTACTGGCTAGATAGAAGATGCGTGGCCTATATTCTGATCTCATTTATTTCATAGGGAGCTCCATCTGTGTTTCAGAGCAAAACTGAGCTCACCTCAATCTAATTGTGTGTGTGGTCTTTCTCCTATCTCTTTCTAATGTGTTTGCATTGGTCCATATGAATATTTGAAAGTTATAATCCTAAAAAGGAAGAAGAATTAGTGTAAAATATATGGAGTGACTAGGAATAAACTGTACACAAGTTAAGAAAGGAGAATTTTGGGCTGAATATTGGGGGAAAAATGTGCCAGGATGTTCCCTATTGTACATTGTCTAGGGCTTTGTTCATTTGCAATAGTTTGTGTGAAAGTCCCCCAAGAGAAGAGGTGGGAACCTATTTGCTTAGAATCTTTAAAATTAGACTAGGCAAAATTACAAAAATGGCAAGTAGAGAACATTCCTGCATTGGCTGGAAAGTGGTCTAGGTGAGTGACTGGTCTGTTCCACTTCTAACTTGGATTCTGAATGAGATTCTTTCCATAACAAAGCCCAGGACTTAAAAGTTACCAGCTGCAATATTTACTTGCCAAAGTCTGAAGGCAATACATATTGTCTGGAGGATTAAAGGACTGATTCTCTTTGTGCTCTACTGAGGCAGAACTGAAATGTTTATAATGAAAGTAAAAGCTATTATAAAGCATGAAAGAAGAAACCAGGCTGTAAGTCCTCTTTGCTGGATAGAATATGATAGTGCCCTTTGAACATTTAAGTGTTGATCTCATTAACAATGTGTCTTTGTCTTTCTCAGTGTTACAAAAAAAGGGCTATATTCTTTTTTCAGTTACACCTCTGCAACTTCACTGAAGTTAATGGAGTTGGATCAACCTACTGGCAACAATTTGGCCAACTATATCTAGAAATTTCTGAAAAACAAAAATTTATCATTTTGGGGAGAGGGACGCTGTCTTTAGCACCAACTGAACAACAATACGAAAAACAGATATGTAGGAGACTCAAGACAAATTGACTAGTAACCTGAGGCAAAAATATATGGTTCGGAATGTGTGTATAATGGGAAGATTTTTTCAGTGCTTTGTGGTGGAAGTTACGCCTGGGACTGCTCTTGGAAATGTCCAAATGTAACTAGAACTGTCAGAGTACAGAGGGGATGGTTAATCATAGAACTTGGGGGTAGGAAGGGGAAGAACCACAAAAGAGCTGCCCATTTGGAATGTCATAAAAATGTCCTGAAATCAAGGTATTATTTTCTGAGTATATTACCGATTGGAAAGGCCAGTTAATATACATATAACTTTTACTGTCAATAATGAAGGACTTACATTTTGGTGATAAGCATCTGAAATCCACAGTTCAAGTTTTACTTATTTTATTTCCTCATCCATTTATAGTTGAAAACCTTTTGTATCTGGTAAGGGAGGAGTGATTGGCAAGGGGGTGTGGGGTGCCCACAAGGAAACAAAGGGTCATCCTGCTGATAGCCCATGGGTCCTAAAGGATTCACTTGCTTTGAGGGCAGGCCTTGCAGCCTTTTCTCTGAATGGGGCAAACTACTTCCTCCTTGATGGGATGCTGTGTACCTGGAGAGGAAGGATGATATGGGTGGTTAGGGTGCTAGTTTAGGACTCAGAAGACTCAGGTTCGATTCCTTCCTTCATCACACAGTCACCTAGCCTCTCTCTGTGTTTCAATTTCCCATCTGTAAAATAGAGGTAATATTTCCCAACCTGACAGTGGTGTTATGAGCATTAATACATTAAAGAATGTTGGGTGCTCAGATAACTATGGTGATGGGTGTCATATAAGTACTTAAAATAGATAGAAAGATCTTGATAAGAGACTCCTCCTCCACAACCCACTGCCATGGGTTTTCCTGTGGGAAAGGCTGATCTCACCCACTATAGGGTTTTAATGTGCAAATTATCAGTTGCTATAAGCAAATGTTGAAATCCTGCCTGAACTGTAATTACAGATTGTATATCCCCAAGAGAAAAGCATGGCAATCAAAGAAAAAACAGCTCAACTGACAGGAAAAAAATATTCAGATTACTGCCCCTGAAAAATTAAAACTGTTAAAGTTCAGTGCTGAAATTTATATTAAAATCACTGGAAGAACAAATGGCTGTCATTACCACAACAAAGCATGATATTAAATACTATGTGATAAAAGAAGATAGAATCTGGAATTTACATTAATTCTACCTAGCCAAGTGATTTATTTTTTTTCTTAAATGCTTGAGAAAAATGACAGTCAAATTGGATTTGAAAATGACTTTCATGACAATTATTCAAGTTCACTCTTGTGCCTTAGGAAACATTAAAAAAGATATTTTGTTTTCACTAAAAGTTTGTTTGCTTTTCTGTATCTGGGGAATGAATCCCTGTAGAGCATAGCCCATGGAAGTCAAATGACTGATTGATCTAGTCTGAATGGAATGCATCAGTAACTAGGGTCTGGTCTACATGAGGAAATTAGGTCGATGTAACCAAATCGCTCAGGGGTGTGAAAAATCCACCTCCCTCAGTGATGCAGTTAAACAGACTTAATATCCTGTGTAGACAGTGCTAGGCTGACAGGGTGGGAGAGCACAATCTAGCTCAAGCTATTCAACATAGCAGATATATTTCTACTGAAACAGTGAGTGCTCAGTCTACTAAGAATAACCATTAACACTGTGGGGAAAAGGACATAATAACTACTGTATGCTCAATGACAGATTCACTATATAGTTCTTTTAGCCATTAATTATCCATTTGGGAAAGAATTGTACATCAACTAAGGAACAGTTCAGAGCTTGATTAAAAGTGGATTCCATGTTCACATCTTGAGAAAAGCCCTGTGCCTATTATTCCATCTAAGTATTGGGTGAACTGGTAGAACTGAAGGGGCAGTTGAAAACTGGATTACAAGAGGATTTTGTTTTAGGGTCTGATTAAAAGCCCGCCAAACTCAATGAGGCTCTTTCAATTGATTTGGATTGATGGCTTTGGATCAGGCCTGCAGAAATCTAGTGGGTTCAGAATAAAGCCAGTTCCTCCACTTCTGCAAAAGCCAGTGTTCAGTTTGTTTCAGAAATTTCCTCCCTTTTTCTAATGGTTGAATTTCTGTAGCTGTTGGAAAAATGGGGGGAAATTAATGGGAAAATGGTTTGAAAAAGTTCTGAATTAAAAAACAAATTTCAGCAAAATTTCAAAATTCAAGAAATGTTGACCCACTCTAGTCAAGCTACTAAAGGGCAATCCTTAAACATTATCTGAATCTTCTGAAATTTTCGCATCTGCAAAACTAGACTGGAAGACCAAACCCTCCATGGAAATTTCCATTGAAGTCAATGGTTCTGTGCCCATTTATATCCGCAAAAATGTGGTTCTTAGATTAAAATAGTTGGTGGTGTGAGGTTTTTAAGGAAATCTGAAACCAGGTGAGTGTAGCAGGGTTTCAAACTTCATAACAAAATTCCAGCATCTTAGTTTTTTTTGTCTTATATAGGGTCTCATCACATAAGTCTTTTGTGCACAGAATGTTCGTTGAAGCAGATGGGAGTTCTGCACTCAGAGCTGTTGCAAGATCAGGCCCTTAATCATATACTATTCAGAGAGAGAAAGCTGGGAAATAGCTTTCAAAAGAGCAGGTGCACAACTTTAAAGCTGCTGTATATGTTGCCATTGCCAGGTGAGGGGGCCCTTTACAATGTTGGCTGTTAATTGTCAGTGTGCTTTCAGGATATGAATGTTATAGTCTATCCATGCTGCAGAACAATGTGAATGCTTTCCTGAGAAAAATAAAAGCTGGACTATTTTATTTGTTCTTGTTTCACCGTTTATAATTGAACTTTAATTGCAAAATCTAATACCGGACACAAGAAACCACCTTACCTTAAAAAAATCTGTCTCAGATGTTTTAAGTAGGAATATGGGGATGAATTGAGAGCTGGTATAAATGGGTTCAATTCCATAGACTTCAATTAGCCAGAATTCTTCCTGAGGGCTCCAAATGAGAGTGTCACAGAAGAATCATTCTGCATATACCTGGATATATCAGTTCATCAATGGCTCACCCTCTCCTGACTCTTGAGGAGGCTAGAGACACTGGCAGCATTATCTATGTACAGTACCTGCATTCCCCAGGTTCACGATCATCTGTCTGTTATGAACCTAAGGAGGAAAAAGATTTGTGTACCTGCATATGACCAGCCGGAATCTGTCCATAAGATCATAGCCATTTGTCACAGTTTCAGCATAACTTAACCTGTATTCACCCTTTGTGCTCCCTTGAGGGAACCCACTTCGAGTTCCTGGCTCCAAGATATCACCTTTCTTGGAGCAAGGTAGGGGTGTGTGTGTGTGTCTGTCTGTCTGTCTCCTGACCAGGGTTTTTAAAGCTGCATAGCTCCCTATCTGACATTGTGATATCCCCAGCAAGCCAGTCTTCCCCAAAGGCCAGTGCCTGTGCTCTGCTTCCTCTTTCTAGGGCTGTGAACAGTGTATGCCGGCAGTTACAAGTTACCACACATTCTTTCTAAGCAAGCACATTTATTCATAAGGTAAAAGCACTACAGAGAAAAGATATAAAAACAATAAAAGTTCCTATATGCATGCTAAAAGATTACCAGAAGTCACCCATCAGTCTTATGGGACCCTAGTAGGCCAAGATCTTGACAAAGCTTCTGCAAGTTTTGGTCCTCCTTTGGACAGAAGGTCCTGTCTGTCTGCTGGATCAGAAAAAAATGCCCTGAGTCAGTTCAAATGCAGTTTTTTTATGCCCAAAGCCCTTTGTTGTCTGTTGGCCTCTGAAAACCCAGCTGGGGCCTGTATTAGCAAGCATTCCCAGGGGATGGTACCTCTCTGGAGGTGTTTACAACCTGAGTTCTTCACCTTAATTCCCCACCCGTCTCCCGTTCTTAGTTCCTGATAGAGCTGTGGTGACTGTTCCCCACTGGAGATGCATACATTCCCAGGGCAACAGTGATACTTAAACCATTGATACACTTAATACAATATGGTTCCCAAAGGTACTGCGTGCAATCGTCCAGAATGCTGTGATATAGCTAAGCCATGATTTGGTACACTTGTTTTTGAACATGAATGAGGCTGGATTTTCAAAAAGGAAACTAAATGGCCAATTAACTTGCAAAATGCACAATCCAGTATTATTAATAGTGTCTGGTCAGAAAATACTCAGAACTGGAAAAGAAAGAGTGGGTGCAGACTGTGAATAAGATGAATCATGGAAATGAGAAATTTTCCTGTGATCTAAATGGTCCTTTTCTTTAGTTCATCTTATTATTTTTAACTATACTCCCTTGTATGCTATATCCTAAATGATTTTTCTTCATCCTTGGTGTGTACACACCCCAGGAGTTGTAGATTCTTGTCATCTCCCTATATAGTTGCTGCTTAGCTAAGCTATCTCTAAATCTTTTTTGGCAAACCAACTTTCCATATTTCACCCATTCAAAAACAAGCCAATATTAAACAAACAAAAAGACTAGTGATTTGGGGTGTCACGAGCTAACCAATCTGAGAATCAGGCCCTTTTAAGTGAGGAATCCAAAATCACTTGTCATTTTTGAAAAAGTTCACCGTAATATTTTATGCTCAAACAGTAATGCACCCTGAAACTGAAAATAAATAAATACAATACATCCACAATGTTTAATTTTTAACATATTCTTTTTTTGTTACTTTAAAATGGGTCTTGGAACTTGCAACAACCCTTTCTAGATCAGTTTTGGGCTTTGGCTCTGATGAGGTTCCACGTGGATGTAAAATCTGCCTGCATGGTTAGCTTGCAGGATTGGGGCCCTAGTCTCTCTGTGCCTCATTTCTCCTTCTGTTGCTTATGGGGTGTGTGTGTGCATGTTAAGAAACTCATGCGTGCATGAGAGGTACTCGGGTACTGTAGTGACCAGAACCATTGAAAAGCCTGCACATAAAAGAAATCCAGCTAACTGATTGCCCATGGGAGATTCTGGATTCAACACTTCTGGAGATCAGGTCACTTATTTAGGTTCCTAACTATGGATTTATGAGACTAACTTTTGGTACTCAAGTGAAAATGTTGAAAAACATTTCTGAAGAATTTTTGTAAGGGGTTTGATCCTGGTTCTGAGCATTCTGGTCCCAATTAAGGAAAGCACTAAAGCACTTGCTTAACTGTAAGATTGTGTGTCATTCCATGGCTTCAGTAGAACTATGCATGTGCTGATACGCTTTGCTGTATCATGGCCAGAGTGCTCAGCACCTTGCATTGTTGAGCCGTAGGTACATAACTACCCCCTCCATAAATGTAGATGTTGCATGTTCTTAGGATAAGACTCTAAAGTTTCTTGGCTTTGTTTTTTACATACAGCTTTCTATAAGGACCATAAAGATTTCTCCATTTCCAGTATGCAATATTATAGGACCTTCCATAGACAGGCTATTGCTCCTCCTTGCTTTAGGATATTGTGACTTGGTACTGAAGTCACTTAGGTGGACCAATGTAATAATGATAATAAATAGGCATCAAACTAAAGTGTGGCATTATCTGCTGCAGCACTTCAGCCACTTCCAAGTAACGTAGTTAAAAGCATTAAAATATTAAAACACAGAGCAAGTGAAGCATAAAAATAATGCCACCTGGATAAATAAAATAACTGGGCTGTGCCAAAAGCTTTTTCATATAAAGATGCTTATTTCTCTCTCTAAACAGCACAAGTCTGTGGCATTCCTTCACTCTGGGGGCAGCATGACACAGACACATGGGGAGGCAAAGATGCTCCCTGTAACTAACATCATCTTGGAAGCCCCAGTGAAAGAATATAGTAGTTACAACTTTAATTGGGATACTTTTTCAGGCCCAATGACTAAAAACGTGAATTACAGTGTTACATGTCAATAATAATGAATCTCACTGATGTTACTAAAATCTCCTATTGAAAAGATTAAGGAAAAGACTTTGCTAAGAAATGCTACATACATATTTATTCCTACTTGGTAAAAGCTAACTGCTGCCCTTGCTTGCACTGGGGCACATATTGGGAAAGAGGGAACATCATAGTGGTAGTCCCAAACCAGCACCCACGCAGTGCTGTACGCAGTGTCTGGTGCCACCCAGAATCCCTTGAGAAAGCACTAGGAGAAATAGCTGACAAGCCCATGGTCTGAGGTGTGGTGGTCATGGGGAAAATGGAGATATCCTAGGCCGTAAACCAGCCTATACATATGATACATTAGTAGCAAATACCGTCTGGCAGAATATTAAATGCGGGCATTGCTACCATTCAGAGAAGTAGCAATATATGCCATTTGATATGTTGAGCTGCCCATACTAAACCAGCATGTTAGAAACTGCCCATCCTATTGACAATGTCAGTCTGTCTTTTGTGCTAGCCAAGCCTCCAGCACTATACCACAGGATTTGCTCAGGGCAAGATTTCACTCTGAGTATTTTGAGACTAGTTCTGCTCTTGAAAGCATTTAAACAGAAGTTATCACTAATTTCCATGGGAGTTGAAGTGGGTCTGAGGGAAGAATGTGGTCCATTAAGACACACTGCCATCCATGTGTGCAAATTGCTTCATTTGGTTATTGTTAGAAAGTAATTTACAAAAGAGTTCTAGGATGATGTAAATTAAGAAATAACTTTTTGCATTTGACCTAGTACTTAAAGAAATACAGTACAGTCTGGATGAAATTCACCTCTGCATTAGGACAACACAAGACCTATACACTGCTTAATCCAATTTAAGACCTAAATAGGGTAGACTTTCATTCTCTGAGAATTGAAAATTTCATTTAAAAGCAAGTGAACAGATATTGAAACTGACAGTGTCACTAAGACAAGTTCACCATACTTTGGAAAATATCCAGCTAGAAAGGCTCAGGAATATTGTATTTTTTTTTAAGTATGGGAGTATTGAATAGACACTAGCAGTAGTTTAACTTTATACTGTCATACAATTCTTTTGCTAGTAGAGTTGGAAAGCAGACAGTAACAATAGTCCCATACATCTGACCATTTTACAGAGCTACATGTGTTTGTCCCTTATCTGAAAGCATTACATTAAATGATCATTGAACTGGCCATCTATCATGGAGTTCACTCCAAAGTACTTACAAGTTTAACACCCAGAATGATGAGGGTAATTACTTGTTCCTGAAACATATGCCATAATTTATGAATATTAAACAACATAAGCAAGAGATCAAATCCTGGTGTGAGCAGATATCCAAGCAATCATCTTGACATTTATTCCATTAGAACCTTTCTTTCACTAAGACAGTGAGAACATACTTATGTAACCATATAAATCAATGCAACAAGAGGCATATGTAGATAGATATCAATTATTATACATTAGCAAAGCAAAGAAATAGGTATATAAACACAATTTGTGCACTTGGATTTCAATTACATTTTGCAAATGTTATGATTCAGGGGTTTATCATGCTCTTTTATTACTCACCAGAGAGGAATACTTGGAACATAAATAATAAGGTTCCTTTTCCCCTGTCATTTATGCCCTACATATTTCAACGTTCAGTGTAATTTAGTTGAGAAAACTGTGTACTCTGAATTAAACTGTAGAAAACTGGTGTTCTGTCATCCTACAATATTTTGACCCAGATTCTTTCTAATACTAGGATCCAGTAGATGCAGGAACAAAGAGGAGGGTGGCGCCTTTTATGGTTCCCTGAGCTTATGGATTGATCCGCGCTAGCCCAAACTGCTCTAACTCATGCAAATTGGCTGTAGTCCACAAATGACCGTGCGCCAGTAGGGATTGCTGGAGTGTAGCATGCTCAGGTTGCATCACTTCCCCACCTCTTCTCATTCCACCTACATGTGGGGCATAGGAGCAGGCTGTACTGGCTCTATGCTCACTTGGAAGTCCTCCATGCAGAAAGAACCTCCATTTGGGAGTTTAGGAGCTTCCACTCCTTTTGTGATGCAGGAGTGGTGGAAAGGGATGGAGTCAGGCATTACTCAGTAATTTTTTGTAATTTATGGAATTTTGTTTCTACTCCCCTTGTCTATTACCCACCAAGGACCCGAATCTGCCTCCTTTATTCTGGCTGAGTATTAGCTTACTTCGGAAATGGTTCAGCTGAAGTCAGACAACTGGAAGAAAGCCAGTATATAGACATGGTAAAAGGAATGACTTAGATACAGATAAAAGAACAGGAGTACTTGTGGCACTTTAGAGACGAACAAATTTATTTGAGCCTAAGCTTTCATGGGCTACAGTCCACTTCATCGGTTGCATGTAGCCCATAAAGCTTATGCTCAAATAAATTTGTTCGTCTCTAAGGTGCCACAAGTACTCCTGTTCTTTTTGCAAATACAGACTAAAATGGCTGCAACTCTGAAACCTTAGATACAGATAAGCTGGTTAGCTTGACATCAGTCCTGGGCAAAATAATGGAACAGTTGATATAAGATGCCATCCATAAAGAATTAAAGCATGGGAATTTAATGAATGCTGGTCAATATGGATGTATGGAATGTAGTTCTTGTCAAATGAACTTATTATACTTCTGGTTGTAAAAGTGTTGATGTGAAACATTTAGACTTCTTTAGGGAATTGTTAGTACCACATGGTATTCTGTGAAGTGCCGAGCTAATCCTAACTTGCTGCCTTAAGGACTGTCAGCACCTTGCTGAAAACCCCTAATGACTGGTATTTTATTCAGTTCTTAGCAATGGGGTCAATGATGGCTTTAGGTTTAGCTGAATAAGCTTCTGCTTGGTGGGGG
Source organism: Chrysemys picta bellii (assembly GCF_011386835.1). Lineage (NCBI taxonomy): Eukaryota > Metazoa > Chordata > Testudines > Emydidae > Chrysemys > Chrysemys picta. The sequence goes on from NC_088791.1 coordinate 40,717,228, forward strand.
TCACACTGCAAAATCCCCTGTCCTGAATTTCTGCTGCCATTGCTCCTATGCCAACAATATCTGCCTGAACTTTAAGAAGAGGCTGCTTCCCCCTGATCTGAGAGACTCACAGGGTTCATTCTTGGGCCTTTTGGATGCCATTCCCCAATATTCATGTCAGCTGGTGTTTGGGGGTTTGAGATTGCCAGGGTTCTTTGCATCTATAGATCTTATCTAGCTTAGATATTTCAAAGTTACTTTGCTATATCAGCAAGGGAGATTACACACAAAATTAGAAATGCAGGGGCAGGCATATGCAAATGCAGGGTCTTCCCATAGCTACATGCCATCAGGAGCCTCTTCCCATGGATGTGGGGCTGGAGAAGATGATGTACTCTAGTCAGATTATCCTTTAAACCAGTGGTTTTCAAACTTTTGTATTGGTGACCCCTTTCACACAGCAAGCCTCTGAGTGCGGCCCCTCCTTATAAATTTAATTTTTAAAAGAATATTTAACACTATTAAAAATGCTGGAGGCGAAACGGGGTTTGGGGTGGAGACTGTCAGCTCGCGCCGCCTATGTAATCTTGTGACCCCCTGAGGGGTCACAACCCCCAGTTTGAGAACCCCTGCTCTAAACTCTCCTGGAATGTGTCCCTGGGGACTGGAACAGGGAGGACAACTGGCATGGGGCTGAGTGCTGAAGGAGACTGACATCTTGCTTGAAAATCCCATGTGCTTGCTGAAAGCATGCAGGGAGAAAGAGAATATAATCAGGAGTAGACAGAGGGAACCATGGGAGAATGGAGAAAATAAGAGAGAGAAGATAAGTATGTGGGGAGAAAAAACCCTTATTGCTATAGACAAGTTACAAAAAGTTTTCTTCATCGCCCAAATTGTAAAACCCAGAAAAATAGGAGCAGTGAGTCTAACAAAGCCAACCTAGTTCTGCTGAAGATAGTGAGGAGCAAAAAGAACTTTGAAAAATATATTAAAAATAATAATAAGTAAAATATTACAATTCCCCCACTGTGAATAGGAGGAATACATTTGTGGTATCGTTTTGGTTATCTGCAGTATTATAATTTGCAGAACATGTAGCTAACCTACAAATGCTCCAGACTCATGCATTTCATTTCAAATATAAGCATAACAATTCATTAAAAAATGCTCATTTTCTATCTCATGTAATCTATGAAACCAGCTCTGAAAAGTGCACATTAGCTAAGGGCATCATCTATCAGTGTCACTGTCTTCCCAAACTTTAATGAAGAAATTACACACATGACAAATTTGGAATGGACGGAATATTATTTTTTAACATTGTCATTGTGTTTTTCAAAAGAGTCTAACTTCAAGTTATACAGTATAAATAAAAAAACATTTTTTCCTCCTCTATCCCTGAATTTAAAATTATCAAGTTAGGTATTCATTGTATTTGCCATTCCAAGTCTTTCCCTTTGGTTGGTTATAAAACCCAGAAAAAATATTTTCTTCCAGCAGGAGCATCTATCTCCTTGGCAGAATCCTCAGGCACTTGTGTTGGCATTCTGTAGTTTCTTGATGGTGGGCCATGTGGTTAAGCTATAGACTTACTGTCTGAACTGCCTCGTCCTCTATTTGACTCACTGTTAATGCAAAAGTGCACTCTACTTCTTATTTTCCATATGATCGTGACTGATACTTGGTATCAATATAGGAAGCTTTTCCCCAACATGTATTACTGTACATTGTTTGAATTTGTTGTCTCCCAGATTTGAATCCAGTGGGCTGCGTTTTTTGAATTGTTTCAAGAGAGAAACTCCTTATCCGTCTGAGGAAGTGGGATTTATGAGTTGGGAGTATTTATGCTATGCCAGTGCAGGGGGTGTGTATGCAGCTGAACGTAGTTTAATGACCTAGCTATATTACTTGTATTTAAAAAAAAATTGATCAGGCAAAAGCAGGCTTTACGGGAAGGATAGTGCTCAACTTGTCCTCTGGAGAGCTCATCCAAAAAACGTGATCGTTTATCAAGAGATTAGGAGATTATCTACTGCTTAGTTCATGCTTTGACCCTAAAGGTCACTAGGAAATACAAGGTTGGGGAAGAATAGTCAGGAGGTAGATCTGGGACTTAGTCTTCTTCCATAGAAAATATTCTTGAAAGACAGGCAGGGAAGAAGGGAGCAGAGAAAGAAGGCTGGCATGGTGAAAGTGGCTATTAGCACTATTTGAACCGGGGGCTGCAATTAAAGTTCTAAATTTCCTCTTAAAAATAGATGTATTTTCAGTCAGGATATATAACATGACCTTATGGTACCTCAGTATCACAATAATAGTGTTATGCAGGTTTCCAATCCGTCGCTCCTATTAAAGGATTAATTGGCCATAATGCGTTTGTTACCTGAAATCCTACCTCTGCTGTCTTGACTCTTGGACTGATAAAACCTATGTTTCTCGGCACTTGAAATGTCTCAGAAAAGGCTTTTCAGGCTGGGAACACTGTATTTCCAGAATTGCACCAAAGCTGAGTTTATTTATTGTCAAACATAATATTATGAAGAACCACAGGGAATGGATAGATGTGAACATACACACTTAATGTTTCCCGCAAACATTGTCCATGTTACATTTTTGGGCAGATGTATTACTTCATTGAAAATTAGTTGCCTTGAACTTATGCACATTTACTGGAAGAATCAATGGTATTCTTCTGAGGTGTTATTTTTATTGTTATTCACTTTACTTGGGAGATTTCAAGGACTGACGTTGCCATGTAAAATTGGGGATTAAATCACATCTGGTCAATAAAATCCCCATGGGACATTTTACAAGGGTTGGGATATTATTAATTGCACTGTCCTAGCCTATTTTCAGTAGGAGTAATTACATAGGGCCCGATCTAGCACCCAGTGGAGTCAAAGGACCCCTACAAATTTGTATCCACAGTTTTAATGGAAGGTATTTATACTTCTTAACTTTCCTGAAAGCTGTTGTGTTATAAAGCATCATGGACAACTCTAGAGGCAGCTGTATATCACAGCAGCCAGCCGACACATTAATTATTTTCTAAAGCACTTTGGGATCCCTCTGGAAGACAGATACAATATACATGCAATATCTGTTATGATTATTTATTACTTTTAGCACAGGCATCAGGCAAGCCCTAGGTTCATCTAAACGTACTGAAAACACTCGTGGAGAATGAGATCATGACACAGTGATCTTGTTCAGCAGCTCCACTGGCCCTCATTCTTGATAAAGTCTGAAATTTCCCTTGGTTCGCTGGCAACAATTTTTTACATTGCTTTATGCTGCTCTTCATTGTGAGCCCTCAATGGACTCATTGAGACTCATGATAAACCGTGAATCTGCTGGGTAAAAAGCTCATAGGTCACAGACTAAATCTCCTGAGCTCTCAGGGCCCAGTTTTGCTACAGTTAATATCAGCTCTGGAAAAAAAGATAAAACAAAACAAATGACCAAAAACCAGTACACTGGATTTGTTCTCTCAGCTATGCAGACCCCCCCCCCCAGGAATTTGCAAAGGAAGAAAAGTTAGGGTGAGATTTAAATGCACCTGGCACTGGCCACTGTTGGACGACAGGATACTGGGCTAGATGGACCTTTGGTCTGACCCATTATGAGTGTTCTTATTTCTTAAATGACACTCCAGTTCTTTAAATGCACTTTGTCAGCCATTCAAAATAATGTTGCATAGTTTGCCAGCATAGACATATTTTCCTCTCTTATGTATTGATGCTTCGTAAATCTTTATTTGGGAGTAGAAAAAGACACTTCACATATATATTGTGTGCCCCAGATAGCATTTCACAATCTGGATCATCTGTACAGCATTCTACATTGCTTTGCTTAGCATGTACAATAATACCAGGAGCAGTGGTTAAATAATAATTGTTTTTAAGTGTGTCTTAAAATAAGCAAAACAAAATACATATTTGATCAGTTTGTTTATGGAAATTTTAACAGGGATGAAAAAGTAGAAATTTCAGTATATGTGACACTAATAAATTTAGCAGCTCATGCTCCAGAGAGGAATGGAAAATTGCAGCCTTAAATCAATGTTATGTGGTAACAAACCAAAACAACAGATTGTTTGGGGTTCTTGAGGAAACCACCTCTCCCTGGTAATATATGGTTGTCAGTATCACTTAGCAACACATTCTTTGTCACGTTTATAGTGAGAATACCTGACAGAGGCAGGGGAGGAATTAGTTTTAAGGCTGATGTCCTTTTGGTGGCTCATGCTGAGAATTATATTATTTATATTAACTGGCAAAATAGCCGGGAAGCACACAAGCAATTACTTCAATTTTATGTTTAGTGCTCTGCTCATAAATCTGTGTAATGATGGCATCTCTCTTATGAGACTATATTAACTTATTGGTTGTGGTAATTGTATTGAAACAAGTAAATGTCCACTATAAGAGGAAGGTACCAGGGTTATGATATCTGCAGTAAGTTATTGGTTAAAATATAAATAGGAAGAACAGATTAGGGCTTTAAGAAAGGCAATTTTTCAATTAATTGTGTAATTAGCTACAGTTTGAACACTGATCCTTTTTTATTATGTAGGTTTATGTTTTCTTGGAAGATATGGTCTCAAGAAGGCTAAGGGCACAGGAAGTTGAAATTCTCCATTTATTCACATACTTATCCCCTCCCCGTGCAGTGGAATCAGTGTTTAAAGCCATCAGATGAGATAAAACTATATATGGAGGGGGTCTCTTCTTTTGTTTGGTCAGAAGAGATTTCTTTTTTTCTGATACCTTAGTCTGAGCTTTCCTCCTAAGTAAATCTAACGGCATGAATTTTTGCCTGGTGGCTGGGCTTTGGGACTGAGCTAGAATTTCAGTAGGATACTCAAGACTTCAGGCCAGACTTAAATCACAGCCCCAGCTGCAAAAATATAAAGCTTCATCCAAAAAAATAGTGTCTTCATAGAAAATCATTAAAACATGGGCTTTTGATTCCCATTTACTCAAGTCAAATAAGACAACCTGACATCATTTCAGATATTCTTTTACCTGTTAAGAAAGATGAATTGTAGCCTGTATTATATTAAGACAAAATTAAAACAAGTTGCAAAAATATTTCCCCCTTTAGCAAGCCCAGAAGTTGATTTTAATGTGCTACCCTTGGCCCAGCACATTTAAAACAGATATGCTGAAGTAAAAATAGCTTCTGAATTGGCCACTTGTTAGAAGAAATTACCCATTTTGAGAGGTGACTTGACCTACTAAGTATCTGCAAAAAATTCTCTCCAGTGTTGTCTGTCCGAAGTGGTTTACTAGCTGACAACAACTGTGTGTGCAGGGCTGTCAGCAGGAGTTAGCAGGGCCGTCAAGTGGGGTAATTTGCCCCAGGCCCCGCAGGGGCCCCCATGAGAATGTTGGAAGCTCCCCCCCCCACCTCCGCCTTCGCTTTTCCCCCATCTCCCGGCACCTCAGCGCGCCGCGTCCAGGAGCAGCCCTGGACAGCGTTGCAGCACCGTCGCTCAGGTGGGGCCTGAGGTCCTCCCGCTCAGAGCCACGTGTTAAGGGGGTGGGGCTGTGAGCTCTGGCGGGCTGAGCGGCAGCAGCTCCTGGACACGGCTCGATGAGGCCCTGGGAGAGGGAGGTAAGTGGCATGATAAGCCCCTCTGAGCCGGGCACCCCCTATCCCCCAGCTCCGAGCCCAGCCCCTCTGAGCCGGGCACCCTCTGACCCCATCCCCCCACAGACCTGACCCCCAGCTCTGAACCCAGCCCCTCTGAACCGGACACCCGCCCCGACCCCATCCTCCCACAGACCTGACCCCCAGTTCTGAGCCCAGCCCCTCTGAACCGGACACCCCTCCCCGACCCCATCACCCCACAGCCCTGACCCCCAGCTCCAAGCCCAACCTCTCTGAGCCAGGCACCCCCCGACCCCATCCCCCCCACAGTCCTGACCCCCAGCTCTGAGCCCAGCCCTCTGAGCCAGGCACCCCCCGACCCAGAGCCCAGCTCCCCACCCAGCCCTGGGCAACAGTAGCGCCACCCCCAGGCAGCGACAGCCCATTGGCACCAATCATCACCATCATCCAGCGACAGCCCATTATGTAATTGCAAATGTATACATACCATTAAAGCATTTAATGTTTTTAAATAATGTATTTAGTGTATTTTCAAATTATTAAAAATTAATTTTTGAATGTATTTCACTGGTTTTTTTACATTTCCAAATACATGTTCCTATAGTATTGCAACTTTTTTATGGAAGGGGCCCCCGAAATTGCTTTGCCTCAGGCCCCCTGAATCCTCTGGGCAGCCCTGGGAGTTAGAACAACATATTAGGAAAATTAGAAAAGTATCTGTTGTAGGGCATTTGTCCCACTACTCATGTGTACACAAATCACTGCAGAATGAAGCAACAGAATCAGACTTGCCAGAGAAAGAAGATGAGACAGAATGTCATAGACCTTCCTTATTGACTTGAAAATAAGGATGTCCCCTCCCTCTAGGCTGATTCTAAATGAAGTGATTTTGTTATTCTGAGATGAATCGTCATGTACACAGGCATTGAGAATTACCGTTGTTTATGGAGAACATCACCAGCAGCAAGATTTTGGGGTTCCTTGCAGTTAATAAATAAACCAATTTGTAGAGATGAGTCAGAAAATAGCCACTACTTGCTGATGTCCACAGGTATCTTTAAAACACCACTGCTGAGGACACTGCTCTGGGATGTCACAGGAAAGTATTACTTCCAGGGATTATGCCATAAAGTCAGCTAGCATTCCTGGAAGTGCCATGTCATTTCCAAGTATTATGGCACTGGTAATTTTGGAAATGAGATCGAAATTTGGTGATTCAGCTCATGTAGAAGGAGTTACAAAGTACTTGCTTTCAGCCACTTTCAACCTAATGTTTATATGATGATTTAAGAAAAGGCACAAGTCAAAGACAGCTTGCCTCTTTAGAGACATGGGAATACTTAGGGCTTTTAGCTGTTGGAGGAGTACAGTGCTGAAATCCTAGATGTTACAGATTACTTGCTGAATAGCAACTGGCAGGAAAGGGTGAATGTCACAAGACCAGCCCTAAGGGTTTTGATGGGTATTTTCTTGGCAAGGTAGTTTGAAATAAGTAGCAGGGGGAGAGAGAAGATGGGAATGATGAGATAGATAGTGCAGTAAAGAGAAATAGAGTGATTTCCAGTCTGCAAATGTTAAGAAAACTAAAGTTATTTTTGGTTTACTTCCTTCTAATAATAATAATAATAATAATAAAAATGATATTAGAATTCTGACATCAGCAGTAGGAGTGTTGCTTTGATCCTTCAGATAGTCAAAGAGCACAGGTTTGAAATTAAAATTACTGACTGCTGTGACATGATGAGTATATTTTTCCTTTAAAAAGTATCTTTCTGAAAATAGATTTGTCTCTGCTAAGCAAAAAGCAGATGAAATGTACCAAAGCATTCAAGAGAGACTGTGTTATAATAATATGTATCATTTCATTGTGAAATGTTATTCACTGAACTGTCTGGGCCTCTTTTTGTCAAAAGAATTTCTCTCTGAACTAGCAGCGCTATGTTACTCCACAGTCTCTACTTTACATAATGGCTGGTTCATTCCCTGGTGTGTCTCCATCTCAAATAAACCAATTATGTTTATCTCCCTCATCATTTAAAAAAGGGCTTACTGAACTTTTCTCATAGATCCCTGCCCATAATAGTGCTCATGATAGCTGGATTTTGGGACGTGTTACTGCATACGTTTCCAATACTTCCTACATTTTTTTCCCCCTGATCTGTCTTGAGTCTGCAGATCTGATGTACTTTCATTGTTTGTTAGGTCTCTTTGGGGTTTTTTATTTTACAGGTATATTTAGCATTCATTTGTACTTACAAGACCTGATCTAAAGCCGATTGAAGATAATGGAAAGACTCTCATAGACTCCAGTGGAATTTGGATCGGGCTAATATACTCTACAAATAGGGGGATTACCCGCTATATATTTAAGGGAAGTATTTTATTTGATGCTTAAAACCCTGTGACATCTCCATTAAACAGCTACCAACAAGCATTTGATCAGATAAAATGGATGTTGTTTTCAGCAACAAATGTGCTTTCGTACCACAACTAAAACACAGGGGAGAAAAAGAATGTTCTAACAAGACTTGAACCCATCATCATCCTGATCACGACGCTTGTATATTGTACCACTTTCTCTGGACCCTTGTCTAGCCAGGGCAGTCCTGTGGGTGCTTCACTTGTAGAAATAACTAATAGACCTCAGATTATCTTTCTCACCTAAGGTGCACGGGTTGCATGTCAGGACCGAGGCCCTGCAGCTGCACCTGCTCAGTCATCAGGCAGGCAACAAACATAGTTGTGCCACAGGAGAACTCCCTGAATGGCTCAGGCAGTTAGGTGGCTTACTCTTAAGCCCAGCACCTGCAGAGAGTCAGTGGCTGCTCAACGCATACACTTGTGGATTCTATTCCTCCCTGTGCGTGCTTCACTGCAAACCCTGCACCCAGCCTTGTTCCAGCCTTGTACCTTTCCTGCATCCAGCCTAGACCCTGCCTTCCCTGGCTCCAGGTCATCTGGTTCTCACCCTCAGCTCTGATTTCTGACTCTGTCTTGACTCTTGACTGTGGCATTTGACTCTGACTTTGGTTCTGACCTTTGACTCTGAGCCTGGGCTCTGGCATTTGGATTCTGACCCCTAGGCTGGGCTTCTGTTCTGACCCAGTCTCCTGACAATGGGAAGAGAGAATGTGTGCCATTCCTCCCCTCAGCCGACCCAGTTTGCACCTTCCCCATTTTGTGGGGAAGAGCACACTGTATGGGGTTGTGGAGGGGTAGGTATGGACCATGTGTCTGTGGGGAGATCTATGTGAGGTGGGATCTAGGGGGAAAAGTCTGGATCCTGTTAATGAACCTCAGCCAAACCAATGTAAAAACAATGCCTGCTATAACATTACTGATGGAATTTTCAAATGCATCATTCTCATCCAGCTTAGGAGCCCCTTAGCACAGGCAGCCAACCAGCACTGCTGATTTCCTTGTCACCCATGACAACATTACTTTTAAGAAAACTGTAGAACACATGGAGAAATATAACAGGGGATGTGGTTCTGTACTATGAGGCTGAATATGAGGGCAAGGGAATGACAGGAAAACTATTGAAAATGCATAGTATAGTGTATGCTTGTAGCATTGGTCCAAACCAGTGGTATTTTAAGGTAATTCTATTGTTTCTTAAGCAAGGAAACCTGGGGTCTGCAATTATTTGCTAGAGGATCAGATGATGATGATGAGGCATGGGAGAAGTGGTTTGGAGAAAACCTTCACTAAAAGTAGATGCTATACCCAGTTCTCTCCTTTTTGTGAGTGAGATTTGTGGCTCCTTATACAATTTCCCCAGCCTTTACGGTTATCCACTGAGTTAGCCAGATGGGCTTAGCCTTATTTCTTAGTTACTAAGTCATTTAGGGCACTAGGTGGACAGGAACTGGAGAACTCTTCCAAGCTTAGGAGGCAGCATGAATGCTGTGAAAGCAAGACAGGAGAACTGAGATAAGACACAGTAAGGAGAAAACACTGGCAGAAGCCAAAGACTTAGAAGTGAACAGCATAAGGGAAACCTCTGAATTAGTGATGGGGCTGAAGGATAAGAAAATAGGATGGAAGATATGAGAGGTATAGGATCAAGGAGGAAGAAAACGCTTGCTGGATAATATTGATGTCCTTGGATCTTGTCAGAGAAAGAGGTGGATGAGAGAGAGAAGGATGCAATTTGGTGACTCAAAATAACCAAGATATTGAACTGTTTTTCTTATTCTGTCTTTAACAAGAAAGATTAAAAAAGAGGCTTAAATAGGAAATAATGAAGACCTTGTAAATTAGCTATTGTTAAAAAGCAGGGAAACAAATACTTGGAAAATTTCAATAGATGCAAATCAATCATTCCTGTTTACATGAATGTAGCATGTTAGGGAATTGGCAAACAAACTTGCTGAACATCTGACTGTTTTGAAAAGTCACTAAGAACGTAGATGGTATCATAGATTGAAAAAAAATATTACTCCCTCAAGACAAAGAAAGAAGAGTGATAATGGCAATTACTACCCAATAAGGACAGCTAATTAGACATAAGATTGCAATATGATAAACAGCAGAAAAAGGCCATTGTGATTTTAGTCTGTATGTCATTATACTACACCGCAAGAAGGTAACCATTCCCGTGTCTATACTTTTGTATAATTATTCATATATATTTTATTCAGAATATCAGAAAGATATTGAAAAATTGGAGGGAAGCCAAAGAACAACAAGACTGATCAGAGGTCTAGAGGGACAGTCTTCTGAGGAAAGATACATATTTAGCTTTTTTAATACCTTGGTTAAGTGGAACTAAATGGAAGGAATACAATTACTGACTTTGTTTAGTTAAAAGATGTAAAAACAAAAGAGAAAGAGGACACATATAGAATGAGACATCAGCTGAGAGAGAGCTCAATGGCTTGGTACTCATTAGGCCAGAGAAAACACTAAAACAAAAAACAACCAAACAAAAAAACACACTGTTGTAACTTTCTGCACTAGCAGGGAGATGGACGGGATAATCCAACAGGTCTTTTCCAGCTCTAACTTCCATGGACTTGATTCACCATTGTGTTACTCCAGTTTTACAGGCATGCAACATCATTGATTTCAATTGAGGCATGAATGGGTAAGAGAATGGTGAATAAGACCCCTATGATTCTATTTCTTGGAAAATATTGGAACAAATAGTAAGACAATAAATTTCTAAGTCACAAATCCTATCTCTAGTTTTGGAGCATAAGAGGGGCTAGATAGGATGACCAGATGTCCCAATTTTATAGGGACAGTCCTGAATTTTGGGTCTTTTTCTTATATAGGCTCCTATTATCACCCCACTCCCGTCCTGATTTTTCACATTTGCCGTCTGGTCACCCTAGTCCTAGACTAGCAGAACCACTAGAACTAGTATGATACTAATCCAAAGGAACTGTAGACAGGATTTATACACCCCAGGCCTCAGCAGGATGCACAGTCCCTATTCCATGGGGAAGGTCTGTGTCCCAGCATGAAGGATAGGAATAGGGCCGGGCAGCTGTATCTACATCTAAACAGATCCACCATCCATTCATTCAGTTCCCACCCTCTCTGAGACAGAAGTAGCAGCCATGTGCACACTATGGAGGCAGATTCCTTCTACCCAGCACCCATTGAGATACCCATTGTATAGCCTGGCTACTCCAGTGCTACTGAGCAGTGGAATCTAAAGTTTAAGTCTAAATAGCTAGAAGATTATTGGCCCAGGAGCAATTTACTGCTCAGGTTAATAAAAAACAAACCCCCCCCCCCAACACAACAATTGCCACATAAAGTTGATTGCTGTTTTTGATAGAATTGCACAATGAGGATGAAGGGAATGTGGCACATGATGTGTTCGGATGCTAGTAAACCATTTTGTCTAATGTCCCATGAAATCTTACTTTCAAAGCAAATTCAAGTTGGCTTGGAGTCATGAGAACTGGCATGTAGACTTATCTGCTATACCATAAACAAGAGGCAATAATAATTGGCAATGTAATGAATTGAGGAGTTGTCTAGCAGAATGCCACAGGGAATGGTATTAAACCCTATCTTATGTAATATCTCCAGTGTCTAGAATAGGGGACAAACACCAAACTAATAACATTTTCAGATGATAATAAATGGAAGAAGAGAATGTAGAGGGCAAGAAGTGAGAGATAAGAAGGAATAGTAGGAAAATGCAGAGACGAGAGAGCGTCAGCTGGGTTGTAGGCAGGCAGACCTAGTAACTGGGTCAGTATACCAGGAGAAAAACAGGAGAACAGAACCACAAAATCAGAGGCCAGGAGTCATGCCAGGTCAGGATGCCAGAAAAGCAAGCTAGAGGACCAGGAGTAGGAAGCACAAGGCACACAGTTCAGTACAGGGTGGAGCCCTGTTGGTCAGACAGCTTCCTGTTCCTGCTGCTGGCTTAAGTAGGGCCAGCAGGCCAATCGGCTGCCCTGGGATTCGCCAATAGGACTGCAGGGGTGGAGCCTCAAACTGGGGCTGGACTTCATGGATTCCAGGTGAGCAGGCTGCCAGATGGAGGGTTGGAAGGAGCCTGTTCCTGCAGACCCACGTTTGAGACCCATGGATCATGACAAAGAGATGGAAATAAAAACTCAAGGAAAAATAAAACAAACAAGAAATAAAATAGAAACATTTGCCCAACTGCTGTATGGAACTAGGTAGGAGAATTATGCTGCAGGACATTTCTAGATTTGGGAGTCACTCAGATATCATAATAATTGTCACTGTAATAAATACCAATAGCTAGACAAGAGTTAAAGATGGCTGAAAAATACATTTTCCCCAACAAAAATGTGTACAAAAATCTGACCTTTTAAAAATAAAAACAGACATTCTTTCATGAATTTTTCTTTTTAACCAGAAAAGCCATTTTCTGTCAAAAATGATAAACAAGTTTTGATGGGAACTTCTTGACAAGCCCTAAAGGTAAGTTTTACAAACATCACTGATAGAGAAATAATGCAAGTGGACCTAGAAAGTCTAGATTTAATTGCTGAAAATGAAATGTGAATAATTTGGTAAAAAAGCAAATTAGCCCATTTCAGGGAATATGTTCAAATGTACAAATATTCCATAGAGGGAGAGAAACCTAGAAAGGTTTAAGATAGAAAAAGATCCAGGATGAGAGTGGACAGGAAATCTGATGTGAGTTTGCAGTGTGGTGAGGGAGCGAAAAAGGCCAGTGCAATTTGGGACTGAATGTGCAGTGGCACCAAGTCACAGAGCAGGGGAATAATAATTCCATTTCTATATTATGGTGCTGCAGCAAATGCAATATTGCCTTCAGTTCAGGGAACCTCTGACCCCAAAAGATCTTTACAGATAAGGAACAATTCAGAGAAGAGTAGCAGAAATTTGTATAAAAAATAAGATTAAAAGTTAATGGCCACAGTTCACTCCTGGTATCAGCCATACAACTACACAGAAGGAAAGTGTGTTATGCCAGGGCTGAATTTAGCCCATTATCTGTAATTTTGCAAGGTGATGATATTGGGGAAGGGTGAGAGAGGATGATAGTCTAATATTTGAAAGGTGTAAACGGGAGGAGAGAATTTTTTTTAAAAGATAATTACAAAATGAGAGATTGGGTGAAATCCTGGCTCCATTGAGGTCAATGGGAATTTCTGCATTGACTTCAGTGGAGACAGGATTCCACCCATTATGTATTTGGATATAACCTGCTGTTATTTAATGTGGTAGGGGGTTTATAATGAGTAATGAGACAAAATTCAAAAAATGGAACATTGACCTTGAATATCAAGCAAATTATCTTAATACTGTGATGTTATTAGGGGGAAATTAGTTTCCCAAACAGAGCATGGAAATCCCCTCTCTTGAGATATCTACAACTTTACTGAACAAAGCACTAGAAGTTGTACTGTAGGGAATAATCGTATATTGGCAGGGGGATGGACTGGTTAGTAATAATACTAATTATTATTATTAGTAAAGATGGATGTTTTTCATCTTTAATTTCTACATTTCTGATTTTACAATTCAATATGATACTTCTGTTGAAGTCAGTGGAAATTGTACCTGCATATCTGAGGATGGAATAAGCTCATACGATTCTATTCTGCTTCCCTCATTCAGTTCAGGCACGTTTCCTCCGTATTTAGGGTGTTTACACTCAATCATTCTCAAACACAGCCTTCTCATCTTTTATGTAAACAATTTCAAGACTTAAAGGGTTAGATTCAAAAGAGGAAGGCTTGTGAATTTGCTTCCAGAAAGGAAAATGTATCGAACAGGAAATGAAAATGAGCTAAACTTTCAGATTTTCTGTGAAAATAAACCACTTCTTTAAAATGCTTTTCACTGGATGCCTCTGCATCTGAAATCAGCATGTGACACAGGCTAATTTCTTTGCTATTTGAGAGCATTTGTCCTGGGCTCTTGTTCATCTTACAGCACACTGACAGCAGTTTCTTACAGAAGGTATGTGCATATCTCTAATAGATTAGAGAAGAATTTGTGAGTCATGATGAGGGGAAAGAGACTGTCAACTCTGCACTTCTGTTTGTTTAATGACCCAGTGTATAGAGCTGTGGGCGAAACAGAAAGTGTGGCAGACTCCTATTGTTGATCAGCTTTGCTGTAAGTTTGTTCACCTTGCTAACAAAATAGAGATTTTATCAGAGATGAATGAAATATCATCTTATATGTAAATTTAAAGAAAGAGACTAGAAGGTATAGCTGGAGAGTTTATTGCTTGATAATTCACATTATGAATTGTGCTGATTTTTTTTTTATCAGAGGGTACATTTACTTGAGTTGTTGGGGGTAGCGTCAAAGCAGAGAGGCTCTAAATTTATATGGTCTTAAGAAGTTAAACCTTAAGAAGTTAATTCTTAAGAAGTTAATACCTAAGCCTTTTACGTTTCCTAATCTGAGTGGCTTGAGGCTCTACATATAATAAAAAAGCTAAGGAAAAAGAGCGGATGTGAAAAGAAGCATTTCTATCGATCACAATAGATTCCAAAAAAGGAGGGAAGGAACTCCAACTCTCAGTTGTTCTAGCACTCTTACCCTGCCACTTCCTGAACGCTGACTTACAAGCAGGAGTATCTTCTCAGAGAATTAAGACAGGTGACACTGTAGTCCCATATACTAAAAGCAGGGTATATACTTCCTTCTAAAAGAGCCTCTTACGCTTTTCTAAATCAAATACTGGCTTTGCTTTTTTGTGTGGAGCTGAAAACCTAGGCAAAAGTTGAATTATCTTTCTGTTCAAGTCACTTAGTTCAGATATAAAGTATTGCATTGCTCAGTGGTTGTAACTGAAGGCATAGGAAAACTTCAACTTAGAGAGTGGCAACACCAGCTGTGGATGCTCTAAAGCATGCACCTCATTTGACCTTTTTTATGCTAAATGACATAACAGTACTCCCTTCCCCTAATTCAGGAGTGGGGGCATTTGGTCAGACTGCAGGGAGACTGTATTGTCCCTGGAAAGGAAGCATGTGTGAGGGAGAAGAGTTGGTACTTGAAAAATGCCTTCCCTCTGCCACATTGGGTGAGGGGATTGTGGTGGGTTGGGCCAAGAAAGGAGATGTGCTGCTCCCAGGAGGGAGAGGATGGGGAAGTAGAATAGCACTTGCAGAAGTCACCCTCCCACTCAAATATCAGTGCATTCCATTGGCCAGCCAAGGGAGAAGGATGGTAACTGATTGGCTCCCACTCTCCTATTTCCCCCACCAATAATTTAAATCTTTCCTTGTGCTGCTTCAGTTGTTTGCCTTTTTAGCTGTCCTGTCCTCCCTCCCTGTAGCTATAGGCAATGAGCTTCCAGATGCTGTGGGCCTGACAGATCATTGGCTTTGCAAGATCAGGAAGGAATTTTTTTCCCACTGGGTCAAATTGGCTGAAGTCTGCTGGGTTTTTGTGCCTTCATCACAGCATTGGTGTAAAGAAGAATAGGATTTAGAAGCCTAATATGAGAACATATGGGAATGTTTAGTTTGTCACAACTTGTGGCCAGTGTTGAATGCAGGTAAAGGCTAAAAGGATCAGCTTGTAGAGATAAATGAGACCTGGGATTTTTATTGGTGTACCTTGTGCACATAAGGGGAATCCTGAAGTCTTTGCATACTGGGATCTCCCTCGGTACTCTCTATTTACCTGGTGTGGGGGGCAAGGCTAGAGGACTCAGAAGTGAGCTGAGTCCTGGGGCAGTAGGCCGAGGAGGGTCTACTGTGAGATATTGATTATATGGAAGGGGCCCTGTAAACCTGCGCTGGAACCAGTGAAATGCCTAGTAAGTGAGATGGGTGTGCATATACCGCCTCTGCCCAATGTTAAGTTAGTAAAGTTGTGGCCTGCTGCAGTGTCTGACTTTCATTTACCTGCATGTCCTGAGCAAGTACTTCTGAGAACTGTGTTCCTTCAATGACATCAGATGTAGCCAGTGCATCCAGATGTCCCATAATATGAAATGCACTTTAAACCTCAGAACTGCTGCTGCAGAGACACTTGCAAATTTGTGTAGCTAAAAGAGTCTGGATTGCTTGGATTGGCTAAACTCATAGTCTGTTGTCTAAGAAACAGTCTCCCAGGGAACTCCTTGTGTGACATTTTGAACAATACTTTAAAAAGAACAGATTACATTCGGGAGTAACTTAAATATCTGTTCACAATAAAGGGTATCTAAGAAAACCCATCCAAACTGCAGTATCAGTGTTATGTACCTGCTAAACTGTTGTACGATATGCAAAGAGCAACTACCAATTTAGCATAACTCTTAATGATTCAGCCAGAGGGCTGTCACTGTGTCATCTGTGAGTGCCACCTGTTATGGTCCACACAGATCCGAGCTGGAGTCTCAGCTACAATAATGCACTGGGCCCTTGCTTAAAGGCCTAACGTTGCCCTTGTTATTCAGGTAAAATTTCATTTCAATGGGAGATTGGCCTGAGGCAGGAGGACAGGATTGGGGGCTTTAGTGTGTTTGGACACTGAATGGTGTACTTCAAGTCCTCTGTAGCACCATCATCGTATCACTTTTAAAGAAGGATGCATTGGTATTCACAGCAGGTTAGGCTAGATAATTCCAGCAATAATTTCGAAGGAAACTCCCAGACTAAAACTTTGAGATTCCACAGGAGGCTGTAAGCTTTTCAGGGCAGAAATCGGCTTTTTTCTGTGTTTGTACAGTACCAAGCACAATGGGGCCCTGACTCTGATTGGAGCTTAGGACAGGGCTACCATAATATATTTATTACTACTACAAACCTACTCATCCAAGGGTCTGGTACAAAGCACAGTGAAGTCAGTTTGAGTCTTTGCAAAGACTTGAACATGCTTTGGATCAGGCCAGAAATGAGGAAGGCTTTTACAGGTATTCATGGGGATGTAGCAAGTATTTGAAGGTGACTGTGTCCATATATCCTTCAGAAAGAGAGTCTCCCAAACGTGACCTCTGTGTATGGCTGCTATATTTAATGAAAAATGTCATCTCTGCTCTGTCAGGAAAAATAAAGCCTTAAGTGGTTCTTTGAATTTGTATCTGCCACTCCCCCTTTTTCTGAGTTTTAGGGAAAATGATTCATTAGGGGGGAAAAATACTGATTTAAAATCTGCATCAGCCCTCAGTAAAGACATTTGTTTGGACATTTTGAGAAACATTAATATTAATATAGACATTTCAAAAAATCCCATTAATTGGGCCAAATCCTAAAGTCCTTACTCAATTTTTTTACCCACTGGAGTTTTGCCTGAATAGGAACTGAACAAATACTAAGGGCCTCATTGTGATATTCTTACTCCCAATGAGTAGTACCTTACATCATGTGTAGTCTCGTTGATGTCAGTGGAACTGCTTGTGGAGTAAGCTTCTACTTAGTGTAACTAGGGTATCTGAATCTGGCCCTAAGTAAGGACTTCAGGATTTACTTTATTTTTTTTAATTAAATACAGAATTATTATACTTTTTTCTGTAAAGGATATATTGAAACTAAAATGGGGACTTCTATTTCTATTGGGAAATATAAAAATAAAGAACATTTCTAAACAAAGGATGAGGGTTTATTAGTATCAAGTGAAACAAAACTACTTGTGAATAAATACAGAAGTCTTCTGTTTTTGCATACATAGACTAGGATAACAAGTTTCTATAAGATTCAAGAAATGACTGCATCAAAAAGCAGCAAATGCTGTTGAATTCAGCAGATTCAAAGTTCTCAATGTTCAATGATTCCATGGGTCCAATCCTGGTTCCACTGAAGTCAATGGAAAATTTGCCTCTGTCTTTGGGTTGATCTCAAGAAAGTATTCTAAAATATCCAAGTTTCATAACTGGCTATGCCCTGGCTGTGGAATCATCTCTTATGCTCCAGAATAAAGAGAGAACCATTTGAAGTAACTAGTATTGAACTGTTAAATCATCTGGGAACCAGTTTTTAGCAACAAAAATGATTTGTAATTTTTGTCTACTATTTTATTTAGCTTATCAATCTATATATTCCATTTGTATTAGTTCAGGGCTTCCGCTCTGAGTAACAGACCAGTAGCTTCAGGATGGCAGGGTTTAATTCCTAGAGTACAAGACTGAATTACATACATGAATGTTTATTCTTATTGTCACAGCTCACTCTTTCAATCTGCTGTACAGTATTCAATGATTTGCAGGCATAGTTAATGTATATCTTTTTTTTGCTGGAATGACAAGAAAATAATCTTAGTCATGCAGTGGTAAGATATTAAAAACTGCATTTCAAAGTGAAATAAAGTTCTCCTCCTCTAATGTAATGAATGGCACTGACAGATGACAATTATAATATTTTATCCAATGCCCAGTTGAATGCAAGATCATTCATTTGTTATAGACACTGAAAGTTCACAAAATTTACCTACTCTCACTTTGTCATTCTGTGTTTACTCCTAGACTATTCTTGGCTCTTTTAAAAAGTAATTGCATCTAGAGAGACACAACTCTGATTTAAAATATTTTTCATGCACAAAAATCCATGAGTCAGATCTCCATCTGGTACAAATTGATGTATTTAGTTGCTGATTTACACCAGCTGAGAATCTTGGACCCAAGTTGAATAAAAAACAAGTGGTTCATTCATATAGTGACAAAAGCAGCCATGTTAAAAAAGGTTACCTGTTTAAATGGAAAAAATTAAAAATAACAATAGGGATTAACATACAAACCATTCCTGCAAATCTTACTCAAAAGAGCATTCTCACTGAGTGATTAGGCTACTTTTGAGAATAAGCACTAAGCTTGGAGGATAGACATTTACTTTCTCTTGGAAGAGGGAGATCCTATTTCAATCTATTTTAACCACTGCAGTTGGTAGCTTGGAATAGATGAGAAAAGACCTCCTTAGCCCTAATTGTCTCTTATTTAATTTGACGTTTGAAATAACTAACCCTGTTCTAACACAGGTGCTTTTCTAGATCAGCCCATTTTTCTATGTCTGAATTGTTGTTTCTCTGAACTGAATTTCTTTTTTACTTACAAAATGTTTTCGTTTAACTGTCATTTCTATTATTTGGTTAAAATAATAGCAAGGATCTGTAATTGCAATGATGGAGAAAAGGTAAGAGAATGCAATGAAATGACAACATCAAAAATGTCAGTCATATGGCTAAAATCAGCCTCCAGGCAAAGCCCGTTTAGGTCCATGAATAAAATTAATATATTTATACTGACAAAAATAAACGCTGGCTATAGAGTTCATAGAGTTAGGGTTTAGTTGACTCCTCAAACACAACCCTGTAATGTGGAAGTACAGAGTACCACTGACCCAGCAGGAGCTTCTAGAGGTTCTGTATCTGATTTAGACACAATGGACCTGATCCAAATCCCACTGGAAAGACTTCCAAAGACTTCAGCTGGCTTTTGATCAAACCCCATGCCTGCCTCTATGAACTCCAGGGAACACATGATGGGCAATAGCTGCCATTTCCAGGAGTGCAGTGTCTGCTTCCCCGCCTCTCTCCCGATTAAGGGCAAGTTCCATTGTCCAGTGTGTTGGATGGGAGGAGGTGGTGGTGGGGAACCAAAGAGTGGGGCTGGCTCCAACCCCAGCCTCCATGGAAAGGCCCCTATGGAAAGGCCAATACTTCTTTTCCACAGCAGATTGCCGTAGACATAGAGGATTAGAGTGTGCAATTTGCACAAAGGCCGGTGTACAGGACACTGCATAACCACACCACCCATAGGGAAGCACGAGGACACCATGTACCTCAGGAGGCACAGTCTTTCCTGGAGCTGCTCAGTTTTTTTTGAACTGACAGTGAACCAAAAAAATTGACATTTCAGGTCAAATTAAACGTTTAGATTTTCCAGGTTAGATTCACAAGGAGACTTAGGCACCATTCACAAAATGCTGATATGGCAGTGTATAGTGGGCAATGCACTCACCGGGGATGTGGGAGACCTACATTTGAATCTCTGCTCAGGTGGTGAATGCTCTAACCACTGGGTGATGAGGAATGAGTCTCTCTCAATCCCTCCTGTGGAAGCTGTTCCACTTTGTATTAATAATTAACTATTAATTGGAGCAGGGACTAGATCCTGGGTGTTACCTTTCATTGGGGAGTGCCCTAGACCCCAAACTATAGCCATTCTCACTCTCTTTATCTGGACCAATGGATATCTAAGTATTACTACAAAGTGGTGGTGAAGGCACTCACCTGGCACGTGGGATGGCATAGATTGTTCCTCACAGTAGAACTCAGCATGCCATACTCCTGGCCCCATTTCAAGCAATTTGCTTTCTGGGGGCAGGAAGGGCTGAGCAGTGTGTTACATCATAGGGACAGCTAATGTGATTGGCCCTTGTCCATGGAATATGGAGGGAGGTGAGGATATTATTTGCGTGACCATCCCCTGTAGAAGAGCCATTCACAATCTGGCTGTTCTATACATACACATATTCCTAATCAATCATTTGTTTTTTTCCCCTTTGGAAAATATCAACATTCTAAGGATTAATATCAACAAATATTGCTTCTTTTAAATGAAGAGTATTTTTGATAGAGATAATTAAGTAGTGAAAATATACTTTGCACTTGACATTGAGAGGAGATAGGTTGCAGGTTTTTATTGTGTGTGTGTGTGTGTGTGTGTGTGTCATACACATTCCAGCTGGATTTGAACTGTGGAGCCCTAAATCTGCCTCCGTCACATGGGTGCCACCCCTATATTGTACTAAATGAGAGGTGCACACATGTATTGAGGGCAGTATTAGGGCCAATACCTTTGAAATATAAGAGATTCTTCTATCATTTACACCAGCTGTTAATCCAGAATAACAACTCTGATGTCAATATTGTTACTCTACATTTATACTGATGTAACAGAGCAGAATCTGGCCCTATAGCTGCTAGACCAGTGGTTTTCAACCTGTGATCCGCAGACCCCTGGGGATTCACAGACTAGTCTAAGATTTCCAAAGGAGTCTGCACCTCCATTCAAAAATTTTTATGGGTCCACAAAAGAAAAAAGGCTGAAAACCACTCTGCTAGACTAACTGGTTACAGTTAAAATCCACAAGAATTTAAAGGTACTATTTTGCCACCAGAGGGTGTCCATATTGTCCTAGGAATTCGTAGACATTGACTGAGAGTTATAAGAAAATGTTAATAAAATCCCCTGGATGTTTTAGGGCTTTGTAATGGGACACAGACACTTTCACCTCTAAAGTCAAATTCAGCTCATTTCAGTAGTGAATGAAAGTTCTTAGCCTTAGGCTATTTGGTGGCATATATGAAATGAGTTTGGTGATTTCGGTCCAATTTTCAGGGGACAGATGTCCACATCACAAAGCAGTGCCCACAACTGACACCCTGTTGGCAGTCTCAGCAGCAGTCAAATTTACATGAAAACATTTGGAGGAAAAGGAAAATGCAACTTTTTAATAAAACATATAAGGACTAGAAAACACTCCCTATATAGCTAGAATATACAAGAAGCCTTAGGCACGGTTCCCAAAATGCTGATATGGAGTGGAATACCCTAGAGTCCAGTGGATAGTGCACTCCCCTGTGATGTGGGAGACCTACAGCTTATGAAAAAGATAATGTAATGGATTTTACTTTATCATGAAGTTAAGAGGAAGGTGTTACAATTTGCGTATAATTAATTTACTAATAGAGCACCTATTAAAACGATTTTCATATGTGATGTCTGAATGAATGTGTACTAAGTTTCAGTGGTTGGAATGATCAGTGTAATGGACCAGATGACGCATTACCTTATTTTTCTAACTTGAGTTTAAGGCGCTATTATGTTTCAGTTGAAATTTTATCAGGACTGCAATAGGAGTTATACAAGAAAAAACAAAACAAAGATATGATTTGTCTTGTAAACAAATCTCATGCTAGCATCAAGATTTAGGAGACAAGCTGCCACAGAAAAGTATCTCACAAATGAGCTCCTAGAGATAGCAGTGAATAACTATGGTCAGCAGATCTGTAACCTTCTGAGATATTTTAAAGTATTTTTAGATGAAACCCAGATAAAAGAAAAACAGACTCAAAAAACATTTCTGACCCATGGCTTTATCCTATCTGGTTATACATCCCAGCATGATTTTTCAGAGGTACTGAGTGCACACAACTCCCACTGAAGTGGTAAGTGCTCAGTATCCATGAAAATCGGGTCCCATTTGTCTTAAATTAAATACATATACTGATGCCCTTTGGGGCAGGCCATTTTCACCATTCTAGGGGTGTACTCATTTTTGTTGTATGGAGCAAACCCAATTCCATAGTCCATACTGGGGTGCTCAATACTAAATCAGTCCTTATGCCAACCCAATGTGCTCCCAAACTACTATAACCTACACAGACTGAAAAGACAATGTATTTGGGATTGGGCTCAAGGGCAGATACCCAGCATTCCATGCTACCCAAAGTGGCTGGCCATCAGCCCCAGCCTGCCTGAGAATCTACTTCTACTCTGTATTTGAAATAAGTGTCACTATGAAACAGCAGCAGTTGCTGAGACACCTGAGGGAGCAGTGGCCAGAAAGCAAGACTCAATCACATGTCCCTTATTTCCTTGTGTATGGGTTCAAGGTTAATGTGTTTCACTTATGGTGTGCTGCTACAGTAGAACAGACTGGACGTCATATATATACACACACTACTACAGCTGGGCCTAAGATAAGCCTGACTCTGAAAAAGATTTTTGGGTCATGGGGGATAATCAGTTGAACATAAGTTCCTAGTGCAATGTAAGGCCAAAAAGGGTTAATGTGATCTTTGGATGCATAAACAGGGGAAACTTGAGTAGACTAAGAGAAGTTATTTTACCTCTATATTTGGCACTGGTGTGACTGCTACTGGAATACTGTATCCAGTTTTGGTGTTTACAGTTCAAGAAGGATTTTAATAAATTGGAGAGGATTCTGAGAAGAGCCACGAGAATGATTAAAGGATTAGTAAACATGCCTTATAGAGATAGACTCAAGGAACTCAATCTGTTTATTTTAGCAAAGAGAAGGTTTAAAATATGCCAATCACAGTTTATAAGTACCTACATGGGGAACAACTATTTGATATTGCTCTCTTCCTACATAACATAGAAAGGTATAACAGCTGGAAGCTGAAACTAGACAAATTCAGACTGGAAATAAGGTGTTAATTTTTAAGAGTGAGAGTTATTAACCCAGGGTTGTGGTCAATTCTCCAGTGATTCTCCATCACTGGCATTTCTAAATCAAGATTGGATGTATGGCTAAAATAATGCTCTAGGAATTATTTTTGGGAGGTTCTATAGCCTGTGCTATAGAGGAGGTCAGACTAGATGATCACAATGATCTCTTCTGGCCTTAGAATCTTTGAATCTATTTGAGTGGAGTGTTCTGTTTTGAAAAATAATGGGTTGGCACCAGGTTTGAAATATTTAGCCTCTTTGGTGCCACAGGTTGAAATGTTGGCAAGTTTGGTTCATTCCTTCATCCTTGAGAGAGAGAGTGAATTTTGTGCAATTTACTGAGTGAGGTTTTCCAAATGAGGGACTAGACTTTACACCACTCAAGTAGTGTAAAAGGAGTGGGACCCTGGCTGCAAGTATCCTAATGCGGATTCCCCAGGCATGGGGCAGTCCCCAGGAAGGACAGAGCTGGCTTCTGTGCCCCCGATCCCTGCATTTATCCTCTGTTAATGTCACCACAGGGCAATACAAAAACTAAGTTTGAAGAAAATTGGTTCAGTTTTTAAATTAGGAATAATTTAAATTACGGAAATTAAAGTTACCAATTTGAAATTTTTTTCATAATCCTTTTAAAATTGATTCAAAACTATTGTGAATAACTTAAACTCTAGCCTGTCTCAAACTCTGGATTATATCAAACCTGAGAATCCCTTCTTTGGACCAAGCTTAATCTGACACCTCACAAATAGAAGTTTGTCACAAAACAGAGATCATTTTCTTATAGTTGAGAATCAAACTCAGGAGGGCCTTAGTCTCTGGACCATTCAACTGCAAACATTCTTACCTTTTGAAAATACTGATTCTTGAAATCTGGCTTGTTCTGCAGATTGCACTGTCTCTGACATAAAATCAAAATAAAAAAATGTCACCATTAGAAGCCTAAATACACATATAGGTACCTAAATAAAACCTGTCTAATTTCCTGAAGTGCTCTGCACTCCTAGCTCATAGTAGCTGCGGGTGTTCAACATTTCTGCAAAGCAGGGCGCTTTTATATAGGTTCCTTAGTATGTATTTAGATGCCTAGTTTTGTGCACACAAATTTGAAAATGTGGGTCCAAGCAAGTACTGAAGACTGTACGTACCATAAGTTAATGTTGTATTACATTATATATAGTGTTACTTTAGCAAAAGGAGAGCATATTTTAAGAGACTAACAGAAGTATTGGGAGCATAAGCTTTCGTGGGTAAGAACCTCACTTCTTCGTCTTGCATCTGAAGAAGTGAGGTTCTTACCCACGAAAGCTTATGCTCCCAATACTTCTGTTAGTCTTAAAGGTGCCACAGGACCCTCTGTTGCTTTTTACAGATTCAGACTAACATGGCTACCCCTCTGATATTTTAAGAGAGTCACACACAGAAGCAGAGTTAAAGTTAAATTTTGAACTTTAGCTGTTCATTAACGGACTTTTGAGTACTTGATTTTTAAGTCTTAATACATATTCCTTTACATTAGCTATTCCTTTACAAAAATTCGTTTTTCTTCCACTGAAGGATACCACCTTTTTTGTTTGGTCTCTTTCACGTGCCAGGATAAATGGACAGACTTAACTGACAGCTGTTTGCAATACCCAGCAATTTTCAACTACCTATGGATATTAATATTATTCTTGCTGTGATTTTTGGCATCAATCACATTGCTTGTAATTTTGTGCCAGTGGCTTGAATGAAAGAGCTTTGATGTCCTTGCAAACCAGCCTTTTGCTGGGATTGAAAATAAAGCATTAGATTAAGTTTATACTTAATAAATGAATGAAATGGAAAATCCGTGAGTGATTTTTGGAATGGTGTCCTAATATTAGACTAAGTACACAGTGTTTTCTACTAGGGTCTAATACGTTGTCTTATATAGCACACCCTTTAATAAGTTCATTTTGATCTTGTGATTATTGTGATTTGATGTGCACAGTAGGATAAGGTTTTCTGAAGTGAACTAATCCCCTTGCCTTTTTTTTTTTTTACAAGAATGATAAGGGGAGACCTTATTAGTTTGTGAGCTATTAAGTTGACTATCTAATTAGTTAGCTATAATGAGCTAGTACCATAGAATGAAAACACCTGTAATTTAATTTTGATTGACAAATGATCCCTTTGCATTAACAATTTAAAAAAAATAAAAAGAGAAGGATACCAGCACCTGATGTACAGATATTTATATACACACGCCTGAAAATATTTTATTCATTGTCTCCAATGTGGGGAATTTTCCTTAAGGGTCTTTTAATTGTCTTCAACTGTCATTAGCTGTATTTCTAATTGCACAGATTTCTGTGCTTATAATTTCTGCCTCTGTATTCCTGCACCCACAACAGAAAGAAACTGCACAACAAAAATAAAGCAAGCAACAAATGAAAATCAGACTCCCTAATCCAAATGCCACGCGTAGGAACAGTACTATTTGTAACTGTACCAGGAAATATAGTTGTTAAAAACGTACTTTGATTTTTTCCCCGATTATCTTGCTTCACCAAAATAATAATGTTTTCAAAGATATAAACCTGTGGAAGAAAGACGCATCTGAATGAGAGCTGGTTGCATTTTTTCATTGGAAAAATGGTCTTTTTGCAAAACTGAAAGTTTCTGTGGGAAGAGATTTCCATTTTACTGCCAGTTCTAATTTGAATACAGAGGCTGCTATTAAATATAATGTATAGGTATAGCTTATATTATTAAACTGAAATTGACTCTCCTTAGCTAAATGGAATTCTAGGATAATTAATTGTTACTATCCCACTTATTTCTCATTTCAGTAACGCCCTGAAATCTGACTGGCTGAGGAGGTTTGATTTGCCTAAGTAATGACTAAATGGCATTTTCTGAACAGCTATAGAGTGCATATGCCCTGTACAGAGAACTCCTTGCTCACATGCCCATGATAAACATGGCCCTCTCCAACTTCTGACTCCCTCTCCACTCTGTGTTCTTACCTAGTCCCAGATATTATGTATAATTTGAATTTAAAAAAGGAATTACTCTTAGGCTCTTTTTTTTTCCCCAAGAGCCATAGTGGGGCAGGAGGGAAGTGGTGAGAGAAGATGGACTGCCGAAGACTTACAATGTTTGTTGTGGGGCATATGAATTGTAATTCTGAGGCCAGTACACACATTAACAGGCATACTTATGATAGCTAATGAAAGCAGAGATGATAGGAACAAGAGTGCATTTCAGTACAAGAGTAACTAGGATTTGTCCAGTCAACTCAGCTTTATACTGTAATAGTAGTGTCTCAACCAGTCAGAGCCCAAGGTTACTATACAGTTATTGATGCATAACTGTATATTTTTTGTCATTTTATGCAAATCCCTGCAGCCAGATTGGCGGAAGGGGTCTGATTTGCATAATCTCTGCATGATTATTTCTCAATAACTCTACTGTATGTAAATCCCTTAATTCTGATAGTTATTTGCCATTATTAGCCAATCGGAGCCCAGGCATTTGCATAATCACATTAGGGTTATTGCTGAATAACCATAGTGTGACTATAGAAATCACTTGTTTGACTGGCTGCTGTAATCATAGTGGCAGACTAGTCACCAATGATTACAGTAGTCAAACAGAGAGAATCTGGGTCTGTTTTTGATTTGTTGGGTCCCACCGAGATGGTATATTACTATTAGGAAGACTTTGTTCAGTGATGGGCTGTTGGGGATCTGGTTGCGATGATGAAAGGCTTACTCTGGGAGGTCACAGAGAGCTAGCACAGGTTTTGTCAAGAGAGGCATCCCTCAGAAGCATTTTACCAAGAGCGTTTTGCCGGAGGCATTTTACTTAGCAGGAGATTTGTCTAGGGAGGCATTCCCTAGAAGCATTTTCTCTTTCAGGGGTTTTTCTGTATTCCCCTGAGGCTTTCTTCCCTAGCAGGGGACTTATTTATGGCATAATATCTTTGATGTTTTCAAAGCATATTCTGTTTTTGTATGATTTGTGTCATGCTTTTTCTGCAAGAAAAATGTTGCAGCATAGAATAGTTATAGCCTGAAAGTGCCTATTTACCCCATGTCACACTGGGGTGCTCTGGCTTCCTTCTCTACCTAGTTGTGTGCAATGGTGATGTAGCCATGTTGGTCTCAGGATATTACCTTACCCACCTTGCCTCTCTGGTATCTTTTATTGGACCAACTTCTGTTGGAGAGAGAGAGACAAGTGTCAAGCTTACAAAGAGCCTTTCTTCGGAGTCTTTTATCATTTTCTTGTGTGTGTTCACCCATATAGTTGTTGTTGGGGCATGTAGTACACTGGAGGAGGTACTCCACAAGACCCATGGATCTTGAAAAGTGTGTGGTGGGGGGCGTTGATCATTGTAGCAGTGGAGATATGTCTGCAGGTTTTGCATCTAGCGTTCTGACAGGGTCTAGTGCAGCTTTGAGTTGGTGTGTCCCGGTCTGGGGGGAGCTTGCTTCTGATGATGAGCTTGGAGAGTTTGAAGGCAAGAAGAGGGGGCTCAGGAAAGATTTATTTCGGGATGTGGTCCCCATCGTGTATGAGTTTTTGCTGTTTGGCACCCTGCATGGGCTCCAGTGTGGAGTAGTAGGTGACAACTAGGGGTGTGCAGTTAAAGGGGTTTTTATTTTTATATTGAAGCAAGGAAAGCCCATGTGTAAGTCTGAAAGCTTGTCTTGTTGCCCACAGAAGTTGGTCCAATAAAAGATATTATCTCACCCACCTTGTCTCCTCTACTTAGGATTTTTAACTGTGTACCAGCAACAAAAATGGTCATGTCAGTTCATCAATTCTTTCAACTGAAGCAGAACCCCTCCCTCCAAACAGCATATATTTTATGAGCGCAGTATTTAATTACTCCTCCCTCAGTGCACATGCATCATTCTCATTACCGCTAATGGGAGTTGTGCATATAATCAAGGCAGGAGCATAGCACCATATATTTGGCTCTTTCAACCATGGGAACACAAATAAGATCAATGTTCCCACTTTTTGGCTTCATATTTCTCCAGTGCTAGCTGGTGAAATGTTCAATTACATTTTACAGAGTTTCTAAATTTGTCAGTCACTTTTTAGTGAGTCTGAAACTCCGTTGCTTCCTTTCTAGCATTCAGTACTGTCTAGAAAAATTGCACTGTTTGTTGACAATTCTTACTAAGCAAAACATGTGAGTGAGTGCATTCCCTCTGATTTTCCTTTCATACTGAGCTTACGTCCCTTAACTTCAATAGAGTCATTTCTGATTTAAACCAGTATGAATGGAGAATCAAGCCAAGGTCTTTAGAAGTAGGAAACTAGTGCATCTACACACTTCTGCTGACTGATTAAACTGTCTTTTAAGCCCTGATTCAGGAAGGTATTTAGGCATGTGAAGTCAATGGGAATACTTATGTGCTCAGAGTGAAACATGTGCTTTGCTGGATTGGGGCCTTAAAGAGCAGTATTTTCTCCTCTTACTGGAACAGCCACCGGGAGGTAATCTTTTTATTAAGGGATAGAGTAAAGTCAAAATAAGGGAATTTAACAATATATTCTGTGTGTGTTGAGTTTCAGACAGCTGCATGCTTCATTGCTGCTACAGCGTTTACTATAGTCTCTCTTAGGATTCTCTTGTCCTATTTTCAGAACTTGGCCTTGAAGTACTACTGATTTTCTGAGGCCTCAAATACTATGTGATATGAATATGATTTGCTGAGATGTTTGTATAGTCTTGTTATCACTGGTTAGTATGACCCTGCAGCTGTTCAGCAATTATTTACTATGGAGACAAACTACAAAACTGAGAAGCAGTTCATAGAAAGTTTGGTAATTGCTAAAACCTGGCCCAAACCACACTCAAATGCTACAAAAATAGAAACGCTATCTGTGAATGTTGCACTGGTTTTGAATGTCATTGTTTTTGAAGTAATATCTACATGGCTAGTATTGAAATCAGCAATGTTTTCTCCAATAGAGAAAATTAATTTAAAATGTCATCTGTTTAATTATTGTTTGTTATGCCTAATTAAGAATGGTAATTTATTAGCTTTATTTGTAGCATACTTAATATGTTGATTTACGGGGTAAAAAATTACAAGAAATTTGTTTTCTAGTGCCAATGTTTTCGGAGCTCTTTAAACATCTCTTACAAAGTGTCTTTACTATGGGTCAAATTAGGGTCATGTGGGCAACATGGGTTCTGGCAGGGCGCACTTACCATTCCTAAGGGATGTGCAAGGTGGGAGGAGGTATTATGTCTGCATAATAAGTGCTGCTGGTGGACAGAATGGTGAATGCTAGCTCTTGTGCGCCTTTAAAGAGATATAGCACCCTGTGCTTCACAGTGCAGACCTGCCAGTGCCTCCTAATGTTCAGGGTGGATGGGGCCACAGCAGTGCCTGTGTTCCAACAAGACACATTTCTATGTGCTAGTAAGTGCTGGTGGCAGAGCTAATCCATCTCCCTTTGTATTACTCAGGGCATACAGCCAAGTTATGGGTCCCACTCCAGTGCACCTGGGCAAAATCAGCCATAATTTGATCCAAAAGAGAGTAAATTAATTAAAATGAACACATTTCTAACTATAGAGGATTTGGAAGACTGTAGATGTCCATCTATAGTATCTATTGATGGCATTGGTATGTGGCTTGAATGCCTCGATGCATGGAACTGGACCAATAATTGTTCCGGAACAGGAACAACAAAAGCTGCTGTTAGGAATAAAACTGAAAAATAAATATATAGTCTTCATTAAGAGCAGAATGCTAATGAAAGTTAATCAAATGCAAAATGTTATCTGATAGCTGTTTAATGTAGCTTTATTGAGGAAAAGAAATTGATTAGAAGAGATGGACTTTGTGAAAAGGAGCCATCTTCAAAAAGCTGTGGGAAAGGGCAGAAACGCAGATAAGGTTTTTCATCATTCTCTGCTGAAGTGACATTGACCTTTCTAGCTGTTTAACGGAACTGATTTTAGATAACTGCATTTTAGATACTCTGTTACAGATATGTAAGGAATATATGTTGCCAAAATGTCTTGAATTCTCTTGAAGGCAAGAACCCTAATTCTCAGTATATCCATATCTGTGCTGAGCACAGAGGGATTAGGAAAGCTGGGTTTGTGTTCCCTGTGTTCCTGGAAGCTGGTGTAGCCCCCAGTGTCATTTAGAGTAACCTCAGGTAGGGTTACCATATTTCAGCAAGCAAAAAAGAGGACGGGAGGAGCCCCGCCCTAGCCCCGCCCCTGCCCCTCCCACTTCCCGCCCCCCCAGAACCCCCAACCCTCCCCCCGTTCCTTGTCCCCTGACTGCCCCCTCCTGGGACCCCTGCCCCTAACTGCCCCCCGGGACTCCACTCCCTATCTAAGCCTCCTTGCCTCTTGTCCCCTGACTGCCCCAACCCTTATCCACACCCCCACCCCCAGACAGACCCCTGGGACTCCCACGCCCCATCCAACCACTCCCCACCCCCTGACAGCCCCCCCCAGAACTCCCAACACATCTAAACCCCTCTGCTCCCTGTCCCCTGACTGCTCCGATCCCTCTCCGCACTCCTGCCCCCTGACAGCCCCCCCAGAACTCCCAACCCATCTAAACCCCTCTGCTCCCTGTCCCCTGACTGCTCCGATCCCTCTCCCCACTCCTGCCCCCTGACAGCTCCCCCCCAGAACTCCCAGCCCCCTACCCCCCGCTCCTTGTCCCCTGACTGCCCCCTCCTGGGACCCCTGCTCCTAACTGCCCTCCAGAACCCCACCCCCTACCTAAGACTCCCTGTTCCTTGTCCCCTAACTGCCCCTTCCTAAGACCCCCCCCCCAACTGCCCCCCAGGACCCTACCCCCTACCTGTACCCTGACTGCCCAAAACTTTCTCCACTCCCCTCCAAAAGCCCCCCCAGAACCTCCCTGTCCCTTCTCCTGCCCCTCCTTACCCTGCTGCTCAGAACAGGGTGTTGGGCTCTGTGCCAGCCGGATACATAGCTGAGCTCCCCTGCAAAACACAAAACCCGGTCCCTGGCCCTGCACAGGGTTGCCGGAGCGGGCTGCAGGAGGAGGAGCTGCCGGCCGGCTCAGAATGCAGGGAGGGGAGGGGGGTGGAAGGAGGAAGCTGCTCCGGAGTCCAGCCCGGGACTTTCCTGCAGCCCTCCCAGCCGGGGGAGGGGGAAATCCCGGACATTGTGAGTGCTTCACAAATTCCCCCCGGACGCTATTTTTAGCACACAAAAGGAGGACATGTCCGGGTAAATCCGGACGAATGGTAACCCTACCTCAGGGATCTGAGCCTAAAGATGCAGAGACTAGCAGAGTGCAATGTGCCCCGACCTGCCCCAATATGCTCCTTGTGCTAGGGGCAAGGAGCAGGGCCGGTCAAGGTCTGCTACAGTAGTTGTACATTGGCGAAAGAGAGCACTTACACAGGGAACGTTCCCTGGGTATTATATTAATATTGTGTAATTCTATCCTCTTCTATGAGCCTTTGTACCACCAGAGTATTGTAAAGGGGGTTTAGCACAATGGAGAATCGGACCCCAGTTTTCACTGTTCCCTTTCTCTCTGTCCTGTGTCTGTGTGTGCATGCACACACCACCATTCAGTTCATGAAGATTTTTACTTGGAGGAATGCAAAGCAGATCTGCTGTGCTAATTCAGGATGAGTTTCTTACACACACTGCTGAGAAGTTCCCAATTTTTTTTCATGGAGTACATGGCCTCTTTTGATGTGTAACTGATGCTATAATGCAACGTGGCAGCATTTTGTGACTCTTCTCTAGAACTTTTGTATCTTGCTGAATAAAAATTTACTTGCTCTTCTTTGTACGGAAAGACTTAAAGAAAATGCCCTTATAAACCGAACGCAAAAATGAAGGATGCAACAGCTGCAGCTTCTTCCATTGGCACAGATCCTGCTGATGCACTGAATCTAGTATGTTTAACATTGACTAAGATGTATTGTCTATTGCAGGGGCACTCGCACTGCTCGGGTCCTGGCCACCGGTCCGGGGGGCTCTGCATTTTAATTTAATTTTAAATGAAGCTTCTTAAACATTTTTAAAACCTTATTTACTTTACAACAATAGTTTAGTTATACATTATAGACTTATAGAAAGAGACCTTCTTAAAATGTTAAAATGTATTACTGGCACACAAAACCTTAAATTAGAGTGAATAAATGAAGACTCGGCACACCACTTCTGAAAGGTTGCCTACCCCTGGTCTATTGTAAAGACTTAGAAAAGGACCAAAGTTAAATCTGGTGACTCCTGCTTACTTTTTAAAATTTAAACTCAAGTGTGAATTCTGCCAGATATTGGCTGGCTGGTGGTATATGCCTGAATATTTGAGAGGTTTTGTGTAGAAAATGTGTCCACTAGCTCAATATTGATACAATTATTAAATATAAATATAACCCTGCAAAAGACCTACTATTGATATGCAGGTTTCTGTAGTAGGATGGCATTTTCTAGGACTCTACATAGGAATGCAAGGCTTCCTGCTGATTCAGATTAATAGATTTTAAAGCAGGACCATTGCAGGGGTGAAAGTAAGCCGGTATGGGCCGATATGGCGTACCGGTAAAAAGTGGCTGCCGGTACTGGCCCGTACGCAGCCGACATTAAAGTGCTGCCCCTTTTGTGCCCTCCTGGCCGCCGACGGGGACGACGACAAAAGGAGCAGCTGCCCCAGGGCCAGCGATTTAAAAAGGCCTGGGGCTCCGGCTGCCGCTACTGTAGCAGTGGATGGAGCCCCGAGCCCTTTAAATTGCCTCTGGAGCCCTGGGTGGCGTGGCCCAGGCAGCGCGGATGGGCTGGCTGTGGGATGCTGACCCTCCCCCCCAACCCACCCCTTCCGCCCGAGGCCCCGCCCCTTTTGGGGACCGGAACCAGCCCCCGTACTGGTAAGTGTTGAATGTTACTTTCACCCCTGGACCATTGTGATCATCTAATCTGACCTTATGACTAACACAAGCCATAGAATTTTACTTACTAAATCCTTCAGCAAGCCTGTAACTTCTGGTTGACCTAAAGCATGTCTTTTAGAAAGAAATCCTAGCTGATTTCAAGTGATGAAGAACCGACAAGATTGTTCCAAAGGTTAGTTATCATCCTTGTTAAAAAATTGCAACTCCTATTCTGAATTTTTCTACCTTCATCTTCCAGCCACTGGATCTTGTCATGACTTTGGCTGCTAGATTAAAGAGCCCTCTACTGTCAAAAATCTTGTTCCCCTCTAGGTGCATATAAGCAGCAATCAGTTCACCTCTTAACCTTCTCTTGAATTCACCCTCAGCTCAGATGCTAGAAACCTCCATAAAAAGAGAGCATTATTAACTGGTGACTAATGCAAGCAGGTGGAACTCATTAACTTAATTGGGATATAACAAATTTTGAGGACTGTCAAGGCAGATATAACTAGATGTTGTGACAGAGGAAGCCCTGTAAGGAAACCCTATGAATAGCCAAGTTTGGGGAGAAAGCTGAGGCTTATATTATATGCTTATTGTCTGAATTAACAATAAAGCCAAAACCTAAGGAGCACATAAGTTTGGACTCTATACAATGTATGTAGACTGTTACCAAGCAGGAATAGTCCACTTCGTAACAGTTCTTTGGATAGTCAATCGAAGGGATAACATAATTTTATACATTTGGACAAAGATTTAATATTTGATATTTCACTAGATGCTTTCTGAGTCTGGAGTAACAAGAATAGAATTAATAAATTCATGATATGTAGGCAAAACTGATGATTGCTTGGTAGGTTTTGACATATTATTTTTATTTTCTGGCTTCTTAGATTTCATTCCAGCTGTACGTATGAACAAGAAGTGAGATGAGATGTGGGAATTGATGCAATTTTGTGTTTTGATGCATGTGAGAAGAATCTCAAGTGCTTTTGTTTCCTCAGAACATGGGGGAGTGTGTTGAGAAGTAAAAATGAATAAAACAAAGATAAAAGCTGAATTCACAGAATTACGTCTATTATGACAGAGTCAGAAGATCAAATTTCTGATGATCTATTTGGGCAACAAAATGGCAGATGAAATTTAATGTTGATAAAGGCGGGGAGGATAGCTCAGTGGTTTGAGCATTGGCTTGCTAAACCCAGGGTTGTGAGGTCAGTCCTTGAGGGGGCCATTTAGGGAGCTGGGGCAAAAATCTGTCTGGGGATTGGTCCTACTTTGAGCAGGGGGTTGGACTAGATGACCTCTTGAGGTCCCTTCCAGCCCTGATATTCTATGATTCTATGAAATGCAAAGTAATGCACATTGGAAAGCCAACTCCCAACTATACATATAAAATGATGGGGTCTAAATTATCTGATACCACTCAAGGAAGAGATCTTGGAGTCTAAGTGGATGTTTTCAGAGAACTATCCACAATATGTGCAGCAGCAGTCAAAAAAGTAAACAGAATGCTGGGAATAATTAAGAAAGGGATAGATAATAGGACAGGAGAATATCATATTGCCTCTATATAAATCCATGGTACACCCACATCTTGAATACTGTGTGTCGATGTGGTCGCTCCATCTCAAAAAAAGATATATTGGAATTAGAAAAGATTCAGAAAAGGGCAACAAAAATTATTAAGGCTGTGGAACAGCTTCCGTATGAGAAGAGATTAATAAGACTGGGACTTTTCAGCTTGGAAAAGAGACAGCTAAGGGGAGATATGATTGAGGTCTATAAAATCATGACTGGTGTAGAGAAAGTGGATAAGGAAGTGTTTACTACTTCTCATAACACAAGAACTAGAGGATGTTGTGAAGGCCAAGACCCATAACAGGGTTCAAAAAAGAAAGAGCTAAATTCATGGAGGATCGGTCCATCAATGGCTATTAGCCAGGATGGGCAGGAATGGTGTCTCTAGCCTCTGTTTGCCAGAAGCTGGGAATGAGCGACAGATGATGGATCACTTGATGATTACCTGTTCTGTTCATTCCCTCTGGGGCACCTGGCACTGGCCACTGTTGAAGGACAGGATACTGGGCTAGACAGACCTTTGCTCTGACCCAGTGTAGGGCCATTCTTATGTTCTATTCTGAGCCTTCTAGTGTTCTATAAAGGTGGAATTCTGTGCCTGCAGGGAGCCCCATTAACTTCGCTGGTGCTTTTCACTTTTGTCTTCCCACGAAGAACAACTTGCCTTGGACCTTATATTTTCTAAGTGTTCATACTATGTAATGTGAATTTACATGACATCAGAAATATGATGGTTAAATTCAATAAAGTGATGATGGCATGTAACCTGAATATTAGCCAAGACTTTCCATTTTATCTATCTCTTGTAACTTCCCTCAAATATTCACCTTGAGATTTTCCAGATTTACCCCCCTGGAAATCATTGCAAAGCTTCTGTTGGTTTCCATGGGGACAGGATTACTCACCTTAGTATCTGGTCAAAGGCAGATTATTGTTTCAAAGTTTGAGCAGAATATAGTCAAAGAGTGTGTGTGTGTGTGTGTCACATTATTAAAAAAAAATTCTTGTAACCTTTTTTTGAACAGTTTTTGTGCTGAAATTGCTACAGATAGAGAGTTAAAATCTAGCATGGAAACAGCCTTGATTGAGGGGAAATGACCTCAAGTATTCCAGAAACACCTGCTTTATTTTGACTGAGTTAAGACCTGTGGAAGAGAATATTGTATTCTGTGTATGTAGCAATGAAAAGTTTAGTGAAGTAGTGCAGTGAATGAAGTGAGGGCTTCCATGAAATCTTGAAAGCCTTAACTTATTTATTGCATGTCTTGCAATTTAAAAGCTGCAGGCCTTCTAAGGTTCTCTTCTGTGAACCTGATTAGATATTTGGTATAGGGTGTTCTGGTGATGGCTAGCTAAATAGTACCACAGAGTAATTATTTTCCTCTTAAAGAAAATCTAGGAAATTCCATTTAAAATAACTGTTGGGAATATGCATGCACAGCCTTAATTCTTCTCCCTTGCACATATGCCCTACAATTCAGTTTTTTATTACATCATCACATACTATTTCTTAAATATTATAGTATATCATTAAAAAAATCTACATTCTTAATACATATGTGAAGCAGCTTGTAATACTATTTACCACTGTACGTATGTCAGATACATTGCATTAAAATTGTGTATGTGAAGAGTACATGGTGTACTGTTCTTACACAACACACTGCATAGTAGGTATATAATATGGAATAATGGTGAAAACTTGGTGGCATAAGAAGATCACCCAAATTGTTGGTAAGTTATTTTTGTGGCTAATTGCCTCATCTTCTAAGGATGGCCATGCCGCTGATTGAAATGAATTTGTATTATACATGGTTGCTGTCTCAATGGGAGATGGTGGCCAGTGTCTCTATGGGTGGACAAGAAGAATAGAGTAAAAAATGTTTCTTCTGGTTTTTTAGCTCACCCCTTCCCCCTGGGAACTGTCCACAGATGCATTCCTTCCGCTAATCTGTATGAAAGGACTGTGCAGGGTTAGCACCACTAGGCTACCATCTAAGAAGGAGAGATGGGACCATAGCCTTGTGCCACTCAAAACATTTGCCGGCAATACTGCTCAGCCCAGTAGGGCAGCATATGCTGCAGCCCTTTTAGGGATGCAGCAGTGAGTGAAGCCTCCCGCACACCCTGAACAGATCTGTCTCCCAGATCTCTAGCTAGAGTGTTGACTTCTCTTGCAAAATGGGTTTGTATCTACAAGGCAAAATTGAGAGCTATGTTATTAAAATACATACCTTAGCACAAAGAGAGTGTATCCTAGTGACCCTAATGCCAACACATTCAAAACCTGTAAGGTATAAAGTTAGGATCTTAAATCTATAATTACGTTCCTAAATATAAGTGATTTGATTTTCAAAGCCTATCATCTCTTGCAGCTCTCATTGATTTCTGTGGGATTTATGGGTGCTCTTCCACTTCTGAAAATGAGGCCATGTATACATTGGAGCACCAGGTTTGAAAATTTGACCTAGGTCAATAGAGATACTTTGTACCATTATGGCAATAAAAATAAAGTAAATACAAAAGAATGAAAAAGATGGTAAATGTGCGAATCTAAGGTAGTAGAAAAGAATATATGAAGCTCTATTTTAGTATATGACAAATGTAATAATGTAATTAAAAACTATTTCATAATACTTATATACTTATTCAGGGTATAGTTCACCTATCCATAGCTCTGGCAAGAGATCTGGGAAGAATCAAGACTGCATTGGCAACTTTAACTTTGTAAGTTTCTGACACTTTAAGTGCGTAAACATGCAACTATTACATTCGCTTATTATAGCTCTTTTCAGATGGAATTAAATACCAGTTTTTGGGGAATAAAGTATATATATATTTTTCTATTCTTAATAGATACTTTATGAATACCTGTAGATGTAAATGTAAAGAACTCTCTTAAATTTCCACTACAGAAAAAAACTCTGTGACAGAAACCTAGTTAAAAAGCTTTTCCATGAACTGGGGGAAATTGGAACTACAGAGCTATGACAATTAGGT
Source organism: Chrysemys picta bellii (assembly GCF_011386835.1). Lineage (NCBI taxonomy): Eukaryota > Metazoa > Chordata > Testudines > Emydidae > Chrysemys > Chrysemys picta. The sequence continues at coordinate 40,754,888 of NC_088791.1, forward strand.
GTAAGGAAATGTATTTTAAATATCTACATCACCGAGTAATGTATTCATCTTTTGGAGACCATTTAGTGTAGCAAGCAACTGAGTGAATGGAATGAGATTATTGCTACACAGCCCTGATTTTATTCTCATGTCTGGCACACTGTATTCATCTGTTAAACTGAATTCTAAGAGTATGTTTGAAGCCAGCCAGTCTTTTTGTTAGTATCCGACTGTTGTGACATCTGCTTCTATAAAGCCAACATTTTCATCTTTCCTTAGTAATTTTATTGTTAATAGTTGTTTCAGTATACTGCAGCCAAATTAAGCCCATTTGAAGGATATGTATTATGGAGTGTGAAAAGACTTGCATCAGCAGTAGCATACATTTATAAAGACTGAGTGACATAAAAGTCTATAGAAAACAACTTCATTCGTGAATGGCTAGGCTTGCTAGTGTAGGTTGATGACTAGAGTTGATTGACTGGAGCTAGAATTTCCTGTATGCAGGAAATTCTGACAATTTGAATTTTCCTTTTGTCCTGAGTTGGAACAAAAAATCAAAATTTTGAAACTTCCTGCAAATGAAAATTCCAAAATGTTTCATTTCAAATATATTGAAGTGGCCTTATTGAATCTTTTAGTTTTGATAAGGTTGACATGCTTCATTGAGGCTTTTCTATTATTATTTATAATCTAAAAAATCAAACAAAGAAATCAAAATGAAGCATATCAATAATAAGGGGGAGGGATAGCTCAGTAGTTTGAGCATTGGCCTGCTAAACCCAGCGTTGTGAGTTCAGCCCTTGAGGGGGCCACTTAGGGATCTGGGGCAAAATCAGTACTTGGTCCTGCCTAGTGAAGGCAGGGGGCTGGACTCAATGACCTTTCAGGGTCCCTTCCAGTTCTAGGAGATAGGATATCTTTATTTATTTATTGATGAAATCAATATGTTCCTGGAAAAATTTTTGATCTTGTCAAATCAGGATTTTCTGATGGGAAAACTTTCTTCTGAAAAATTTCAACCAGTTTTATGGTGACCACTGAAAATGGATAAGTGAAACTGAAATGTAAAAATGCACTTGGGACTAATTTATATTAGCAAGTGAAAATCAAATTGTATGTGCATCAACACAGGTTGTCTTGGCATTGTGACAGATTTCTGTTACCAATCTGCCTGAGGCGTCAGGTGATCAGGCTGAGGCTGCAGGATCATTAGGGGAGGAGCTGACGGAGCACACCAAGTGTCTAAGTTTTAACGCTTTATTAATAAAATAATAAAATAACAGTGGCGAGCACTGGGAATGCTCCCACGTCACTCACAGGAAGAAAGAAAGCGTTAGTGCCCCAAGCCCTAACCCACTTTCATACTCTCACACCCGCGCTGGCCAAGCCTGGTTGTAACGTAAGAAGAAGGGTGGATGGGACTTCTTGTCCCGTGCATGGGTCATCCAGGGTCCGCTGTGACCCTTCCGAAAATGCCTTGTGATGCTTGCAAAAGCGTTAGCAACATACAGTGCTGATCTGCCTCCCCAGGGGACCCCATGACTGAGGGGGCCAGTGGGTTGTGACAGCATTACTAACCTGACTTGTCATCAGAAGCCACCACTTGGGTGTTTGATGTTTCCAAAATTTATTCAATGCAGTTGGCACATTTAAATTTGGTTTGGTGTCATCTTGTTTATTCTGAGTTCTTTTAGCATATGCAGCCACAGACTGAAGGAAGAGCATTTCAAAATAAAAGATGTTCGATCATCAAAATCTGCTGTGGTATTCATAAACAATACAGTATAGAGCCCCTAATACAAATCAACTGTGCACTGTGTACAGAAATACTTCTTTAGAGAGATGAAGATTGTTGGCACAGTGTATCTACTAGCAAAGTCAGACATAAGCTATCCTGTGTGAGGTCTCTTTACAGAGAGTGATGATAAAATTGTGTTCAGAAATCTGGATATCCTTCATCAAAACTTTTAGCAGGTTGTTAAAGCGTGTTGTAGACTCCTGCAGGTTTAAATCACAGCAGGGCCAGAACAGCTCCTTATTCTACAAAAGTAGAGGAAAAGGAATTCCATGAAGTTTACTGTGTGGATATCCTGAAACCAATTAGGTTCTGTCTTCTCTGAGTTATCAGGAAAATTATCATGATACTTTATTGGGGTAGGGGTTTGTGTGGAGGTCCCTGACCAGCATTCCTTCTCTCTCCTCTGATATGCCATGCTACGTGTTCTGGTCATCTCCCTGGCTACGAACTTCCATCCCAAAGGTGGTTGCATTTCAGAGATGTGATTTCCTTGATGTGTATGGTTTATAGCATTCTTGGAATCCTCTGGGATGAAAGACAAAATGGGTTGTATGTTTCCATCTTGCCTAAGAGGAGTGGAGGGAGGCAAGATATGCCAACATATATGCACAAAAGCAAGGCAGAGGAGATTTGACAAACTATTTCTTCAGAGCAAAGGACATTCAGGTTATCACAATGAATAGTGCCTATGGCTACTGGAACACATGTATGCATCACATGGGGATGCGTCTGAGCTTCAGAAGTACAGTACTGCTTTGTGCTTTCCAGCAAAGCCAGACTGGCAGGGTCAGGATAACCTGGCAAAATGTTTAAAGAAGCCCTCAAAAGTGCACCTGAATCAATGACCTGAAAGCTACTTTTTGTGTGTGTGCTTTCATACGCATACATGTATGGGAATCCCAGCTAAGGAGGAAACCTTCAGCCTACTGATCAGGCTGAGCCTCGCACTTAAGCAGAAGTCTATCTGAAGGGTGATACATACAGTTTGACTTTGGTTTCAGGTGGTTTGGAATTCTTTGAATGAAAATAGGGGAAAGGGGAATTTTATAGAAATTCTGTGAGTTGGTTTGAACATATAGTACTGCTTCCTTCCTGCACTGCGTATTGTTCTCTCTGGTATCATGAAGGCACTCCCAATACAGGCAGACAGCAAGAGCATGTGTGCAGGGGGAAGCTGCCTTAGCCAATAGTCCATTGGAGAGTGGCCCTGTCCAGGTTTATTTTTCAGCAGCAGCACAGCAGTATCCTCTGCCCTTCATGTTGGTCCCAGTGAAAACACGTAGCATCCGTGAACGGGAGATGGGAAACAGTGAAGCACATGTCAACACCTCAGCACATGCCACTGCTTTATTACTTCAGCCTGTGGTGACTGAGAAAGGAGGACGCAGGGGAAAGTGTTGAAGGGTGTGGGAGATCAGGAGTAAGGAATGGAGGGAGAAGTTAAAAGGGGCAGAGAACAGATGGCGGGATGGAAGGAGTGATGGTGGAGCTACGGTTAAGAGGGATGAAAATAGAGGCAAGAGATGTGAAGAATGGCGGGTAAAATGTAGTGTGGTTAGTCAATATATATATATATATAGGCACACCCCACTAATATGGGGTTTTACAATATTAAATATTAATATTGTATACATTATAACATATATGAACATAGGGTTGTTGTGTTAACTGAATTCTATTATGCTTTCCCCACAATGCTGTTTACTCCTGCTCACCCATGCTCAGGTATGTATCCCATAACACTTTGCAAAGCTAAAATACTAAATCTGTCAGAGACAAGATAGGTTCATTCTATATCCTGTACAAGCAGGGAACGGCTTCACAGACCCTTGGTGCCTAGAAAGTGGTATCCAAAGCAGAGATAAGAAAGGAACAAGCTGATACAGAAAAACATGAGACAAAGCTGATTGGTGGGTTTAGCCTTGAGTGACCTATAGAATGTTCTCTAACTTGTAAACACAACCATGCTATATATACAGCTAGTTCTGAATACGTATAGCGAGACTCTGCTATCCAGACTGGATTGGTAAATATTAACTCTTTCCTTTCTGTACAGTTCTTGTCACAGAGTAGCTGTAATAATTTCCCCTGGGCACAGTGAGTGCAAACTGTCTGTGAAATGCTGCCATTCTTATTTGGTGGTAGGTTGTTGTTGTTTTTTTTGTTTTTTTGTTTTTAATTCGGTGCTTACTTCTCACTGGTGAGAAGCAGGGATTTTTCAAAGGGGCAAAAAACTTTGCAAAAGTCACAGAAAAGTTTTGAATTACATGAAAGAAACCATTTTTTTTTTCAATTTTTGGTGTAATATACTAACTTTTTTGACTGTAAGTGTGCTACACCTCCTAGTTAGAGGACTTGAAGCCAAATTTACATAGGTATTTAGGCATCTGAAGATGCCTATGTCTGAAAATCCCCCTACTCACCTAAGTGAGTTAAGTACTTAACTCTTATTGAAGTCAATGGGAGTTAGGCACCTACCCTGCTTAGTGCCTAGTGGGATTTACTAAGGTTGCTATCTGAATCTTTAGGTGCCTAAATAGCTGTCCCTTATTAGTCCTGTAGCTCAAACTGTAGAAGCTTATACTTTAGCTCTTCAATCCATGACGACAGCCAAGATGATGGTTGTTACATCTGTGTATAAGTGCTAGCTGGGGAAGCTAGGAGGCAACTACAATGCATTTAAGGGAGTATATTGTCCCTTAAAGCTTCAAACACTTCTTTAAAAGTGGGTGATCTGACTTGGTTTAATACTAACACTTTATTTATGTTTTTCACCTTGACATATAATTCTCTCCCACCTCCCCCAGTTATATTCTCTTCAGTCATTACTGTACCAGCACAACTGCCACCTAGCCAATAGTTCATGATCAACAGTGTGTGAAAATGATACACAATCTGTTTTCACTTCTATAGGGTGGGAGGAGAGGTGAGGGCAGGGGAAGAGAAAGGACAATCATCCCAATGGTTAACTCCAGAAATTTTCCAGTCTCTGATTGGGATCTGGCAGCAGCAAGAGGGTCAATACAGCAACTTTAGTCACTGGCATAAGTGAGTGTAACTCCTACTGACTTCAGTGGAGATTCTACCTTGCTACTTCAGTGCTGAATTTGGCCCCTGGTGAGTAGAACCACCAGGGCAGCTCATTCTCCTATTGACTAAAAGAAACAGAATTGCCTATAAAGCAAGAGATTTCCCCCTTCTTCAGGATGTTCTCTTAAGTCAATAAACTGCCAGCTGACAATCTGAGATCCCACATCCCTTAAATTACTAGCTATATACTCTATAGTACTAATTAGCAAATGAATTTCAAAAGAGAGAGCCGACTGGAGCGGAATCCAATTTTCCAGCTACCACGTAACTTTATTGTCCCTGAATTAAAAAAAGCAGCTGTGCTACCTCATCCTGAGACTGATCTCTCTTTATATATTCTCATAATTCATCACAAGCAATTACACTTCTTGAAAAAGTGGGTAACTTGACAGACCCTAATGAAGTAAATACAGCTAAGAGGGCTTTGAAATATCAGAGCTCACACTGAGCTCAGAGTTCTGAGCAAGATGAACAAACTGATGCACGTAATTAAATCTGGGCCCCCCCCAATAAGTAGAAAAGGAATTTGAATGGGTTAAGAAGTGTCCCTAAGGCTGTCTGGCCATTCTTAGTTTCCTGTTTGATCTACTGATTGGAGAATGTGTGAAACAGCAAAAGAAGAATTAAATGATTCCCAAGCTCAAATCTCCTCCCCATGTGCTCTGATTTCAGCATGAATATTATCCATTTGATCTACAGTTTCTTCATCTCATCATACAGAGGCTGGGTTTAAACCTCAGTTGGGTTTAAAATATTTAGAAAGCTGCTTACAGATGGTGGGATAACTTAATGTAGCTGGTATTCAGAGAGGCAAGAGACATGATGTAAAGTATGTGAATATATCAGAGTGGAGCTCCCTTACTGGGAAAATGCCACCATTAAACATTTATCAATAGATTTTTGTTGCATACAACACTGACAGTTAAAGCTGTCCTTACATGGATTTTCATCCTCCTGGAGTTCCATAGCAGTGCTAAGCGTGACAAGATTTGCTTCAGATGTAAAAATGCGTATAATGCATAAGTACCTTTTTAATGTTTTCCCTTTAGTGCATCACAGTGCATAGAGAGATGTGTGTGATGGGTTCAGTCACAGAGAGCCCCTTGGGACTGTTACCTGATGTGCTGAAACTACCTCTGAGCCCGTTTCCCCTGGCAGCATAGGACTCCAGAACCCTGCCTTGTTGAGCCAGACATGCTAGCCTGCTGCAACCCGGACTCAGGGTCTGGGCCATGCCCCCAAAGCTGCAGACTTTTAAAAAAAAAATCTCAGCAGGTTACTTTTCTAGCACCCAGAGACCCAGTTCCCAATGGGATCCAAACTCCAAATAAATCCATTTTACTCTGTATAAAGCTTATACAGGGTAAATTCATAAATTGTCTGCCCTCTATCAGTCTATAATACTGATAGAGAGAGATGCACAACTGTTTGCTCCCCCAGGTATTAATCACTTACTCTGGATTCATTAATAAACAAAGGTGATTTTATTAAGTATAAAAAGTAGGATTTAAGTGGTTTCAAGTAATAACAGACAGAACGAAGTAAGTCACCACGCAAAATAAATCAAAAACACGCAAGTCTAACCCTAATATATTAAGAAACTGTTTACAGGTAGTATCTCACCCTCAGACATGTTCCAATAAGCTTCTTTCACAGACTAGACTCCTTCCTAGTCTGGGCCCAATTTTTTCCCCTGGTATAGTCCTTGTTAGTTCCAGCAGACATCTTGGGTGGTAAGCAGGGGTTTTCTCATGACTGGCCACCCCTTTGTCCTGCTCCACCCCCTTTTATAGCTTTGGCACAAGGTGGGAATCTTTTGTCTCTCTGGGTCCGAAACCCCTCCTTCTAAATGGAAAAGAACCAGATTTAAGATGGATTTCATTATCAGGTGACATGGTCACATGTCACTGTAAGACCTCTAGTCTCCATTCCCCCTGGGCTGGCCCACACGTACACAGGAAGGCTTTCAAGTAACTAAGGCCATTTACAACTGATTGTTTCTGGAGCACCTTTAATGGCCTCCACTTAATATGTTTATATCAGTGAAACAAGTTTATATCTTATTCTCCTAACACCAGACATAGAAATAATACATGCAAACAAATAGGATGAACACACACGGTAGATTATAAACTTTGTAATGATACCTTACAAGAGACCTTTTGCATAAAGCATATTCCAGTTACAACATATTCACATTCATAAGCATATTTCCATAAGGCATATGGAGTGCAACATCATAACATGTATGTTTCAGGATTGGTTGATTTGTTTTGTAGATGCTGCATCTTACATAGGATTCAAGATTCTGGTATCAAATTACATTCCTTTGTGGTATCCCTTGTGTATAATTACAAATAATGACTTCTAATGAGTCCCTGACCTCCTTCAACCCATTAGAAAAAAACTACTTTCCAAATTTTTAACACTTCATATTGTACAAGATAACCTTCTTGATTATATCCTACTATACCATGTTGGCACAGCAGATGATGAAAACTAACATGCTTTCCCGTAATGTCACTTATTAAACTTTACTAAAAGGTACTTTTTAGCTAATGGATAAAACTCAGGTGGTGCTAAGTATCTTAATTTCTGCTACCCACAGCCTGCAAAAGAATTACCCATATTAAATTCAATAAGTTTATCTTCATTTTATTAAGAGCCTGATCCTACAGACCATTATCTATTTGAGTAAACCTACTGATGTGAGTAAGGATGTGGATGATTGGCCTTATGCGTGAAAGGCCTTTTGGGCAGGGACTGTGTTTTCCCTTTTGTTCTGTGACGTGCCATGGACATCTATAGAAATAATAATACTGTTACTAGCAAACAACCATTAAGAGTCTTAATTCTGCTCTGTGTTCATGAAAACAACAGTGTTGCATCTAAAAGCTGACCCCTGCTCAGGTTCAGGGACACCTGGGGTTAGCCATTAGTCAAAACAGCTGGAGGGAAGCCAGGGAAGAGAATAGATAATGAAAAGAAATGTAGTAATGATGTACTCTTCCTACCTCAAAAACATATAAGATGTGACAGAGCCTGATGTACATCTTCATGATGCCTGCACAAGTGATGCCAACATCTATACACATGCACACAAATGCTCTGCCCCACCACACTGCACATGAGCCTTTGCTGAATTTTTTGCTGTCACTTATGTCCTGAAACTCATGGGACTAACAGAGCTGTAAGGTGCTATTCAACATGAATAAGGATGCAAAAACTGGACCATAGAGGAGACGATAAAGGAGGAGGGCAACAGAACAATACGAAGAGGCTAATGCATAATTAATGGCACTGATAGCAAGATATGGTACATGAGTGAGGAAAGAGGGATCAGGTCCTTACATGGAAACTCTTCAGGGCAGGAACTTCATTGCCTTCTGTGTACTGTGAGGTACCTAGCACATATTTAAAACTGTTCTACTCCCATATGGGTATCCAAATGCAAACTGACAAATTTTATTGGAGTTTCAAAATAAACTGTTACAAATCATATCCTCATTTTTTAGAGAAAAATGTTTTTTGTTCTACTGATAAAGAGCAAAGGTTTCATTGCCTGGCATTTTGTGTTAGCATAAACTTTATTTTTACACAGCAACGCTTTTGTGCATAGGGACCTTCCAGAGGACCTGAAAGTAGCTGATCCTTAACTACCGATGTACAAGATATTATTGTTCATAAGAAACAGGACAGTGTGGATTGCTAACTAACGGGAACCAGAGTGATTTAGAACCAGCTGATGGCAGCCTATAGATTATACTTTTGTACTTCACTTTTCAAATACTTGTAAGTTCTACTAAACTTTATTTTTTCTAAACAAAATGGATTTTAAATTGCAGTCAGTGAACACGGGTCATAACTATTTTTTGCTCTAGCTAATATTGTTAAAATATTTTTCATAGTAAATGTATAATGACTTCTCGAACCAGATGCATTATTGGACACCCAAATTACTTCTGTGGTTGATGGGTATCCTGCCAACTATGTCACACACCTTAACTTAGATGAACAGTCAATATCTATACTTCTAAAATGTACGTATAAATGCTCTACCAACAGGGAATCCATCTCTAAAAAATCCTTGGGACAGACTACCTGCTCCCACTGTAAAAGCCATAGAAGGAGGCCTGAAGTGTAGACGTATCTCTTAATGGGAGGAGGGTTTGTGGTCCCTGGAGTTGGCAGGGGGCATTACAGATCATAGATGTCTATGGAGCAGGACACGCCAGGCATCCTAAAGGGAAGGCTCTGTGTTGATGCTCTGGTCACTCTTTTCCGGTGGTACTACCACTGGCTGCTTCTCTAATCTACCTCAGCCCCGTACCTATGAGTGTGTGGAGCTGCAAGAGAGTGGTCTTAACCTGGGCAGGATAAGTTACTTCTGACAAGGGTCTCATGTGAGCAAAGAGACTCTTCAGCCCCTTTCAGAAAGATTTTAAAAGGCATTGTCAAGTCAAATTTGGCTCCTATCTAGGTTTCAGACACACTGGCATCTACAACTGCTAAAGAGCATCGAAGAGTGTGGTCTCCTTTCAGCACTGAGAAAGTCAAGGGGAAGAGCCCTGAAAGCTGTAGCCCACAGTGGGCACAGGAACTGCTCTTGTTTTTGATGTTTTGCTGAAGTTTTGTATCTGAAGAATAAAACTGTGCCTGGAAAAAGACTTGGCCTGAGCAGGTTTGGGGATCCAATCTGAATGAGGGGTTAGCCTGAAGCTAGACTGGGTAGGCAGCACGGCTGCAATCAATTTTTCTTTAATTTCTGTGGAAACCAATTTAAAAACCAAACCACCCCTGCCCTTTCAATGTCTACAATTCAAGCAACAGAGCACTGATAATGTTATATTGCGTGAGAAACAAAAGCTGACTACACAACAGTGAAACTGGTGAAACTATTTTCCAGGCTGAGTGAAAGGCTGAAACACAACACGAAAAGTAAATTAGATCATTACAATTATCTCAGTTTTTAAAAATCGGAAGTGTCATGAGTAACACAGGTAAAGTCTTTTAAAATACGATTTTTAACCTGACACGAGATCTTTAATGGCAGAGGTGAAACAATCACGAAGCAGGTATCAATGGCTATCAGTAGGTGAGTACAGATGGTTTAAAAACTTGTGTAGGCATTGGTTTTTCATTTTTGTTTTTTTCATTCAGCCCCTCTGAGGGCTTTTAGTCTCCTTTTTAAGGAAAGGATCTCAGGGATGTTTATTTTCTAGCCTGTGAAAGCTTTAGTCATCCTCTTAAAACAGAAGATCCAGAAACTGCTTGTGCCATGCTTTGGAAGCTTTGCTTTACTCCGGGGTGATTCCCCTCAGGAAGAGGGAATGTGTTTGTAGGGAAGAAGGAATCTTTGGAATCCAGTAGAGTTTGGAGGGAAAACCTAGATTATTGCCTTGCTCCAGGGCCAGAGGTTGCATTACTAAAGTGTGGGATGGTGTGATGGTGTGTACAAACTTCCCACTGGACAACAAGGTGTTAAGGAACTTCTATGGGCTCAGCCAGCCTTGGCCTGGCCCACCACACCTGCAAGGCATGCACAGGCTGGAGGAGGAGCTAAAAAGGGAGCAGAACAGCTCATTTGTAGGCAGACCAGGGAAGAGACCACACCTTCAACCCTCAGCTGCTGAGAAAAGCCAGGAGCTTTCCCAACAACTGCCTGAAGGTCTCTCCCTGAGGGAAGGGGTGCCCTAATCCTGATACACCCTGAGAGGGAGGCATTCCCCTTTCTCTCACTAACTCATAGAATCATAGAATATCAGAGTTGGAAGGGACCTCAAGAGGTCATCTAGTCCAACCCCCTGCTCAAAGCAGGACCAAACCCAGCTAAATCATCCCAGCCAGGGCTTTGTCAAGCCGGGCCTTAAAAACCTCCAAGGAAGGAGACTCCACCACCTCCCTAGGTAATGCATTCCAGTGTTTCACCACCCTCCTAGTGAAATAGTTTTTCCTGATATCCAACCTGGACCTCCCCCACTGCAACTTGAGACCATTGCTCCTTGTTCTGTCATCTGCCACCACTGAGAACAGCCGAGCTCCATCCTCTTTGGAACCCCCCTTCAGGTAGTTGAAGGCTGCTATCAAATCCCCCCTCATTCTTCTCTTCTGGAGACTAAACAATCCCAGTTCCCTCAGCCTCTCCTCATAAGTCATGTGCTCCAGACCCCTAATCATTTTTGTTGCCCTCCGCTGGACTCTTTCCAATTTTTCCACATCCTTCTTGTAGTGTGGGGCCCAAAACTGGACACAGTATTCCAGATGAGGCCTCACCAATGTCGAATAAAGGGGAACGATCACGTTCCTCGATCTGCTGGCAATGCCCCTGCTTATACAGCCCAAAATGCCGTTAACCTTCTTGGCAACAAGAGCACACTGTTGACTCATATCCAGCTTCTCGTCCACTGTGACCCCTAGGTCCTTTTCTGCAGAACTGCTACCTAGCCATTCAGTCCCTAGTCTGTAGCAGTGCATGGGATTCTTCCGTCCTAAGTGCAGGACTCTGCACTTGTCCTTGTTGAACCTCATCAGGTTTTTTTTGGCCCAATCCTCTAATTTGTCTAGGTCCCTCTGTATCCGATCCCTACCCTCTAGTGTATCTACCACGCCTCCTAGTTTAGTGTCATCTGCAAACTTGCTGAGAGTGCAGTCCACACCATCCTCCAGATCATTAATAAAGATATTAAACAAAACCGGCCCCAGGACCGACCCTTGGGGCACTCCGCTTGAAACTGGCTGCCAATTAGACATGGAGCCATTGATCACTACCCGTTGAGCCCGACGATCTAGCCAGCTTTCTATCCACCTTACAGTCCATTCATCCAGCCCATACTTCTTTAACTTGGCGGCAAGAATACTGTGGGAGACGGTATCAAAAGCTTTGCTAAAGTCAAGGAATAACACATCCACTGCTTTCCCCTCATCCACAGAGCCAGTTATCTCATCATAGAAGGCAATTAGGTTAGTCAGGCACGACTTCCCCTTCGTGAATCCATGCTGACTGTTCCTGATCACTTTCCTCTCCTCTAAATGTTTCATAATTGATTCCTTGAGGACCTGCTCCATGATTTTTCCAGGGACTGAGGTGAGGCTGACTGACCTGTAGTTCCTTGGATCCTCCTTCTTCCCTTTTTTAAAGATGGGCACTACATTAGCCTTTTTCCAGTCATCTGGGACCTCCCCCGATCGCCATGAGTTTTCAAAAATAATGGCTAATGGCTCTGCAATCTCACCCGCCAACTCCTTTAGCACCCTCGGATGCAGCGCATCCGGCCCCATGGACTTGTGCACGTCCAGTTTTTCTAAATAGTCCCGAACCACTTCTTTCTCCACAGAGGGTTGGTCACCTTCTCCCCATGCTGTACTGCCCAGTGCAGCAATCTGGGAGCTGACCTTGTGCGTGAAGACAGAGGCAAAAAAATCATTGAGTACATTAGCTTTTTCCACATCCTCGGTCACTAGGTTGCCTCCCTCATTCAGTAAGGGGCCCACACTTTCCTTGATTTTCTTCTTGTTGCTAACATATCTGAAGAAACCCTTCTTGTTACTCTTAACATCTCTTGCTAACTGCAACTCCAAGTGTGATTTGGCCTTCTTGATTTCACTCCTGCGCGCCTGAGCAATATTTTTATACTCCTCCCTGGTCATTTGTCCAATCTTCCACTTCTTGTAAGCTTCTTTTTTGCGTTTAAGATCAGCAAGGATTTCACTGTTTAGCCAAGCTGGTCGCCTGCCATATTTACTATTCTTTCTACACATCGGGATGGTTTGTTCCTGCAACCTCAATAAGGATTCTTTAAAATACAGCCAGCTCTCCTGGACCCCTTTGCCCTTCATGTTATTCTCCCAGGGGATCCTGCCCATCTGTTCCCTGAGGGAATCAAAGTCTGCTTTTCTGAAGTCCAGGGTCCGTATTCTGCTGCTCTCCTTTCTTCCTTTTGTCAGGATCCTGAACTCGACCATCTCATGGTCACTGCCTCCCAGGTTCCCATCCACTTTTGCTTCCCCTACTAGTTCTTCCCTGTTTGAGTAGCAGGTCAAGAAAAGCTTTGCTCCTAGTTGGTTCCTCCAGCACTTGCACCAGGAAATTGTCCCCTACACTTTCCAAAAATTTTTCTGCAGTTTCATACCGGAGCTCTGAGCAGTCATACTCCTCTCTTACATACAACGCAACTCCCCCACCTTTTCTGCCCTGCCTGTCCTTCCTGAACAGTTTATATCCATCCATGACAGTACTCCAGTCATGTGAGTTATCCCACCAAGTCTCTGTTATTCCAATCACATCATAGTTCCCTGACTGTGCCAGGACTTCCAGTTCTCCCTGCTTGTTTCCCAGGCTTCTTGCATTTGTGTATAGGCACTTAAGATAACCCATCAATCGTCCCTCTTTCTCAGCATGAGACAGGAGTCCTCCCCTCTTGCGCTTTCCTGCTTGTGCTTCCTCCCAGGATCCCATTTCCCCACTTACCTCAGGGCTTTGGTCTCCTTCCCCCGGTGAACCTAGTTTAAAGCCCTCCTCACTAGGTTAGCCAGCCTGCTGGCGAAGATGCTCTTCCCTCTCTTCGTTAGGTGGAGCCCGTCTCTGCCTAGCACTCCTTCTTGGAACACCATCCCATGGTCAAAGAATCCGAAACCTTCTCTCCGACACCACCTGCGTAGCCATTCGTTGACTTCCACGATTCGACGGTCTCTACCCCGGCCTTTTCCTTGCACAGGGAGGATGGACGAGAACACCACTTGCGCCTCAAACTCCTTTATCCTTCTTCCCAGAGCCACGTAGTCTGCAGTGATCCGCTCAAGGTCATTCTTGGCAGTATCATTGGTGCCCACGTGGAGAAGCAGGAAGGGGTAGTGATCTGAGGGCTTGATGAGTCTCGGCAGTCTCTCCGTCACATCGTGTATCCTAGCTCCTGGCAAGCAGCAGACCTCTCGGTTTTCCCGGTCGGGGCGGCAGATAGATGACTCAGTCCCCCTGAGGAGGGAGTCCCCGACCACCACCACCCTCCTCCTCCTCTTGGGAGTGGTGGTCGTGGAACCCCCATCCCTAGGACAGTGCATCTTTTGCCTTCCAATCGGTGGAGTCTCCTTCTGCTCCCTTCCCTCAGATGGATCATCTAGTCCACTCTCCGCATTAGTACCTGTAGAGAGAACATGGAAACGATTGCTCACCTGTGTCTCCATTGCTGGTGCATGGACGCTCCTCTTTCTCCTTCTGGAGGTCACATGCTGCCAAACCTCCTCACAATCCTTCTGTCCCTGCTGCGCCTGCTCTGAATCTTCAGGACATTGTGGCCGTAGAAGCATCTCCTGACGTCTGTCCAGGAAATCTTCATTTTCCCTTATGCAACGCAGAGTCGACACTCGTTTCTCCAGCCCTCGAACCTTCTCTTCCAAAATGGAGACCAGCTTGCACTTTGTACAGACAAAGTCGCTTCTGTCCTGTGGAAGAAAGACAAACATGGCACAACCTGTGCAGGTTACAACAGCTGATCGCTCACCTTCCATATCACCATCCTCTTAAGTCAGTTTGTTTGTGTTATCTTAATGTCTTATGGACTACCCAGAAGGAGAGTGTAGAGATATGTTTGTAGAAGATTATAATTTAGAGATGCTCCCTCATAATGAACAGTATTATGAACATAGGAATTTGGAGATGTGCCCTGGAGGCAGGATTTGGGAACATCATGTGGCTGTGTGCAGCAGTTTACTACAGAAGCTCTCCAGTCTGTTTTATTAAAGTTTTATTCCTTTCCCATTCACTGGTTTGTAATTTAATGAACAACACGATCGTTACAAGGAGAGACTTGGAAGTGACCTGACCGGAGGGCCAAGTCACAGGAAGAGGCAGGCCACCGCAAACGCGGAGCAGCCAGTGGCAGCACACCCCAGTGGAGAGAAAGAGCTGCCATGCCATGTCTGGCCATGAGGAGATGCCAGAGTTGGGCTGAGCCCTTCACAACTGGTGGACAAAGTGAACATCCTTCCCACCCTGGAGGGGGGGGTCGAGGACTGACTGAACCAGACAGTCAAATACCATTGACCGAGAGACATGGGCTGGTAGGTCAGACAACATGGACCTAGATCATCTCCTCAAATCAATGACTCAGAACTAAGGTTACGTTTTAGTCACGGGTATTTTTAGTAAAAGTCACGGGCAGTAAACAAAAATTTGTGGCCTGTGACCTGTCCGTGACTTTTACTATATATCCCCGACTAAAACTTTTTTGGGGTGGGGGTGGGGGCTTCCCGGAGGTGCCATGGGGGGGGGGGGCAGCGACACATGGCCCAGGACCCCTCCCCCCCCCCCGCTGTTGCTGGGGCAGGAGGTTGGCGGGGCTGGCAGACTCCCTACCTGGATCCGTGACTCTCCTCCCCTCCCCCCCCCCCGAAGCAGCAGAGTGTGGGAGGGGGCAGTGGGTTGGGGCACCAGGATGGGGTGAGGTGGGCTCTGGGCAGCGCTTACCTGGGGGGCTCCCTGGAAGCCGTGACATCTCCCTCGCTCAGCTCCTAGGGGGAGGTGTGGCCAGGCAGCTCTATGTGCTGCTTCCTCCCCGAGTGCTGGCTTCGCAGCTCCCATTGGCCAGGAACTGCGGCCAATGGGAGCTGTGGAGGTGGTGCCTGCAGGGGAGGCAGCATGCAGAGCTACCTGGCCACACCTCCAGGCTCTCAAAGCATGCCCATATCCAGCCACAAAAAAGCAAGTCTGGAGGTTTTTGGGGCTCATAGGCTGCTACTGCTGATTTGTTCCTGGGTTTTTAGCAATAGCAGCCCCTCTCACAGACCTAATTAAGGACAGGCACCCCAAGAAGGTGCAGTGGTCAAGGCCTGCAAAAAGGCCTTTCAGACGTTGAAAGACCTCTTATGTAAAGAGTCTGTCCTGTTCAGTTCCGACTCCTCGAGTTCATTTTACAAGCTGGTGCCTCAGAAGTGGTGAGCCGACCCCTTCACAGATGGGTTAGGATTGCCTTCTTTCCCTACTACCAAGGTATAGCAGCGAGTGAGTTGACCCCATTGCAGCTGCGCAGGGAGACTGGTTTACTACTGTCTGATTGGGAAGAATGTCCCCTACTGGATCACTAGTAAAACTTACATTATCTCCAAAATGTTGATTTGAGATCTCTGATCAAAGTAGTAAAACAACACACAATCCTGTTTACCTTATTTGATCACATAATGAGATGGTATTAGCGCAGATCAAACACTTGAGTCTTGATTATCCATACCATGGAAGCTTTTATTCAGTGAAGGGAGACTAAGATGATGATCTGACGGATGGCAATTTGCAGATGTGACTAATAGCTGGAAGACAGTGACCTCGGCTCTCATCCAGCAAGTGTTCAATATCTAGGCCCTAAGGATCTATTTCACTTCAGTGAGGCTTTTGTGCTCACAAAGCTCTTCTGTACAGAAGAGGTGGTGATAATTTTGAAAAGACAAGGCTTTTAATGATTAATGATAGACATAAAACATGAGAAATCACCAATATGAAAATGTTTGACTATGCAAACTTCTTTCTAAGCATTTATACTCCTTAGCAAAATTGTTTTGTTTATTAGTAGGTGGCAAAATGCCAGTTGAAATTGAACTGTTGCCAACGTTAGCTATAATAACTTTTTTTTTTAAAGCGTCATTGCTGATATACTGGGGACAGGATGGAAGTCAGCTACATCAGTGACTATTATAGCTATGTCAGTGTAACTCCTCATCAACAACTTTCAAGATTCTTGGCTGCCTGTTCATAGAATCATTCTATCTCAACTCACTTCCTTACATCTGGTAAACTGCTCCCAAGTCATCTGTCTTTACCTCAAAGGATATAGAGAAATTTCATATGAAACCTTTGGCTAATATTTTAAATTGACAAATCTAGTGGGCAAGAACCCACTGAACATTTGTCCAAGACTTGAACTGAACAGGTGCAGAAGGGAAGGACTTTTAGGAGCAACGTGTCCATTAGACACTTGCATTGGAGAAGTACAGAATTAAGGGTCATGCAGTTTTCCCTACTGTTCTTCTCTGTCCTGGGCCTCCCTTAGGTTAGTCTGGACCCTATGTTGGGAACACCAGAATAAACCCATTAGTAACATTTCCTATTCAGTGGTCCCTGGATCAGAAAGTGGTGGTGAATCTTCCTTCTGTGGAGAACACTAGACATGGATCACCACTTGTCCGAAAATAAATAAGGTGCTAGTCTTATGCTCCTGGCACTAAGAGGCTTCTTTTTTCACGTGTCTTCTTCGTCTAATGGGATAAGACCTTTCACTGGTATCTCTGATAGCTGTCTGAGGCACTTATGATCTCCTCCTCATGCTGATGTGAGGGTGTCTGGTATTTCCAGGAGGAGTAGGTCAGCATATTGCAGGATCAAGACCTAAGACCATACATACTAAAACCTGTGGGTCTTTCAAAATGGTACACTATAGCTTTAAGTGACAAAGTACTAAGGAATGAACATAGAAATATATATATAGTTAAATAACTTTAAGGCTGTGGCATAAATCAGCCCAAGCTAACAAATTCTATAGTAAGGCTTCCCCGTGTGTCTCTCCTTCTTTCAGAGGGTTCAGTTCTGTCACCATTATGCACGTTGAATTACCCCATTCCCCAAGTAAAAGTGGCAGAATCTGACTTACTGTAAATCGGGATGGGGCAGGCAGATGTTGGGGGTGGGGTGGGGGGAGGGAGTATCCCATCAATTAGGATGGGAGCATGAATCCTCATGTTAAAAAGTGTAGTTTTTGGCCGTTTGTATAGCAACCCTACAGTTGGTTTCAACACAGTTATGCAGTCATTTATTCATTTTTTTTCTCAAAAAGCAAAGTAAAAAACAAACTACTGCCCCACAATTATCAGGACTGCATGTTGTATGAATACAATGTGGATATTGTTATATGTATTTGTGTTTAATTTTAAAGGATAATAAAGGATAAATATAAGAAAAAATCCCCATAGGGGATTTTAACCCCAGTTACCAGTAGGATCTATAGTGTAGATACAGACCATATTTAGGGAGTTTTGAAAATACATATTATTGAATTGATAGACCATAACCGCTCCTTTGCAATAGGAAGCATTGTGCTCTGTCATGTAAAAATGTTCTTAATGATATGTAAAATATAGTTTATTAAATCTACAGTCCGTAACCAAAGTTGTTACAGTTAAAGTATAAATTCTTAGTTCATGGTTTATTGATCCAGTGCCTTCTAACAACTTGCCTGCATGCCAAACATTCTTTTGAATTTTGTTGAAAAAGAGTTAGTGTGTCTCTCTTTAGCTACTTTCCCCCCCTCTTTTAACATCCCCCAAACCTCAGACCTCTTAATTCTGTATTTGAAAGCACCTGAGTGACTAGCCCACATTCATTGATTTCCTGCATACAAAAGTTCAGGTTACAAGAAACAAAGAGTTTGTTTCCTTCTGAAAATAAGAGCGTGAAGCTACACATTTAATTCTTTCATCCTGGTAACTCCAGAATATCAAAATAGACTTTTATTAAGGAAAATTTACAATATACTCCTGAATAGAGATTACGAACATTTGGGGAGAGGAAAATTGAATCAGAGCTTTCTTCAGGGGCTCCATCCTGAGAGGTTAATAGAAAAAGAAACAGGGGAGACATCTAACGATTAAGGAAAAGAGTTATAAGAGTGTTTTATTTAAGTGTTCTTGACTTCTGGGCTGTTTTTTGTCTCCTGGCTAAGTGGCTAGAGTGGGCCTAGTTCTCCCCTGCCTTTGAGCCGTCATAGTTACTTACATCTGTGTAAAGTTGGCAGTAAAACACTGCCAAATCAAAATAGTGGCATTTTGCACCCACTTTGCACTACTGTAAATGGGTATACATGATGTAAGGCAGTGGAGAATCAAGCTCAGTAAGTATTTCTGTTGGTGCAACATTGCACTGTACCCTTCTGTGTCAGACAAAGAGCACGGGGCCCATTTCAATTAGGTGTTTGAAAAATGGTTGTTCATTCTGGCTTTTCCCAGTGGCTCTATCAGGGATGCACAAAACATACCTCCGTTGTCTGGGCTGAAACTTCATGTCACTGTATGACACCATCAGCTCCTAAACAAACATGTCGTTAGGATTTGACACTTGCCTTATATCAGCAGGGAAACCAGAACTGAGGAAATGAAAGCTATAAGTGGTATGGGTCCTACTCCTAGGATTTGTAACAACAAAGCCATCACTAGGTTAAAATTACCAGCGGTTACTGAGCTTGGTACTATAATGAGGACCACTGAGTAACTGTTCAATGAAGAAGCTTCCCCTGAAGATTTGCAAGGTGGCATTCTGAGAGCCAACATGAGAAAACCAATAATTAAAGCTGTATTTCCTCTCTCCCCTCCCCCCATGAATAAATGTAACTTTTCACAGAGCAAAATGGCAAATATTACGGGGAACATTAAATGTTATAACATGTTTACAAGCCAATATCTCCCTATTGCTTTTTAAAGTGCTAGAAATGTTTCAGAACATCCCATGAAGGAATTTATATTTCCTTTCACTTGATGTAGCTTTGCTTTGTTGATAATAGCATTTTCTTTGAGAGATCACCTGTATTTTACATTTTTGAGATTATTTTGTCCTTCTGCCCATCTTCTGAATGGTTTTGTCTCCCTCAGCCAGCTGAAACTAGTAACCTGCCTTTTAGACTAGACCTTAATAGCAGCAGAGGGAAGGGACGGCTAACTTAAGTAAGAAGCGAACTTGCTCAAAGTCACATAAAGTCTGACAGTGCTGGGATAAGAAACCAGATTTCCTAAATACCATTCCTTTTGCCTTAATCACAAAATCATCCTTCCTTCTTGTGCTAATGACACAATATTTCATTGGACCTCAGACAATAATTTTGGGGTAATTAGCTGGTATTCCACATTCCCACTCAAAGTATTTTCTGGTATCTTTCATGACTAGTTGGTGAATATTTCGAGTGTATCCAATCACCACTGTTTTCAAATCATACTCATTATAAAATATCAAAAACATTCTTTGGTGAAAAAAATTATAATTAAATATTTTTGCAAAAGAATTGACAATAAACATTACCTCTAGACAATAACTTTTTAACCTCCCCAAACTTTACTTATTTCAGAAAGCAAAGTTATGACTGAACCCTATCAGGTTACCTATTTTGAGGCTTTTCTAGATGCATAAATGTAGATGTTTCTTTAAATATTTTAACTAGTCCTCAGAAATAGCATAACCATATTTCTTTGCAGTTATTTAAAATCTCTTCTGCTCTTTGCATGCAAAATAATTGTGATGACCGGCTGTATAAAGTCACTAAGGCCCTAATTTTTACTATATAGGTATACAGCTAATATCTTTTTTTTTTTTTAAGATCTTCCTGCATAACCCAATTACTTAGGCTTTGTATTCTTGTGTGATGCTATGAATGATGTCGTGTTAAATCATGAAAAATCAAAACAAAACATGAAAGAGACAAACCTTATGAAATAGGGGAAAAAATCTTACTTTGATAGTTGGAAGACATTTAACATTTAAACATTAAGCTCCTCAAAGATGTGACCTTTTTTCTTGATTTGTCAATTGTACAAGTTCTCTTTCTTCCTTCATTTTTGCATCAGTTCTTAATATGGCTGGAATGGGGGAAAGTGTTGTTCTGGTATGTCATCAGGAGTCATGACTCATGACATCTGGGGAATAGCAGAATTCATTATTCACTGGGGGGTGGGGGGGCGGAAATTATGCAATGAAACTTAACTGACATTTTACAATATCTGAAATGGTTTCTGATTAGTTGCTTTAATTATGACAAGCTATTCAGTTCTGTGCTGCTCCTGTGCATAATCTGTTTTAAACTGAAAATTATTTTAGATTGGCTTGAATTACTTGTCATTTTGTTTGCAGATACCTCAAGTCAGCTATGCATCTACAGCTCCAGAATTAAGTGATAACACCAGGTATGACTTTTTCTCTCGAGTGGTTCCACCTGACTCATATCAAGCCCAAGCCATGGTCGATATTGTGACAGCACTTGGATGGAACTACGTGTCAACACTGGCTTCAGAGGGAAACTATGGAGAGAGTGGTGTAGAAGCATTTACTCAGATCTCGAGGGAAATTGGTAAGTGTACATTTATCAGATTTTGTATTTATAGCTGACAGGTTACTAAAGTCTGAGCATCGCTAAGCACTGTCTGGTCTATGTGGGATAATTAGAGCTCCTACAGATGCATGACCTAGACTGTATTCTTGAGAGAAGTGGAGAATATTATGAATGATTTTGCTGTTCATGGGTTTGTCAAGGTGACACTTTGGTGCTTATTTAGGAAGGAGAGCTCCTGACAAAGGCAAGAAATTCAAAAAGATCACCCACTTTAAAAAGGGGAAGCTCTTTGACAAATTAAAGACTCTACAGGTTTGATAAATGGGCTATAATATGGTCATTTTAGATGTTATCAAATTGTCATCTTTTTAAAAAAAAATGGCAGTTGGACTGTAGCCAGAGAGGTTATGATTGAGTTGTTTTTAGAAAATCCTAATCTTGTGACCCCAAAGTCCTGGCAAATCTTTCTCACTGTTGTTCATGGAGTTTTTAATCTTGCTGCTCTAAAAATTCTATAAAGTACAAAGACATACCCTGGTTGTTTTTATTTCAGCATGAAATGTGTTATATAAACATTGGCATATGATGAGGAGTATTTTTAAGGTCTGTTTCATCTTTCCTCAGTGCAGTAGTTATTTCTGGCCTGCAAAATTGGCTGTTTTTCAGGAGCAATGGATTTTAGACTCCAAGGAGGGGAGTAATAGGTGGTATGAAGGAGAGAGAAGTAGATGTCTGGTATTGATATTTCACTAACTAAACCAATGTTAACTAACACAAATAACACTTCTACTGTACAAAAACCTCAAACAGCTTTGCTATTCTTCCCCATATAGCATGGATTAATTTATTGGGCTTGCAGCATGCCTTGAAGCTCAACAGGACAAATTGTGGGGGGAGGAGAGAAGAGAATTCTAGAGCAGGAGCTCCAATCTGTCCCCAACTTCCACATACAGATCTAGAGACCATCAGCTTGAATTTCCCAGCTGTCTAGATAAGGCACAAATGGAGAGGCATCTCCTAGCTACCCAGGGCTCAAACCATAGAGGGCCTTATGGATCAACAACCTGAAATGTGTTGGATCCCATGCACTCTATACAGTATATAATGATCCATGTGAGAATCATCAGTAAATAACTACACCACTTTCATTCAGTACACTCTTCATATGTCAACCCAAATAAAGTACTTTCCAATTATTTGATCAAGAGGGGGCCAAGGCATGGTTGACTTTGGTGAGGTCTGCTTTCAAAAGACAATACTGCAATTTTCACACTAAGCACTAATAGTAGAACATTCTTTGCCAGTGATGCAATGTGGACTTCCATTAGCACCTGAAAATGCAGCAGGATCCCCACATGAGAGAGCCCTTGCAGTTCATAATCACTTAATACTTTCTATTGGAAAGAATAGTACAGAGTGACTCAAGCAGTACTGTTTATCTGCCAGGGGCCACAGGCGCATTAACAGCAACTCTCTGTCAATGATATCAAAGGGAGCTGGTAGATCTAAGTGAAACAGTATGGGCATTTGACCTACATCCCATGTGTGTATTAGATAGAAGTGCAGTTTCCCTGCCATGTACTAGTATAAAACTAGTTTGAAAGGAAATTCATTGACTCTTGGGATCGACAGAATAACTTTCTCAGTCTTCCTTTACATGACTTTACATTTGTCCACCCCAATTGTAGCTCTACCACCGCAGAGGCCAACAAATCATTCCTAGTCCAGGTTATCTTGTTTGCACAGTGGACAGAAATCTCTTGCTGATAAACATTTGTCTCTGTAACCAAGTGAAGATTCATCAGGCTGTTTACCACTTAGTACTGTTCTGCTGATCAAGACTTCGTGGATGCTATGATGGACAAGAAATCATTCTTGGTTTCCAACATAGCCACAGCACAAGAGTTCAAAAATTCTTTGTCAAAATCTATTCAATTTGGAATAGAAATACTGCCTAGAGCTAGTCAAAAAATGTGCCATGGAACATTTTTCTGTCAGAAAATGCTGATTGGACAAAAGCTAAACATTTCATGGAAATATATTGATTTTTGTCCAAATTTTCAATGGGAAATCATGGAAATGTTTTGTTTTGATAAGCTTGACACATTTTGTTATGTTATAATTTATAAGATTCAAAATGATAAAGCTGAAACATTTTGTTTTGACTTTATCAACCTGAAATATTTACATAAGGTCAGTGAAATCTATCAAATATTTCATTTTATGACTAATTACATGATTTTAAAATATTGGAATTCCTACAGGATATAAATACCCCTGCCTTGACACCTCTACATCTGCTACTGACATTGGCTTTTCTCCGCAGCCATAGAACCATTTTTGTTTAAAAATGAAAACATAACTGCTCACATAATCACTGGGCTCCAGGACCTTGGGCTATAAGAAAACTACTAAATATGAGACTCTCCAGATAATAGCGAAGGATGGCAATATAATAATAATAATAATAATTAATTAATAATCCTTGTATGGTGACACTCAGAGGCCCTAATCAGAACTGTGAGCCTGCAATGGGGTGGACTGCAACTTTAAGGGCAGGAGACATTCGGCCAGCCAGCACTAAATTAAATTAGCCCTGCCCCACTCCACCTGTGCAGGATGTGGGACTTAAAAGAAAGAAAGCCCATCAGCTGAGGGCTGTATACAGGTGGATAAAGGATTTCTTAAGTAAAAGAACTATGCAGTCAGAGTAGGGAAATCCGCCTCTAGCATATACACATTCACAAATGGCACTCCCCTGCAGAGTGCCATCAGCCCTACTTTATTCAGTGTAATGATAAATGATTTCCCAAAAAAGGATGAGTGCAGAAGTAGGCTTTTCCTTGTTTGCAGATGACTGTGCCGAAGGGACTAAAAATGGAAACCAGGAAATAACTGAAAAGTGAATTAATTAAGCACTTAGGAAAAGTGCTGAATGGGGAAACAGGATGGTATTTACATTTTCAATAAGCAAAACTAAAGGAATGATATTCAGTAAAAGGAAAATTAAAGAAGATTGGAGACTCATAGACTGGACAGCAAATAGGTATCAGTAAAAGCTACAAATTCCTGTGTGTGACATTTGATAATGAACTAACGTGGAAGGATCACACTGAAAATATTGTAGATAAAAGTAATAGTAAACTCGGTCTACTTAACAATGTTTCTGGAATCACCTGGGGCACTGATAAGACAGAAATGGTTATGCTTTAGAGCATCAATAAGACAAAACATTAAGTATGGATGCCACATGTTTAGTTCAGCATCAAAAATGAACCTGAGGAAGCTAGACTCAATCCAAGCCCAGGCATTGCCTTATCACAACATTTGTGTGTATATGGCAGATAGGAGTTGGTGCAATGCCTGTTGTGTTAAGAATGAAGTTACTGGACTTCATCTTTTACCCAAAGGTCACAGAGAAGATGGAAACACTAGACAAATATATAAGAATCCTGGGAATTCAGTGGCCAACATGGGGTGAGGGACCCCAAAATACTTCAGGTGAATGGGATTAAAGTATAGACAAAGGAACTAAGAGAAAGGAAAGAGCTAAAAGAAATTGGCAAATAATGCATTTTCCATGGCTATCTGGATGTAAAATCATACCCCTGATATAAATGTGGAACTATATAATGAAATTAAAAGGAGAGCTAAATGTATTACATTTAGAAAATCTCTCTCTATATAATGATACATGGGGCAAACATTGCTAAATATTTATAGATGGGTCTAAAGAGGGGAAAAAACAGGAGAGTGGGGCCAGCATTCTCTGTTCTAACACTTGAAATAAAAGAATCCATAAGACTATCAAATTTTGTAACCACTAGGATGGCCAAACTAGCAAGAATAAAGTTGGCATTATGCTGTATACTAGATGTGTGACCTACCTCAGTTTTATCTTGTCAGATTCACTATCAGGACTACTGGCTATGAAAAATGGGATTCAGATAGTAGAAATGGTATTACTAACAGAACTGGCAAAGATGGGCATAAACATTGAAATAGCATGTTGGGATATCAGAAAAAGACGTGGCTGAAAAAGTAGCAAAAAATGCTGTAAAAATGCAAAAATTGGCAGAGTCCTCTAAGTAAACAGGCAACTAAAAATCTAATTAAGAGAGGAGTTGCAGGAAGTATGGACAAAAGAAACAAAGGGGAAAAGATGTCATGAAGTATGCTCTAGAATTAAAAATGCTGACATATTGCAAGCACCTGAGAGAGAATGAGACAGCTTTACTCTGAGTAAAAAGCAACAGAGGGTCTTACTCTGAGTAGTTACTGGACACTGACTTGAACAGTAACAATGGGCTGGTCCACACTAACCCCCCACTTTGAACTAAGATACGCAACTTCAGCTACGTTATTGACTTAGCTGAAGTCGAAGTATCTTAGTTCGAACTTACCGTGGGTCCACACGCGGCAGGTAGGCTTCCCCGTTGACTCCGCGTACTCCTCTCGCCGAGCAGGAGTACCGGCGTTGACGGTGAGCACTTCCGGGATCGATCCCAGAAGATCGATTTGCTTACCACCGGACCTGGAAGTAAGTATAGACTTACCCTTTGACTTAATTAACAGATACAACGATGGGCTATGTGAGACATACAAGGTCAAAGAAATAGCTAATCACAACCTCTGGGGTTGTAATGAGTGCAATAGGGGGATTTTGTATGAGAAACTCAAATACCTAAAAGTGACAAAGTTCACACTAAAATACCTTGTTAAGAGCATTAGGGATATGGGGCACCATTCAGAAAACAATATTACAATTTTTTAAAAAATACTGTGAAAAGACAGAGATTGTAACAATATATCATGAAATCCAGCCCTTGGTGGTCACAGAATGTGAGTCTGCTACACTATTAAATACAAGAAGTAGAAGAAGAAGCTGAAGGCTGATCTGGGGAGAAGAATGGACAAGTTGCTCATAATTTGGGGCAAGAAGCCTGGTTGAGGGACAGGAGCTGTCTGAGGACTGTGGCTGTCCAGAGCCCTTTTGCAGAAGGGTGAGCCTAGACTGGATTGGTTGACTTGAGCCTAGATACCAATTAGTGGGTAGACAGACCATTGCAGCTGGGGTCTGTCTTGAAAGAAGGGGGCTGGATATTGAGCCCATTTGAATCCTTTGGTTTTAGGATTTTGTTGGATTTCATTTAGAGGACTCCATTACCCCAGAAGGGATGGAACTCTCTAAGGCAGCTTGGCTGGAGGGTTAAGTCATCTTTATGACTGGAGCTGGCCAAAAAGTGTGGTGAGGAAGCTAAGTCAGAGCAACTGCAGTGCCACACTATGCTGCAAGAGGGCACTCTGGGATAGTGACTCTTGTACAGACCCTTTATGCTGGGTGATGTCTGAATTCAGAAAGACACAATTCCTAACTGGAATCGCTTACATTCTAACTTAAAACTGGTAAGTGTTACTAGCAGTTGGAGGCAAAGTGGGTGTATAGATACAAAGGGTGGTAACAGTAATAAGACTATTATGCAGTAGAGGAAAATTATTAATTTGTGGAAAGAATGTGAGACAAATTGTTGTCTTCATTACTGTTAGAAGTTCAGCACCAGAGGGAATATGTGAGATTGTAGTCATCAAACTCTAAACTAGAATGAGTTTCCATTTTTTAAATAAAAATTTCTCCAGTCTGCTAAGAATTACCATAATAAGAATGGAGTTAGGAAGTGCTGTGGTGGTGGTGTTTTTTTATCTTCTTAAAATAAAAAATATTTTCAGTGCCTTGTATATCTGTTGGTTATAACAGTGTTTGGTTTGTTGCTATGTTACCTGGGGTTTTGCAGAACCCAAAGCTCTTGGTAACTTTAATCTTTTTGCGAAGTAGTGGCAGGAAATAAGTCACTCAAAGCTTCAACTTTATTTAGTCTCCAGCACTTACACACATCCGCAGCAGGTTAGCAGAGCACCCCAAATTAACCCCAGATTAATATTTACCCAAGGTCTTGAAGGTCTTGAGTGGATGTCTGTAGACTTCCAGTGGCCAGCCTTCCATCTGCAGGGGAACTTGAGAGGTGTCCAAGAAATGTCTAAAATGTCCTGAGTGTTCCAAAGTTCAGATTCTCCCCCCCCCCTTTTTACCCTATTTGTTTGTATTACATAGCTTGTTCATCAAAACCAAAACAAAAAACTTCTGCTCAGCAGTTGGGATAAGTGTGGAATTTTCCAGCCTGTCAGGCGGGGAATTTTCCATCAGTTAACCCGATGTATTTCGCATAGCAATAGTTAACTCTTGCCAGACTTCCCATCTTGCACAACTGCATGCTTCAGCAAAAAGCTCAAGTCAAGAGCTCACAGGGTCATGTTTACTCCTCATGGTCACTCACTTTTCCCTCCCCACCTGGTCTGTTAGTCATGCTAAGATCTCAGAAATGACCTTTCTAGCTGCTTTAGCAATGAGCTATAACAATTGGTATTCCCGCTGCTGGCAGTGGTTTAAGCATGTTACTGGGCTCTGGGCTACCAAAAATCTCCTGTTCTTACGGTTTTTTTATTTTTTTATTTTCTAATTTGATTGGCTGTCCATTCAGTTTCTGCTCCATAGTCACTAACTTGCGCAGATAGGGAGTAATGGCCTCTCAGTTGAAATGAAGAATAATGAAAAGTCAAAGTGGTACCACACTAATATGCCACAGAATATAGTAAGTATCAAAATCTTCTCTCATTTTAATGACAAATGTAATATCTGGTACAACATATAGCTGAAAATTAAATATTTTACATGACAATGATTGGAATGGGAAAAGGTAGTAATTCTAAAGGTATGTCTACACTACGGGATTAATCTGAATTTACAGAATTTGAATTTTGGAAACAGATTGTATAAAGTCGAATGTATGCGGCCACACTAAGCACATTAATTTGGCGGTGTGCGTCCATGTACCGGGGCTAGCGACGATTTCTGGAGCATTGCACTGTGGGTAGTTATCCCATAGTTCCCGCAGTCTCCCCCGCTCATTGGAATTCTGGGTTGAGATCCCAGTGCCTGATGGGGCAAAAAACATTGTTGCAGGTATTTCTGGGTACGGCCTCACCCTTCCCTTCATGAAAGCAATGGCAGACAACCGTTTTGCGCCTTTTTTCCTGGATGAACACAGCAGACGCCACACCACGGCAAGCATGGAGCCCGCTCAGCTCAAGACAGCAGTCATGAACATTATAAACACCTCACGCATTATTGTGCATGTAGCGAGGCGGTGGGCTACCCCTCAGCCCTGCTGAGGGCCGAACCTCCCCTAATACCAATGTGGGCGGAGCCACCGGGTCCGGCACCCGCCCCTCCGAGGTCATGGCCCCGACCCGGAAGTATAAAAGCCCGCCTGCAGAGCTCAGTGGAGGCCAGGCTGGCGGAGAGAGCAGACGTCTGTGGCCGAGCTCCCGCTTGGGAAACAGCCGCAGGCCGCGACCGGCCTGCTGACTCACCGGGCCGGTCGAGCCTACCTCTCACCCGGTACCCTGAGGAGGACTGGCCGAGCCTGCCCCGTGTCAGGTACCCCGAGGAGGAGCCAAGCCTGCCCCGTGCCAGCTACCCCAAGGAGGAGCCGAGCCTGCCCTTTGCTACCTACCCAGAGGAGCCAATGCTGGTGGAGAGCACCGACGACACTAACACGACCTAGGTACCATACGAGGGGGAGAGTGGAAGTAGCCCGGGGGCAGCCGACCCCAGTCTGGCTGCTGCACTGCCAGAGCCAATGTCAGTGTGTTGCGGCCAGGATCCCCACTGTCAGCAGCGAGTTTCTGCTGCTGCTAGGGCCCCAGGCTGGAACGCAGTAGAGTGGGAGGGCCTGCGTCCCCCCTGCCACCCACTCCTTGGGTGGCAGACTCCACCCATTTCCCCTGCTTAAAGGCCTGGGTATTTGCCTGACTATTTGATTATTGCCCCCCCCCGACCTAGGGCCTGGGCTGCTACAAACTCTGACCCAGCCCCTGCTTAAAGACCTGGGTATTTGCCTGACCGTGCGATTACTGCCCCGCCCTGATTAAGGGCTCGGGGCTCTTTTCTGACTGTAGCGAGGTGGTGGGCTACCCCACAGCCCCGCTGAGGGCCGAACCGTGGCCCAAACCTACTACAGTGCAGTTTATGCTGAACCAGGACCAGAAAAACGAGGCGAGGAGGCGGCGACAGCAGCGCGGCGAAGAGAGTGATGAGGACATGGAGATGGACACAGACTTCTCTCAAACTGTGGGTCCCGGCGCTTTGGAGATCATGTTGTTGATGGGGCAAGTTCTGGAACGCCGATTCTGGGCCCAGAAAACAAGCACAGACTGGTGGGACCGCATAGTGTTGCAGATGTGGGACGTTTCCCAGTGGCTGCGAAACTTTTGCATGCGTAAGGGCACTTTCATGGAACTTTGTGACTTGCTTTCCCCTGCCCTGAAGCCAGGGCCGGCTCCAGGCACCAGCCCCCCAAGCTTGTGCTTGTGGCGGCACCTGGAGGGGGGGGGGCGGCGCTCCGGCTCTGGCTGCCGGGGAGAGGGGGGCCATGGCCGGGGCTCGCCGCCCTCCCCCCGGCGCTCTGGCCGCCGGGGAGAGCAAAGCCCTGGCCGGGCACTCCGCCCTCCTCCCAGGGCTCCGGCCACGCTCCGGCTGCCCTCCCCCCCGGCGCCCTTCCCCCAGCCGCCGGGGAGAGTGGTGCCCTGGCCGGGGCTCACCGCCCTCCCGCTGGGGCTCCAGCCGCCCTCCCCTCCCCCGGCGCCCTCCCCTGCCGTGCGGGGGCGGGGGCGGGCGGCCACCCGAGGCTTTTTTGCCTGGGGCGGCAAAAAAGCCAGAGCTGGCCCTGCCTGAAGCGCCAGAATACCAGGATGAGAGCAGCCCTCACAGTTGAGAAGCGAGTGGTGATATCCCTGTGGAAACTTGCAACGCCAGACAGCTACCGGTCAGTCGGGAATCAATTTGGAGTGGGCAAATCTACTGTGGGGGGGCTGCTGTTATGCAAGTAGCCAAAGCAATCATTGAGCTGCTGCTACGAAAGGTAGTGAATCTGGGAAATGTACAGGCCATAGTGGATGGCTTTGCTGCAATGGGGTTCCCTAACTGTGGTGGGGCGATAAATGGAACCCATATACCTATCTTGGCACCGGAGCACCAGGGTACTCAGTACATAAACCGCAAGGGTTACTTTTCAATGGTGCTGCAAGCACTGGTGGATCACAGAGGACGTTTCACCAACATCAACGTGGGCTGGCCAGGAAGATGCTCGCGTCTTCAGGAACGCTACTCTGTTTAAAGGGCTGCAGCAAGGGACTTACTTCCCGGACCAGAAAATAACCGTTGGGGGTGTTGAAATGCCTATAGTTATCCTTGGGGACCCAGCCTACCCCTTAATGCCATGGCTCATGAAGCCATACACAGGCAGCCTGGACAGGAGTCAGGAGCTGTTCAACTACAGGCTGAGCAAGTGCAGAATGGTGGTGGAATGTGCATTTGGCCGTTTAAAAGGTTGCTGGCGCACTTTACTAACTCGCTCAGACCTCAGCCAAACCAATATCCCCATTGTTATTGCTGCTTGCTTTGTGCTCCACAATCTCTGTGAGAGTAAGGGGGAGACCTTTATGGCGGGGTGGGAGGTTGAGGCAAATCGCCTGGCTGCTGATTACGTGCAGCCAGACACCAGGGCAATTAGACGAGCACATTAGAGAAGCTTTGAAAACCAGTTTCATGACTGGCCAGGCTACCGTGTGAAAGTTCTGTTTGTTTCTCCTTGATGAAAACCCACCCCCTTTATTGACTCATTCTCTGTAGGCAACCCACCCTCCCCCTTCGATTACAGCTTGCTTTCAAAGGAAATAAAGTCACTATCATTTAAAAATCATGTATTCTTTATTAATTGATTCTAAAAAGAGGGAGAGAACTGAGAAGGTAGCCCGGGTGGGGTTTGGGAGGAGGATCGGAGGGAAGGAAAAGGCCACTAAAAAAAGGTTAAAATAATGACAGCCTTTTGCTTGGGCTGTTCACTGGGGTGGAATGGGAGGGTGCACGGAGTCTCCCCCCCCCCCTGCGTTCTTATACATCTGGGTGAGGAGGCTATGGAATATGGTGAGGGGGGAGGGTGGTTATACAGGGGCTGCAGTGGCAGTCTGTGATCCTGCTGCCGTTCCTGAAGCTGGAGCATGTCTGTTTGCTCACGCAGCAGCCTGAGCGTTGCATCCTGCCTCTTCTGATCTTCCTGCCGCCACCTCTTATCTCAAGCATCTCTCATGTCCTCACGTTCACTGGCATCTTTCCTATACTTTGAAACAGTGTCCTTCCACTCATTCAGATGAGCTCTTTCATTGCGGGTGGATTCCATGATTTCCGCGAACATCTCGTTATGCGTCCTCTTTTTCTGATGCCTTATCTGAGATAGCCTTCGGGACGGAGGAGGGAGGCTTGAAAAATTTGCAGCTGCTGGAGGGAGGGGAAAAAAGGAGAGAATTTTTTAAAAAGATACATTTTACAGAACAATGCTTATACTCTTTCACGGTGAACAACACTATTCACATTACATAGCACATGTGATTTCTGTGCAAGGTCGCATTTTGCCTCTTAATATTGAGTGCCTGTGGCTTTGCTGCTAGAGATCACAGACGCAGGTCCGGGCAACAGAATTTGACTTGCATGCGACCATGGTAAGCCATTGTCTCCTTCGGCTTCTGCGCCCTCCTTTCCCACATACCAAGCAAAGCTGGTTGAGTGCTGCGGTTTTCCTGTTAACCTTCAGCAGCAGAAAACAAACTAAACCCCCCCCCAATCCAATTCTCTGGGATGATCGCTTTATCCCTCCCCCCACCGCGTGGCTGGTATCAGGGAAGATCCCTGCTAGCCACACGTGAAAAGCTCAGCGCCAATCCACCCCCCTCCCCGCGCTTGGCTTACTACAGGGAAGGATTTCTTTTCAGCCACAGGCAAACAGCCCAGTAGGAAGGGCCACCTCTGTCCCCTTAATTAAATTCCCGTATTTCAACCAGGTTACCATGAGCGATATCATTCTCCTGAGGATAACACAGCGAGATAAAGAACGGATGTTGCTTGAATGCCAGCAAACACCGGGACCATACGCTACCAGGCTTTGTCATGCAATGATACCAGATTACTTGCTACTAGCATGGCGTGGTCAAGTGTCCTACCATGGAGGACGGAATAAGGCTGCACTGCCCAGAAACCTTCTACAAAGGCTTTTGGAGTACCTCCAGGAGAGCTTCATGGAGATGTCCCTGGAGGATTTCCGCTCCATCCCCAGACACGTTAACAGACTTCCAGTAGCTGTATTGGCCACGAATGCATCCCAAGTCCTCAGGGCAAAGTAATCATTAAAAACTGCTTGCTTTTAAACCATGTTTTATATTTTAAAAGGTAAACTCACCTGAGGTCCCTTTCATGGGGTCATGGTCTTGGGTACTGGCTTGGGAGGGTACTTCAGTCAGGCTGAGAAAAAGATCCTGGTAGTTGGGGAGAACGGAGCGCTGTGTGCTCTCCGCAAGCTGCTGCTCCTCCTCCTCTTCTTCCCCGTCCGCGGAATCCTCAGGTGTAGCTGATGAGATTACCCCTGCCTCGGAATCCACGGTCAGAGGTGGGGTAGTGGTGGCGGCCCCCCCCTAGAATTGCATGCAGCTCAGCGTAGAAGCGGCATGTCTGTGGCCCTGACCCGGAGCGACCGTTTGCCTCCTTTGTTTTCGGATAGGCTTGTCTGAGCTCCTTGACTTTCACGCGGCACTGCTCTGAGTCCCTATTGTGGCCTCTCTCCATCATGCCCTTGGAGACTTTTTTCAAAAGTTTTGGCATTTCGTCTTTTCGAATGAAGTTCTACTAGCACTGAATCCTCTCCCCATATAGTGATCAGATCCAGTACCTCCCGTACGGTCCATGCTGGTGCTCTTTTTCGATTATCGGCCTGCATGGTTACCTGTGCTGATGAGCTCTCTGTGGTCACCTGTGCTCTCCACGCTGGGCAAACAGGAAATGAAATTCAAATGTTCGCGGGGCTTTTCCTGTCTACCTGGCCAGTGCATCTGAGTTCAGATTGCTGTCCAGAGCGGTCACAATGGGGCACTGTGGGATAGCTCCTGGAGGCCAATACCATCGAATTGCAGCCACACTAACCCTAATTCGAAATGACAATATCTATTTCGGTGCTATGCTTGTCGGGGAGGAGTACAGAAATCGATTTTAAGAGCCCTTTATTTTGAAAGAAATGGCTTCATTGTGTGGACGGGTGCAGGGGTAATTCGATTTAACGCTGCTAAATTCGAATTAAACTCATAGTGTAGACCAGGCCTAACTTTTACTGCACTTTATCATCTGAAGGTAATGTATTAGAGTTTTATTATTTGGTTCTCTTATTACAAAGTTTCCCAATGATATTATCATTTAGGGTGTTGAGTTCAGTTCATGTTAGTATATTTGCCCCAAGAATGAACTGATATAAAAATATAATGCTTAAGAAATCACTGACTTGCTCAAGGCAACTTTACAAAAGCAAACATATTTTACCAAGTTCCCATTAAGCTGTCAGGCACAGTACTTCTTTTTTGTATTTCCTTTCCCATCAGTGCTGCTTCCCAAAATGTTTGTTGGTAAATCAAGGCTTTCTTCTCTCTAATAAGCTTCATCTTTCTGCTGGATTCACTTAGGCATAGTGCACTCCTAGTCAGATCACAAATTCACCATCAGAGAGGCAACTGTCGGGGGGCTTTCATTTTCCAGGGTATGGCAGTATACATGATTAAAGAAAAGTCTCTTTTGGGGTCAGACTTCTTGCTTGGTTTAGCTAGTGCCCTGTTCATATTGCAAAACCTCCTCAGATGCCTTAATGGGATGTGGAATGCTGGAGGATATGTTTATCCCCACTAGTGGCCAATGAAGCATCAGTATGCATCCTGATAGGAAGTATCTGTTTCTTATGGCAAACTATTAAAGGAGAAGATAAAAATGATAAAAGCAGAAAACTGTAGCTTATTAAGGACAGATGAAACCATTTAGAATTTTGTCTCCCTTTGCTCATAAGTCACAGAATAGCATATATATCCTGCCAGGAAGAGAGGGTAGAGAAGGGGGGAGAGACAGAGAAATGTAGAACCAAACATGGGCAGTGCATGCCCTATTTGGGGAGGCTGGGCATGCCCGAACCATGGCCCCATCCCAAGGCCCACCCCTGCTCAGCCTCCTCCTTCTGAAGCCCTGCCCGTGCTTCAACCCCAGTGCTGCTCAGCCCCCTCTCCCGGGGCCTCCCGGCCCACCTCTCATGCCTCTTCCCATGAGGGTCCTACTGCTCATGCCTTTTCACTTCCTCCCCCAGATCCCCTGCCACTTGCTGGTCAGCCAGCTGGCCACTCACTGCTTGCGCCTCTTCGCTCCCTCCCTCAGGCCCCCCACCCGCCGGCTGGCTAGCCAGCCACTCACCACTCCCTTGCACCTCTTTGCCCCCGCTCACCTGCTAGCCAGCCGGCTGCTCACCACTCCTACGTGCCTCTTCACCCTCTCCCCCAGGCCTCCTCTGCCCACCTGCCAGCCAGACACTCACCATTCCTGCGCGCCTTTTCGTCCCCTCCACTCTCCCGCTGGCCAGCCGGCCACTACTTGCATGCACCTCTTTGCCCCCTCCCCCGAGGCCCCCATGTGGGAGGAGTGGGGACAGGAAGAGGCAGAGGGAGTGCGGGGCCTCGGGGTTGAGCACAGGTAGGGCCACAGCCGAGGTGCCCTTTTGGTGACGACGCTCTCCCAAGGCAGTGGTCAGCTGTTTGGGGAGGCTTAGCCTTCCCTGGACTCGGATACCCACCACCAATGGGGTCAAATCTTCGCTGGGATAAATAGATGTAGCTCCACTGAACTGAATGAAGCTATGTAGATTTACCACAACTGAGGATCCTGCCCTTTGTTCTGATGGGTACCCTGTTCATTTGGTTTTAAGACTGGATTCTGCTGGTGGAATTTTTATCTACTCCCTTCATCTTGATAGATTCTTGTGGTAAAATAACATTCTTCTGCGAGGGACCTCAGTGACTGGAGAGTGGTCCTTCATATAATAATTTTTTAGCATGAAAAATGGTGTCATGATAATCACATCGATCACTGTACATATTTAATTAATGGATGAAGCTACAGTTTTTGTGTATTTTTAAAATTTGATATGTACATTTTATGTAATTTCAAAGACCGACTGACATAGATGAGTTATTACATTTTCCTAATCTTAATGAATGGCCTATTGAAAAAAAGATATGCACATAAATTGTTGGATCATCTGTCTTTTGCAAACGGTTTATATGGCCATGTGAATACATTGTATCTTTGCTTTGTAAATATTCCTAAACTATTGTATTGTCTTCTGCCTTTTAACATCTCTTGGACTCGAGCAGTCCTGCTTAAAAAATGAAGGTACAAATTTTAATGAATCTCTCTCTATGTACAAACACACAAACAACCTGTCAAACTATTTAAATTGTCATCTGATCTGTGAAATTGTTCGGTATCCAAATAATAGCGCAGAGAATCCCAATCCTTCCCTTCCACTTAGAAGATTCTTATTGCCCTTAGCTACCACGGCAACAGGAGCCTTAGAAATAAACAAGACTGCTTGCATTCATATTTCCTGCAGTTATCTTTTAATATCAAGCTTCTTTTTGGTCTTGGAAAGTATGTGGCTGACTTTATATTAAAAAAAAACAGTGCAAAGACAAAGAGGTTACATCTCATATTGTATTATTTCTTCTCAGAGAATTTTGCTGCTTTAGAAATGGATTCAAGCTTAACAAATTAATTTTATAAAACTAACAATATTTTATCATAATATCACAAAAGGGAAATATTTTAATTCAATTGAGTTTTATGTTTATATGTATGCAGCTGAACTGTATTGATAATACTGCATTTCAATTTGCAAACTGTAATACTAACTATTACTCAACAAAAGCTTGTAATGTTTGGAAAATTGCAATATCATACTGTAGGTGTATTAATATTGCAATCTATAAAAATTCTAGAATTTTAAAAATAATTTTACACAACTTTTACAAAACCTGATAAAGTATAGCTTATTATGAAGGTACCATTTTAATTCCTTACCTTCACTGCTGCTATACATTACATTTTTGTGTCCAACTTAATTGGATTTCTACCTACATTCTATGAATGTTATGTTATGGCTAAGATTTTAGAAGTTGCCTAAGGGATTTAGAGACCCAAATACCATTAATTGTGGGAAACATTACTTCCTATGCTGAATGTGTTCTCCTTATGTTCCAGTTCCAGAGAAAATTATGTATATTATTCACTCAAAAATATTTTTTTTTGCTTTTATGATGTGTTTTAGTTTGATAAATGCAGCACAAGAAGATGCTATGCTGAAAGCAGTTTATATGTAGTGCTCCCATTAACTACAATCGGAGCTTGCTAGACTGTTTTTATACCTCCCCCAAACAGAAAATTGTGAATCGTACTATACTGATAAAGGCAACATAACTAACCCTGCACCTCCCCTTTCCCCATCCCACGTAAACAAGCAAAAGACACAAAATGAATGTTCTAGGACATGTTCACAAGCTTGAAAGAGTTATGTTCAGTTTAAAGTGCTTAATTCTTTCCAACCAACTTAATACATTTCCAATTAAGTAGCAATATCTGTTTTCTCGAGATTACAGGAGAAGATAGATGACTCACCAATAATAAAACTCCAAAGACACTGGTTTCTCATGGGCTCTTTACGTAAGGAAAACATAGTATCATGACATACTTTAAAACTATTATATACATTTTCCCCATTGTTCAGTGTTATCCTACATCTTCTCCTTGGTACAACACCATAAGGATGTCCTTACAAGTGACATTCTAAATATATATTAATTTCAAAGTAAATTCGGTGGTCATGAAAGCTGCCAGAATGGGTACCCTGGAGACTTGGTACAGAATATATACAGCAGAGGAATCAGCAGTGCAAGCTTCCTTGCTTCCCCACCACTGGGTTTCATTCCTGTTCATTTTGGGGGAGAAAAAATGTAATTGAGACCCTGATTCAGGAAAACATCCCTATTCAAGAAAGCACTTGAATACGTGCTTACAATGGGACTTCAGCATGTGCTTAAGTGCTTTCCTGAATTGTGGGTCTTTGTCTTCATTTGTATTTAATCATTGGCCTGTCTTTTGAGACTACCCACAAGGATACCAGCTATGATGTGGACAGTGGTCAAATCTGAGACCACCAACTAATTTCACATTGGCCCTCTGAACAGCCAGCAGATGCCACTGATTTCCAATTGCTCCTATACCATATTGGATTTGAAGCTGGCTTCATATTTTAAGTTACTGTGAACTTTCATCAAGTGTGAAGTAGACGTGATATGACAAATACAAGCTATTTGGAGTGAGGACTCTCATTATGTTTGTATAGCCCATTGCACAATGACGTGCAACCTGGTTGGGGCCTTTTGGAGCTCCCACAATATAAATGTTAAATGATGATGATCTATAGGCCCCCACTCCTGCAAAAACTTATGCATGTGTTTAACTTGACTCATGTAAGTAGACCCAGAGCTGCAACCATTCCCTTGAGTAAGTTAAGCATGCATGTGCTTGCAGGATTAAGGCAATAGTTTTTCTTTTTAAGTCACTTGAACATCAGATAATACAACGATGATAACTAATGCAAATTCAACAGACAGGTCAAGTGAAAAAAAAGCAAACATTTATTTTAGCGGTACTTTAAATGCAATATCTTGTTGGTACAGCATTATAATTTATCTGTTAACTAGTTCAAAATTCTTAATCTTAATTGCACTAAATTAACCATATATTAATGCTAATTTTAAGCAAATATTGCCATTAGATTAAAAATGTGGTTTAGTTGAAATATAGTGTGTAGTTATTTAATACTGAATGTGTTCATAAAATGGTTTTGAAAATGAAGGGCTCATTAATGTAGTAGACAAAGAATTGAGATTACAAGATTCAGTGTCTGTATATTGAAGTCAGCAATTCAAACTGGAAATAAGATGTGCATTTATAACATTTAGTATAACTAACCATTGGAACAAATTATTAAGAGATGTGATTTATGCGTTGCTTGTGGTCTTTAAATCAAGACTGGAGATCTTTCTAAAATATATGCTCTACTTTAGTTACAAAATGGTGGGCTAGTTGCAGGAATCACTTGTTAAACTTTATGGCTAGGGCCCTACCAAATTCATGGTCATGAAACATGCATCATGGATCGTGAAATCTTGTCTCCACCATGAAATCTGGTCTTTTGTGTACTTTTACCCTGTACTATACAGATTTCACAGGGGAGACTAGCATTTCTCAAACTGGGTGTCCCGACCCAAAAAGGGGTTGTGTGTGTGGGGGGGAGGTTTGCAAGGTTATTGTAGGGGGGTTGTGGTACTGCCACCCTTACTTCTGCACTGCCTTCAGAGCTGGGTGGCCAGAGAGTGGTGGCTGCTGGCCGAGGGCCCAGCTCTGAAGGCCGCAGCACAGAAGTAAGGGTAGCAATACCATAGCATGCCATCCTTACTTCTGTACTACTGCTGGCAGCGACATGGCCTTCTGAGCTGGGCTCCTGGCCAGAAGCTGACACTCTCCGGCCGCTCAGCTCTGAGGGCAGCGCCACCACCAGCAGCAGCACAGAAGGAAGTATGGCAATACCATGACCTCCCCCTACAATAACCTTGGGACCCCCCATCCTCCCCTTTTGGGTCACGACCCCTACAGTTACAACACTGTGAAATCTCAGATTTAAATATCTGAAATCATGAAATTTATTATTTTTTAAATCGTATGACCGTGAAATTGACCAAAATGCAACATGAATTTGGTAGGGCCCTATTTATGGCGTATGTTATGCAGGTAGGGTGACCAGACAGCAAGGATGAAAAATCGGGATGGGGATGGGGGGTAATAGCCACCTAGATAAGACAAAGCCCCAAATATTGGGACTGTCCCTATAAAATCAGGACATTTGGTCACCCTATATGCAAGAGATCAGACTAGATGATCAAAATCATCCCTTCTAGCTTCAAAATATATTATAATAAAGTAATATTAATGCCTACGTATTTGTCAGGTCTTAATCATAATAGAAATTAAGTTCCTCCAATGTTGTTATTTTCACCTAGGAGTAGAACTGGGGGGGAGGGATAGCTCAGTGGTTTGAGCATTGGCCTGCTCAGGGTCCCTTCCAGTTCTATGAGATACATATATCTCCATATATCAACTGGGCGAATAACTTTCTTTCTTTCTTTCTTTCTTTTTTGGGGGGTTCATTGGCAGTTCCAAAAAATTTAAAAAAAGCAAAATCAGTTTGACTTGAACCAAAACCAAAAGTGCTAAAATAAATAAATAAATAAATAAAAAAAATAAAAATTCACTGAATCTAAAAAATTTGACAAATTTCATTTTGGGTTGAATGGAACTGCATTTTTCTGCAAGTAAATTATTTGTGCAAAAGTTTTTGCCCAGCTCTCCATAGAAGAGATCCTCTTGTGCTAGGGACTGCACACGTGTGCGCACACACACTCAATCTCAATCTCACTCTCACTCACACTCAAGCTGCGAGGTAGCAGGGGAAGCCCTTGCGCCTGACCCTGCTCTCCGGCAGAAGCACCGAGTGAGTGGGGCAAGAGAAGCCTCAGCGCCCCGACCCTGGTCCCCTGCAGAAGTGCGGGGGTGTTGGGGGAAGCTCCAGCACCCAGATCCCTGCTGCAGCCCTGGGACTGCAGGAGCTTTTACTCCCCGCTGTGGCCCTGGGGCCATGATGTGGGGACAGAACTTCTTCGGCGTTGGGGCCACAGTCAGAGAGGGGGGATGGGGGGGGCTCAGAAAGGAGCAAACGGGTTGTGGGGTGGGTGGAATGGGGGAGGACCCTGGGTGGAACAGAGGTGGGGCCCTGGGGAAGGGGCAGAAAAGGGTGGGGCTGTGGGTGGGGCCACAGGTGGAAGGGGCCGAATGGGGGTGGGCCCACAGGTGGAAGGGATGGGGAGGCCTCCGCCCACTTGCTCTGGCCCAGGGCCCTGGGAAATCTTAATTCACCTCTGTCCATAGGTTAGTTATGCATTAGCCACAAAAATATTTCATCAGTTTCAAATGTTATTACCTTTCTGTTTCATTGATTGTCCCCTTGTTCTGGTATTATGAGACAGGGTTAATTAGGAGTTCCCATTTACCTTCTCCATAACACTCCTTCCTATTTGCCTTTGTGGCGGTGAAAAAAGCCAATGCGGTCTTGGGATGCATTAGGCGAGGTATATCTAGTAGGGATAAGGAGGTGCTGCTTCCGTTGTATAAGGCGCTGGTGAGACCTCATTTGGAATACTGTGTGCAGTTCTGGTCAACTCAATGACCAGATGAACTCAAACTGGAACGGGTGCAGAGAAGGGCCACTAGGATGATCAGAGGAATGGAAAACCTGTCGTATGAAAGGAGACTAGAGGAGCTCGGGTTGTTTAGTCTGACAAAACGAAGGCTGAGGGGGGATATGATTGCTCTCTTTAAATATATCAGAGGGATAAATACAAGGGAGGGAGAGGAATTATTCCAGCTTAGTACTAATGTGGACACGAGAACGAATGGATATAAACTGGCCATGGGGAAGTTCAGGCTTGAAATTAGACGAAGGTTTCTGACCGTCAGAGGGGTGAAATATTGGAACGGCCTTCCGAGGGAAACGGTGGGGGCGAGGGACCTGTCTGGTTTTAAGATGAAGTTAGATAAGTTCATAGAGGGAATGGTATAATGGTAAAACATATTAGCCAAGGAATACCAAGCAATGGCAGGTAAATAGTATAATGGCTAACAGGGGTCAGGCTGGAGACTCTTGGCTACGTGCTCGGGGTCTTGCTGATCGCCATATTTGGGGTCGGGAAGGAATTTTCCTCCAGGGTAGATTGGCTGAGGCCCTGGAGGTTTTTCGCCTTCCTCCGCAGCATGGGGCAGGGATCGCTAGCAGGAGGGTTCTCTGCCAATTGAAGTCACTAAGACACAGGATTTGGGGACTTCAACAGCAGAGTCAAGGGAAGGGGTAGGGACGGTTTTGTGGCCTGCAGCATGCAGGGGGTCAGACCAGATGATCATAATGGTCCCTTCTGACCTTAGAGTCTATGAGTCTGAGTCTTCATTCTAAAGCAAACAGTCCCAACATTTTCAGTCTCTCCATAGACAGTACTTTTCCCCATACCTCTAATAATTTTCATTATCTGTCTTTTGGCCCCCTTTTGTTTTTCAGTTATCTCTTTTGAGATAAAGTGACCAGAACCGAACACAGTACTCAAAATGAGGCCATACCATTGGTTTATATAATGCTATTATAATCTCATATTTATTTTCTATTCCATTTTTATACATGCTAACACTTTGCTAGCTTTTTGATTGCTCCTGAGCACAGAGCAAAGGATTTCATTGAGCTGTTTGCAATAGCACCCATCTTTTTGCTGAATGCCTACAGATAATGTAGAAGTTAGTGATGTGTATGAATAGTTCGGTTTTCCTTCTGATGTGTACTGCCTAGTTTTTGTCAATAGTGAATTTTATCTGCCATCATTTGCCCATTCACCTAGTTTGTGAATGTCCTTTAGAGTTTCTCACTCTTCTCATAAATCCTAGATAATCTTGTGCACTCTGCAGATGTGGCCACCTCACTGCTTGTTCTTGATCAACAGCACTAATCATAGCATGGATCCTTGGGGTACTGTTAGCCTTTTCCCATATTAAAATCTACCATTTCTTCCTATGCTCTGTTTTCTAAGTTCTACATTGTATGTGCGGGGGGTGGGGTGGGGGTAGTGGAGGGGAAATTCTATCACTTACTTATTGTATCTTCTGTGTAAATTCTGATTACATAATTTACAATTGAATTTGATTCAATTCTATTCTAATTCAAAACAACTTGCATTATATATCTATCTAGAATACTTATAGGGCACCATTACCATAGTATCTGAGCACTTCATAGTCTTAAATGCATTTGTTGTCACAACACCCCCATGAGGTAGGAAGTGCTTAGATGCCAGTATCTTAGATGCCTATATACAAATGCGAGAAGTATGGGTAATAAGCACGAAGAACTGGAAGTGCTAATAAATAAATACAACTATGAGATTGTTGGCATCACTGAAACTTGGTGGGATAATACACATGATTGGAATGTTGGGGTGGATGGGTACAGCTTGCTCAGAAAGGATAGACAGGAAAAAGGGAGGAGGTGTTGCCTTATATATTAAAAATGTACACACTTGGAGTGAGCTGGAGATGGACATAGGAGACGGAAGTGTTGAGAGTCTCTGGGTTAGGCTAAAAGGGGTAAAAAACAAGGATGTTGTCATGCTAGGAGTCTACTACAGGCCACCTAACCAGGTGGAAGAGGTGGATGAGGCTTTTTTTAAACAACTAACAAAATCATCCAAAGCTCAAGATTTGATGGTGATGGGGGACTTCAACTATCCAAATATATGTTGAGAAAATAACACAGCAGGGCACAGACTATCCAACAAATTCCTGGACTGCATTGCAGACAACTTTTTATTTCAGAAGGTTGAAAAAGCTACTGGGAGGAAGCTGTTCTAGACTTGATTTTAAAAAATAGGGAGGAACTTGTTGAGAATTTGAAAGTAGAAGGCAGCTTGGGTGAAAGTGATCATGAAATCATAGAGTTTGCAATTCTAAGGAAGGGTAGAAGGGAGTACAGCAAAATAGAGACAATGGATTTCAGGAAGGTGGATTTTGGTAAGCTCAGAGAGCTGATAGGTAAGGTCCCATGGAAATCAAGACTAAGGGGAAAAACAACTGAGGAGAGTTGGCAGTTTTTCAAAGGGACACTATTAAGGGCCCAAAAGCAAGCTATTCCGCTGGTTAGGAAAGATAGAAAATGTGGCAAAAGACCACCTTGGCTTAACCACAAGATCCTGCATGATCTAAAAAATAAAAAAGAGTCATATAAAAAATGGAAACTAGGCCAGATTACAAAGGATGAATATAGGCAAACAATACAGGAATGCAGGGGCAAGATTAGAAAGGCAAAGGCACAAAATGAGCTCAAATTAGCTATGGGAATAAAGGGAAACAAGAAGACTTTTTATCAATACATTAGAAGCAAGAGGAAGACCAAAGACAGGGTAGGCCCACTGCTCAGTGAAGAGGGAGAAACAGTAACAGGAAACTTGGAAATGGCAGAGACGCTTAATGACTTCTTTGTTTCGGTCTTCATCGAGAAGTCTGAAGGAATGCCTAACATAGTGAATGCTAATGGGAAGGGGGTAGGTTTAGCAGATAAAATAAAAAAAGAACATGTTAAAAATCACTTAGAAAAGTGAGATGCCTGCAAGTCACCAGGGCCTGATGAAATGCATCCTAGAATACTCAAGGAGCTAATAGAGGAAGTATCTGAGCCTCTAGCTATTATCTTTGGAAAATCATGGGAGACGGGAGAGATTCCAGAAGATTGGAAAAGGGCAAATATAGTGCCCATCTATAAAAGGGAAATAAAAATGACCCAGGAAACTACAGACCACTTAGTTTAACTTCTGTGCCAGGGAAGATAATGGAGCAAGTAATTAAGGAAATCATCTGCAAACACTTGGAAGGTGGTAAGGTGATAGGGAATAGCCAGCATGGATTTGTAAAGAACAAATCGTGTCAAACCAATCTGATAGCTTTCTTTGATAGGATAACAAGTCTTGTGGATAAGGGAGAAGCTGTGGATGTGGTATACCTAGACTTTAGTAAGGCATTTGATATGGTCTCGCATGATATTCTTATCGATAAACTAGGCAAATACAATTTAGATGGGGCTACTATAAGGTGGGTGCATAACTGGCTGGATAACCGTACTCAGAGAGTTGTTATTAATGGTTCCCAATCCTGCTGGAAAGGCATAACGAGTGGGGTACCGCAGGGGTCTGTTCTGGGACCAGCGCTGTTCAATATCTTCATCAACGACTTAGATATTGGCATAGAAAGTACGCTTATTAAGTTTGCGGATGATACCAAACTGGGAGGGATTGCAACTGCTTTGGAGGACAGGGTCATAATTCAAAATGATCTGGACAAATTGGAGAAATGGTCTGAGGTAAACAGGATGAAGTTTAACAAAGACAAATGCAAAGTGCTCCACTTAGGAAGGAACAATCAGTTTCACACATACAGAATGGGAAGAGACTGTCTAGGAAGGAGTATGGCAGAAAGGGATCTAGGGGTTATAGTGGACCACAAGCTAAATATGAGTCAACAGTGTGATGCTGTTGCAAAAAAAGCAAACATGATTCTGGGATGTATTAACAGGTGTGTTGTGAGCAAGACGCGAGAAGTCATTCTTCCACTCTACTCTGCGCTGGTTAGGCCTCAATTGGAGTATTGTGTCCAGTTCTGGGCACCGCATTTCAAGAAAGATGTGGAGAAATTGGAGAGGGTCCAGAGAAGAGCAACAAGAATGATTAAAGGTCTTGAGAACATGACCTATGAAGGAAGGCTGAAAGAATTGGGTTTGTTTAGTTTGGAAAAGAGAAGACTGAGAGGGGACATGATAGCAGTTTTCAGGTATCTAAAAGGGTGTCATAAGGAGGAGGGAGAAAACTTGTTCACCTTAGCCTCTAAGGATAGAACAAGAAGCAATGGGTTTAAACTACAGCAAGGGAGGTT
Organism: Chrysemys picta bellii; assembly: GCF_011386835.1. Taxonomy (NCBI): domain Eukaryota; kingdom Metazoa; phylum Chordata; order Testudines; family Emydidae; genus Chrysemys; species Chrysemys picta. The sequence goes on from NC_088791.1 coordinate 40,799,427, forward strand.
TAGGTTGGACATTAGGAACTTTTTCCTAACTGTCAGGGTCATTAAACACTGGAATAAATTGCCTGGGGAGGTTGTGGAATCTCCATCTCTGGAGATATTTAAGAGTAGGTTAGATAAATGTCTATCAGGGATGGTCTAGACAGTATTTGGTCCTGCCATGAGGGCAGGGGACTGGACTCGATGACCTCTCGAGTTCCCTTCCAGTCCTAGAATCTATGCTGTTATCCCAAAATTTCTGACCAGCCCTAACCACTGGACCATCCTTCCTCTCCATGTCACGGGCAAAATTATGTTCTTAGAATGATGAATAAATCTGGTGTGTGGGTCGAGCATGTCATGCCACCTTAAGTACAAAACTACTAGTTTTAAGAGCTGGGAAGCTGTTAATTCAGATAATTATTTATCCTCAAAAGGTAACCAGAACAGAAAAAGAAATGTGCGTGGCTGTCTCTCACTGTCAGTCTCCAAGGGTGGCCACGCCTCTTTGCTGTCACACACCTGGAATGGCAGTCTGTACTAGGGCTCAATCCTGCAGTCAGGGTACAGCAGTTCAGGGGCCCAGGCCCTTAGGCAGGGTGGGGCACCAAGGAGTCTAGAGCTCCAGCCCTCGGGCAGGGTAGAACAATGCACAGTTCAGGTGCCCAGGCCCTTAGGCAGGGTGGGGCACCTTGCAGTCTAGTGCTCTAGCACTCAGGTAGGGGCGAGCACCAAGCAGTTGAGGGGCCCACCCAAGGGCGCATGCCAACTGCAGTCTCTGGGGCTCAGGCAAGGGGTGAGTGCCAGCCACAGACTCTGGGGCTCAGGCACAGGTGTCTGAGAACAGCAGGTAGGAGTACTGCCACCCTAGGGGTGGGGTGGTAGAGGAGACATGGGCCTGCCCAACTCCACCGTGTCCCAGCCCAGGGCCCTAACAGTGGCAAAGTGGTCTGTCACTGGGTCAGCGGGGAATCCACCCGCAACATGCTGACTGTGTCTCTGGTGGCACCATAGCCAGATGGTAGTCTGGTTCCACTGGGCTGCTTCCTATACTCCCCCTCCGGTGTATCTGCTTTCAAGGGTCGTCCTCCGTCTCCCCGGGATATACTGCGAGCAGCAGTCCCAGCAACTCCGCAGTGTCAGGTGTGTCTGGCCGTTCGGGTAGCTCGGGGGCCTCCTCGGGGCAGCAGTGGGGAGAACGCATCTGTCTCCTTTGGCAGCTGCTCTCCAACTGAACTAAAGGGCTGCTCTCTTATACTTCCTGTTCCTGTCCCACCCCTCTGCTTCTGGCGTGGAGAGCGTGGCCTTCCTGGTTCTGCCCACCAAGGGGCGTCTGGCCGTCCCTCACTGTCAATCTCTGAGGGCGGTCATGCCTCTTTGCTACAGTACCCCTGTGGGTTCGTTGCATAATATGGCATGTTGCATTACACACATTACAATGTGGCATGTGCTGCGCTGTGACATATTGCTATGTCCTCTTTAACAGGATGTACCATAGCCAAACTGCTGCAGCCTGCAGTGTCTGAGTTGCTTGGCAGCTGCCTTAAGATTGAACGAATCTATTGGCACATGCCAAATTTAACATCCCAATTAGTTCTCTAGTGTTCTTTAATCTGAGAGGCAAGGACTGATAGTGTAAATAAAAACAAAACAAAAATACCCCATGACTAGCAAAAGGACATAACTATCCCTACTTTTCCTGTACGGATAAAGGCCCACAGTGTTGTGATCGTCACTCCTAGTTTTACAGAACTTAACTTGTTTCTTTATGGCTCTCTGCACTCCTGACATTCTCTCTCTCTCTCTTTTTTTACAGTAGACGAGAATCTAGGGCCTGTAGGGATTGGCAGAAATTTGTCACTGACTGTTATTTTTAACATTATATGCTAATACAAGACACTTCAGTTTTGCTCATCTGCTTGATATAGAACGGTTGAATGAGTTGAATGCTGCAATGATGACAATGCTCTTGTAAAATTACAAGATTAGTGTGTTTGGTTGGAAATGTCAACAAAATATTGTTTTCCATTTCATTTTGTTTATTTTCTTATGGAGAAGAGCGAGGGGCCAACTTCTGCTTTGGGTCAGAGTGGGTACAAGTCTGCTGTTGAAGTCTATGGGAGCTACCCCCTTTCACTAATAGAAGAATTCTTCTATGTGCAATTGTGGCAGGATTGTCTGTTTAATCAGCAGTCCCAGTGGTCAGGGCCTGCTGCCTCAGTCTTTTAGATCTGTGTGTCTGGGCCCCCCTGAACAGGGGTCAGCTTCCTTGTTGATAACTCTCTTTTCCTGCCATCCCAGGGCTTGGCATAGGGGAATCTGGGGTGGGTGTGGGGACCTGGGCCCTCCAGCTTCACCGGATCCTGGCCCAGGGTCCTGAAAGTGTGACAGCATGGGATGGCCTACCTCCTGCTCATCTTCCCCTGCATCATTTCCTACCCCACCCATGCCTCAGTTTGGAAGTGGCCACTGTTCAATTATAGCCCTCAGGGCTGATTCAGGTAACCCTCTGGTGCCCTGGATGTGGTTCTTCCCACGCCTTGGGGTGATGTCTCAAAGGTGAGAGACTCACAGCCAGGCCTTTTCCTCCTGGAAATGGCTTCTTTCCTCTGCCTCCTGGGCTGTGGAAGCTGTCTTTATACAGCTCCTTTCCTCAGGAGCATGGTCATCAGTGCCAGAAGGATGGAGCTTTCTGGGTCCAGAACTTCTCCAGCCTTTCCCCTGTATTGGCCTTACTGTGGGGCTTGTAAACTAACTCTCTCTCTCTCTCTCTCTCACACACACACACACACACACACACACACACACACACACACACACACACACACACACACACACACACGTTATACCAAGTCTCTCAGAGAGAGAGAGAGACTTGGTATAACCTATTTATTTACCCACATGTCCCTTAAATTTCCATTACCTAGTTAACTATACACGGAACTTCAGAGAATTATGGCTAATTCTAAAATAATTGCATCACTTATTACTCATTCAGGAAAAATGGGCAGTTGTGTGTGCTTCAGTAATATTTGGAAAGACTGCTACACCTATTTTTTTTAAAAAGATGCCTGATTTAAATGCAAATTACAAGCTGTGATACCATCGCTATAAATCGGGATGGCAGCAGTATGCATATTTTGTAGAACTTAAAAAAAAAAAAAAAAAAAAAAAAGAGAGAGAGAGAGAGAGAGCTTTTATCCCTTGCTAACACACAAATGATTTCTTTAGTCAAAAAATCCTTTCTCTTTTAGTCTTTCTGCTGTGGCCATTCTGTTTGTTCTCTCTTTAGTGTCCCATTAATATGGAATAATTAGTGACTTCTGATTTCTGTTTAGAAGAAACTCAACTGGAACTAATTGTTTCAACTGCTGAAATTCTACCAGAAATATTGGCCTGTCTCTTTTACTTCCAATAACTCAAGCAGGGCCTTTGGACTATAGAATTAATTAATCAAGAAGTGGAGTTATAAAATAATATCCATGAACAGCAGTGGTTGTCAATCAGGTAAGTCCCCATGCATTATTGGAGACCATACCTGTAGAAAGCAGCCTAATATATATTGTATGTAAGATTATATGTAAGAAGTACAGTACGCGTAAGTGATTTTGTATTGCTGCTTCTTCATGGCTCCCTTACAAAAATAAGGTGTATCCCATGAGGCCGAGCAAATTTTAAGTACATAAATGATGGCAACAAGGAAATTGCTTATTTCTAAAGTGAGACAGTTCATTGCATTCCCCATGCGGAGGCAGACTATGTAATTACAGCAGATAGAAAAAATAGATGTCCAGTCACTTCCATAAATAAGGATAAGGCCCTAATCCTGCAAACACTTGTTTTTTACTTTCACATGTGAGCAGTCTCATTGACGTCAATGTGCTTAAAGTTAAGCATGTGCATATGTGTTTGTAGGATCAAGCTCTAAGTGAGGTAAGAACATAAACAAAATGACCTAATTACTTTGCTCTGAAACCTGTGCTATAATTAGGATTAGAGGAAGAGCCCTTAACTACCCTCTCACCAAAACAATAGGAGGACACAAGTCCACCATTTTAAAGAGTCCATATTTACGCCCAGTGCTATTTGAGACACCATGTTTTAACAGCTGTGTTATCTTAGCTACTCAGTACTATGTTTTGTTTCTGTATTGGTATTTCTATCTCCTTCTCTTTTCCCCCTTTTTTCACAGTCCTAATATTTCTCTTGTGCTCTGCCTGCTCTCTGCACCATTTTCTTCCTAATTTGTCACTGATTTTGTAAGTCTCTCCTAAGCAATATGTGAACCCACTAACCTCTGAAATAGTCAAACTTTCATATCTATGATGTTTGAGAGAACTAAATTCAAACTCTGTGCCTACTGAGGGTCACCCATCAGTACTTGAGATGTAGAGAAACAGACAATGGTCATCTTCCTGGAAAGGTCCCTGAAGGATGAAAGAAGAGGATATTTTGTGGTCCAAAGAAATGAAAAGCCTTAGTTTTATTAAACTTAGAGCTCAGACGTGGCATGGATACTGTGAACCAAGAAAATCTTGCCTTGCAAAATGGAATGCTAGATAATGTAACAAATCCTCAGCTTCTAGGCCTTCGTAGTTGTTGGTGTTGCAAGTAATGGCTATTTGGAACTTCCCAGGGACAGCAGGGCTAGAACACAAATCCCTGTCTTTCAAAACCACAATTGCCTAGCAATTGAGAAGTTCCGATTCTAGCCATTAAAGGAAAGTCTATCTAATAGGCAGACACTAGCTGGGTTATTGTAATAACTGTTGCTTTGCAAATGAGATCTCTAACTAGATGTGTTACAGCATTTGGTAAGTCCAGTAAATTGAGTGATATGGTATTAAGTGCTTTTACCAGGTATGTTAATGCACTTAATGAGGTGCATAGTGCTCAGTTGGCAGGGTTTGCCAAACTCTAATTTTCCTTTCATTGTGGTTTTGAGCTATTTGTTGCATTAATTAATTTTAGTGCTCATCTAAGGGAATGGTGGTGGGAAATATGATAACTTTAAGTATTTTATTTTCATCAGTTTAATCTTGTTGACTGTCTGAGGATAATTCATTTTGCATAATGTCTCTTTCACAGTGCTGGAAGGATGTAACCAGCTAGCTTAATAGCAGTAGTAGTGAGCTGTAGTACAGTAGTATCTAGGAACTCTAATCAAGGATCAGGATCTCTTTGTATAAGGTGCTGTACAGAGAGCTAGCAAAGACAATCCCTGCCCCAGAGACAGGATGCCAGAAATGGATGAAACATACAAATTGGGGTGGGGATGAGTTGCGGGGAGGAGGAGATGAAAATGAAACAGACAGTTTGCCAGAAAATTAAAACTCATTACTTGGCCAACCAGTGACAGATGGGAGTGATTTGTAGGCATCCCAGTAGAAAGTTTGAGGAGGGTCAAAGGAGGATAAGGATATGAATTTTGATAAGGAGTTTTCCCCAGGTGTTGGGGGCTGTTTGGGAGAAAGGTGGAGGTACCTGAGGAAGAAGTGAACAGGTACCATCAGTTTACAGAATGGAATGTGGGAGTCGACATCCAGGTAAACTGGTAGATAGGGTGGGGCTTGTTAGCCTGAATTGTTCAAAGGGCGCCATTGCCTACAACTAAACAGATTAACACAAGGTGTTCCAAGTGTTCAGTTCACTAGAGAAAACAGCAAATATATGCATAACTGTGATGTGACTTCCAAAATCGCCAACTGGTGCAGGGGAGAAAGATTGAGATTTTCAGTGTTTGAGTAGGAGATTTGTCCATACAAGTGGTGTTGAAAGTAATGGGAGTTGCCTCACAGTATATCTAGTAGATAGATCACTGGACTGGGAACAGGAGCCCTTGTTTCTATTCCTAGCTTTGCCACTAGCCTGTTGAGTGACCTTAGGCAAGTTGCTTCACCTCTGCGCCTCCATTTCCCTGTTTATAAAATAATGATGATACTCACCTTTGTAAAGGGCTTGAAATCTATTGATGTAAAGTGCTATACAGGAGGTATTTTAAATCTCCTAGTAGTCTTTTAAAATCTCAACTGAAGCAATCCGCAAACCCCAGCCTAGCAATCAGATCTACATGGACCAATGCTTATGCCTACACAGTCCATTAAAATCAATGGGGACACTATAAGAGCAGAGGTGTCCTTCCATGCAGACTTCATTGCAAGATTGGGACCAAAGACAACACAGTGGAACAGAAAGATTTCAACTGGCAGAAAGTGGTCAGCACAGATGTAGTACAGCTTCCTAATTAGAACGGGCTTGGAAATGAACAGTTTTTCACAGTGAGCATCATGAAACAATGAGGCACATTAAAACCTCGTTAGTTTAACTAGAGCTAAACTTCTCAGCTTCCTTTGTCCTTCTCAGATTCCTTTGTCTTTCCAGAAGACTGGAAAAGGGCAAATATAGTACCAATCTAAAAAAGGGAAATAAGGACAACCCGGAGAATTACAGACGAGTCAGCTTAACTTCTGTACTCAGAAAGATAATGGAGTGAATAATTAAGCAGTCAATTTGCAGACATCTAGAAGATAATAAGGTGATAAGTAACAGTCAGCATGGATTTGTCAAGAACAAATCGTGTCAAACCAACCTGATAGCTTTCTTTGACAGGGTAACAAGCCTTGTGGATGGGGGAAGCGGTAGATGTGGTATATCTTGACCTTAGTAAAGCTTTTGATATTGTCTCGCATGGCCTTATCATAAACAAACTAGGGCAGGGATCGGCAACCTTTCGCACACAGCTCGCCAGGGTAAGCACCCTGGCGGACCGGGCGAGTTTGTTTACCTGCCGTGTGCGCAGGTTCAACTGATCGCGGCTCCCACTGGCCACGGTTCGCTGCTCCCGGCCAATGGGGGCTGTGGGAAATGGCGGCAGGCACATCTCTCGACCCACACCGCTTCCTGCAGCCCCCATTGGCCTGGGACAGCGAACCGTGGCCAGCGGGAGCCGCGATCAGCTGAACCTGTGGACGTGGCAGGTAAACAAACCGGCCCGGCCCACCAGGGTGCTTACCCTGGTGAGCCGCATGCCAAAGGTTGCCGATCCCTGAACTAGGGAAATGCAACCTAGATGGAGCTACTATAAGGTGGGTGAATAACTGGTTGGAAAAGCGTTCCCAGAGAGTAGTTATCAGTGGTTCACAGTCATGCTGGAAGGGCATAACGAGTGGGGTCCTGTAGGGATCAGTTCTGGGTCCGGTTCTGTTTAATATTTTCATCAATGATTTAGATAATGGCATAGAGAGTACACTTACAAAGTTTGCGGCTGATACCAAACCGGGAGGGGTTGCAAGTGCTTTGGTGGATAGGATTAAAATTCAAAATGATCTGGACAAACTGGAGAAATGGTCTGAAATAAATAGGATGAAATCCAGTAAGGACAAATGCAAAGTACTCCACTTAGGAAGGAACAATCAGTTGCACACATACAAAATGGGAAATGACTGCCTAAGAAGGAGTACTGCGGAAAAGGGTCTGGGGGTCATAGTGGAGCACAAGCTGAATATGAATAAACAGGGTGTGACGTTGCACTTTATATGATTTTATGAAAATATACTAATGTAACTGGAATATGCTTCATGCAAAAGGTGTCTTGTAAGGTATCACTACAAAGCTTATAATTTACTGAGTGTAATTATCCTATTTGTATAAATGTAACACTCTTGTATCTAAACCTAGAAATATGAAATATAACTCTGAGGGCCTATTGTAATTATGCAAAGTGTGGGCCATTAATGGTGGTTTGGAATCTTGATGACTTCCATTAACCAGGACAATTGTCGGCAGATGGCTCTGTTTTACCTGTAAATCTTCCTGTATACGTTTGTGCTGGCAAGTGGGTAATGAAGTCTTACAGTGACATGTGATCATGTCACCTGAACTGAAATTCATCTTTAACCTGGTGCTTTTCCATTGAGAAGGGGGAGGGAGGTGGAAACCCAGAGGGACAAAGAATATATAAATGGGTGGAACAGAGAAAAGAGGGGCCATCATGAGAAATCCCCTAGCTATCACCTGAGCTGGAACAATGGCTGTACCAGGGGAAAGGATTGTGCCCAGACTAGGAAAGCATCCAGTCTGTGAAAGAGACTTATATAAACATCTTTCAGGGTGATATTTTATCTGTACTCAATTGTATTACTGTATTAGGCATAGATTTGCGTGTTTTATTTTATTTTGCTTGGTAATTCACTTTGTTCTGTCTGTTACTACTTGGAACCACTTAAATCCTACTTTCTGTATTTAATAAAATCACTTTTTACTTATTAATTAACCCAAAGTATGTATTAATACCTGGGGGGGGGGGCAAACAGCTGTGCATATCTCTCTATCAATGTTATAGAGGGTGAACAATTTATGAGTTTGCCTTGTATAAGCTTTATACAGGATGAAACAGATTTATTTGGGTTTAGGCCCTATTGAGAGTCGGGCATCTGAGTGTTAAAGGCAAGAACACTTCTGTAAGCTGCTTTCAGTTAAGTCTGCAGCTTTGGGGCAAGTAATTCAGACCCTGGCTCTTTGTTGGAGCAGATGGGCGTGTCTGGCTCAGCAAGACAGGGTACTGGGGTCCCGAGCTAGCAGAGAAAGCAGGGGTAGAAGTAGTCTTGGCACATCAGGTGGCAGCTCCCAAGGGGGGTTCTGTGATCTAACCCGTCACACAGGGTAACACTGTTGCAAAAAAAGCGAACATCATTCTGGGATGTATTAGCAGGAGTGTTGTAAGCAAGACACGAGAAGTAATTCTTCCTCTCTGATTAGGCCTCAACTGGAATATTGTGTCCAATTCTGGGTGCCACATTTCAGGAAATGTGTGGACAAATTGGAGAAAGTCCAGAGAAGAGCAACAAAAATGATTAACGGTCTAGAAAACATGACCTATGAGGGAAGATTGAAAACACTGGGTTTGTTTAGTCTGGAAAAGAGAAGACAGAGAGGGGACATAACAGTTTTCAAGTACATAAAAGGTTGTTACAAGGAGGAGGGAGAAAATTTGTTTTTCTTAACTGCTGAGGATAAGACAAGAAGCAATGGGCTTAAATTGCAGCAAGGGAGGTTTAGGTTGGACATTAGGAAAAATTTCCTAACAGGATGATTAAGCAGTGGAATAAACTGCCTAGGGAGGTTGTGGAATATCCATCATTGGAGATTTTTAAGAGGAGGTTAGGCAAACACCTGTTATGGATGGTCTAGATAATACTTAGTCCTGCCTCAGTACAGTGGACTGGACTAGATGACCACTCGAAGTCCCTTCCAGTCCTATGGGCAGAGAGAACTCTCAGCATCAACCAAGCTGGCTTTTGGAAGGGTTGAAGCACACACAACCAAGTCCTGGTCCTCGCTACATATATAGAAAATGGGTTTCAACAGAACTTGAAGACAGGAGCTGTTTTCTTGGACCTGACAGCAGCCTATGATACAGTATGGCATACTGGTCTTCCGGTAAAACTGTCAAGAGCTCTCCCAGCATGGTGGTGGACGTTGTTGAAATTCTACTTTGTGACAGGCATTTTCAGGTACATATGGGAGACAGAACAAGTTCATGAAGAACACAATCTAACAGCTTACCCCCAGGCTCTGTGCTTGTGCCCACCCTTTTCAATCTGTACACAAATGACCTGACTCAGTCATGCAAGTTTATCTATGCCAGATGACACCTGCTGCAGTAAAGCTCTTTCATCAAATTGGAGAACATCTTGAACGCTGACCAAGATAGCAGTCTACTATAGCAGATAGTGATTCCAACCAAGCATGACTAAGACAGTTTTGAGAGTCTTCCACCTCCACAATGTAAGTGTGACTTAGATGTCTTCCTCAATGGAAAATGACTGAAACATGAGGCAAAACTGGTCTACCTTGGTGTTACTCTGACTTTCCATGATCATCTAAAAAAGGCTGCTGCCAAAGTCAGTAGTAGGAATAATCTAATCAGGAAATTACCCAGTTCAACATGGGGCACAAGAGCAGAGACACTTTGCAGATCGGCTGTGGTGCTGTGCTATACCTCAGTTGAATACTGTGCCCTCTGTAATGTCGTTCACCTCAGATTAAATTTGATTGATGCTGAATTGAACTCGACCATTTGTATCATCATAGATACCCTGCATCACATTCCTATCCCATAGCTAGCAGTTCTGAGCAACATAGCCCCTCCACACATTCATCATCGAGAGTCTACAGCCAGACTGGTGGAAAAGCTGTGCGCCAATCCAGGTTTCCCACCATACACAGACATTTCCATTCACCCCAGAGTATGACTTATGTCGAAGCATCCATTGTGGTCTCAACTTCCAGACTGGAATCTGTCAGAAGCAACCCTATGGTGCGGTGAGAAGTCGGCTAAAGAAGTTTGGAAAGGTTTCCTTGTCACTGATCTGACCATTCAACTGCTTGATTTTCACCTGCCACATCATCTTTGGACTCTGCTGAACAGGTTCCAAACTTGCCAAGGAATATGTGCAGCCAACCTCTACACATGATGATCCACTTTGTCACTGTGGTTTTCGTCAGTCAATGCCACATGTCAACAAGTGGCAACTGGCTAGATTTGATGGTGGCCTTAGGACCCTTCATTGTGCAGATGAAGCTGCTGCTGGGTGGCTTAGCAAGCACTGCAAATGTTAGAAGAAGTGATAAAAGCACATTTTTACTGTGTTTTATTTCTGTTGCTGCCATAGAGCCAACAACAGCTAAGAGAAAGTGAGCTGGAATCTGGTTCTCCTCGTGCATCACTAGAAGGACTATTTCCTAAATTCCAGTCAGTTACTTCTGAGATAACCCACTGGAATCAACAAGGACATAATATGAAGGGAGTGGAGATTCATAGGTTTAACAAAGGGTATAATGGGTTAGTAGTGGAGATAGGCAAGAATGAATGAACCAGGCTTGATTCTCAGAGTTTGCAGAGCTGACAGAAGACAAAGTATATGTACTTGGAAAGAGAGCATACTTGATCTGGAGTTATTGAGAGCCAATGACTACTGAACCTCATGATACCAGAGTAGAACCACATTGTCAAAATGAATATAGGGGAGAGATAAGGAATTTACCTATAGCTCAGAAAAATGTTACCTTTAGAACATCATTCTCTCGGAAAATGTAGCCAACATTCCAGGAAGTGTTTCTAAAATGCGGAACACAAATTATAACTAGGTGCTGCAGTAGGTCATAAGAAGATTGATCCTGGCATTTTCTCCTTATGTCCTCTTTCCCCTTCCCCTTTCTTTACTCTGTTTTCTTTTATCTTATTTTTAGACTCACTGTAATTTTGATTAGTGAAAAGCTATCTGTATGTAATGTGAGTTTTTTTTCCTTCTGAAACTGTGTGTGTGTTATTTCAATACAATGAATATACCCAAATAAAAAGAATGGAAGAACTGCAAAGTCTTTTAGGCCCCAAGATTGGCCTAAAACATGTAAACCATAGGGAATTTTCAAGAGTTAGCTGAGCCTGCAGGAAGCCTACATTCACAAATCCTGCTCATGCCCTTCCATCATCATAAGCCGCTCAAAGATTTTGAAGACAACAAATAGCAGATAGATTGGTTGGTAGCTTGCCGCATTGTGTGCGGGTCCTTTCTGGGTTTTAAAAGGGCGGTCACTTTTGACATCCTCCAGATCCTTGGCAGGTTACCCTCATTAACAACCCACATTAGGAATTTGGATAGTCCTTGATGGGCATTGATTCCAAGGTGTTTCAGGAACTCTGGTGAACTATTGTGATATCCTGCTGCCATTCTGGGTTTGATGCTCCTTAGTACAGTGTCTAATTCAGTGCTTGTGAAGGGTGCTATGCACTGACAAAGCAGATTATATCATCTGAATTGCTACCACTCATTGCAAATCTGCTGTTTTATGAGATTATTCAGAGGAACCTTTGCAACCTGAAGGAAGTGGCTAGCAACTTGGTTTGGAGTGACAGCAGACAGGGCAGCAGTGGTGGTTGTGCAAGTTGACCCAGAGGGTTTCATGATTTCTGTCTGGAATAGGTGAAATTTGTATTCCTTGTTGTTTCTTCCCATCTTGCTCATCTCACAGCATCTAAGGATTCTAAGTGGTCAGCAATATCTGGATTTCCAGTTATACAGCTTCAATAGTTCTGAACATATAGCATCTAAACAAGGAATGTAGACAGGGCGATAGCCTGGACACACAGGCTGCCTTGAAGATGACTCGATGGAAATGATTGTAGGCTTCGTTGATTGGGACGGAATGTGATGGGATGGTAATGGTACTTCATTCCAGAGTTTCACTGAAATTCCATCTTCTTTTCTTAAAGTTTCTAACAATGGGCAGCTCACAGGGATGAGTGATGGTCTATGTTGACTATGTGAAAAGTTGTCCAGGACCACACACAATGTTGGTTGGGGGTGACCATTTAGTGATGTCTCCCTGCAGAGGTCAGGTGAGTAATCAGTCTGGGTCTGGCTCTGACTAAGCCCAGTCAGTGTGGTGGCTGTTGAAATCACCCACATACCCACTCTCACCTCACCCAGATGAGTAACACTGGCTGTTCCCAGTGCGCACGGGTGGCTGTGTCACTGAAATGAGGAAATGAGACCTGGGAATAGAACCAAGGAGCAGATGTGTTGAGTTACAAGGTGCCTTTTTGACTTAATCACTTTTTAGAGAAGCATTGATCTTTATAATACAAATAATAGCATTTTCTTATTGATCAGTGCAGTTACATGGAATGTAGGATAAGTCAAATTTTGGCCCAGAATGCTCTGTTGAATTACCTGTTAATCTCTGCTAAGATTTTTAAACCTAGAAAACAACTCACTGGTGTTATAGAGGGTTACTTAGTATGCTTTTTTTTTTTCACCTCTGGGAATGGGTTCAAATCCCTTTTGGGTGGCAAGTCAAGAGGTTTTGGTGCTCTGCAAGCCTTATGGGTGGATTGGATAGTTGCTCTTGCAATAAAATCACTGCACAATTCAGCATGGTTAGCAGTATGTGGTGTGCATTATTGAAGGTGTTGTGGGAAAGTGTTTATATGCTGCCTATCCTTTTAGCATACCCAACATTATTAATGCCCTGTTTCCATAAGCCCCAAAGTCATGCACAATCCCAATCCAGTCCCTCTCACATATCTATATAAATATATTTATAATATATAGGGAAGGAATGGAAGTGATACTGATGGCTCTAGGCTATGGCAGATAAGAATTCTCAGCCTTCTCTGCTAATCATTACTGAGAGTTAAAATGTTGATCTAGCAAGTTAATGTTCACCACTGATCAAACTGAGGAGAAAGCAATCTGTCCATGGTATAGCCAGCCTCAAAGGGCTGATGACAGTATAATTTTTGTACTAGATAAATACTTATAACCCTAATATAGAGAAGCCCTGCTCCTGTATTTGGGTCCCTAGATAATAAAGTGATGGGAACATTAGAAATGCTAAAACAGATTAGAGTCCCCATTCTAATTTTGATTGAATTTAGATTTATTATAAAAATGTCAGTTTTGTCTAACTGCATTTTCAGTTGCTGGCATCTAATCATAGAAATATAGGACTGAAAGGGACCTCGAGAGTCATCTAGTCCAGTCCCCTGCACTCAAGGTACAGAGTACATAATAACTGGACCATTCTTGACAGGTGTTTGTCTAACCTGTTCTTAAAAGCCTCCAATGATGGAGATTCCACAACCTCCCTAGGCAATTTGTTCCAGGGCTTAACTACCCTGATAGTAAGGTTTTTCCCCGCATATAGGCTAGTGCCTTATAATACAAAGGGGAAGCATTAAACTAAATGAACTTCTGAGAGGTAAAGCACAAAGCTGAACTATTATGCTCATGCATCACAGACAGTCTTCTGAAAGGAGACTGAAAAAGAATTTTTCAGACTTGCAGTATTTTCATAAATCAAGCTAATTGTTGAATGAGCTTTTCCAGCATTCACAGCTAGTGAAATTAGGTTTTATTACAGCATCCTCTGCTAGTTATTCTAAGCACTGAGTAACTCTTGATTTCAGTTAATGATTTAGATGCATTGTCACTATTGCAGGAATCATTAAAATTAGTGTGGGTGGGGTGGGGAATGGCACCTGTTGAGACTAGATGCAGAGCTCCTAATCCCAAGAATGATGGGAAAAAACCCTGGGGAAACTGCAGTGCCACTGATGGCGTATAATACTATATGCTTACCATCAGGTTCTTGAGTAAATTAAAACTTTTGTTGCTGAGAGAGCTGCTTATTGAATTATTCCAGGCAAAACTAAGATGGTGGTGTGGTTCACAGGAAGGAGAGAGGAATAAGGACAAAAGAGAGAAAATAGATGATTTAGGATAAGAAACCATATGAACTCCATGCTAGAATAAGAAATTTTGATGATAGTCCTTCCTCTAGAAATTGTAGCTGAGTCCATTGAAAAAATATCATTTAACATCATAAATATGAATACAGAATACCAGAGATGATATTGTTTTAAAAGTACAGTGATACTAAATACCTAAGCTATTTTTCATAGGTGATTATATAACATGTTTGAAAGGGATATGTTAAGTGAAAGATCATTTTGATTAGAACAATCATCAGGTGTTTTCACTAGCTCCTGGGACGGAGCAAGTAAACTGCTGATTTCTATTTCTGAACATTAAAGAAAAACCAATTAAGGTAATCAATGTGTGCAAAGGACAGTGTCAAAATCTACTTTGCAGTGCTAAATGAACAGCCCCTTTTTTATCCATTTTCTCCCCCACGTCAGAACTGTTCGGTCAAAAATGAAAGATTGATTCAAAATGTTCACTGCTCTTTTTTTTTCTTGGAAGTCAAGGTTTGTTTGGGGAAGAAAAAGAGACTAATCTCTACCCAGATAAAGGAAGGATAGAGGAACCTAATTTATGATTTGACTATCATGAATTATGCACCATATATAACTTGAGCTCCATTACAATCATATTTGGTGCATTGCGGTATTTACCTTCCCCATGGTATTTGTGGTGTTCCCTACACTCAGAATGTGGCATACTGTAAATACCACAGTAACTTTACCTACTGTGTGTAGTAAATGTCAAGTTTTAATTGCACCCACAATACCATGGGTTTTCTATAACTTGTTTGGAACAGGCATGTAATTAGCATCTCCCCAGGAAGTTATATGACGAAGGGATTTGTCAACATAGTTTACCTGATGCTGTTCAATGGATGAAGTAGTTAGTAGGTAGCTTTGGGGTATGCAACAAGGAATGTGGGGTAGAAAATGAGGAAAAAGAAGAGGAGAAATGGTTTTCTGTGATAACGTCACTCCCGCATGTATAGAAGTATAACAACAACACAGTTGAATAAATTGTCACTGCTGCAATGTAATTTGAAATATTATGATTTTCTTCTTGATTATGCTCAAAGTCTTCAGGATACAAATATAATATTTTTTATAAATGCATTTGTCAAAAAATTCAAATGCACACAAATATTAAAGGTGCTTAAAATACTGAGAAATATATAATACATACTGGGCACCTGCTGTGTTAATATATTGGCTTCAGTGGAATTGCAGAATTTTAATAGCGAGCAGAATTTGGACCAGGACAAGTTTGACTGACTCCTCCATTATCAGTTCTAATGTATGCAGCACTGTTTACATAGAAGCTAGAGGTAACACATGTCTCTAAGAAATGGGACACATTTTTCATGAGGATAACGCTGTCCTGGAACAATTTCAGCAATGTATTAAGCACAACCTGGGCGCTCTTCCTCACCAGTTTAGTTATGCATGTTTGATTCGGCCACTATTTTAATGAGCAAATATATTAATCAGTGAGGCCCAGGCAAGAGAAACTGGGATTCACTTTTGTTTGTATTAGTGTTTACCTCTCTCCTATTGCAGCACAGGTTATTGATGAAGAATCAGAATTGTCTTCCATCCAGTTCATTCTTGTAGGATCCCTTTCCCACCTGCCTTTAATTCTCCAGTATTATAGAGAAAAACTGTACCTCTGCAGCACTAGTAAGTCCACTTCCAAAACTGCACTTCATATTGCTTTCATTTTCCTTCTTTACCCTGGGTTCCAGAGGGCACAAAACACAATCTGTCCTCTCTCCTCTCTGCCTGCCACCTGCCTGTTGAGTGTTAATCCCAAAGGCAAGAGGTAACCAAGTGGTTTTATTTACTTCTATTTCACTACATGAGATATTGTAATGAGCTGCTGTTATTTTTGCAATGGTCTGACCCTTATACTTTCACGAGATATGGTGTTGCACAAACCAATAAACAGAATTGAGCAGTATTGTCTTCCATATGTCATGAAGACCCAATACTGGCCTTAGTGAAGTAGCAGCAATTTTCCTGGGCAAGCATGAGAGATTTGGCCAGAAATACCAGCGTCATTAGGATTTCTCAGGAGAAATCTGTTTCAGGTGAGTCAAAGAAATATTGATGACCTCAATCAGTTTTCTCAAGTAAGCATTTTAAAGAGGTTTTTATCCCTTTTTAAGTGATATCTAACTGCAATTGGAAAATATTCTGAGATTTTAAAATGGATGAAAATAACCAACTCTTTGCCTGGTCTTATAGCTTACTGATTTGTTCTATAGTGTCAAGCAGAAGATGCAGGTTCTGTTTTCAGTTACATCAGAGGATGGCCAGATTCTGTTCCTGGTGGAAGAGGGTGTTTGTGTCTTTGGCCAATTAAATGTAAGCCTCAGAGCTAGAAGGCTTTATAGCAGGGGTAGGCAAACGTTTTGGCCTGAGGGCCGCCTCGGGTTTCGTAAATTTTATGGAGGGCCGGTTAGTGGAGGAGGTCGTGGCCCAGCCCCCATCTCCTATCTGCCCCCCCCACCCCAGGAATCCTTCCCCATCCATCCCCCCCACACACACTCCCTGTCCCCTGACCGCCCCCGGATCTCTGCCACCTCATCCAACCCCTCCTCTCATTCCTGACAGTGCCCCCGGAACCCTCACCCCATCCAACCACCCCTTCTTCCTGCCCCCTGACTGCCCCCGGAACTCCTGCCCCTGATTGCCCCCTGCTGCCCCATCCAACTCCCCCTCCTTCCTGACTGCCCCCCCGGGACCCCTGCCCCCATTCAACCCGCTGTTCTCCCCCAACCGCCCCGACCCCTATCCACACCCCTGACTACCACCCCAAACTCCCCTGCCCTCTATCCAACCCCCCCTGCTCCATGCTCCCTTACCGCGCTGCCTAGAGCACCGGTGGCTGGCGGTGCTACAGCCGTGCTGCCACACCACACAGCACAGAGCACTGGGTCAGGCCGGGCTCTGCAGCTGCGCTGCCCCAGGAGCTCACAGCCCTGGCACCCAGAGCATTGCAGCGAGCTGAAGCTGCAGTGGAGGGGGGACAGCAGGGGAGGGGCCAGGGGCTAGCCTCCTGGGCCAGGAACTCGGGGGCCGGGCAGGATGGTCCCGCGGGCCACAGTTTGCCCACCCCTGCTTTAAAGGAATAGGAACTTTACTCTCCATGTAGGAAGAAAGAAAGAAAGAAAGTGGCTAGGCTTCATTTATATGAATTACAGTTGTGCCCTAGGGCATTTTTGAACTCTCTTGTTGTATAGTTAGTAGAGCTGGTTGAAACTAGGAACTTGGATTTTTTAGGGAATTCTGAAGCTTTGAAAAGGTTTTTCAATCTGATTTGGAATGAAAACTTGAACATCTGAAATATCCTGCAGGAAGGAAATGCTGGGAAAAATAATTTTGGAAAAATTAAAAGGTTTTCAATACATTTTTCCAAAATGAAAAGGAGCAGGAGGCTGTCCCCACTCCCGGGGAGTCTCCAGGAGTCAGGAGAGTCCTCCACTGCAGAACAGGGAGCGTAGAAGCTCTAAAACGGCTGGGGCTCCGAGGGCTTTCAGTTTCCTGGGAACCGGGTACCGGTCCTAAGATCCCTGGGGTCCCTGGCCCCAGGGCAATCTGCATGCCATGGCTGCCCCAGCGCCACCGACCCTGGAAGCCTGGTTTCCTTCCTTGGAACCCTGCCAGTATTTCAGTGGAAGTCCCTCAAAACTAAAAGGTTTCCACAAAACATGTCAGTTTCAATTAATCAGCATTTTCTAACTAATAACCCATTTTGTCAGAAATTTGCCAACCAGTTCTAACTGTTAGGAGTGAATTAGTCTGGTTTTGGAAATCTATGGTATATGGCAAGTATGCAAGTGGGGAAATTACGTTACCTCTAGCTGACAAGTAATGGACTCAAGTTGGATAGGGAATTCATATTTAACAACAAGGCATCTCTGTTGCAAAGACATGGGCTTCTCTTTGGGGTCTTGTTTTGCTCTGGGTTTTCTATCCAGAGACTGAGTTCTGTGTACAGCTGCTTCAGAAGGACCAGACTTGACCAACAGCAGAGCTGATTTTGCAAGACCAGACCAGTGGTGACAGAAATGACTTCATAGGACCAGACTGGAGTGGGCAGCAGCTGAACTGGTGGAGCTGGACCATGTAGCCATGAGTTTTAAGCAAGATCTGATGGTGTGAGCTTTCCTGGGTTAGAGCAGACAGGCAGAGGGGATCTGCCCACTTGAACGCCACTGAGTCTGTTTTGGATTCTTCAGTGGGATTTTAGAGGGGTGGAGATTGTCTTGTGAATAAGAACTCTGTTGCCTCAAAAAAACAGGCAGTTAATAATTGGGACTGTGATGTCAGCCATCCCCTTGACACACTGTTTCAGTTCTGTCATCTATTTCTATGTAGAAGTGCTGCTAGTAAGTGTGCTCTGCTCAGTACTTCTAGTGGCATTATGCTTGTAGAAGTCAAGTGTAGGGCATGGGCATTACCATAACCAATGCTGCTCCTACTCTTACCCTCCATGGCTCAAACTTACAAGGTTTGATTATCCTCTTACTTTGTAGTATACAGGAATATGATAGTAACCCTTGAAATAATTTGTGAGCCCAGTAATGGCATTTATTGTGTTCTATGTTTTAGCAGCTGCCAAAAACCAGTTATAGCAGCAGTATGTATGTTGCTAGGCCTTGCATGATTGGGACCCAGCTGTGCCAATGTGGTATCTTCATATGTGCACCAAAATGAAGAGTTCCACTGTGTTCATGAGAGGAGAGGTCTTTCTGAACCCATTAGTGAGAATAAAAAACTGAGAGGTTTTGGAGTATTTCATGACTAGTGCCATGCATACCTTTGAGATAAGACATGTCCCATAACTGCTTCTCAGAAGAAGAAGAAGCTAGCAATGACATCACTTAAATTGGTATCAGCCAAAAAGGGGGCATATGACATTAATTTTCCTTCCCATTGATGTGCATGTTAAAATGCAGACACCTGTATTGCTTTATTTTCAAATATGACGTTTTGATGACAGTAAGAATGACATGAAGGACAGTTCCTTAAAGGAGTTATCACATATTGAAAATGGGCCAATTTGGAAACATTTTATCTCAAAGAACATTGAATAATCTGTCCATTCTGTCTGCCTGTTGAAACCCTGGTGTTCCGATACTTGCAGTGAACTGCTCATGAGCAAGCTGCCCATTGAGAATTATTCACAGAAAACAATTGCGGTAGCACTCAAAATGTTCTAGGTGCTTTCTAAACATAGAAGAAGAAACAGTCCCTGTCCCAAAGAGCATCCAGTATAAAAAGCCAAAGACACACAAAAGAGAAAGGGGCATAACACACAGGCAACACAATCAGGGTGACAGGCATGTACCTTATTTGCTACACATTGCTGTTAGGTTGAATTCACTCAATTCTCTCCTCCCCCCCCCCCCCCCACTCACTCCGGTCACAATTAATTTCTCTCCATTTGTTTCCCCACAACAGTGCCCAGCATGGGGCACCTCCAGTGTTCTTACACATCTTACTCCTCCTTCCTGCATTCACAGATGAGGGCAGTTCATCTACAGGATAAATAAATGCAGTTGTAAATAGATCACTGTGTAAGCTAGCTCCTTGTTGGTGTGGCAGAAGAAATCAATCTTCAGGAATTGAGTTATTCAAGAGTTATTTGCCCAGCTCTACTGATGGACGTAATGTTAGGATGCAGTTATCACAACATGCTGTCAGAACACTGTGATTTAATTATTTTGTGGCTTCCTGAGGATTAATTCAATGACTCATATTGTGACTGTTACAGTTTCAATATGATTTATATAGGTACTGCTCTGGGGGCACCCCAAATTAGTTAAACTATGGGTTGTGTGAGGCAATACTGCTCCAGAACAGAGAGCTGCAGAACTAAATAAACTGCAAATTCCAACCATTTCATTGCATTTAATACTTCTGTCATTCATACAAATGGCCAATTATATAAATTGCAAATTTGTGCCATTTCTTAGCATTTATTCTTCTTGTGGGCAATTACAGTAGTCAGCATACACTTTCCCGTCCTGTGCAGCAGCTGTCGCACGGAATCACTGAGAACAAATTCTCTCTTGACTACAGAGCATGAACTGGGACTAAATTTAAACGTAGAACTGACACAGAATCTGGAAAAATACAAACTCTAATAAATTGACACCTCTTGGCAGTCAAACAAATAGCACACATCTTGATACCCGGTGATGATAACGCTGGCACAAACATGAATTAAGACTGAAATGGTTTCCTAGCATGTGCTTTGTGCAGATGCAATTTTAATTTTTATTATTTTATTGTTTCTATTATAGTAGTGTCTAGAAACAACAGTCAGGGATCAGGGCCCATTGTGCTACCCACTAGACAGTCCCTGCCTCACAAGCCTATAATGCTGAGTTAAAACAACATGGTTTAGATACAAAGAACAAAATGGAGATGATGAATAGAAAGTCTCAATTGGGGCTAACTTATAACTGAGCCATAAAAACATCTCTGTGTAGATGATGGTATGATCAAGAACTATGCATTCTGGTGAGCTTGAAAAGGTATTAAAGATTCAGTTGGACTATATCTGAACCAAGTCTTATACTGGCCTTGAGCTGTTGGGTTTTGTGGAAGTTGGTCAATTCTAAGCGTAAGTTGTTAGAACTAAAGGGATCACTAAAAACACACACTATTATTGTAGAGGCTGGCCTGATCTGAACCTCCACTGAGATCCAAGTTTGCTCGCCCAGAACCTATATATTGAGTCAAAACCCACACACAGAATCTGAAAACACCGAAATTTGGGAGAGTTAAGATGGGTGTTTGAAACCAAGCTCAAAGTTCATATCTAGGGGCTGTGATTTTGCCCACTGTCAGCAGTTCTGAAGCATCTGTAAGCGTAGTATAGATGTTGCTACATGATAAGAATCAGAGCAAATTCTGCCTCAAGTCTAACCAAAATTGTCCACCCACCCATTGTTCAATTTTCTGGTAATGTGCCAAGCTCTTTATCCTCTGTTATTTGGGAAATGCTTTTGAAAAGTAACGAGAATAGCAATTCACACATCCAAGGTAAGTATTGTGTTGCAGATGTTAACACAATGATGTTGGCATAACTCACCCTTGATTCTGTGGCAAGACATGGCTCTTCTGTGCAGATAAGGCGAGTTGCAAGGACCCATGGGGAGTCATGGCAAGATCAGTATTCAGAAACATGTCTTTCACCCATCCCCTCTCTTGTGTGATAGATAAATATTCTACACTGCTGCTTGTACCGGTTGGTGGGAAGGGAAAAGTTCCTTTATGCCCCCTTCTAGCACATTCAAAGGCAGGATCCTGCCCATGGCAGTTCTCTGGGTATCATATGGTTTCTGTGAACTCCTTTTTCTGTTTCTGTTCTGCCCTGCATCTGGTGTAGAGCAAAGTAAGGGCAGAACATTTAAAAGATTGTCATCTGAATTTAACAACAAGCCAAGATGGCTAGGCCATAGACAAAGTGGAGCCACTCAATCTGAAGTTCCATTGGTATAGAAGAGGGGGACAGCTGGTGAGATGTTCTCTGTTGGAGCTTTTAGACTTTGCAATTCTCTCTCCCCTTGTTTCAAAGGAATTGCTTCAAAGATTTTCCCTGGTTTTCAGAGATGTCTGTGTTGAGGGTGGTAGGGAAAGAAGGAGCAAGGACTGAGTGCAATGAATGGTGGAACTTTATTTATTTATTGCCTGACCATATGAGGCATCGGTGAAACAAATAATTGTGGGTGAAATCCTGGCTCCATTGAAGTTATTGGGAGTTTTTCCTTTGTTTTTCATGGAAGCCAAGATTTCATCCTTTGGATTTAAATAATACCCAAAGTTCCTCGAATCATGGGTGGATGCATTTTTATTTTTTTGATGTCAAGATAAATTACAAATAATTATATTTGCTGAAAGGAGACTTCTAAGAGAAAAAATATTGGAGGAAAGAAAAATACTTCCCTCTTTCCCTGAAAAGTCTCTGAGGGACGGCCTGCATGTTTGTTATTACTGTGTCCCACCTGTTGGTGTGACATCTATTCATCTGAAGAGAACCATACAAAACATATATTGTCTGAAACTGCAATCTGGAGTCCTCTGAAACTTAGTGCAGTTAATTAACTGAGACTGCCCTCCCTAAACAAAGGCTAGCTTACATAACCAAGGTCTTTGTTGAAACCTAACATAACTTTTGCTGTTTGCCAATCTTCACTAGCTTTATTTATGCTCTTTTTCTTAAAATATATTTGAGAACACAAACCATGTAATTCCCATTCTCATGATGGATTATTAATTCCCTTCACTATCACCAAGACCATTGTAAACAAGAGAGCTATTAAAGCAGACAGCCGGACAATGAATAAGGGCTACAAAGATTGGATCAGACGTGCAAAGAAAACCCTGGGTGACTATGGATTTCTTGTTTTAGCGGTGTAAGTAATGTTATATTAAAGCCACATGGGTTTAAGAAGTGAATAGTGGAGTTGTGCAGATTTGGATAGTGAAATGGCATACGGTTTTAATTGAAAATGGACTTGGCATGTGAAAATATTTGGGCATCTCTAAACATAACCTTGTGTGTCTAGATCAAGAGGATATCTTACTATTCTGAGTGTTTCCTACTCTGCTACTACATCTGTTGGGATGGATTATGTGCATTAACTAGCACTAGAAGAACTTTGTACAAAAGACATTTTTAAAAGCTCAGAAGTAAAGCTGGGTGGAAATTTTGACAAACTTTGGGGGTTATTTTGAGAAAAATGGAGATTGTGATGCAAACATTTCATGAATTTCTGTTGGTTTCACTGAATTGTTCACTTTGAGGAATATTAAAAATCAAAATATTTGTTTTGACATTCTCAAAATAAAATATTTTGATTTCTTTTAGTTTAAAATGACTTCTTTTCTCATAATTTCCTTTAAAAAATTCAAAATGTTCAATCAAAATGAAATGTTTTGTCTGATCTGAAACATTTTTCTTTGTGAAAAGTTTTAACATTATTTTTTTAAAATTGCCAATGAATTGGAAAATCAGTTATTTGCCCTCTGTTTCTACTCAGAAGTAAGAAAAACCAAACAACAAACTTTTTAAAAAGTTTCTTTTTTATTGGACATCTGTCAAGGCTCCTTCCCCACTCTGAACTTTAGGGTACAGATGTGGGGGCCTGCATGAAAACTTCTAAGCTTAACTACCAGCTTAGATCTGGTCTGCTGCCACCACTCCCAATGTGCTAATTCCCTTCCCTGGGTAGCCTTGAGAGACTCTTCACCAATTCCTTGGTGGATCAAGATCCAACCCCCTTGGATCTAAAAACAAGGAAAATCAATCAGGTTCTTAAAAAGAAGGCTTTTAATTAAAGAAAAAGGTAAAAATCATTTCTGAAAAAAATCAGGATGGAAAATAACTTTACAGGGTAATCAAACTTAAAGAGCCCAGAGGACCCCCTCTAGCCTTAGGTTCAAAGTTACAGCAAACAGAGGTAAACACCCTAGCAAAAGGTACATTTACAAGTTGAGAAAACAAAGATAAAACTAACATGCCTTGCCTGGCTGCACTTACAAATTTGAAATATGAGAGACTTGTTCAGAAACATTTGGAGAGCCTGGATTGATGTCTGGTCCCTTTTAGTCCCAAGAGCGAACTCCCACCAAAACAAAGAGCACAAACAAAAGCCTTCCCCCCACCAAGATTTGAAAGTATCTTGTCCCCTTATTGGTCCTTTGGGTCAGGTGTCAGCCAGGTTACCTGAGCTTCTTAACCCTTTACAGGTAAAAGGATTTTGGAGTCTCTGGCCAGGAGGGATTTTATAGTATTGTACACAGGAGGGCTGTTGCCCTTCCCTTTATAGTTATGACAACATCTATACGTGGTGGTCTTCTAGCTGCCTGAGATGAATATTATTACAAACAGCAATATATAAAATCTTACATTTATAAAGTTCTTTTCATCCTAAAAGAGCTTCAGCACTTGTAAAGGGCATGTCTGAGAGAGATTGTATTTATATATACACAAATGCACACAAAGGAACCAATTAGATGAATGCAGCCACTTCTGGGGTGGAGCACAACAACAGTTTTATAGTTCCTACCAACACTATACAGGAGTTTAGGGGAAGAAACATACCACATTCAGCTGGAAGTGAAAAAATTTAGTTAGGCAGAGTGAAATTACCCAGATTAAACTTTGTTCCAGACATGGCCACATCACCAGCTCACCAGTGGCTTCTTGAAGTCTAGTTATACTTTAATACAAAGTAAAGGCGAAAGGGAAATATATTATTTTTATTGAGTGTTTGTTTTTTTAAAGGTCTGTGGTATATAGGTACACTGGGCAATTTGGTGCACCGGCAACTGCCATTAATTTCATTTTCATTTCACAGCACTGACAGCACAGTCACATATCATGAAGTTAGTAACAGAGAAAGCAAAGAAGAAATAAACATTTTTGCATTGTATGAAAGTTCTTTACCATCTGTGTGCTTTGTCCATGGATGGAGATTTTATTTCCATCTCACTGCACTAACAGTACAGTAAAACCCTTCATTGTGAAAGGAAAATGCAGAATTGAAATAAGACATTGTTACCATGGGTGGCGGGAATTTAAGCACCCTGAGTACCATTGCTCCATTTCTGCCCTCACTGAGAGCACAGACACATCCTTAAGAAAGTGCTTAAGGCACAGAATATCCAATATGTTTTAAAATGTTCTTCTTAGTGCTCTGGCATGGCTGGCTCCTGATTCACTGCAGCAGCGCATCAAAAGCTTCACTGTCACTGTACTCACTTCTCCTGGAGCCAGCCCCTGGGAGCAGCAGGGAGAGACCCAGCCCTGCCTCCCTACCCCATGAGGACATGGATATTAGAAATGGGACCCCTTGTTATGTAGGTTCTCTATGCAGGGGCTCTGTTCACAGCAACTCCCCTGCTCCCAGCCACGTGGGCTAAGGAAGCAGAGCTTTCACAGTTCGGCTGTTGTCAGCGGATTGCTTTTGTGTAATTTCAATGCTAGAAACAATTGCTTCTGGCTGGCTGGTTGTTTGCCCCAGCCTCTGCCCATCTCCCTCTCTTCCACAATCCCATTCTATGTTCCTCTCCATCCATCTCAACCCTCTTCTCTCCATTCTTTCCTCTCCCTCAGTGTCCCTCCACCCCTTTCGTCCTTTTCCCCACTCCCTTGTTCTGACTCCAATACAAACAATACATAATTAAATAAATCCAAGTTTCTTATATAAAACAAACACGAGGGCTCCAGCCTTTGCATGCATATTCTACCCTCTCTCCACACGCTTTGCCTGTTGTGGTTTGTTTTTTTTGTCTTGTCTTAGATAATAAGGTCAGTGGGGCAGAGATCATGTTAAAATATGTGTTTGTATATATGCCATGGTACAGTGACAGCATGCCTGGGGCTCTACCAAAATGCGAATAATACCTTGAGCACCTACTGACTTTAGAAAACTGCAGTGCGATGTGAGTTTATGATGATGATCCAGATGGCTTTCCTGATGCTGATATTTTAGATGTGCAGGTTATTCCAAATGCCACTGAAATGGGTTAAAAAAAAAAAAGCAATGCAATGTACTACCCTTCCATGCTTGTGGCTCCTAGGTGCTACAGTGATACAAAATAATAATAGATAAGTATCAGAGGGGTAGCCATGTTAGTCTGAATCTGTAAAAAGCAACAGAGGGTCCTGTGGCACCTTTAAGACTAACAAGTATTGGAGCATAAGCTTTCGTGGGTGAATGCCCACTTCATCAGACGTAAGTCTTGCGTCTGAAGTGGGCATTCACCCACAAAACCTTATGCTCCAATTCTTCTGTTAGTCTTAAAAATAATAATAATAATTCCCTTCCATACCATATACAACTATCACCCCCTTCTCTGTCTACCTAAAGGGACACAACAGTGAGCATTTGCACAAGTTAAGCCCACATCTGTTACATATACAAATAGAGTAGTTAGACATGTAATTACCTGATTTGCTCATACATTTGGGAGAATATGCAAAATTTGCAGGCCTAATTTTAGAGTTGAAAATTTGGCCCTGGGAATTTGGTT
This sequence comes from Chrysemys picta bellii, assembly GCF_011386835.1. Classification (NCBI taxonomy): domain Eukaryota; kingdom Metazoa; phylum Chordata; order Testudines; family Emydidae; genus Chrysemys; species Chrysemys picta. The sequence continues at coordinate 40,825,726 of NC_088791.1, forward strand.
TCTCCCCATTCAGAGTGGGCTCATTTCACTCAAACTACTTTGCAACATGAGATTGAGCATTTTGTGGTCCGTATGGGATCATCCGTTGAAGTTGTACAGTATGACACTAAGGCTATGTCTGCATTACGTGCTCAGTGTGTGGTTCCCTGTTCAGGTACACATACTCAATGAGAGCTCACTTGAGTATAGCACGGGCTGCAGCGGCATGGCTTGGCTGGGCCGAATACAAACCCAGCTCAACCCTGTGGATATGCACTCGGCATGGCAAAGCTGTGCTGTCGCTGCCCATGTTCCAGTGGCTATGCTACTATTAGACTGGCACTAGCATGAGAACGTGTATGTGAGCTCTCGCTCGTAGTATAGAGGCAGCTTAGGGCTCTCACTGCTGAGTTAGTGTGGCATGGGAACAGGCTTATGCTCATCATCCAGGTAAAGCTGCTTGAGTGATGCATCCTCCAGGCAATAGACCTCTGTTACCATGTAATGAAAAACGTAATTCTTCCTGTAATGGAGTCTAGAGAGCAAAATTGTAAGCACATTTAAAAAAAAAAACTAGACCTTTTAAAATATACTTAGAAAAAATGAATTACAGGCATAACAGATTTTGCCTAGGAGTCCCTGTTGTGAAGTTTTAAAAGTAATAGTTTAATCATTTGTATGGGCAGTGTTGCCTGGGGGATGGAAAAGATTGGTTGAGAGGCTACATATAACTCTGTAGTTTAAAATATATATTTTCGAAAGAGGTAGCCAGACCTGGATCCAGCTCTACATTTTGCAAAGGGAATGTACCTTCATCTTACAGGAATAAAACTCCAGATCTGTAACATTTTGTGACTTGAGTTATGTCACTGGGAGTTGCAGGTGCCCAGCACGTCTGAAATTCAGGTCCTGTGTGTACTGTAATTGTCAACCATTTTTTTTTATGACCACCTACAGGATTTCTTCTTTGAACAGCTACTGTGACAGGGCTCTGTGTAAGGCATGGCAGTGGCTCTGTTGGAGCAAGAGCCAGTTATTTAAAACTCCAAGACACTGATGTGGCCTAGCCTGCATATTCCCAGAACAGTGGCTATTATTCCTAGGTTATCCTAGGCAATTGAGGACATCTGGTAGACTTGTCCCAAGGTTATTCCTGAGAACACATTGCTCCCATCTGTGCTGTCACATCCACTCAAAGTTTCTGAATTTTACCTGTCAGGGGAGATGATATTCCTCAGGAAACTTCACATAGGTATCCAAATTATTATATTTTTACCATAAGAGTGGTGTGACAGTCTATCAGATCTTAGATTAGATACCAAAGTAGCATTTTTACTTACTGATGGTCTGGTTCTTTGCTGTGTTACTCCAATTCTACACTGCTGAAATTCCATTGGTTTCATTGTCGTGGTGAATCAGGGAACACAGTGGAAAATCAGACCTTGAGGTTAAAGATGTGTTAAAAATACTTAAGATAGCCAGCAGGACACTAGAATAGTGAATAGCAAATACTAATGCTGCTTGTTCTGGTTTGGGAGTTATTAAAAAAGCATACCTTCTTAGGCCATCCCTGAGACTTTGGTTGGAAGAAGGGTCAGAAATCAACATTTCATGTTAATCAAAATGGAAGGGTGTGAAGAAGGATGGAGAGGAAAAGACTAGTGTTGCAGTGAGAGACCAAAAGGGAATGGAACTTCTTCATAAACTCCCTTTCCGCTTCCAACCTATTCTGGGCTATCCTCTGAATTGGCCATGAGGAAGAAAGGAGTTCTGTCTGTTCCTTATCAGCGCACCTTAGAACCTTAGTGTGTCAATTAATTCAGTCCTTTTCTTAGACTGTTGTATAATTGTACCTCGTTGCATTTCAATTCTGTAAAGGAGTTATAGTAGTATTATTAATAGTGCTCAAGGGGCTCAATCAAGATTGGCCTCGTCTAATACTAGGCACCGTACACATTCATAGATGCATCTCCTGTCCCAAGAGCTTTAAGTTTCTCTTGAAACAAGATAAAAGACATGAGTATAACAAATGGGGAAGGGATAATGGCAAGGGAAGGGCAGAGGAGGATAATTAAATGAAGGCTATGTAGCCTATCTGCATGAAACTGTAACTATATGCACAGCTTGATTGTTCCAAATAATATGAATGTTTTAAAAATAACTTAAAATCATCTGGTCCCCAAGGGCTGCCCAACCAGGACATCCCTGGCTGGCAGATATCTCAATACATAGTAGAGTGAAAATGGGTTTTGGGGAGGGACTCGAAGGAAGAGAGGAAGGAGCCACTTTATGGGTTTTTTTTTATATCAAGGATGGTGTCCCATGTGCCAGGGAAGCATGGAAGATAATAGAATAAAAAATGTCCTCTCTATTTTCTTTTTTTAATGGAAGCCTCTTGAAAGCAGTCTGCAGAGACTGAGTTTCTCACCGTATTTGAGCCAATATTGTTAACAAAATTTAATACCAATCTTCCATATGGAACAGACTGTGCTTCCTTTACGTTGAGTCGTACCTTATTTGACATAAGTGAGTCACAATCTGGCCTAATATTATTATTAAATTCTTTAAAATGATTTGAATCATAACAGAGACCTCACAATGGAAATCTGTATGAAAACTACTCACACTAGATTTTTATACTGCTTTGTAAGTCACAATCTTGGGCATTAGAAATATGATTTCCCATGGAAGGTTCTGAAACCTTATTACTGAAAAATAACTTCTAGGCCTCAAAGTCACAAAGGAAAATGAAAAACGGAAATAAAGGAGAAAAGATTAACCTTTTTGTTCAAGTCACACTTACAGGGGACGTTAGAATAGGAAGTTTTCAAATAAAATAAGATTGATGCAGCACAGTATTGACCACAATAATACCCTGATAAAGTTCCATTGCCACATCAAGCAACAAATTAAATAAACCCCATAAAACCCATTTCTTGCATTATACAGGTACTATTTGCGTAAAAATGCACAGCTACAAGATGTGTAGAGTATGTAGCACAAAAGCTAAATAATGTTCAAAGAATGTTCCTCAACAACAAAAATGCAATGCTGATTTAACACTGTCATATAATATCAGGTCTCCATGGAAATTTTGACAAATGAAAGATCAGATTGTGCCATCTTTACTCCCATGGAGCATATTTTACAGGGGTAATGGGATGGGGTATAGTAAGCTGCTGTGTTCAGGTGGTAAGAATAGATGATCTGATTGTCCCTTCTGCCTTTAAATTCTATCATTCTGTGATACACCTGGAGTAATTCCCATGATTTCAACTGAACTACTTGAAGAATAAGGATCACTTGCTTTGAGTAAGGATGGCACAATCTGGCCCCAAATCAGTAAAAAAATCTTTATTTTTCATGCAAAGAACTAAAAAATAATAATTTTAAACAGTGGTGAGTTGGGCAAAGAGAATGTGGAGTGGTCATGTAGAACAATTGATACAGCATTTCACATTATTTTATGCAGTCTTAGAGAGGTTTTGAAATATGGGCAGGAAATGAAATAAGGTTGATTATATCAAAGGATAAATAATTCCAAAACACAGATATTCAACTGGAAGAAGATTAATGGAAATCAATAATGTGGAAGAAAGTCCTATAGGCAATAACAGACAATTAGATATAAGTTTGCGATGCAATATAGCAGCAAAAAGCCAGTGCAGGCTAGAGATGTAGCATATTTAGAAGGTATCAGAGGGGTAGCGGTGTTAGTCTGAATCTGTAAAAAAGCAACAGAGGGTCCTGTGGCACCTTTAAGACTAACAGAAGTATTGGGAGCATGAAAGCTTATGCTCCCAATACTTCTGTTAGTCCTAAAGGTGGCACAGGACCCTCTGTTGCTTTTAGCATGTTTAGAGGATTCCCTTTTTAGAACAGGGAGATATTTCCCTTCTCTGTATGGTCATGCAAAACTACACATAATAAAATGCATACAGTCCTGGGCATCTTTATACCAAAAATATGGCAACAAAATAGATTTAAGGAAGAGCAAAAAAAAAATAAAAATAAATAAAAAATGAATGAGGTGCTTAAGGGAATGGTTTAGGAGGAAAGAATAAAATAACCAAACTCATCGATTGTGAAAACTAGTCAAAGGTTGTGGGTGTTTTTTTTTTTTTTTTTAATGGAACAGGTTTTAATGGAACAAAATGCAGCTGTGTTGAAACTGAAATATTTAATGGAAACATGTCCATTTTGATGGAAAAGCCTCAGAACTGAAATGGAGTAGCATCTTCCTACTTTCTTGTTTCATTTGGATTTTTTTATTTTTGTTTTGACTTCCTCATTTAGTTTCATTTTATTTAGACTTCTTTATTACTACATTAATTTTAAAATATATACATATATTCTATTATAATGTTTAAACATTATCTAAATGAAATGTTTTGACAAGATCATTTGCATTTCTCACATAGATTTTTTTTCAGGATTTCCATTCTTTGAAACATTGATTTTTTTTTTATCCCAATTCCTGAAAACAAATGTTGTAAGGTTGGAATTTCCTGTGAGCTGGAAATTCCATTTTTCAAGTCATTTCTATCTGTGAGGTGAATTTCACTGAGATTGTGTTTAAAATTGAGGGTGCAGAATTGATTAATATGCCCTAAAAGGGATAAGCTAAAAAGCACTCAGGTGACACAACATAGGAAAATCTAGGCTGACTATTAGGGAAACGTTTCCTTCAGTGAGGCTTCTTATACTAGACTGTCAAACTTACTCTTAATGGAAGTGGTAGAAGCCTCAGTCATTTAAATCTTCTAAATCTATGCACAGCATACACAGTGCTAGATGGAAAAAAATAGTACTTGCAGGTGAAATAGCTAAGATCACAATGTTTTTTTTCTGTCTAATTGCTATGATTTGAAGGGTTGGTATAAAAGATGATATGCTGAAATTTTGATCCAGGTTCAAAATATATATAGGTCACGTGCAAATGAATTAGTACTCCCATTCTGGGCATGTGTAGCAAATTAGTCTGGTATTTGGCATGATTAATCTTTGTTGAAAACAGACTTATGTTGGGGCTGACCTAGCAGGGGTAATTTGGATTAGGATTGGGGCACACTGGCAGAAATGTTTAGGGGTAATTTGTATAGCAACTATCAATATTTTTTTCTGTATCTGTATTCCTGTGAGTTGCTACTAATCTTCATTTTCATGAACAAAAATTTGCAAACATAAATAATAAATAAAATATCTTCAAAGTACTTGAAATGGGGGACTTCATAAAATATTTCTCAAAAAATGACATTAAAGAGTCTTTAGATTACACAGCTGAGCAGTAAAAAGTCCGGAAACGTCACATTAAAGTAGCATGTGCAACTTTAACTCAGCCCTCTTGTTTATATGCTTGACAAAGCCCTGGGTGGGATGATTTAGTTGGGAATTGGTCCTGCTTTGAGCAGCGGGTTGGACTAGATGACCTCCTGAAGTCCCTTTCAACCCTGATATCTATGATTCTAATGCTGGTTGAAATCAATAGAATGACCAGGATCAGAATGAGGAAAGGCTCATATGGAGCCCTAGTTCATTCCATATATATATATATATATATATATATACTGTATATATATACAGTATAACCTTTGTCTCTCCAAAACTGTACCAGTTATTGCAAAAGCATGAGGTCTGAATTTGATTTCTGTCCTATCAAATCCATTTTTTGCTGGAACAATGTTAACATAGCGCCCATCTTTAAAAGGGGGGTGGGGGAGAAAGGAGGAGCTGGGAAACTATAGACCAGTCAGCCTGACATTGATACCTGGGAAGCTAATAGAGCAATGAATAAAACATTCAATTTGCGAATACCTGAAGGATGAAGGGGTAATCACTAGCAGCCAGCATGGATTTACCAAGAACAAATCATGCCAAACCAGCTTGATTTTCTTCTTTGACAAGGTAACTGGTTTGGTGGATGGGGGAAAGTGGTGGATTTAATAGACCTGGACTTCTGACACAGTCCCACCATTCTGATAAATAAACTGAAGAAATGTAGGCTTGGCAGAACCACCATTAAGTGGATGCAGAACTGGTTAAACAACTGCAAACAAAGAGTAACTATTAATGGAATGATGAGGGGTTGGAGGAAGGACTCAAGGGGGGTTCCACAGGGATCTTTTCTTGGTCCAGTGTTGATTAACATCTTTATTAATGATCTGGATGTAGGAATAGAGAGCATACTGATCAAATTTGCAGATGAACGAAGCTGGGGTCGGGATTTGCCAACACTTTGGAGGACAGAGCTAAGATTCAGAGGGATCTTGTAAATTGGAGAACTGGGCTATTGACAACAAAATGAAATTCAGCAAAGACGAATGTAAGGTGCTACACTTAAGGAAGAAAAATCAAATGCACAAATGCAGAATGAGGGGAAACTGGTTCGGCAGCAGCACTGCTGAGAATGATCTGGGAGTTGTGGTATATCACAACCTCAACATGAGTCAGGAATTCAATGCTGTTTCAAAAAAAAAGCAAATGCAGTTTTAGGTTGCATTAATAGTGACATAGCATGCAAGTCAGAGGCAGTGATAGTATCACTCTACTTGGCACTGGTTAGGCCTCAGCTGAAGTACTGTGTCCAATTTTGGTCACCAATGTGAAAGAATGTAGGAAACTGGAAAGGATCCAGAGGACAGTGACAAAGATGCTTGAAGGGATGGAATGCAAGCCATATGAGCAAAGGCTGAAGGAACTGGGTATGTTTAGTTTGAAAAAGAGGAGATGAATGGGGGACATGATAGCAGTCTTCAAATACTTGAAAGGCTGCCATAAAGAAGATGGAGAAAAGCTGTTCTCTCTTGCCACAGAGGGCAGGACGAAAGGTAATGGGTTCAAACTACAACACAGCAGATTTAGTTTAAATCTCAGGAAAAACTTCCTAACTGTAAGAACAGTAGCACAATGGAACGGACTGCCTAGGGAGGCTGTGGAAGCTCCTTCACTGGAGGGTTTCCAAAGGAGGCTGGATAGCCATCTGTCTTGGATGATTTAGACACAACAAATCCTGCATCTGGCAGGGGGTTTGACCAGATGACCCTTGCAGTCCTTTCTAACTCTATGATTGTATAACAATCAAAAGTACTTTTCAGTTAGAGCAATTTGCATGCCCTTTCTACAACAAGCCATTTAAAGCTTCTAATACTCAAAAGCAGTCAAATAATTTGGGCTCAGAGTTGCCAGAAATATTCAATGTTTAGTAAAGACCACACCTTGAAAAACTGAGCTCCATATGTAAAACTTTTGGCAGTTACTGAATGAACCTTTATCATAATGCATATAAATAAGAGAGCAGAGTTAAGTGCTCAACTGTGTGTAAACAAGGGAATGGTTCCGCTATTGTGGGGAACTTTCCTGGTTTATACACTACCCCGGTGAAATAGGCTAGCGAAAGGATCTGAGTCCTTGCTCCCACTTCGTTTACCCAAAGACCGGCCTGATCTCAAGGGCTCCCCTTCCATTCTCCTGTGTGGCAGAGTCCTCATAACCCCAACAAGGCTGGGCCCAGGATCCTGGGGGGCTCAACCGCCAACCTTGTCGTGGTCACTTAAGGCAGGGGCTAGGGTGTCCCCATTCTGGTCTCTCTGCACTGGATGCTTCCCATATCCACTGATCATTACATACAGTTCAAAGCAAATACAATTTATTAAACCGCAACCAATTTAAAAAATAAGGAAAAAATCAGAAAGGTTAAAGGAAAACCCGTCACCCTGCTCTGTGGCACGGGGACATCACAACCAGCATCTCTGGAATGTAAGGGAAGTTCAGTTTGTTCCTAACAAGTCCCAGACCTCCTCCTCAGGCCCTGGCTGTGCTGCACGGATGCTGCGGGTCGGACACTTGTTCTGGCGGTGGCCACCTTTCCCCCCCCCCCCCCCCGATTCTAGGTGGCAGGACCCTTCTTCCTAGCGTTGCCCCGACCCCGTCAGGGTTATGATCTCCCTCCAAGTCTGGTCTGCAAGGCGTCTTGGCTGCGGGCATCTCCCTTCACTGGGCCTGCTGCCCAGGATCCCCCCCCACTCTCCCCAGCTGCTCACCGCATTCGGCTCCGGACTGCTCCAGCTCCAGCACTCTGTCTCAGTTCCAGCTCCACTGTGCCTCAGCACCGCAGCTGCTGCTGCTCTGCCTCCAGCTCACTGGGCTGCTTCTCCGGCCCCTCTGGCTCTGGTTGCTACAGTTCTGCTCTGGCTAGCACAGGTCTGCTCTGTGGGCTGCTTCTGTGACTTTGCTCCCAGCACTGGCCTGCTTCCTGGCTGCTTTTCTGGCCCCTCTGGATCTGATTGCTTTCCTCCTGACTCCCTGATTAGCCTGCCCGCCCTGTCAACCAGGCTGACCTGGAGCACTGGCCTCTCCCCATTGTTCCTGGGGACTGTCAGTCTCAGGGTTCTGATTTCCCATCGACAACAGTCCCCTTACATGTGCAATCTAAAGAATCTTTCATGTCACTTTTTGATGAATCAGTAATTCTGCTGACTGATTCACAGTACAAAAGTTAGTATTTCTGGCTAAATGGAAGTGAGTACACAAACCTCCTGGTGTTAACATATTTGTAACATCCCAACAATGCCAGAAGATTGCAACTTACTTCTCAAGGTATTAGTGGTAGTCCAGGAATCAGTAAAGGGTTTCTCAGTGCACTGAGACCATATAATGTATCCAGATTTGTTGAGATAGTTGTTTGGAGTCACTGTTTTTTAGCATAACAATCAGATACTTTCTCTCCCCACTCCAAATCAGAGCTCAGAAATATGTGGAATTGCCTACAAGGCAAGATTGTCAATTAAAAACACTAGCTTCATTGAAAAAACTGGACAGCCTCCAGGGAAAACATATATGGAAAATGGAGTAAGATGTAGTGAGTCAAATTGTCTTTATATATTTGCTTAAATTTCTTAGGGTCATACATACTTAAAGACCTGGACCACTTATCTGTAGTGGGAATTAAGATTGTTATTGATTTTTTTTAAGTACCCAAAATTAAGGTACTAAATGAACATTAACAGAGTATAGGGTTTAATTGTCTTTAACGTACTAAAATAGCAAGATTACAAGAGTGTTTTTAGCCCACATAATGTATACGTGCTGTGGTATCTGTAGCCCAAATGCCACCCACCTGCATTAATAGGTGAGGGAACCTGATGGGGCCAGTGGTGAAAGTGGGACAGTCCCAGAAGCAAGGAAAGGAGACACTCGCTAAGGACAATAGGTAGCTCCTCCCCCTGGGAATCATTGGCATTCATTTGCCAGTTGGGGGAGAAGAGTGCTGATTGGTCAGCATTCCCCAGCTCCCAGGATTTAACCCAGTGTGAGGGCCATATGGAATCTCTTTTGTCTCCATTCCAGCAGACCACCCGAACTAGGAATGGGAACCCAGCCTGACAGATATTGCAGATGTAGCTGATTACATGTTTAGGAGGTCAGGAAGGAATTTTTTATAATTAATAAAGATATCCCATCTCCTAGAACTGGAAGGGACCTTGAAAGGTCATCAAGTCCAGCCCCCTGCCTTCACTAGCAGGACCAAGTACTGATTTTGCCCCAGATCCCCAAGTGGCCCCCTCAAGGATTGAACTCACAACCCTGGGTTTAGCAGGCCAATGCTCAAACCACTGAGCTATCCCTCCCCCAAGGAGGGATGAAGCATGTCAGGAGACACAGGAAACTCCTGTGCATTGTGCATCCTGGAACTTACTACTGTTTTTAAAAAGTGGTTATTTAGAAGTATGTGTAAGTGAATACAACTTAAATTTTTGTGTGTGTGTTAAACAAAGTTGATTTTTATATAATCAGCAGTATTACCTCAGAAAAAGGTATTTTTTTTTTACTTTTTCTGATTATTTTTCCCTTCTACATTTCTATTTACAGTTGTTTATGTTCAGTTTGTTAGCTCTGTATATCCACATAATAGGCTGCAGGGGAGACACTGGCCAATCCTATAGAGTGCTGAGCATTTCTGTCAAGGTGCTGAGCATCATCAACTCTCATTGACTTCAGTGAGAGTTGAGGATGTTCATCAGCTCCACAGGAGGAGCTTGGCACCTTGCAGGATTGAGCTTTCATACTGCAATTGCTTTCCCCAATCTGAATTGCTCTGATGAAGCAAGTTGGCAGGCTGTTCAAAATCACAGGTGTTTTCAGAAGTGTCTTCATTTCAGAAAACTACATAATCGCTTAATAAGTGCTCAGTTTTTAAGCCTTTCAGATTTAGCTCTGAATCAACAAATGCTCTTATTTTGAAAAGCTATTTCCCGTGCTCCTGTAGGACCTACAAAAATAAAATGTTCTCCTGGGAGTGCTCTGCTGGCTGTCCAGCAATACTTAACCAATACACACAGAGCTGTGCAAACATTAGAGAGAGATAAACACGAGTAATAAATATGGAACTTTTGACAGCCAACCAGATTATTTGATCTCTCTTCCTAAATTCAATTTAACAGTTTTTCACTTGATGAAATAATCAAAGCAGGTGGCTGCTGAGCTGGAGTTGCTTTGAAATGTTAAATTAATAATTTGAAACGTAAAGGGTTCATGGACATGACTTTAGACCCCACATATGACCACCAGTTACTGTGTATTGGATGGTGAAAGTCCACGGACCCTGAATAGCTAGCACTGTTGTTTTTAAATCTACCACTCAAGTGAAAGGCTTTTCTTTTAAAATAGCAACTGAACTTGCACCCATCATTCAGATGACATGCACACTGAGTTCAAAGAATGTTTTGGTTCAGGAAGGAGTGCAGAAATATGCCCAGTTTTACAAAAACTCTAGGGGACACATGTGAGACTTAGCCACCCGCCTGAGTTGAGCAGTGCAGAACTGCATAGAGCCATGGATACTTCAGAGAGGGCTAGTTCCTCCGAATAGACCCTGCATTTCCCTTGGAACAGGGACTGCAGTTGTGGCAGACCTTTGTGAAAGCCCTACAAGAGGAGGCATGCGGTTTTCATTCTTCTCTCCTGTCCACTTGGTTAAGGGCCTATTGAAGACTAGTTCTATATTGCATCTCTGGTTAGCTGTCCAGTACTGCAAGAGAGCTGTGCTGGCATCACCTGATGATGCTAATCTACAGAGATGCCTTGTCATAATGAGGAAGACTGTGTATAAACTGAAGGACCAAATCCAAACCGCTCAAGTGAATAGTCCCAATAAAGTCAGGAAGTTGTTGTTTTTTTAGAGAGCCACTTTAATTTCAGTTGCACTGGAAACAGAGAAGAAAAATACTTACCAAATGTGGAAGGAAAAAATGGTATATTTTGAAACTTCTGAGTTGGAAGGCTGATACAATTTGAGGGTGACACAAAGATGGGTGGAATGGTCAGTATTGATTAGGGCAGCTCAATTCTACAAAATGATCTGGATCACATGGTTGAGATGGGCACAATCACACAATATACATTTTTTGTTCCTAGATATGTGACCTTGCATTTGGCTAAATTAAAATGCAGGTCCCATTTATGAGATGAAGGATTGTATGAAATAAACCAGTGACTCTGAAAAGAACTTTGGGATCATGGGAAATAACCAGCTGAACACGAGCTGTGAATGAGATGCTAAGGCTAAATGGGATAATGTGATCATTGTATGTATAAACAGAGTAACACTGTGTAGGAACAGCAACGGGGGTTTTACTTCTGCGCATGGCTCTGATGACAGAAATATTGTGTTCAGTTTTTGTGTCCATGGTGTAAAAACAAGTTGAAAAATTGGAGAGAATTCAGAGGTGAGAATGATTTAAGGTCTGGAAAATATATGTTACAATGAGAAACTTAAGGAGACAAATCTACTTAGCTTATTGAAGAGAAGGTTAAGAGGCAACTTGATCATTGTCTGTAAGTACCTACACAAGGAGAAGATCTCTTTTACTAGAGTGCTCTTTAATCTAGCAGACAAAAGCATAACAAAATTCAATGGCTGGCAGTTGGTGCTAGCCCAATTGATTATTGGGGGGAAAAAGCACATTTTTTACATGTGAGGGTAGTTAATCACTGAAACAACTTGCTAAGGGAAGTAATATTATATAGTCTCGCTTGAAGTTTTTAAGTCAAGATTGGATATCTTTCTAAAAATAATTTCTGTATCTGAACAAAAAGATATGGGCTCAATGCAGAAATTACTGGGTGAAATTCTATGGTGTATATTATACAGACAGTTGAGTTTTGCTTTTACATCTCTGAATTACAAACCATTAAGAATAAAACCCCAAATGATAAAAATGTCTCTCTAGGATTTTTCTCCTTCTTAAGACAGCTGGTATTGACTATTGCCAGAAGCAGGAGACCAACCTTCATGGACAAATGATCTAATCTGGTTAGAAATTCCCAAAATATTAGGACCAACTCTCAGCTACTATTAATTGTCATAACTCCATTGAAATAAATGGAGCTATGACAACTTATATCAGCTGAGGATCTGTTCCATACTCTCTTTAATTAGGACTGTGTGGAACCATTTCATACATGAAACAAAGGTGGAAGATTCTGGCTTCTTGCTATGTTTTCAAAAAGCCAAAATACAAGTCACTTTTCACTGGTGAAGTTTTGCTTGTCTTCACCAGCAGCTTTTGCAAGCACTGTGTCTGCAATTGTTATGTATATAATTTTCTGTAACTGGTCTAGTCTCTTCATCTTGGCTCCCTACCTGTCACTTGTCTTCTCTTTCATTATGATGAACAGGGTTGTGCTTAAATATTTATGTAACTTTGGAAGACGCTGACTGGTTCTTCCCTTTTGCATTATTGAATGCCCAAGAGCAACGCTGTTAATACGAAATTTCTGTGGGGGTGGGTACATTTTCTATCAAGCCTTTTTCCATCCTCTCTTCACATTGTGCATGCACAAGCTTGCACTTGCTAAAAATTCTAGCTCTATGCTTGCCCTCCTAAATAGTATAACCTGTGCAGGAGAAGGTGTTAGAACTTGCATCTGCAAAACCACTTAGATCCTTAATGGGTATAGAAGTAGAAATGTTACCATCTGCACAAATGCAAGACAAGTATAAAAGGAACATACAGATATTAGTATATGCAAGTGGTTGCTACTGTAACATGCAGGTACATGTTAGCATATATGAAGAAACGATGGATGGGGGCTGAAAAATCTGGCCCTCCATGTTTCACCTTGTAAAATGAAATTGCAAAATTGAGAAATCTTTGGGTATGTCTACACAGCAAAGAAAAGCCCACTGCTGGCCTGTGTCAGCTGACTCGGGCTTGTGGGTACGGGCTCTAGGACCCTCTTGGGCGGGAGGTTCCAAGAGCTCAGGCTCCAGAGCTGAGCCTGGAAGCCGCCCTACAGCCCAAGTCTGAGTCAGTTGGCATGAGCCAGCCTCGGGTTTTTCTTTTCTGTGTAGACAAACCCTTTATGACTAAGGAATAGTGGCCTAATGGCAATGCTGGAGGCTGCATCACAGAAACATTTAAAGGTAGAGTGGATAAAACACTAGGAAATATGTTGCAGGGAACAATTATACAGTGGTAAAAGGATGCAGTAGGTAACCTAATTATCTTTTCCACCTTTTTTTTTCTCTCTGAATATATGAAATTTCAGAAATCTTAAGAAATTCCTATAATCTTCACAAAAAGAATTGTATTTTTGTGAGGCACACAACTAAGAGCCAGGAGCCTTGGATTATAGTCACTCCCAGCTCTGCACAGACTTCTTGTGTGACCACATGTAAGTCATTAAAACATTCAGTGCCTTGGTTTCTGCACCAGTTAAAAAGGGTCAAAAATACTTACCTCACAGTGTTGTTCTGAGTCTTAGCTAATTAATGTTTGGAAAGAAGGTTGAGCTCCTCAGACGGAAGGCACTATAACAGTGCAAAGTATTATAAGCTCCTGTGCATCTCTTTGATGTTTCACCCAGTTCTATCCTGTTACTTAAGCCATCCTGTGTTATTCATGCCATCACTAATCCAGCCTTCAGTGATCTAATTGTCTCTGAAATTATGCACAATCAGTTAGAGAAGACAATAAATTAGCCATCTGATCCATTGAGGTGCTGAATACTTCTTGGAATCTGCTGAGGAACTTTAACTTCAAGGGAAACTGAGAGCTGAGGGTATGCTTCTAGGAAGTGCTTAGTTCCTTGCAGAATCAGGTCCTTCTACAAGAAACCTCTCTGCAAAATCCCAATACAATTTGACAATAAATTAATATTATAGTTGAGTTTTAGTAATTTATTTCCTAGTCAGGAAAATCAGAACCATTACGTGCTGCTTTAATATGCTGCCAAGTATTAATTGCTCAAACATCAGTGCATGGAGTCTGACCATATACTGTGTCATCAGCATTCATTCCCAATGCAATAAACTGACGGGAAAAAACAGAAGCTAGGAAAGGAGACAAATGGAACAAGAGAACAATGAGATGAATAAATACATGCTGCAGATGCTACTGGGCCTGATTCTATTTTCACTCATGCCTAGAGCTGGGTGAAATATTTTGCATGAATAGTTTATTTGCCAAAAAAAAAATGCAGTTTGGTCAACCCAGAACTAGTCATGAATGTGCCAGATAGTCATGGAGGAGGCTGCTTTGCCTGATGAGGAGAGAGGCTTTGCACTTGGGTTCCCTACATTGTAAGAGAGTGCTAAGGGAAGCCTGGAGAGGGGTTGCTCAGTCTCTCTTGTTGAAGTTGTTCCACTTTGTATAAAATACTTGAATATTGAGACTGATGGAGAGAGTGTTTGGCAGGTAGGGTACACACCTGGGATGTGGCAGACCCAGGGTCCAGTCTGTGCTCCAATGAATATTTAATTACCTTCACAAAGTGAAACAGCTTTAATAGGAGAGATATGTCCCAGACTATCTTATAGCCCAGGACTTAAGGTGCACTCCTGCTATGGGGGAGACCACAGTCCAAATCCCTTGTCCATATCAGACAGAAGAGAGAACTGAACCCAGGCTTCCCACAGCCCGGGTGAGTGCTCTACTACAGCGTTATCAGGGGAGGAGGCGTCTCCTCCTCCAAACATTTTGTGAATCTAGACCAGGGGTCGGCAACCTGCGGCCTGCCAGGGTAAGTACCCTGGCGGGCTGGGATGGTTTGTTTACCTGCCGCGTCTGTGGGTTTGGCCAATCGCGGCTCCCACTGGCCGTGGTTCACCGATACAGGCCAATGGGGGCCGCAGGAAGCGGCGCGGGCCGAGGAACGTGCTGGCTGCCGCTTTCGGATGCTCCCGTTGGCCTGGAGCGTTGAACCGCGGCCAGTGGGAGCCGCCATCGGCTGAACCTGCGGACGCTGCAGGTAAACAAACAAGCCCGGCCTGCCAGGGTACTTACCCTGGCGGGCTGCATACCAAAGCTTGCCGATCCCTGATCTAGACCTTTAAAAATGCCGAGAATGAAATGTTTTGGGTTGAATGAGGTGTTTTGTTTGATCTGAAATGGGCTTTTTTGATTCACTGATGGATTTTGGAATTTTCAGTTCAACCCAAACTGTCTTTTTATTATTATTATTATTCAGAAGTGCCAGTGAAGCAAAAAAATAAGTTATTCACCCCGCTCTACTTACACCTGAATTTCACGGAAGCAACTCAATTGCCTTTAGTGGCATTATTTTTTAGTTTACAAGAACTTAAGTGAAAGGAGAATCCAGGCCTCTGCATTCCCCAATAAATCTCTATCCCAACATCTGCAATGGGGATCAGCAATGACACCTACATGGTACTGCTGTGCATATGTGGGACATGGATGATTGGTTTTAACTTTGCTATCTTGCCAGCAGTCATATATTTAGGTGGGAGTGGCAGGTTGAGGAAAAACATCTATAGATGTTGCCTAGAGAGAATCTGTAACGTAACTTACAGCACAGATAATCATGTGCTCAGTGTTTTCATGTGTAACACTTGCTATAAGTTCTTTAGTGTTTTTTACCTCAACAGCAGCTCTTTATCATTCACTCTTTTTTGCTTAGCTGAGGAGAGGGATTGAGGATCAATAAGCTCTTGGTTATCTCAGATTGTCAAGGGGCCGTGTATTTCTATAGGCCGTTGTATCACTAGATGTAGTGCTCGTAGATGGCATTTGAAGATGTGTGCACAAGGACTGCAGAGCTTGTTTCCTTTTTCAAAAATGGCCTGTAATGTTTCCAAAAGTCAGAGGCTGCTACGAATAATACAGGCACTTTTACTGATGCGTGTAACACAGCTGCTTTCTTCCTTCTCTACTGTACTGATGAACATGCTATGTAATTTTCTTCAGACACAATGCTGCATGCTTACCTCACTTGGAAAGCCTGGTATTCAAATTGCAAGTTTCCTCTGACTAGGATCTGACAGCAATTATGGTAATTGTTACTGTGATCACTTAGGGTGGTCACAAAATCGGGTGACAGGAATTTCAAAAGGATTGAAAAATCAGTGATGACTAGGCCTCTAAATAACAGAACAGATTAGGTGTGACATTGTAACTTACCCTAGGTGCCCACACAGGGGAGTAAGGGGACATCTCACACATAGCACAAATAGGAGAAGAGCCTTCATGGGTCTGGTATTCCCCAGAAGTGGACAGGACATGGGCAGGCTGGGATAAAGAATGCGTAGAGCCTTGCCTTATCTCCCATCCCCACCATCCAAAGCACTGGCCACATCAGCTGAGCCAGCGCAGAAGGGAAAATCATCTGCACCAGGTGTAGGAATAATACACTATCTCCACTTCCCTAGAGCAAGGGGGAATCTAGGGAACAATTCACAGTCTGGATCCTAGTCTATTTCTGGGGCAGTGTAGCAACCTGCCATCCCTTACTTAATAGTTATAGCAAATCAAGCCTTAAGGGTGTTAAGAAATAGTTTGAAATTGGAGTACATGCTGCTGGGACCTAAACTATATCACACTCACCAGGAAAGGGAGCTGTGAATCACTGTAAATTGTTAACTGAATATTACCCTGCATCAGCTAGGGATGACTGGTAAGAATGGGATGCTCCAGCAGTAGAGCTAGTTGAATAATAATTGTTGAACTGTAACATTATTTGAAAAATACTGAGACGTTCATCAAATAATTGGGCAGCAGTTGGACACATCATAGTGTGGCAGAATATAGCAGGGGATGCTGCCTGTTGCCACTGGGGAGTCCTGGTAGAGCTGGAACTGCCCCAGAATCCACAGGCTGCAGGGCAGGCAGAGGTTGGTATTTTGATCATCAGAATAGCTAATTCTAGAATCACCCCCTCAAAGACAGAGCAAGCCTCCTCAGCACCTGTCTCACGCTGCCTGCAACCCTACGCAAGTGAGACAATGGGGATGATTCTCATTTAGACTAAGCTCTCTTACTTTGCTCTGGCAGTGGAAGGGTATGTCTTCAATGCACAGTTAAACCAGGCTCTTACCCAGGTTTTAGTCCAAGCTCACTCCCCCCACTACCTCCAAAATCCACTGGGAGATGCTGTAAACCCAGACCATTTTTACCTGGCTGGGGATCTAGATTAGCACCCATCCTCCAGTTTAACTTGGGCTGCAACATGCCCACTTCTATTGTGAAGATGTAGGCTAAATCATTCGAGTGCTGATAGTCCTCCAATAGCTTTCCCACAATTCCCCTTGAAGGACAGACAAGTTTTCCTGTGACTGTCACAGTTGACTCCAACCCTTGGGTGTCTCAGTACCCAGAACCATGGGATATGCACCCAGACACACGTGGTTGAGTTCAGAAACAGTGAAGAGAGAGTAAGGTAGGTAGGGCTTTGTTGTGGGATGCTCGCACCAAGCCTAGGTTTACTGGTCGTCCTGGTTAACTGTGCAGTGAAGACCTAGCCTAAAGGCTCTAAAGCAGGTGTAACTTCCTTTTATACCCACTTCAAAGACTGCTTTATGGGCCTTACTGAAAATGAAAACAAGGCCTTCTCACTATTGAACTTCATAAAGTTCAGAGAAGAGGAATATGATGGTGAAAGGTTAGGCCAGGTTTATATATGAGGAGTGATTAAAGAGATTTGGATCATTTAGTTTAGAGAGGGCAATAAAAGATGACATGATAGAAATAGTTTGAAACAATAAAGGGCTTAGTTAAGACATTCACATTGTCTTGCTATTTTATGAGAAGCTTTCTCCAAACTGCAAATTCTTCAGGAAATACAATTATTAGGCATCATTAATAACACTGGTCTACAATTTTTGAGAAGTCGTCTGCTTCAGAGATAAAATGTGCTATTATGTATTTTGATGTGCTGAATTCAAATATGACAATTAAAACAACTGATTGGCTACTATTTCTAAGATATTTAAGTTTTTACATTTTATGTCTATGTATATTGTGTAGATAGTAGAGTTTTAATCATAAATTGTAAACCTAGGTCTTTTCATGTGTTTATGGTTGCTTTACATGATAATATTTCACCTGTCCTGTTTATGTAACACTTTAAAAATCAGCAAAAGGGTTAAATAAATAAAATTTATTATGAAACAAAAGGCAAAAAACTATTATGTACATAGTTTAGTCCTATTCAGTGTCTACTCGGCGCTTCTTGGCTTGTCTCTTGTATTCATTAAATGGAGCATCTCTTGTCACTGTCCAGCAATAGTCTGCAAGCATTGATGGGCTCCATTTGCCCTGATAGCGTTTCTCCATTGTTGCAATGTCCTGGTGAAATCGCTCTCCGTGCTCGTCGCTCACTGCTCCACAGTTCGGTGGAAAAAAATCTAGATGAGTGCAAAAAATGTATCTTTAGTGACATGTTGCAACCAAGGCTTTTGTATGCCTTGAGGAGGTTTTCCACCAACAACCTGTAGTTGTCTGCCTTGTTGTTTCCAAGAAAATTTATTGCCACTAACTGGAAGGCTTTCCATGTCGTCTTTTCCTTGCCACGCAGTGCATGGTCAAATGCATCATCTTGAAGAAGTTCACGAATCTGAGGACTAACAAAGACACCTTCCTTTATCTTAGCTTCACTTAACCTTGGAAATTTTCCACAGAGGTACTTGAAAGCTGCTTGTGTTTTGTCAATGGCCTTGACAAAGTTCTTCATCAGACCCAGCTTGATGTGTAAGGGTGATAACAAAATCTTCCTTGATTCAACAAGTGATGGATGCTGAACACTTTTCCTCCCAGGCTCCAATGACTGTCGGAGTGGCCAATCTTTCTTGATGTAATGGGAATCTCTTGCACGACTATCCCATTCTCAGAGAAAACAGCAGTACTTTGTGTATCCAGTCTGCAGACCAAGCAAAAGAGCAACAACCTTCAAATCGCCACAAAGCTGCCACTGATGTTGGTCATAGTTTATGCACCTCAAAAGTTGTTTCACGTTGTGATAGGTTTCCTTCATATGGACTGCATGACCAACTGGAATTGATGGCAAAACATTGCCATTATGCAGTAAAACAGCTTTAAGACTCGTCTTCGACGAATCAATGAACAGTCTCCACTCATCTGGATCATGAATGACGTTGAGGGCTGCCATCACACCATCGATGTTGTTGCAGGCTACAAGATCACCTTCCATGAAGAAGAATGGGACAAGATCCTTTTGACAGTCACGGAACATGGAAACCCTAACATCACCTGCCAGGAGATTCCACTGCAGTAGTCTGGAGCCCAACAGCTCTGCCTTACTCTTGGGTAGTTCCAAATCCCTGACAAGGTCATTCAGTTCACCTTGTGTTATGAGGTGTGGTTCAGAGGAGGAGGATGGGAGAAAATGTGGGTCCTGTGACATTGATGGTTCAGGACCAAAAGTTTCATCCTCTTCCTCTTCCTCATCTGACTCAAGTGAGAATGATTCTGGTGCATCAGGAACCAGCAGTCCTTCTCCGTGGGGTACTGGGCGTATAGCTGATGGAATGTTTGGATAATGCACAGTCCATTTTTTCTTCTTTGACACACTTTTCCCAACTGGAGGCACCATGCAGAAGTAACAATTGCTGGTATGATCTGTTGGCTCTCTCCAAATCATTGGCACTGCAAAAGGCATAGATTTCCTTTTCCTGTTCAACCACTGGCGAAGATTTGTTGCACAAGTGTTGCAGCATATGTGTGGGGCCCACCTCTTGTCCTAATCTCCAATTTTGCAGCCAAAATAAAGGTGATAGGCTTTCTTAACCATAGTGGTTATATTGCGCTTTTGTGATGCAAAAGTCACCTCACCACAAACATAGCAGAAGTTATCTGCACTGTTCACACAAGTATGAGGCATCTCTGCTCACTTTGGCTAAACAGAAATGTGTCCCTTTGCAAAATCAAACACTGACAAATAAGAGAGCACGACACTGTATGATTTCTAGAGCTGATATAGGGCAATTTGTTCAGCAGAGTGATGTAAGCTTCGTTATGATTGCATCATCCATGACTTCTAGGAATAACATGATGCAATTCATATCATGTATGACGCAATACCAGCTTCAGATTGCATCATTCATTGTTTTGCCTAAAAAGCAAGTACTGTCCAAACCCAGTCATAGATTTATTCATAGATCCAGTCAAAGATGTATTTTAGTCATTTCTGGTTTAAATTGAGATCCCTTCCCTTTATAACTTACTTATCCTCCGCCATTCCCAAGTCAAGGGTCGTATATACTAACCCAATAGCATATCTTGAAAACTAGAGCCAATCAACAATTTTAAGCATCATTTTCGTTCTCAGTGACCCAGAATTAATAAAGTTTGACTATATTTATTTCAGAAGCATTTTGGCTGTAGAGCAGTGTAATTATAGTGTAGGATTTGTAGTGTAAAGGAAGTATTTTTGCCAAGTAGGGTCCTACTCCTGTGTGGTGTTTAATAACTCTTCAATACCCTCAGGTCCCTTGGTAGATGAGAATGCTCAGAACCTCACAGGACAGAGCCCTGAGCAGCTGAAATTGAAGGTCTTTCTGTCATTACCATGAAACCTTGCTTAGTTTGTGCAAATTCTTCTCTGGTTTCAACTGTTGAAATGTTATTAGCCCAGTTGCTGCTTACTTTACTCTTTAGCAGTCTTCTTTTTCTATAAGTTAAGTAGATATTTCTGGACCAAAGATTCTGAGGAGGGATGTCCTATTTTTAACCGGTATTGGGCCTAAGGGTATAGACTAAACCCAGACATACATTGTATGGTTGGGATTTTCCAAAGCAGCTATCAGACACCCAAGTCCCAGAAGGAGCCTTGCAAAGCATTTACAGTATGGCACATGTAGTTATATTTTTACTGAGAAATTTACTTTTTTCTTCAGCAATGTGTATGGAATAGTTTGTGTTTTCTTTGTGTTTGTTTCCTTATTTGTAGAAAGAGAAGATTGAGAGAACTTTTCCTGTTAATTGACACTGCTTAATTTTTGAAGCCCAAGTATTTATCCCTCTCATAAAAGATGCTTTACCTGTGGGTTCCCAGCTTCAAGCCTTTGGTTGGTATCGCAAACTACAGTAAAATTGAAACAATATAAGTTATGTTAGACAGAGGACCTGATAGTATTATTATTGAGATATGGCCTATAGTGAAGGTTGTGAGTGACTATAGCTATCCATACAAGAGTGATTTTTGACCCTCCCCAAAGTAAAGTAATCCTCCTGAAATTTCTCATATGCAGTCATGGGACATTGGAATATTTGAATCCAGGAATTTACTGTAATCAGTCAAGGAAATATAAAAGTAATAAATCAGAAAAGTATTTCAGTTCCCTAACGTTAATGAGAATAGGGTGCAAACATATTGATTTGGACTATATTCTGAAATGCAGATCAAAGTTTAGCACAGACTAGGGAGTGGGGGCAATGGTGTTTAATATGTACAGAATTGATTTTCATGTTCCATAATACATTTTTTGTAAGGAATGGAAAAAACTGGAAACTGAAGTGGGTATTTATTACACAAGGATTTTGGGATGAATATGAAGCAACAGGAGTTTATTTCTTGCATGTTAAGGAACTACTGCTTTGGGCTGTATAAAACAATCAACGCACGTCAAAAGGACGCTGTCAAGGGTTGAAATGGACTGGCTCACAAAGAACAAACCAAAATAAAGAAGCCAACCAAAACAACTTGTAAGGATGAACTGACGATCACTGCATTGATGTCTACCTGAATCTGCAGATTGACCGAAACTGTAGCTACGGTTGCCAGGTGTCCAGGTTTTGACCGGAACACCCGGTCGAAAAGGGACCCTGGTGATTCTGGTCAGCATCGCCGACCGGGCCATTAAAAGTCCGGTCAACGGGTGTTGCAGGACAAGGCAGGCTAGTCCCTACCTGTCCTGGCATCGCATTGCGCCCCAGAAGCAGCCAGCAAACATAGTCTGGCTCCTAGGCGGGGGGGCCATGGGACTCTGCGCACTGCTCCTGCCCTGAGCACTGGCTCCATACTCCCCTTGGCCAGGAACTGTGGCCAATGGGAGCTGGGGTGGCGGTGTCCGTGAGTGAGAGCAGCGCACAGAGCCTCCTGGTCCCCCTGCCTAGGAGCTGGACCTGCTGCTGGCCGCTTCCGGGCTGCAGCACGGTGCCAGGACAGGCAGGGAGGCTGCCTTAGCCCCGCTGCGCCACTGACCGGGTGCCGTGCCCCCCTAAACCTGGAGCCCCCTCCTGTACCCCAGCACCTCATCCCTGGCCCCACCCAAGAGCCTGCACCCCCAGCTGGAGCCCTCACCCCCCCTGCACCCCAACCCCCTGCCTCAACCCGTAAACCCCTCCTGCACTTCAAATTCCTTTGGCCTTACCCCCTCCAGCCTGGAGCCCCCTCCTGCACCCCAAACCCCTCATCCCCAGCCCCACCACAGAGCCTGTACTCCCAGTTAGAGCTCTCACCCCCTTCCTGCACCCTGAGTCCCTCATTTCTAGCCCCATCCTGGAGCCTGCACTCCCAGTTTAGAGCCCTCATCCCCTTTCGCACCCCAACCCCCTGCTCCAGCCCAGTGAAAGTGAGTGAGGATGGGGGAGCCACCAAGGGAGGGGGAATGTAATGAGTGGGGATGGGGCCTCGGGGTGGGGGTGGGGCCTCAGGGAAGGGGCAGGGCTGGCGTGTTGGTTTTGTGCAACCCTAACTATAGCTCTGAGAAAGGTGTCAACTGCTCTTATTCATCTTGATGGGGTGTGATCTCTGAATCCTGATAATGACGACTTAAATGTCAGTATTCTTACCTATTTCACTGCTGATCAAACACACACACAAAAAATATAGGATGAAGAACTTCACAATCTACTATTTGTGGCATTTCATTTTGGAGTCCTGAGAGGGTGGAGTTTGGGAAAGTACCACCATTTATTTTGTTCCAATCTAATCCCAAAACAGTATTGAAGTCTAATTTATACAAATGGTGAGAAATAAAAAACAAAAATATCTAGATGTTTACAGTAAGATATATAACCAATGAGTCTAGCATGGTCTACCCAGTTTCACAAAAGTCAGGAGGAAGAATGGTAGTTCCAGAGAATACTGACTGGTCCCAACAGGTTATTTGAAATAGTAGAAACTATATATAATCCCCCCCTTCCAGGTCATTAATTAAAGTCAAAAAGGGGAAAGTAGGAGTGTTGCCAGCAAATTGAGGAAAGTGATTATTCCCCTCTGTTCGTCGCTGGTGAGGCCACACCTGGAGTATTGTGTCCAGTTTTGGGCCCCCCACTACAGAAAGGATGTAGACAAATTGGAGAGAGTCCAGCAGAGGGCAACGAAAACGATTAGGGGGCTGGGGCACATGACTTACGAGGAGAGGCTGAGGGAACTGGGCTTGTTTAGTCTGCAGAAGAGAAGAGTGAGGGGGGATTTGATAGCAGCCTTCAACTACCTGAAGGGGAGAGGTCCAAAGAGGATGGATCTAGGCTGTTCTCTGTTGTGGCAGATGACAGAACAAGAAGCAATGGTCTCAAGTTGCACTGCGGGAGGTCTAGGTTGGATATTAGGAAACACTATTTCACTAGGAGGGTGGTGAAGCACTGGAATGGGTTACTTGAGGAGGTGGTGGAATCTTCTATCCTTAGAGGTTTATAAGGCCCGGCTTTACACAATCCTAGCTGGGATGATTTAGTTGGTGTTGGTCCTGCTTTGAGGAGGGGATTGGACTAGGTGACCTCCTGAGGTCTCTTCCAACCCTAATATTCTATGATTAAGAAGCAGTCATTGCCAATAAGTATCATTGGGTTTAAATGTGTCTGCTTGAGAGACATCCTGAGTTAAGCAGATTTCCTAATAAAGTGCATCTTGATTAAAGGATGTATGTAATACTAGACAGATGTTTATAACAGGTCACTGACTTAATTACAATATAGTTCTATATTTCCACTGAGTTAGAACCTTGAAATTTGGTATACACGGGATATGTCTACTTTACCAATACTATACTGGGATAGTTATGGCACAGTAGCTATGCTGGCATAACCCCATGGAAGAAAGTCTACACTGATGGAACGGGTTTTTCTGTCACTGTAGGAACACAATGTCTTCAAATGACACTATTCAGGTTGACAGAAGCAACCTAGCTGCATCAACACTGTGGGTTAGGTCACTGTACAAACGGTGCTCAGAACTGTAGGGTTTTTTTTCATTCCAGATTTAAAATTTTGACATTTCAAGTGGATGCCATAATGTTTTAAATCCATTCAAGTATCTTTGTATGGGAATTAGGGAGCATGAGATCTCCTGTTTGAAGATGGGAAGTTGACCAGAGGCCACCTGTCCAGAAAATTGCTGAAAGACAAGTTAGTGTGCTGGTGCCATGTTTGTCCAAAGGAAAGAATGCTCTTACTTAGTGCTGCAGCATGTATATATTAAACTTGTTAAATAAGACAATTGTTTCATTCGGTTATTTAGGTTATAGCAAATAGCATGATAATAAAATCCCATGAAAGAGGCAGATTCATGAGCAATAGTCTTGAAACACTGCAGGAGTGATAACCTGCCTATATTTTGCAATAATCAGTATATATCACAACTGTCTGTTTCTAGAAGCTATTTTCAACACTTTTTAAGCTATCTTCTCTCTATGACATGGAGCTGGTACTTTGGATAATTCTGGATGAGAAGAAAAGGAGAACAATGAATTATGGGAAAGATGAGATGGGAGTGCGAGAGAGGGCAGCAGTTACAATTTTATTCTTTTTTCTTCCCTTACCCCTGCCCCCAAACAATGAAGTAGTCTGGGCTTTAAGCACCTCCCAACTTGAGTCAGAGGTTTTTGTGTGTGGATTTTATTGTGGGAAGAGGGGGGGAGTGAGCTTAGCACTGAAAAGGAACAGTTAAGTGAGGAAAAGAAGAAGAGTTTAGTTGAAGTGAGAGAGAGAGAAATGGGGATACAATAGATGAAGTAAAAAAGAGAAAAGAGGAAGGAAAGAACAAAATAATAACACTGAACCCAGTCTGAGCCTTTGAACTAAGTCCAATTTATAATTTCTTTTCTTGTGGAAATTGAGGGTGCTGAAAGGGATAGAATCCTCACCTCAGAACCTGTATGGTGCACCCACACAACTACCTTCTACAGGATATGGAGAGGAATAGAGGACATGGCTGGCTGCTCTTTCCCTATGTCTGTTTTGCTGGCATGAGTCTCTGCATGGATGGACCCACTGGCCATGCCCCTTTCTGCAACCTCAAAATGTTGACATTCCTTCCTACTCCACAACATGCTGTACAGATCTCCATCACGTACAAAAGAATGTAGAATCCACTGCATGAGACCTTAGCTGTTCTCCCCGCCCCCCACCCAACAGTCCCACATTTTTTCAAGCTTCCATGAGCATGCTAGGTCCCTCAGGATTTGGTACAAGAATAGTAATAATGTGAATAAATGTTTATTTTTTAATAGGTTCAACTCCATAGGCTTCTGAGAATTGCATAAAATTTATAATGACACAGAAAATTTCTAAAAGGCAATAATGCCCAATAACCAATGATGAATTTAAGAGACAGATGGGAAGGTAAAGAGGGAAAGAAAATGCACTGTATGATATATATGATTTCAGTGCACAACAAGCTGTTGCCACATAATGAAGCTCTTAATTTTTACCATTTGAACATCTGCCACATAGCTGCTTTTACCTCCCAAGACTCGCAATTCTCATTTTCGGTAAGGATTTATGGTTTTCTACGGTTACTTTCATTTTTCCCTTAAAAGAACCATGGGGCAATGTCAAAAATTCTGGCCTCTTGAGAATTCAAGTTGTGCCATTTTGTAGAATGAAGAAGCAACATTAGCCTTGGCCAGCAGAACATTTTTGACTGCTTATCAAACAGGTATTTAATTAACACAATCTTTTCAGCATTTGCATGCACACACATCCACAGATTTCTCTTTTAAGAAACAATATCTTATAAATCAGAGCTGGCAAACTTAAAAAAAAAAGAAGACTTCCATAACGTCATGTACAACTTTGTTTGCACAACACTTGTGTGTGCATTTTCAGCATTCTCACCACATATGTGACAAAGGGGAAGTATTTGCATGTACACAAATGGAGACCAAGTCAAGGTCACTTGAAAATCCTTTTACAGGATCATGTCCATTTCTCTCCCACAGCAAGACTGATTTGTTTAGTGTAATTTCCAGACGCTAAAGACATGCTGCTTCTGCTAGTTCTCTTGGGAGACCATTCTACAATTTATTACCTCCCTGTGTTATGAAATCTTTCCTGACATCCAGTCTACATTTCTTTTGATGTTACCCCATATAACAGTTTGTGCTCTCACCACCACGGCGCCTCCTGCTGGTCATCCAGGAATTAGCTCATCCCAGCCTCGGAGTGCCTCCTGCTGTTGCTACTTGTCTTTTCATTATCAATCTCCACCACTATACTTCAGGTCCCACGTACCTCCCAGCCCGCAGTGCCCCTTCTCCTGGGTACTGCCCCACAACAGTACCCCCACACTCAGGGTCTTCCCCTCCCCACAGAACCCCAATCTCCTAATCCCACCTCACCGACCCACTGCCAGTCTCCATCTAGCCCCTTCCCTCAGGGGCAAACTGCAGTCTGAAGTGGCCACTCATCAGCCAGGGGGTTGGACCTCTTGCCTCTTCCTTCACTGGCTGCCTCCCCTCAAACCCAGTACCTCCTCAGGCCTTGGAAGCAAAGCCTCAGGCAAGGAGTTCGCCAGGCTGGAGCTCCTCTTACCACTACTCTGTCCAAAGTAACCCTTTTCTCCTTCAAGCAGCCAGGTCCATCTCTCTCCAAAGCTGGAGTGAGACTGACTGCCTTCTGACCCTGCAGATCTTTTAAAGGGCCCAGCCTGGGCCTTATTGGCTGCCTCCCAGCCTTTTCTGATTGGCTCCCAGCTCTCTCCAAGGGGCTGGCTTTTAACCCCTTCTAAACCAGAGCGGGGTGACTGCCCTGCTATACCCTATTACTCCCCATTTGGACCATCCTAAATAACATCTCTCTCTTCTTGCTATTTCTCCATTAACATACTAGTAGACAGTTAGTCATATCTCATCCAGTTCACCGCATCTGATTATCATTATGGTCTTTGGGGAATGTTGCTAAATTCTTTAACTATACCGCATCCCAAATTCCTTGATAATGTTTGTAAAAACTTGGATTTTTTAAAGCAAATTCACTCAAACCATAAACTAAGAATGTGAGGTTGGGTTATCCATTAAGTTTACCCTAGGATTTGGGGTTTGGGTTTGATGCCCTATCAGATCTAGGATTCAGGTTCAAGTTTCTTTTTGGATCAGATCCAGAATTCATAGGAAAGGTGGGTTCAGATCCAAGGATTTGATTCTGAACTTTTCCAAAATTTGATGCGACTATGATCCAATGTTCTTGTTTTAGCTCATCTCCAGTTAAACTGTTAAAAGTATATTCTGCAACTCTTGCTTACGTTCAGTGGTATTTATTCACACAATTACTTCCATTGAACTTCCACTGACTTCAATAGATCCCTAAGATCAGGCCCTAAGTGAACGAAATGAACAGCTACTCCATGTGGCAGCATTTCAAAAAAGGAAAAGGAAAAATGAGGGAAACCAAAATAGGTGTGAAATGATTTCTGACAGATGCACTTGATTGGGTGCGAACATGAGCAAGCAAATTACCTAGCTTTTGGTCAAATCTGCCATAAATGTAATGCAAAAATTATTTTTCAAAAGTATACCAGTTACACAGTTAAGCTGAGAATGTCCATGTGGTATTTGGAACCATTGTGGTGTATGGACTAATTGCTCATTTGTTCACTTAGGGCCAAATCCAGTTCCCACTGCTCTACAGCCAAAATGCTTCTGAAATAAATGTAGTCAAACTTTACTAATTCTGGGTCACTGAGAACATAAATGATGCTTAAAATTGTTGATTGGCTCTAGTTTTCAAGATATGCTATTGGGTCAGTATATACGACCTTTGACTTGGGAATGGCGGAGGATAAGTGAGTTATAAAGGGAAGGGATCTCAATTTAAACCAGAAATGACTAAAATACATCTTTGACTGGACAGTACTTGCTTTTTAGGCAAAACAATGAATGATGCAATCTGAAGCTGGTATTGCATCATACCTGATATGAATTGCATCATGTTATTCCTAGAAGTCATGGATGATGCAATCATAACAAAGCTTACATCACTCTGCTGAACAAATTGCCCTATATCAGCTCTAGAAATCATACAGTGTCGTGCTCTCTTATTTGTCAGTGTTTGATTTTGCAAAGGGACACATTTCTGTTTAGCCAAAGTGAGCAGAGATGCCTCATACTTGTGTGAACAGTGCAGATAACTTCTGCTATGTTTGTGGTGAAGTGACTTTTGCATCACAAAAGTGCAGTATAACCACTATGGTTAAGAAAGCCTATCCCCTTTATTTTGCCTGCAAAATTGGAGATCAGGACAAGAGGTGGGCCCCACACATATGCTGCAACAATTGTGCAACAAATCTTCGCCAGTGGTTGAACAGGAAAAGGAAATCTATGCCTTTTGCAGTGCCAATGATTTGGAGAGAGCCAACAGATCATACCAGCAATTGTTACTTCTGCATGGTGCCTCCAGTTGGGAAAGGCGTGTCAAAGAAGAAAAAGTGGACTGTGCATTATCCAAACATTCCAAGAGCTATACGCCCAGTACCCCACGGAGAAGGACTGCCAGTTCCTGAGGCACCAGAATCATTCTCACTTGAGTCAGATGAGGAAGAGGAAGAGGATGAAACTTCTGGTCCTGAACCATCAATGTCACAGGACCCACATTTTCTCCCATCCTCCTCCTCTGAACCACACCTCATAACACAAGGTGAACTGAATGACCTTGTCAGGGATTTGGAACTACCCAAGAGTAAGGCAGAGCTGCTGGGCTCCAGACTACAGCAGTGGAATCTCCTGGCAGGTGATGTTAGGGTTTCCATGTTCCATGACCGTCAAAAGGATCTTGTCCCATTCTTCTTCATGGAAGGTGATCTTGTAGCCTGCAACAACATCGATGGTGTGATGGCAGCCCTCAACATCGTTCACGATCCAGATGCATTTGACCATGCACTGCGTGGCAAGGAAAAGATGGCATGGAAAGCCTTCCAGGTAGTGGCAATAAATTTTCTTGGAAACAACAAGGCAGACAACTATAGGTTGTTGGTGGAAAACCTCCTCAAGGCATACAAAAGCCTTGGTTGCAACATGTCACTAAAGATACATTTTTTGCACTCTCATCTAGATTTTTTTCCACCGAACTGCGGAGCAGTGAGCGACGAGCACGGCGAGCGATTTCACCAGGACATTGCGACAATGGAGAAACGCTATCAGGGCAAATGGAGCTCATCAATGCTTGCAGACTATTGCTGGACAGTGACAAGAGATGCTCCATTTAATGAATACAAGAGACAAGCCAAGAAGCGCCGAGTAGACACTGAATAGGACTAAACTATGTACAGAATAGTTTTTTGCCTTTTGTTTCATAATAAATTTTATTTAAATAACCCTTTTGCTGATTTTTAAAGTGTTACATAAACAGGACAGGTGAAATATTATCATGTAAAGCAACCATAAACACATGAAAAGACCTAGGTTTACAATTTATGATTAAAACTCTATCTACACAATATACATAGACATAAAATGTTAAAACTTAAATATCTTAGAAACAGTAGCCAATCAGTTGTTTTAATTGTCATATTTGAATTCAGCACATCAAAATACATAATAAATAGCACATTTTATCTCTGAAGCAGACGTCTTCTCAAAAATTGTAGACCAGTGTAATTAGTTAAGGTATACATATTTAGTTCTTTTATGGGGATACAATTCTCTCACCGTTGAATATGTTTTCAAATGAAAAGCATCCCTCATAGTGTACTCTGCACATTGTATTATTGTATAGATACTTAGCTAAATCGAGACAGAAATGCTGAAGTAGTCTGCCCATGTCCTTTATTTAAAAAACCCTCTGCATAGGTTAGTGTGAAGATATTGTATATGTTGAACAAGAAGTTGGTTGACACACACAGGTGAAATTCTCCACTGTGCAGAGACCCAGCACAAGACCAATGCACCACTTAAGCCCTATTTTGATGACTTAAGTGGGGCTTAATTGTACCTAGATTTTGGACTGATCCTCTGCACAGGGAGAAATTTCACCCCCAAATGATTAAGTATCTGCATTGGTATAGGTATGGGTTAAACCATATGTACCAGAAGCATGGATATGGGCATGTAACTTGCAATTAGACTGGCGAAAATTCAAAGGACAGGATACTATATAACTTTTATTGCTCTCATAGCCTGCAGAGATCAGCAGAAATTTTTCTTATATGCATTTTTTTCAAAAGGGCAGAATTTCACTCTCAGTAAGGTAGGTAACATACGCAGAATAGACTGTGGCTTGAAATGTGATGTGGCATTTCTTGAGCTGCCCTTAATTTTAAGTACTTGTGGTTTGATTCTGAATAGCATGTCTCTCATATTCAGTAATAGCCAAATTAAATTTAAATTCTTCATCATCCCATCTTTAATCTAATAATTTCTATAATTGAAAAGCTAACATTTAATTAGGGAGGTTAACATTAATGTATCATATACCAGAGCGTTCTACAAATCCCTTTTGTGCAGCTCTGAAGAACAGTATCTCTTGCTTCTTTTGTAATTGATATCAAAACACTTTTGCTAACTTCCTCGTAGTTGTAAAGCAGATGACGTGTTCCTGAGCATTCCTCACAGAATGAAATTAGTGGCCCCCACCTTTTATAAACTTTGTAATATTTCCCAGGTTATGCTGCAGTCTGAAAATAGAATGAAAATTCACCAGTGACAAAGCAGTGTTTTTAAGATTGCAGAAATTGAGAGTAAGTTGGAGGAATAAAAGAATAGTACTGTAATCAAAAATAGAGGAGGAGGATGGTAGGATGGAAAAATAAAGATGACTCATTTCAGTGGGGACAGAAATTTATATTAGCTTGTTCAGAGGAAAAAAGTTGCAAGAAACAAAGTATTAAACAGTCAAAGGTATTCTGCTAAGGGATATTTCATAGAAATGATTCTTCTAGAGGGAATAAAAGCAAGGCAGCCTTTCCATGCTAGCAGAGACAGTGTGAGCTAAAATATTTCTGGGGTAGAGTTACTTCAGTACTGTAGCCTCCTCATATCTAGGGGCATGAGGTATTTAGGAAGTTTCATCTTGCTTTGTTTAATTTCATGTTTTTTGACAATAGAGCTCTTAGCTAATGGTATGAAGAAAATCATCAGAGGAGATCAAACTGGAGGTGGAAGAAAGAAGTAAAAGATGAATTTAGTATCAGTTGTAGCACATGATTTATCTTTTTTTCTCTCCTTTTGGAGGGTATCAGTTCCCTTGGTGCATGCTTTCGATTAGCAGGCATTCAGAGAATTAAACAAGGTGCATGCTAGAGATGGAATTCAAATAATAAATCAGATAATAGGATAAGCCATTTTTTAGCCCAAAGGTTGAACATGACACTGACCATGCCATCTCTATATAAATGTCGCTATATCTGTAAGGTTTTTGTGATAGCATTGCATTTCTATTATGTTACTAATTTTTGTGAATTAGCAGAGATATGTAAGCTTTTTAAGTATGACTACTGTAGTGAGGTGGTGTGGCTCCCCACCGCCCCGGAAGGGGATGAGCCCATCAGGAAGCTGGAGTGGGCGGAGCTACGAAGCTCTGAGCCCGCCCCTCAGAGGGTCAGGCGGCGACCTGGAAGTATAAAGGCTCGCCCTCAGAGCTCAGTAAGGCCCAGTCGCCAGAGAGGCCAGATGCCTCCAGCCTAGCCTGCGACTGGGAAAACCCCGCAGCCCAAGGCGGCTGCCAGGACTGGCCGGGCCTGCCCTGCACCCGCTATCTGGAG
The DNA here is from genome assembly GCF_011386835.1 of Chrysemys picta bellii. NCBI lineage: Eukaryota > Metazoa > Chordata > Testudines > Emydidae > Chrysemys > Chrysemys picta. The sequence goes on from NC_088791.1 coordinate 40,857,874, forward strand.
GAGTTGCCAGACCTACCCTGCGCTCGCTACCCGGAGGAGTTGCTGGGCCTGCTGCTTGCCCACTACCCCGAGGAACCCATGGTGCTGGACCCCCCAGAGGACAACACCCTGACCCAGGTACTACCTGAGGGGGAATCTGGAAATAGCCCGGGGGCAGCCGACCCTAGTCTGGCTGCAGCACTGCCAGAGCCTATGCCAGTGTGTTGCAGCCAGGATCCCCACTGACTAAGCAGTGGGTCTTCTGCCACTGCTAGGGCCCCGGGCTGGGACGCAGTAGAGTGGGAGGGCTCCCCCTCTCCGAGGCCAGTGGAGGCTTGGGCCTACTGCTACTGCTCAGCCCTGCTTGAGGGCCTGAGCCCTGACTCATAGTTGCCCCGCCCTGACCCAGGGCCTGGGCCTACGGTGCGTATTTCAGTTACCGCAAAGGCTGCCGAGGGAGATCCCGCAGACAGCCTAATTCCCCAAATGTCAGCTGCGGTTAGTGAGCCGGTGTGGCTCCCCGCTGCCCCGGTTAACCCATGTACACTACCTAGATTCCAGAGGATTATTGATCTAAATGTAAAACAAACAAACGAAATCAGTAGTGTAGGTACCTGCTAAAACCAGGCTTATATGTAGGGTTACCATATTTGAACATTCAAAAAAGAGGACACTCCACGGGGTGTGTGTGTGTGGTGGTATTTATTTGCACCAGTGTTGCCGGCCCAGAGGGCCCGAGGGGACAACAGGGTTCGTTGCCTGGTGTGCGTCGCACCAATAGACACACCAGAGTGGAGAAGCAAACCAAATTTATTCGAGATCTCGAAAAGGCACTCAGGAGACCAGCATGTCTCAAATCAGAAGCGCAGCAAATACAAGCAAGTTTCCCATTTTATATGCCAAGCTGTTTGTGTGCAAGCCTTTGTTCTGTTCCCCATACCCCACCCTTCCCGACAGCAGTTACAACAGGCATTACATTGTGGCATGTTAGAAAAGTTCTCGTCCGCATGTTTATCTTTGGCCTTGCAAGCTAAGACGTAGTAGGCTTCTCCCTCCCCCTTCCTCCCTCCTTATCACTACTGCTTCTGCTAGTGTGAGCGAAACTGCAGCTGTCTGCTAAAAAAAGCTGACTGTTACATATTCCGCTTCAGCATTTAGGCTGTTAGCATGGAGGCTGGTTAAAGTTCACAAGATGGAGTTACTGTGGCTCACTTAGACCCAGAGCAGGGGGGTTTCATCGGCACTTATGGCCTTCCACCCCCACCCCCCCGAGTTACCTGGTAGCTATGCCTAGTGACGCCAACACCAGTATCTGCCAACTCGCGTTGTATTAATGTGGTGTTATACTGTTATATATGCTGTGCGCTACATGTCGTCTATATTGAGTGTATATATAAGAAAAAGTGATATGGCCTCCTCACCCTCCTGCCCATTGCTGGCTCCCTCACCACTCGCCTCTTCACCCCACCCCGCTCGCCTACTCATCCCTCCTGTCACAGGCTCCTAGGATCGGGGCAGCCGAGGGGTCTCCACGTGCTGTGCCGCCAGAAGCGCGAGCTCCGTGGCTCCCATTGGCCGGGAAAAGCGCCAATGGGAGCTGCTGGAGCTGTGGAGTGGGGCTTGCAGGCGCTGGCAGCGCGCAGAGAGCCCTCCGCCTCCCCCAACCCAACCTGACCTAAGAGCCAGAGGGACCTGCCGGGGGCGAGGTAGGAAGTCCCAGCGGTGCTCACCTGGGGCGGATCCGGCAGGTCCCTCTGGCTCCTAGGGTTGGGTCAGATCAGGGCCGAGGGGGGGGGAGCGGAGGGCCCGCTGCTGGCGCCTGCAAGCCCCGCCCCCGCATCTCTGATTGGGCAGGAGGGAGCCGGTGCAGCACGCGGAGACCCCCTCCTAGGTGCTGCGCACACTGCAGGCTCCTGCCAGCGAGCAGGCGCTGGGAGCTGCCCCAGGAAGCACCGCCAGCCCTGGGACTTTGGTGTGCGTGGTGAGGTGAGCGGTCCCCGATATCGGGACAAAGGGTGCCCCAACCGATGTGGCAAAATCCCGGACATTTTTAGATATTTAAAAATTCCTCCTGGATGGCGATTTAAGAACCAAAAAGCCAGACATGTGCGGGAAAATACGGACGTATGGTGACCCTATTATATGGCCATTTCATTATAAGGAAAGCCAATGGAAAGGGAAACCTTAGTTTCTGTCTTCCAGAAGTCTGGCTGATAACTGATATGATTAAAAAGATCTTACAGTGGGCCATTTTTTCCAAAATTTTGCTGGTATAAATTTGTGCAGATGCACTGAAATAAAGAAGAAAATAATATGGTCCATTATTTTTAATTGCAACACAGAAATAAATAGATGCTGAAAAACCAGCAAAATGTATAAAACAGAAAAACAAACAAACAAAATAGCATTTCAGATTCCCAGGTTAGTGAATGGATAAATACATTTCTGTTGCTTTTTTACATTCCAGAAACTATATACTTCATCATTCTCTTCCAGCATTGGAAGAAATAATTTTATTACTTATGGGCAGAAAATTTCTGAATAAACTTCAGTCTACACTTGATCATATGTGAATACAGGTAGATATGAAATAGGAATCCTCCTTTAAAAAGCAAAATTATGCTCCGATAGACTGAACTGCAGAGCCATGTAAACAAGCCCTAGGTATTTACACCCATTTGGCACTTATTCTGTCCAGTGAGACTTCTAGCAAGGATGCTTCCTGTCCCATGTAGTCGATCCCTTCCTAACTAAACCCACCCCAACCAAAAATATAATTATGGAACTGACAATACATTTGCCACCATCCTACTTTTCATTCCACTTGTTCTACCTTAAACTATGTCTGTATTGTTTATTTAGATTGTAAGCTCTTTGGGACGTGGGCTGTCTCCTATCCTGTGTTTGTATGATGCCTAGCACAATGGGGCCCTGTTCTTGGTTGGCCCCTAGGCAGAGCTATAAAAACATGATTAATAATAGTCATGGTGGGGGTGTTGCGTGATGTGATGTGTTCATGAAGCACTAAATTGGAGCTACCAACTCATTTTACACAGTCATCAAATTGTAATTGCTTTCAGGCACTATAGATCAGGGCTAGATTTAAGACAATGATTCAAAGCTGCAATAGCCTATTACTATTCTTCTGAGTTATCCTCTCGTTATCTATTTCTTGATGGCAACACAGGCTACTTTCATCTAGATCTACTTCATTCAGATCTCATCTACTTTCATTTAGCTTTACTTAAATCTGTCATTTCCTTATTCCCCACTCACAACAGTTGGCCTTCTTGGCAAATAGACTGTTGCTTTTGTTCTCTGTAAGGAATGAAACTGACTAACCTGGTTCAACAGGAGCAAACTGGAGAAGGAAAAGTTGTCACTTTTGCTCTGGCTGCAAGACAGGATCTAAGGAAATAACATGAGCCTCACAGGAAAAAGAACAGAAAAAATCAGTGATGGAGTAATCTCACTAGCAATACCCATTGGTTGAGGGATCATAGAGATTCTCGGACCCTCTTCTATTCTGTTGAACTATTGTGCAGCTGAAGGTTGAAAGGCTGTTCATTAAATAGCACTGTTCCATTTTTGCCTTAGGATAGGTAGGTTGCAAGCTGCTGTATTTGTGAGCTCTCCCGTACAGTTTCACAACAATTTTCCTGTGAAGGCTGAAAATAGTCTGTGAAAGTATTTTTCCCCCCACTATTTCTGCATTTTCTGCTGATGTGACATATTACATTTGATGTCCCTTGCTACATAACATCATAATGTCATGGGCATTGACTTCACATTGCAGAAAAAATGTGGAAGTTTGCAATTGTTTACTTGCTGTGGACAATCTCAGCTGGGGTAATTCACTGTTAGCCGTGGCTCACATTTAATCTGAAAATGTTTTATGCAGCTGTGCTGGCAATACTTCAGCCAAGGGAGATTCAGACTTCCCTAGTTTGAAATGAAATAATTATTTTCTAAAAATATTATAATATGAAGAACTGATGTAGCCTGCATTAACAGGTTTTTGGTATGCATTTTCTGGGGTAGAGGAGGGGGATCCCTGAACCAATTTGCAAAAACCTCACTTTATAAAATCCATGTGGGAGCTCACACCTTAAGAAAGGTGCTGAAATCAGTAGCTATGAACAGTATGGGAATCTTTCTGCTGTGCAGCCGTGTTCTAATACAGTGCTGACAAATGTGTTCAACATATTTCCATGTTGTCCTATATTTAGTGATTCTCTGTAGTATTTGCAGCCAGTTGATGTTTGCCTTTAGATTTGCTGTACAGAAAAGAAAGGAAAATATGCAAATCATAAGCCTTGAGAGAAAAAAAACATTATTTTAAAGCAGATTTTGTTAATGGAACATTCACATTTTTATACTGGCACTGGAGCAAATGATAAGGGTGTAGTACAGTAAGATGCTCCTTTCCTCAGCGATTCTTCCCCCCCGCACCCCCTGACCTGAGCCCTCCATCTAAATATGTTTGCCATTTTAATTAATAAAGCTAGTAACTGAATACTATTTAAAGATCTCCTACATGTCCCCCTGGGCGTTCAGTTCCCTGTCATGGTGAATCAGCATGTATAGAAACATTTCTGCCTCTGACAAGCATTGTCATTGGAGATAGTGCTGATTCAGCAGGATCCGAGGTAGGAAGCCAGCAGCCTCAGTAGGGAACCATTCACATCCAAATCCAATATTTCCAGATGCATTGAGTTACCGTAATTACTTAGGCATTTGGCAAAGCTGCTTCCCATCCAAAATGCAAAGGGTAAATCTTAATTCTGAACACCCGTCTTCCAAACCCAGACATTGACAGGACTTGCGGCATCCGAATGTGTGTGATGACTCTATCCTCAAAATGAAGGGTTGTGCTCTAAGTGCTTTAAGAATCAATATGTTTTGTTAGTGTATCAGGGAGAGAGATGGGGCTGCTCTGAAAGAATCACAAGGGTGTTGCTGATATTGACCAGGCCTTTATTAATGTAGAAATCAATTGGTATAAAAGAACAGATTAATAAAAACATGAAAAATGTATTGACATGTTGATAACCGTGATAATTAAGATTATCTATCAGCATTGAAAGGACTCCTCACAGTTCTGTAGCTCAATGGATACACTCTAGCCTTATGATGTATAAGTTCAAAAGAGTGCAAGCTGCTAAAAATAAGATGATTCCATTTCTTAGTATCAGAGAGTCATAGAAATCTAGGTCTGGAAGGGACCTCAAGAAGTCATTTAGTCCCATCCCCCTGTGGTCCTCTAACTGATAACTGTTATGTGGCATATATATTATAGAAGCTGGGCTTGCATATGTAAGGGGACTGTTGCCCCCTTACTAACATTCAGTGGGGGTGTTTTGGTTGGCTAGCTCCCAGCACTAAAAGGGGAAGGGTCGATGGCAAATCAGGAGCCTGAGACTGACAGTCCCCAGGAACAAGGGGAGAGGCCAATGCTCCAGATCAGCCTGATTGACGGGGCGGCAGGCTAATCAGAGAGTCAGGAGGTCAGGGGGGTCCCGTCCTCTGTGTGAACTTGAGTTGCCTGAGTTAGAGTGGGGCCGAGCTAAGGAGAAAGCAGGGGCCCGAGCTAAGCTGCTGGAAGCAGAGCTGCAGCCCCAAAGCTAGAGCACAGCCCAGAGAGAGCAGACCTGCCCTGGGAGCAGAGCTGCAGCAACCAGAGTCAGAGGGGCCAGACAAGCAGCCAGGAGGCAGGTCAGAGCTGGGAGCAGCGTCACAAAAGCAGCCTGCAGAGCAGACCTGTCCTGGGGGCAGAGCTGTAGTAACCAGAGCCAGAGAGGCCAGAGAAGCAGCCCAGGGAGCTGAAGGCAGAGCAGCAGCAGCAGCCATGCTGAGGCAGAGTGGAGCTGGAGCTGGGGCTAGAGCAGTCCAGAGCTGGGTGCGGTGAGCAGCCGGGAAGAGGAGGGGGACCCTGGGCAGTGGGCCCAGCACAGGGAGACGCTTCAGCCAAGAGGCCTTGCAGGCCAGACTTGGAGGGGGATCATAACCCCGACTGGGCAGGGGTGACGCAGGGAAAAAGGGTCCTGCCACCTAGAGCCTGAGAGCGTGTGGCCACCGCCAGAGCAAGTGTCCAACCCACAGCGTCTCTGCAGCACAGCCAGGGTCTGAGAAGGAGGCTTGGGACCTACAAGGAACAGACTGTGAACTGCCCTGACGTTCCAGAGACAGTTTGTAATGTTCCCTGCCACAGAACGGGGTGATGTGTTTTCTTTGAACCTTTCCCATTTTTCCTTATTCTTTTTTAAAATTAATTGTTAATTAAACAACTTGTATTTGCTTTAAATTGTATGAAATGATGAGTGGGTCAGGGAGGTGCCCAGTGCAGAGAGAGTACCCCAGTGTGGGGACACCCTAGCCCCTGTCCTGGGTGACCACCGCAGGGTTGGGGGTCGAGCCCCCCAGGAATCCTGGGCCCAGCCTTGTCGGGGTTTACGAGGACTCTGCCAGACAGGAGAGTGGAAGGGGAGTCCTCAAGGGCAGGGAGGCCTCTGGGTAAAGGAAGTGGGAGCGAGGACTCAGATCCTTTCGCTAGCCCACTTCACCGGGGTAGTGCAGAAGCCAGGAAAGTTCCTCACAATAGCGGGACCATTCCCCCGCTTACACATATCTTGGACTATCAGCTCTCCCATTGAATGTGTTAGTTAGCTTACAATTATATAAGTAATCAGTGGGAGTTTGTGTGTAAGAAGTAGAGATGGACAAATACCAGAGTCAGAAAACTGTTTTATAAGCGTTTCAAAGAATTAGGAAATACATTTTGGTTTGCCAAATTTGTCCCCCCTTTGTGTTTGTTTTTCACTAACATTCAGATGAATGGAGCTTTGCTTGTATGAATTTTCACCAAAAAATGAATTTCAGGCCCATCATCAAAATTAGTTTTGTGATGAAAGCTGAAGTAGAATGCTAGACATCTGTAATTTAATGTATTGGCCTTATTTATTGGGGGTGATTAGTGAAAAATACAATACACTTAGCTCACAGGCTTGTGGCAGCCATAGTAGGTGTCCTCAAACCCTTTGGGGAGAACTAGTGGAATTGGTATAATATGGAGAGTGATTTGCCGGGATGACGAATTCTTGGTTGCGAGAAGGATGTAAACAGGGTCTGAATGAGCTCCCCCTGATATCTAGTGATGAACTTGGGGAGAAAGATTTCAGACATGCTTACTTTACCTAGGTATGCAGCAGATGGAGCTGCTTTGCCAAAATAATCAATTTTAGGGGGTTTTGGGGCTACAAATCACAGTAGTATTTAAATGCAGGAGTAATAGTCTGTCATTATCCTTATTGTATGAGTAAAGGGCAACAGAACTGAGCTGAGCATGCCCTGATTGAGGGGGTCACCCTAAACCAGCTGGGGCCAGAGCAGAGCTGGGGGCAGAGCGAGGCTGCCCTGTAGTGGCTGGCCTGTGCCCCCCTGTGCCCACCTGAATGTTTCTCTGTGCCCACTTAGAAGGGTGCCCAGGAATGGGTTAAGTTTTCCCAGGTTACTGGGTGATGGCTCAAGTCAGTCCTGTTTTGTATGATTAAGAGGAACCCCTAGATATTGAACCTGTCCCTTGTTGCTATCGCCTCCACTTGGCAGAAGGGTCAGGGTGGCTCTATGTATTTTGCCATCCCAAGCACGGCAGGCAGGCAGCTTTCGGTGGCGTGCCTGTGGGAGGTCCGCTGGTAACGCGGATTCGGCGGCATGCCTGCGGGAGGTCCGCTGGTCCCACGGCTTTGATGTACCCGCCGCCAAAACCGCAGGACCGGCGGACCTCCTGCCGAAGGCTCCCTGACTGCTGCCCACACAGTGACTGGCAGGGTGCCCCCCGTGGCTTGCTGCCCCAGGCATGTGCTTGGTGCGCTGGTGCCTGGAGCCGCCCCTGAGAAGGGTTATAAAATGTTATATGTGAACGTAAATAATCACCCACACTTTCTGTCTCAGTGGAGAGATCGTGATGTACGTGGGAACTAGATTGGCGGCGGGGAGGGAGCGAAGGGCAGGAATCAGAAGAAACACACACAATTAGTTAAGCTACAGCTAAACTTGTTTGTGATTCTTCTGTTTTTGTCAGTGAGCAGAATAATTTAGCAGCAAAAGCCTTTTATTTATATTTATGTGGGAGAGAGAAGGTTGAAGAGAAATTGGAGAGACAGATAAATTTATTAGAAAAATATTCCAAAAGGTGTGTTTTGAGCTGAAGGAGCTTAAATTAGTGTAGACACATCCCACATTTACATTGTTATCCTAAACATTTCCAACAATTGCAGATGCAAAAGAATCTGTCTGTGCATCAGCTCAAAGAAGAGATACAGTAGGTGCCAACCAGATGGAATTCCACCAGCTCTGTCTTGAGTGACTCTGAACAACAGACCTATACAGGCTATTAATGATCTTTTGCAATCATATAGAATAATGAAAAAGAGGCTCTTTCACCCTGACACCCACAGTAGGGATCTTGCAGAAAACCTGGGTAGCATCCTGACGCCTTATGATGATGCCACAGAAAGCACAAAATGACAATCCTGATTTTATACAAAATTTCTCTCATTTGACTGAAAAGATGTAACGTTATTCTGAAGCAACCGTACACTGTATGCTGCATTTGGTTGACAGTGGGATTTTTCCATGCTAATTTAATTTTTAGAGTGTTCGTTTACAGATCGCCTGGCATGTGAGTGGGTGAGAAAGATTCAGTGTCTTGTATTTCTGTGTGATTTCTTATTTTATTATTTCCTTCACATCTAAAAATATTGTTATTCTTTTTTTAAAAAAATCCACCCTATTGTTGGGTGTGATTTTCCAGAGTACTTGGGATATGTGTGCACTGCAATCAGGAGGTGTGATTGCAGCATGTGTAGGCTTCCTTGGCCTAGCTTCAGTGGAGCTAGCGCTCTGAAAATAGCAGTGTAGTCACAGTGGCACAGGCGGTGGCATGAGATAGCCACCTGGACACAATCACCCCTAGGTATGTACTTGGATGGCTACACTGCTATATTTAGTGAGCTGCTTTGATCAAAGTTAGCTTGGGTATCCCTGCTGCAATCCTGATTATAGTGTAGACATATCTTCAGTGTTAGCCTAACTCTGCTTCCAGTGAAGTCAATGGGAGTTTTACCTTTGACTGCAGGGAGTGTAGAGTTTGACCAAGGCTGGGAACTTCTAAACCCAGAGTTTTATTTGCCTTTCTTTAATTTCTCTTCTACTGTTTTGCCCAATCTGTTTTATCTCCTGTGTGTCTATTGTACTCACTACCATAGCACCTGGTCATCTGAAACAAATATTTGGCTTGCATATGTGTATAAAGGGATCTGCTCCCTGCTGTCAGGAACTGGGACATGGGCAGTTATGTCCAGTGGTTAAAGCTGTAGGTGATCAGGCCTGAGGGCTTGAGTCAGAGGTGGCAGCTGGAGTCTAGAATCAATAGCCAGGAACCAGAGGGCAGGGTAAGGAGGCAGGAGCCGGGCAGGGTCTATTTCAGCAACAGGTCAGGGATCCGTCTTTTTGCACAGACAATTCCCTGCTACAACAGGCTTAAATAATAGGTCTGGGAGGGGCTGCAGGTCATCTATGCTGTGGATGGCACTTCCTGCAGTGACTGGTCTCCCAGGATGTATGGTGCATTGACAGGAGCTCTGCCAAAGCTGCCTTGTGGCAGTGTAGATGCCCCACCAAGCTGGAGTGCTGCCAATGCAGGTTTGAATCCCCACATCTATATTCAGATCACCATTCTTATTTGGATTTTTTTAAATTATTTTTTTCCAGCCTTTGTTTTTTTGTGGCTTGTGAAAAGGCTGAGACATTGACAGAGGTCAGTTGCTTTTGGAGTTTGGTGATCAACAATCTGTGATTCTCCTTAGGAAAGAGAGATTGATGAATAAATGATAGATGATGAGATTGTTGGCATCAAGTTTTGGTTTCAGATGTATGTAGATTCCCTTTTGTGAAAGAGGGAACGACGATTATCTGGGGGCAGTGATGGGCCTAATTATTGTTACGGGGAGGGATAGCTCAGTGGTTTGAGCATTGGCCTGCTAAACCCAGGGTTGTGAGTTCAATTCTTGAGGGGGCCATTTAGGGAACTGGGGTAAAAAAAATCTGTCTGGGGATTGGCCCTGCTTTGAGCAGGGGGTTGGACTAGATGACCTCTTGAGGTCCCTCCCAACCCTGATATTCTATGATAACTGGCTTTCACTAGCCAAAAGTGGCTGGGATCTTTCATGTATATTGGATCAGACATCTCTCAAAGCTTCCAGGATGTCAATTTTTTTAAACTGGGCAACACACCTATGTTTTTATTTGAAGAGGTATTTCCTATACATCTTGAGCCTGATTTTTGAGACATGCTGAGCACCTATAAATCCAGTGTAAGTCAATGGAAGCTGCAAGTGGTCAGCATCTCTGAAAAATCAGGCCCATAATAAGGAATTCCAATGGATTTTTTAAGTCTCTCAAATGGTCAGAAATATTGTAAGTGTGACTAGTGTAGTGCTAATCCTATGCATCAAAAAGCAAAACTACAGTGTAATTGCACTGCAGTTGCAGTGTAACTACATTGTAACTAACATCACTATATCATAAGAGGTTAACTCACTTCTAAGTATTATTATGAACTTCCTGTTAAGCAGTTGTCTGGCTTTTTGCTTGGCTTCTTTCAGTGTCCTGTGGAGGAAAGATTGTAGGAGCTTTCTTTCGGGCTTCCAGAAGTGTGAGTAAGGAAAGGAAACTAATTTAGGTCTTTGTCCTTCGGTCAACGTTGCTCAGGCAGATCCCTGTCAATGGGAGTTCAGTCAGGCACAGGGACCTGCCTGCTTAGATTTCACTGCATTTGAGGCCATAAAATGCATTTAAGCTTTCAAATCAACTTGATGTACAAAATAGATGCTTTGAGATTGGATTAAAATATGATCTAGATGCTATCAATTAGAGGAAGTAACTAAGAAATTTGATGAGCGTTTTGGAAGGATGTTGCTGATATTGTAGGCCAGATCTTAGGGTCCAGTCTTTCAGCACCTAGAGCAGCGAAGGATAGGGCAGATGCAAGCCACCTTTGCTCGGTCCTGAAACTCCAGTCTCTGGATACTACTTCTCTAGCAAAATGTACTGCCTGAAAGGGCTGTTTTGGTCACCAGAAAGCACCAGTCACATCCCCTTTTCTCTATCCATGCTCTCTCCAGATGGGGAGTGGGGCTGGATTCACATTAGCGGAATCCTCAGAGACGTTGGTTTAAGGCTTCTTTATACCAATGGAGCCATGCAAAGCAACTTTAGCAGGGCTGAGGATCTGGCTCTGTGAATCTGGACTTGGATTGGAACTGAAATCCCAGATGCAAATACCCCTGAACTCTGAGGAAGTTCTGACACAGATCTGGAAAACAACAGTTTTTGTCTCCTATGTCTATAATGGACTGGACCAAAATTCTGAACCCAGATTCTTATATTTTGGGGAAGTTTGAATCTAAATCTGTGTGGCCTGATTTTCCACTGCCTTGACCCTTGTGTTGTCCTCCACATCTGTGCAAATTTGCAAAAGGCTACCATTCTGATCTACACTCATTTTGCACAGGCATGACTACGCAATAGGCAAGGCAGTGGAGAAACAGGCCACAGTGATACAGCTCTGTAAAGCCTTACATCTTCATCATTTGACAGGAGTCTATTATCAGAACTCTGAGCACCCAACTGACTGACTGTTTCCCTTGAAGGGAATCAAAAGGGACCAATTTTTATATATGGGCGCTTTAATAGGCTATGTACATTCTGCATTTGGATGCTCGGTCTGGCACTTCAGTTCTGGAATATATACACTTACAATCAATTGTAGCATTGAAATGTAAGCTTTGAATGTTCTATTAAGGACCCATGTTTGAAAATTGGGCTAATTAAGACTAATGCAATAATATGCTCAGCGATGAAGGGCACTGGAAGTTACAACAGCTGGCTGAGCAGAGCTTGAGAGCATTCACTATGAAAACTCCGCATTCTAATATATTCCTTTGAGCCACAGTCTGCCCTTAGATGCATGTCTGAATAATCTAGTGGCTTTAATGGCAGCCACACGCACTAGCATCTGATGACACAATTTGATGATTGGTGATTACAGGAAGGATTTGATCCTATACTGTACTATTTTTAAAAACGCTCACTTTTGGCCTACCTCTGTTACCGTTGAAGTAAATGGAAATTTGGTCTTGACTGCTGTGGGAGCAGAGTTAGGCCAGTGCGGAAAGACTCTGAAAATCCCACCTTTTAAGTTTAAATTTATTTTTTTCAAGCAAAAAGCTAGAAGCTCCAGTCCAATCTCCACTGTTAGCCTACTTTGTAAAAGAAGAGGTTCAGCCCATCTCAATATGTACCACCCACCATTTCAACCAGATTGAATGCACACCTCTAACACCACATGGGCATGCACAAATTCCTGTTCAGAAAACATTGTGCATTATGTAAATGAAAAGAAGCTTTTAATTTATAAGGCTTACTATTGATGTGGTACATGGTACATAGTACAATCTTTGAAAAGACAGCCATATGTGTATTTTTTCTAATTGTATTGTCATTTCTAAGTAAATAATACAGGGCAGTGTTCACCTTAGAGATTAAATTCTTCCCTCAGAAACACACACATACTTCCAAAGGTTCCAGTGGTAGCTTTGTATTCCTCTAATGTGGTGGTCTCCAAAGTGGGGTGCGCGGCAGGAGGAGCGCTTTTTTTTTTTTTGCTTCGGGAGTCCGAGCGGCTTTTTTTTTTTTTTTTGCTTTGGCAAAAATGGTAGAGTCGGCGCGGCAGAGGGTGCATACTCAAAATTTTTTTTACTGATAGGGATGCACGATCAAAAAAGTTTGGAGACCACTGCTCTAATGGATGAATTTAGCTTATATCTACCACTCTAAATAGAAGATCCTAGACACGGGAGCCCAAATTTTCAAATGGATATGTGTAAAAGGGTGTGAATTTGCTTTTTACCCACAGTCATCCTAGATTCATGTATGTCTCCCAGAGTTGTGCATACACATTGTCATGCTGTCTGGAGTGGCTCACAACCGTGAGTGCCAGTCTTAGGCCAGACTGTCAGAAAAAAGGGCAGACACCCCAAACTGGTGGTATGTTCTGCAGTTAGATTTCACCAAGCCAATAACAAAGGTGAACTCCTGGATCACTGTACCAATCTTACCATGGAGTCACAGGAGCAAAGAGTCCTGTGGCACCTTATAGACTAACAGACATATTGGACCATGAGCTTTCGTGGGTGAATACCCACTTCGTTGACTCTCCAGTTTATTTTGCCAGCTGGACAATCTAGACTTCATGATAAAAGGTTATATAAACCATAAGTCACACCACATCAGTTTACTCCCAATCGCAAAGGATCAGTCACTCATCCCAGATCAATTTGGTGCTCTGGATCTCACACCAAAAACAACGCTGGCAGCCAATTCTCTAATAAACTAACTGTAGGCTTATTAGCTAAGAAAAAAGAATAGAGTTATTGAGAGGTTAAAGCAGATAAAATATATGAACAGGTGAGTCAAAGTTTGTAAGTCCAAAATGATAGCAGTTCATGTAATACAGTGCTAGTTTCCCAAAAGTTTTTTTCAGGGAATCCAGATGTTTCTGGGGATCGCTATTTTGCATTTGGTATCTTCTCTGTAAGAGTCCAAACAGTCAGAGATAAAGGATCTGCCTTTGAATCAGTTTCTTCTCCAGACAACAATCTGATAAGTGTTTTTACTCAGAATGACCAAATGCTTTGAAGTTAGCACTCTTCTTCATTTACATTTCCAAGGCTCCAATTGAGTTTGATGGGTAATTTTAATTACAGGGATATATATACACAATGTAAAAGATAATGTAATAGAAAACAACAATCCTTCATTAGTTTTCATGAAGTTTATACATCAAGTACATTCTCATCTTAACACTAACACACACTTTTGATCTAGGTTTAACAAGTTACAGGCATATACATAATGTAATGTGATAGCAATCAACAGGTTATAGATAAGTGAAGACATTACCATTAACATTTCCTTTGAACTAAACTAACACACAAGAATTGGCCTGATTACACTACAATAGCTTTTGACACAACTTTGATTTCTATTAGCATACAAGTGAATTATGCAGTTTAACACTGTATGCACATTAATACACTTAACTTGTATGTGAATATCAAAGAATGGTTAACTGGCCTACGTTTTTTGGCTTGAGCTGGTCTGTCAGCGTCACACCCATAACTGCACAAGCCCAGTTTGAATGTACACTGAGGAAGATATGCACCTAAGTCAGGTTGATATTATTGTATCACAGGCTAATGCTCACAAGAACTCTAGAATAACAAGGAAAAATACATTCTCAGAATAATAAATGTTACCTCTAAAATATGTATGTTGGCCTGGTCAAAGATCGTGGCGATAGAATCTCAAGAGATTCAGAATTGGGGCTGGTTTAGGTAACCTCAGAAACAGTGGATGATCATCTTAGTTAACTAAACTTTTTGAGCCTCTATGATTGGGCTGGACATCCCATGAGGAGAGACTTTCTCATGAGACTTCCAGCATGCTTGCTCCAGTCATGGGCAGAATTACAATGATGAAAAATCTTTCTTGTAGTATTTCATTTTTTTTGGTTCCGACCTTGACAGGGAATCAGAAGCCGGAGGAAAAATAACACAACCCCTTAATTAAATATTTCAGAATCTTATAAAAAGTTTAGTTTGATTTTTGCCTCTACAAATAACAAAAATTCAGTGTGGGTGGGTTTATTTTTATTTTGCAAATGATTCTCCTACCTGTACTTAAATGCAGCTCACTCACGCGGAGCTTGGTGGTTACAAATGTATGAGAGAGAGAAGGGCAAATCTTTAATATAGTAAGGAATTGTTTGTGCTCAATTTCTCCCCAACTTTGAGCTTGTTTAGGATAGGTTTCAATTAGAAAGTAGAGCCTTTTACAAGGTCAGACACATTTTTTCACCTTTCTTGCTTAGCCTTTTGTATGCAGTGAAGGTCTATTCTTCTCACTTTCATTCTGTTTCAATAGAACAAAGAGATTCAAGTAAATGCTTATTTAGTCTGGTATATGAAATTGTAGTAAGGCAAAAAAGCTGTCAAAACAAAACTGATACATATCTCCAAAGAATGAAGAAATTCAGGGAGCAAAAAGCTGTTGTGATGAGTTATAATGAATATCTGATGTATAATGTGCTTATTCTGCTGCTTAAATAGGTTTAAAAAAAACCAATGTCCATTGGAGCTACAAAAGAAGGCTTTAGATATATAGATTTAAAACACTTGCCTGGAGTTTTATGCAAAATAATGGAGGCTATTTATCTGCATAATGAACTGAGTTCTACATAATAGCTGTCAGTGCACTTAAAAATTAGATACTCTTGACTACATTCTTACATTTCTTTCATCGATGCATAGAACTGCTTTTGTAAACCACTTGGGCATTATATATTAGCAATAGTTGATATGCTGTATAAATATAGAACCTATTAAGGTTATTTGATTGCTGTCTCACATGTTGTAATACTCAGATAATGCCATATTTGCTAGGTTGACTGTACTTTTGGTTGCTTAATAATGACTACAATTGCATTTGCTCAAATGTGTTTTAATTATGGTTCCCAGTAGGCCAAACTGCAGTATCAAAATATAGCAGGCTTTCATGTTTTTTGTATAATGAGCAGAAGCAAAGTCTTTAGCACAAATGGATTACAATTCCCAATACTGGATGAAAATGCTTTAGAACTGCAGTATGCTTTCTTTTGTTTGACAACCTCTTGACCTTAGTGTTTTTCTAATCCTATTAATTCCTTTCTTCAGAAGTACAGAATACAGTATCTGTATCCCTGAGAGGACAGGACAAACTGACAAGATCCCTGGCTGCATTATGCTGTGTTGAGAGATTGTTTAAATCCTACATTTGTAATTCAGATGGCAATAAACAGTTTCTGAACAAAAGCTGATTAAAGAATTTAGTCAGAATTTTGTAGCACAAAGAAATTGCTTATTTAAGCAGAATAAAAAAGTTGATAGAGCTCACACGATTAAGGAAAAAAAGTAATGAATTCTTCAAGGTGCTGAATGCTCTGTATTGCACTTGTTAGCAGCAAGTGTTTTGCGTGCTCAGGACAAGCACCTCTCAGGAGGCAAGCAGCACTTAACAGAACTGGGCCCAAGGTAAATGACTTTTGATTCTAACAAGGAAAAAAGTCCTATTGTGAGAATTACTCTAGCAAACTACAAAGGACACTTTTCCAAGGTAATCACTGCACAAGTGATTGTGGAAAGGATTTGCTCCCTGCGGTTACCACTATGCACACTTTTAAACTCTGATGCTAATTGGAGATGGGCTCAAACCAAAAACACTAGATCCTTGAACTTTTTGTGAAGAGGGGCGGGGCTTGGAATTCAGACCTAGATCTATGCATTTTCAGCTGACCTCAATTTCTTTGATGGGATGTTTGAAATCCAGACCCAGGTGTGGGTCTGGACCATTTCTAATCTGTTATATATACCATTGTGTAAGTACATATTGTCCCATTCTCTTCTGGAGACTATTGAATGCAGTATATTTTTCCTGCATTCCCCAAGGCCTTCCCTTGCTTGCCAGTTGCCACCCATCTATAAGCTTTCTTAAAAAAGATCTTGGCCTTTCATATTGCATTTGTCTAATTTAGAATTACCCTTTGAAACACCCCAGTGGGATTCGTATTTTACTTCTGCTTTTACAATAAACCAAAAACTGAGCCTACTGTTACAATAATAAGTTTAACACTGGAGCCGTTCTATAAATTTTAAGCTAACAAGCTGGATGTACAATATTCTCAATGAGATATAAAAAAAAGCTAAATGAATAAAATGCAGCAAGACTGGTGACCTATATGGAGAAAAAAAGAGGGATGGGGACTACTGAATATAGTCACAGAACTACTATGTAAATATTACTTATTGGTCGATATTTATTTTGTACCCAAGAAGTATAATAAAATCTACTGACAGTATGGAATCAGTTTTCTTCAATAAGCCTTTTATTGATCTCAATTTATATTTTATTGGTTTTGTTATGGTGCCATTCATCCCAAACCACCCACCAGTAGGTAAAATACAACTGGCATTTAACAAAATACAAAAACACTAGCTAACATTTGGGAAGGAAGTGAAGAAGAATACAGCACCTAACTGTGAAGCTACAGGATGAATTTAGGTGGGTAAAGTATTAACTATTAAAACAGGAATTTGGTCAGGACAGCGAACGATTAGAAAAGTAACATAGGATCTTTAATGACTTCATAGGAGCAGGACTTTAGTTTTACATCTACATGTCTGATGCAATATGGGACTTGTATCTAAGGTACTTATATATATGGCTCCCATTACAACAGTATTTGAATACCTCCCAATCTTCAATACGTTTATCCTCACAACACTGCATGAGGTAGGGAAGACTATTTCCTATTTTACAGCTGGGGGAACTGAGGTACAGAGAAACTAAGTGCCTTGCCCATGGTCATATAGGAAGCATGTGGTAGAGCATGGAACTGACCCAAGTTTCTCAAATCCCAAGCTAGCACCTTTTAAGCACTGGGCCAAGCGCCCTCTCCTACCTCGATTTGCAGTATCAAACAGCTTCCTAGATCTGTGGCAAGGTATTACTGATTTCTTAATATTACTTGGGGACGAATTCTGGCACTCAAAGCAGTTCTGGTGACCTTAATAAGATTGACTTTCTGAGGTTTAACTCGGTGAACAGTTCTGGAGATATTTTCTCTTCAAAGCCCTTTGCAAACATTCATTAATCCTCACAACACCCCTATGCTACCCCTATGCAGCACATAGGCCCCCATGCCTTCACCACTCAGAAATTCCAGAAAGATTCCCTCCAAATTTGACCCCTAGGGATCCTGCTTATTTTTTGAGATGTAACAAAATTACAGCAGGAGGTGGCTTGGGTGCAAGATTTGAATGCAGCTTGTCAGTTATTTTTTTGTTTGTTATAGTGATCGCCCCAAACTAATACCGTGAAGTGACTGTAAAGCCAATGGCCAAGATTTTAAGAAGAAACTGGTGATATTGGGTGCCTCAGTTTTCAAGCCCTTTTTAAGGTGTCTCAAAATAAAGCAACAAAGGTACCCTAAATCACTAGTACTTCTGAAAATCTTGACCAATACAAGCCATTGCATAGTTTTAAAAAAAAAAAATCGTGGGCCAGATCCTCAACTAGTGTGAACTAATGTAGCAGTGTTAACTTCAGTACAATTATGCTGATTTATACCAGTTGAGGTTCTGGCCATTTAGTTCCTAAAAAGTCTCACCAAGGGGAGTTTGCTTGATGTTTAGATCCTTTTTTGTGCTTGGAGTGAGGTAATTCCAGTATCGTACTCTTTCTGTGAAGCTGACCTGCAGAAAGCACTGGTATCAAAGAGTTAATAGGCGACATTGAACATTTTGCAGCCATCTTTTTTGGCTCTGATAACAATGTCAAAGCTTTAGATCATTTTTAGCCTCCCATTAATAACTAGAATGTATTTATCCTGCCCCTAAATGTTTGACTATCATAAAAAGCAAACGTGGTAGTGAAAAGAGCATAACACACAGAACACATAAATCTCTAATCTGCTTTTGGCGATGAACATATTAAATGGCACTGAGGTCTTATACCTTGCATTGTCTGCTGCTGGCAGTGGTTATTTTAAGTTTAATAAGTACTGCTGGAAAAATAAATATGATTAAAATTAGTCATTATAGACGCAGGTATAATAGCTATACTGAAGAGAAGATTTATTGTAAATATGTGATACAAAACTGTAAAGCCAGAGTAATTTACAAGGTATTTTCCCTGAGAACTGATGTTTGCTTGATTATGATTTATTAGTTTAACTCTGTGGAAGTTAAGATATTTCATTCAAAAGAGAGCAATATAGTGTGAGTAGTACTGTTGGGTTTTGATTTGGATCCCACATATGCCTTGCGGTGCATAAGAAGCTGAAGCAATTGATATGAAGAGGCTGTATAATGACTGCCTATCTTAAATTATGCAGCGCTAGTATTCTCTCTCCTAGGATTTTGTGTGCATTTCAAGTAACTTGCCAACCGTGCAAAAGGAGAATGGGATGATTGGGGTGGGGTGGGTGGGAATAAAACATATTAAAAAGGAGGTGAAGAAAAGGTGGGGGGGGAAAGGGGAGAGGAAAGTGGCCCATGAAAATAGATCTGATATTTTGAGAAAAACTGATGTGCAAATTGACCATTTTAGAGATGGCTTTTACAGGTGTATGGCCACCATCAAGTGAGCCGATGACCACAGTCCAAATCCTGACACAAAACTCCCATCTAACTACAGTGGGAGTTTTGCATGCATAGGGTGAGCAATATTTAGCCCCCTAAGACTTATCACTTGGATCTTCAAAAGTCATTTTCATATTGCTGGGCTAGCTTTGAATAAGTCTCCAGTTAATTAGGAAGCCAATACTTCTATTTAACACTGAGCAGACATGTCTTTCCCCCCTCTTATTTAACACAGTTATTAATGATTGTGTAAGCAAAACACTATTGCCCTTATATTTCCTTCCCTCTCAAAACATCCAAGAGCTGTAATAATGGAGAACAGAATCTGATTCCTCACTTCTGTCTTCTTTTGGGGTTATCTCCCTTTAGGATTACTGTAGTGGTTGTGGCTGTTGTCTAGGAAAAGTTCTGTTCTTTTAGTGGAACAAAAGGTGGATTATCCTCATGGTGAGAAGACCCTATTTCCCAAGAGTTTTGACTACCACTTGCAGCACAGTATATAAAGGCAACAGCTTGTCAGGGTCAGAAATGGCTGCATCAGGAGCATTGGAATCTGCAGGCTGCACTAGGACAGTTTGACCTGCACATTTTCTGTGACTCCCATAGGTTCATGAATGCTTTTTACATGTGTCACAGATCCTAGTGAGTGCCCCTTCCTGGCCACCCACTAGGACTGCTCAGAGGGGAGCCTTTGTGTTGGGGTCCCTGGGGTCTGAATGGAGTCCAGCCACTGCCCCAATCTCGGGGTCCTTAGGCACACTCTCATGGTGCATGCCATCTATCTGGCACTGAGTGTTGGAACCTGTTGTTCAGCCATGTAGCCCCTCTGGTCACAGCACAGAGCCTTCAGAATCCCCAGTACTTAGCCACACCCGTCTCCCGGAACTCCACCAAAAGGTGTGAAGCTTCTGGTTTACAGTTTAACTCTCAGGGATATGCAGCGCACGTGCGCACACACATACACACACACACACTTGCATAATCTAACAACTTTATGCTCTTTACTTAACAGATAAAGCACAGCAGAGGACTGACCCTACAAAACAATAAAGTGTCCTCAAAGCAATGTCCCTCACCCTTCCCTTAGGAGTCTTTGGCAGGGCCGGCTCTAGGATTTTTGCCGCCCAAAGCAAAAACAATTTTGGCCGCCCCCCGTTCTTTAATTACCCCACCCCTGGCCCCGCCTCAACTCCGCCCCTTCCCCAAATCCCCAGCCCTGCCTCCTCCCCCCAGGCTCTCAAGCCTAGGAGGGAGGGACGGGGAGAAGCGGCGCCCGCGCCGCGGCCACTCGAAGTTTCCCCTCATCCCAGGTTTGAGAGCCTGGGAGGGAGGGGGAGACTCCGAGTGGCCGCGGCGCGGGCGCCGCTTCTCCCCCTCCCTCCCAGGCTCCCAAGCCTGGGAGGGAGGGGGAGCAGCGGCGCGCAAAACAGCCGCTTGGGATCTCCCCCTCCCTCCCAGGTTTGAGAGCCTGGGAGGGAGGGTGAGTAGCTGCGCACGAATCAGCTGTTTCGCGCACCCTGGCAGCAGTAGCAGAGGTGAGCTACGGCGGCCGGGGCACATTTTTAGGGGCGGCATTCTGGCGTCGGCCATGCCGCCCCTAAAAATGTGCCGCCCCAAGCACCAGCTTGTTTTGCTGGTGCCTAGAGCCGGCCCTGGTCTTTGGCGAACCATCTGGGTCCAGGAAAGCAGGCAGGCAAGGCATCCCCTCTTTATGCAGGCTGTTGCATGCTAGTTGGTCTCACTCTTTCATGCACCCCCTGACCCAGCTTTATGATATTGCTCTATCCTGCCTCACATTTCCTGCCCCATATGTTCCTTTGTTTTAAGTCCCTCCTAATCACCTGATCACTGTTGTCCTGGTGGGTTTCCATTACTCCCCAAGCCCCCGTCCCTTCAGGCAAGAGGAGGGAACGTCTTTTCCTAGCTAAAGCAAACCTATTGTCCCAATAGTAGACAGTCATTGAGTGCTGATCACTGACTGTTGTTTCTGACCTGGCAGAAACTTGACACAACTCTGCTAAGTCGGAGTGGATCCACATCCATATTGACTTTCTAGGACACCGTAATTTGATTATACAATTTGACTAAATCATCCACAATTCAGAAGGGGTACAGACAAAACCCCCAGTTCATCACAACATGGTACCCTGTAAAATGTCCATTCCTTTTTATGATATGAGCTTTATATAGTCAAAAAAGGTGTCACCCATATTCCTATACAAAGCACTAATTTAAAATAGTTTTCCCACATCTAATATAGAACATGAGGATGCAATCCTGCTCCCTTTGGAATCACTGGCAAAGCTTGCATTGAGTTAGTTGGGAGCAGATCAGGCCCTTCTATTGTATAGCATCTTTACAATGTGTTTTGTAGTGCAGCTTATATGAGAGTAGATGCTACAGCTGAGAGAGAGAGAGAGAGGGAGAGAACAGTGATAGACATGGGGGGAAATGAAATTTGAGAAGAAATAGCAAGTTAATGAGGTTCTGAGATAAGATATCTATTCCACGTGGCAGAAATACGAGAAGGCACTTGTTCCCAAAAGTTCTAAGACAGTGCTAGATGAGCAGAGGGAACTGTCAGAGAATTAGTAATACTTTGGCCAAATTCACTCTTGGTATACGCAGGCACAACTCCATTGAAATCAAGGGACCAGATTCACCGGTATGCTTTGTGTTGCTCAGGTGATGCAAACAGCCATCAACCTGGCTCATCTAATCAATTTATCTAGTGACTCAAAGCAGCTGGAGCATAGTGGTGACTCTGGGCAAAGATCTGCAGAGCAGACTGGAGAAAGCATGTGAAGGGTTTTAAAAACGTAGCAGCTAGTTTTGAACTGAATTCTCATATTCATTATTCTTTTGTAGATCTTCATAGCCATAGTGTAAGAAATTGTCACAAACTTTAAGGCATTAACCTTCATAGCACCCCTGTGAAGTCATAAACACATATTACACCCATTTTACAGATGGAAGCACTGAAACTGATAGAAGTTGTGATGTCTGGAATTACTTAGGATGTGTATGGCAGAGCTAAAAATACAGCCCAGATTGTCTGAATGCCAGGCCTTTGTCTTGAACACAAAACATCCATCCCTCCCTCAAAAGTCATTACATCTGTTGGCCCTGCCTGCCAAATGAATGAAGAACCAGAAATGTTGTTAGAAGACAGATTTTGCTTGTGGCTGCTCTTCCTTTTAATATGGGAGAAGATGGGAAGCAGCACTTCACATATGCTGGAGTCTGTAAAGGTGGGACTTGCTGAAGCCATTGCAAAAGAAGTTTCAATAGTGAAGATTAGCGGAGATGAAGGCATGTATCAGGATTTCAACACAAATCAGGTCAAAGCATTGTCATTAAAAAAAATGTTGCAGATTTAGGCACATGCAGCAAGGTACATGAGTATGTACGTAACTTTAAGCACACCAGTAGTCCCAATGAAGTTAATGGGACTATTCACATGCTTAGTTATATGCCATATTAATACATAGGAAGAGCTGGGAAGAAGAGCTAAGTTCAGGATCTTGGATAATGCCAACATTATGGACAATAGAGGTAAATTGGAATCTGAGCAGACAGTGGCAATAAAGTTGATTGAGAATGCAGTGAATTTTGGACATTCTTTCTGTAGAATACTCTTCCTGTAGTCTACTGTGTAATGAACAGGACTGCCTTTCCTTACCTGCCAAATCCATGAAGAGGGATAGAGATGATACACATGGTTTAAATGAAGACATTTACTGTAGGGCTGAGCTCAGCCGGTTACTGTAGATAGCATGATTTCTTCCAATGACAGGTATTCAAAAATTATGTGTTCTGAGCAAGTACTTACTAAAGAAGACTTGGTTGCAATAGGAATTTGTGAGTTATTAAAACACAATATGTATAAATCAATTATTCTAAAATACATTGACATTACCAACAGCCTTCTAGAAGCAGACCTACTGTATTGGACTCCCTTTGTGTATTATGACAACGTAAAACTTAACAATTTAAGTCTGGGTTATACGTGACTCCAATACGTGTTTGCTGTGGAACAAATTCAGAGAGAAATGGATTGTGAATCAATATACTTTTTGCGCTGCAGTCTTAAATTTATTTATTCTCAAGATCTTTCTCTCTATGTACTGTACATTTCTCAGGATTGTGACTATTGTGGAATAAAATGAGGTTGCAAACTTGAATAATTTTGTTTGGTGCGATTTGTAAGATGAATCACAGTTAACTTTGATTCAAGTGGCACATCTGCACCTCCCTACGCATCTCTGGGAGGTAAAGAGAAAACATCTTCCTTCCCACCTGTGAAACACAACACAAGGTACCTGACTTTTGATAAATTGTGGTGGTCATGGTGATTTTATTTATATATTTATATATATGTATAGCCTGTTGTTGAGCTAGCTGTATGTTGGATTTAAGGGCTCATCACCAGTACTGTAGGTATGTCAAAGTTCAATGAGCCCTTCATTACACCAAAATAAGAAATAATTTAATCTGCCATCATCCTGCTCGTCCACCTACCTTAGTTAGGACCTCAGAGCCTTCTCTAGTCTTGACTACTCTAATAATTTTTATCTTCAAATTTTGCCTCAACACTATGTATCCCCATACCCTATTATCTATAATAATTACCGGTATTTTAAACAAAACTGATCTTACTAAAGATCCTTGGGACATCTTGCTGAAAAGCCTCTAAAATACTACTCTGTGAGTAAGGACTACTCATGGACAAAGGTACCTCTCAATGCAAATAAAGGTGGAAGAATAAAGCCTTAAATAAGTAGACCTATGGCTGCAGGCTGCTTATGCTGGGACAGTGGGTAGTTACTCACAAACACAGCTAAGGTACATATCCGGGTCACTTGGCTATCTCAGAAACAGAGTTGTTTCAAGAACTGGAACATGTTAGTCAGCCCCACAGGCACAGTCCACTTCAGCACCCAAAGGAATTAAATCCATGTTCTATATCTGAGCAATATATTTTTTTTCTCTCTCAGCAAGACAGGCAGAACTTCCGTGAACTGGCACAGGAATCTCTGTATTTTTGTGTTAGCAAGCAGTTTATGCTTTGGGGCCCGTTAAAATTGTCTCCTTTTCTTTTCTCCTTTCCCAGTGTGGAGAGAGCATTGGTTGAAGGGGCAGTAGGATGAAGCATGAGGCTGAAAAAAGCTCTCTGTCAACCCTCCTCGTTCTGCTTCCTCCAGACTGTTCGCCTGTGTTGTTTTTCTTATGGCCCAATCTCCCACTTTGCTTGCTTTGGCTGAGGGAAATGGGAGGAGCAACAGCCTCCAAGAGCAGATAGATCCACTTTCAGCTGACACTTTTTCCTAGTACACAGGACTTCACTTCAACTCAGGATCTTTGATTTTAATGGTGCTGGGTGAGGTGCTCTCATCTTACTGTTGTGTGCAGTCTGCACAGATTCATGCTAGTGTTTAAGACTGTTCTCCATCTAGTGATCTATTCAATTCTTATACCATGCTCATCACTGGAGTATCTGAGCGTTAGTGTCAGTGTCTCTCACAGGAGTGAGACACATCCAAAGGGGAGTGACTTAGAAATTCAATGATATAATCACAAAAGTTGATGTGAAGATCTAATGGTGTTAAATAGTAATGTACATGTACTGTAAATTATACTAAAATAAATCAAAAGAACTTTTGAATTAAAAATGACAGCCCGACTAATGAACATTTTTGAAACAATTAAACCTGGAATTCTGTAATGGCCCTTTGATCAGCATCTACAGTGAATGACAGATTTTGCGTCTTCCAATAGTTTCTTTGCAAAGCATATTAAGAGCAAATTTGATAATCTTACATGTTTTATATGCTTAATCTTTTTACATTTAAAAAGGATTTCCCTTATCTTCATTTAATACAAGCTTTGGATAATTTAGCTCAATATAGTTTGACATTGCACATTTCCATGCTTTGGATCAATGATACAACTATCGAAGTCAACATGCAAATGAAGGAGGAAGGATAATTTACAGTCTTACTTTTAGCTGGTGCAGCATGATGGTGTATGTTGGGTGCAAAGAATAATGGAAGAATATACCTGATGGCTTAAGAAAATGAGAACAAAGCTGTCATTTTGTCTTTAAGAAATGGGAGGAGGTGTGAAATTCAACGAACTGATGCGCAGCAGTAAAACCCTGCTGGAGTGTGCGAAGTATGTGGAAAAGATTATGATTAGCTGAACTGATTGATACCTGAGCCCGCAAAGAAGCCTAGGTGGAGTCTGGATGTGGATGGAGAGAGAACACAGCATGCAGCAGAGTGCTGGGAACAGGATGTAGGTAGACAGTCAGCTTCACGGGATGTTTGAGTTCCAGAGCAGGCATATGGGCATAGAAATTGCAATACCAAATCAGAGCAGTAGTTTTCCTAGTCCAGTATCCTGTCTCTAACAGCAGAAAATGCTGCAGAGTAAGATATAGTAAAGATTTTGAAATTTAGTAGTGTTCAGTTTTGAAATAATTTGCCTATGAGTGAAGTTTTTTCCTAAATCCATCACTTAGTGCAGAGGCCCCCAAACTGTGGGGCACGCCCCCCCCAAGGGGAAGGCATGGAGGAATGTTTGTGGGGGTGTGGCGGAGCCTGGGTCAGTCCCCATAGGGGGCAGGGAGGGAGCACCACTGACCCCGGCTCCTGACCCCAGCTCACAACCCCAGACCCGCCCCTAGCCTCCGCTCCTGGTTGTGGCTTCTTTCCCGACCTCGCTCCTACTCACCCTCAGACACCCCCGCCGCTAGGGCCCCAGCCTTGGCGCCCTTACCCCTGTCCACATCCCCCCTCCCAGTCCTGGCTCTGAAGGGGGCACAGACAGGAGTAAGGGGGAGCGACCGTGAAAAGTTTGGCGACCACTGAGTTAGTGGTTGGCTTATGCCCTGAATTGTAGAATCATAGGACTGGAGGGGACCTTGAGAGGTCATCTAGTCCAGTCCCCTGCACTTATGGCAGGACTAAGTATTAACTAGACCATTCCTGACCAGGGCCGGCTCTGGCTTTTTGGCCGCCCCAAGCAAAACAAACTAACAAAAAAAAAAAAGGGGCGGCCAGAACGGGAAAGCAAAAAAAAAAAAAAAAACCTGCGGCGCAGCTGGAGCACGGGTGCAGGGGGACTGGCTAGCGGGGGGGAGGGGAAGGGAGCAGGCAGGAGAGAGAGAAGGGGGGCGGCCAGGGCTACAGCGGGGTGCTGCCATGCGTCCCCTTCCCCCGCGCGCTGCCTGCCGCCAGGGCTCCGCTCTGGTCAGTGGGGAGGGAAGGACGAGGACTGCCCTGCTGGGCTTGCTGCACGGCGCTCCTGTCCTCTGCGCCACCGCCCCCTACAGGGCGGCCGGAGCAGAACAACAAAAAAAAAAAAAGGCGGCCGTGCCGCCCTAGGATTGGGCGGAATGCTGCCTCGTTCAATCTGCCACCCCAAGCACCAGCTTGCTCGGCTGGTGCCTGGAGCCGGCCCTGTTCCGGACAGGTGTTTGTCTAACCTGCTCTTAAAAATTTCCAATGATGGAGATTCCACAACCTCCCTAGGCAATTTATTTCAGTGTGTAATCACCCTGACAGGAAGTTTTTTCCTAATGTCCAACCTAAACCGTCCTTTCTGCAATTTAAGCCCATTGCTTCTTGTCCTATCCTCAGAGATTAAGCAGAACAACTTTTCTTCTCCTTGTAACAACCTTTTATTACTTGAAAACTGTTATCTTGTCCCCCCTCAGTCTTCTCTTTTCCAGATTAAACAAACCCAATTTTTTTAATCTTCCCTCATAGGTCATGTTTTCTAGACCTTTAATCATTTTTGTTGCTCTTCTCTGGACTTTCTCCAATTTGTCCACATCCTTCCTGAAATGTGGCGCCCAGAACTGGACACAATACTCCAGTTGAGGCCTAATCAGTGCAGAGTAGAGCGGAAGAATTACTTTTCATGTCTTGCTTACAACACTCCTGCTAATACATCGCAGAATTATGTTCGCTTTTTTTGCAACAGTGTTACACTGTTGAGTCATATTTAGCTTGTGATCCACTATGACCCCCAGATCTCTTTCTGCAGTACTCCTTCCTAGGCAGTCATTTCCCATTTTGAATGTGTGCAACTGATTATTCCTTCCTAAGTGGAGTACTTTGCATTTGTCCATATTGAATTTCATCGTATTTACTTCAAAACATTTCTCCAGTTTGTCCAGGTCATTTTGAATTATAATCCTATCCTCCAAAGCACTTGCAACCCCTCCCAACTTGGTATGGTCTGCAAACTTTATAAGTGTACTCTCTATGCCATTATCTAAATCATTGATGAAAATATTGAACAGAATTTTCAGAATAAACACTTTTGTATGAGAAGGTCATGCAAGACAGTATCAAAATCTTTACTAAAATCAAGATATACCATGTCTACCACTTCCCCTCCATCCACAAGCTATCAGGTTGGTTTGACACAATTGGTTCTTGACAAATCCATGCTGACTGTTACCTTATTATCTTATTACATTATTATTTTCTAGATGTTTCCAAATTTATTGCTTAATTACTTGCTCCATTATCTTTCCGGGTGCAGAAGTTTAAACTGGCTGGTCTGTAATTCCCCAGGTTGTCTTATTTCCCTTTTTATAGATGGGCACTATATTTGCCCTTTTCCAGTCTTCTGGAATCTCTCCCATCTTCCATGACTTTTCAAAGATAATCGCTAGTGGCTCAGATATCTCCTCAGTCAGCTCCTTGAGTATTCTAGGATGCATTTCATCAGGCCCTGATGACTTGAAGAAATCTAACTTGTCTAAGTAATTTTTAACTTGTCCTTTCCCTATTTTAGCCTCTGATCCTAACTCAATTTCACTGGCATTCACTATGTTAGATGTTCAATCACCACCAACCTTCTTGGTGAAAACTGAAACAAAGAAGTCATTAAGCACCTCTGCCATTTCCAAATGTTCCTCCCCCCCCCCATTGAGTAATGGGCCTCCCCTGTCCTTGGTCTTCCTCTTGCTTCTAATTTATTTGTAGAATGTTTTCTTGTTACCCTTTATATCTTTAGCTAGTTTGATCTCGTTTTGTGCCTTGGCCTTTCTAATTTTGTCCCTACATATTTGTGTTGTTTATATTCATCCTTTGTAATTTGACCTAGTTTCCACTTTTTGTAGGACTCTTTTTTTTGAAAGATCATTGAAGATCTCCTGGACAAAATAGGGTGGTCTCTTGCTATACTTCTTATCTTTCCTATGCAGTAGGATAGTTTGCTCTTGTGCCCTTATAAATGTCTCTTTGAAAAACTGCCAACTGTTTTCAATTGTTTTTCCCCTTAGACTTGCTTCCCATGGGATCTTACCCACTAACTCCCTGTGTTTGCTAAAGTCTGCCTTCTTGAAATCCGTTGTCTTTATTTTGCTGTTCTCCCTCCTACCATTCCTTAGAATCACGAATTCTACCATTTCATGATCACTTTCACCCAACCTGCCTTCCACTTTCAAATTCTCAACCAGTTCCTCCCTATTTGTCAAAATCAATTCTAGCACAACCTCTCCCCTAGTAGCTTTCTCCACCTTCTGAAATTAAAAAAATGTCTCCAATACATTCCAAGAACTTGTTGGATAATCTCTGCCCTGCTGTGTTATTTTTCCAACAGATGTCTGAGTAGCTGAAGTCCCCCATCACCACCAAGTCCTGTACTTTGGATAATTGTTTAAAAAACACCTCATCTACCTCTTCTTCCTGGTTAGGTGGTCTGTAGTATTAGAGTTTAATACCCAGTATAACCATTTTTATCCTATCTAATATAGCAGTGGACAGTCTAATTTTTCTAATAAGGAAAATTAAGCCTTTTCAATGACCTCAGTGGAGCTACTCACATGGTATGGTGGAAAAATGTGGTCCCTACTACAGATGGCTGAAAAAGAGGAACCCTTTACAGTGAAAAATTGTGCTTTTTTTTTTTTTTTTTTTTTTTTTTTTTTTTTTTAATTATTCTGAACTGGGATTAATTGCCAAAACATTTATTTATTTATTTATTTATTGCAAAAAAAAAAAAAAAAAAGATTATTTAAAAAAAAAAAAAGCATTTTCAGGAGAACCTAAATAGACTTTTTTCAGCTTCCTGGCTGCCAATTGGAAGGCTTTAGTCAGTTTCATTTGTGAAATTGATGAGAGCCTTCCAATCCCCTGCAGTGGAAGGCCCAAGCACTCAGCCTGACCCGCAGCACTGGGAGCTAGAGAGGCAGAGAGCCTGGATGTCCAGGCTCTTTGTCTCTCCATCCCCTGGAGCTGAAAGGGAGGCTGAGTGCTCTGGCTGTTGGCTTTGCCATCCCTGGAGCTAGCGATCCAGGAAAGTTTTGTCAGTTTTACTGGCAGAAAGTGAAATTCACAAGAATATTCCAGGCAGGCAGCCAAAGAGTCACCAGTATGATTTTTCCCAATGGAAAATTGATTGGTTTTGCAAAAAGATCATTGTTGCCAGAATATTATTCTGATGGAAAGAATTACAACCAGCTCTAGTCCCTTGTAACAAGCTTTTAATAAATTTGGTAATTTGCCTATAAAATTACCTAACACTTAAATTGGAAAACAATTTCACCTTCTGTAGTTGATAGTTACAGATGTAGTCACCTCCCATCTACAGGGGAGAAGGATACCAAAAATGTATCATATATGAGAACTGTATAAAGAGCACAGTTGTTGCAGATATATAAAGGAAAGTAGATTTTTGCAGGAAATAGATAAACATTAGTAAAGTTAATAGAAATTGAAGGAAATAGAAAAAGGCTGGTTACTGTCAGAAGCCGCATTGACTCTGAGATGGACTATCCTTAATAAACTAGGTAGAATAGCTCTGAAACCATTCTAGGACTGTTATTTTCAGGCGTCTATAAAAATACGGTTCTCCCACTTCTTTAATGCTGTGTTAGAGCACCAAACTTTCTGACTACCATATAGGATCACTCCATATATGTTGTCTACTAGACTGTAAAGTATTTTAAAAGAACTTCCATCCAGCCTTTAAAGCCTCTACATTCAAATTTTTGCTTGTGCTATTTTTCATGGCCAGTTTTTTTTTGGGGGGGGGGGGGAGCATGAAAAGTTATGTATGAACACACATCACAACACCACCAAGAATATGGTTAGACGGTGAAGGTCTGTAGTGCTGAGTGTCCATGACTACAGTTTGTGCGTCTAAGGGTTCCACAGGATTGTTATTAATCTGGTGCAGCCAGGTTAATCGTGGGCCCCCATGTGGTCTCCACCAGTCCTGACTGGGCAGTGTTCCCCCCCCCCCCCAACTTCAAGTCTGATCTTCAGGGCTCGATGTGTGGGGATTTCGTTCCTGAAGTGGGCAACATGAAAAAAAAAAGGGCCAGCAGGTGGTGGCCAATGATGAGTTCAGTCCGCTCAAAGCCTTTTCTCAATGATAGATCCCCTCCCACATTTACTGATAAAGTCAAACCATCTTATACCCAGTAGTTGCTGCTGGAAATGCACAAAAAATGCCTGCAGCCTCCTTATGTCTTGTTTATGCAGTATCTGTGTTTCAAATCCATATGAGGATCGGAAGTACAGAAGTTTGATAAATCTGTACTTTTGTTTATAGTTCTTTGGCTCCAGATCCTATGCAGGTCCTTCATGGCAGAGGCTGCTAAGCCAATTCTTAGGATGTCTGGCTGGCCGCTCCCATTTGATGACCATTTACTGCCTAATAGATGAAGTCATACATTAATTCCACAGTTTGTATGGAAGCACAGATGTCTTGTGTCACAACTTTTGCGCCGACACTCTGAGTTGTTGTGTTTTGCACAAGAAACCCTTAGCCTAAGGGCAGCTGCTTCATGCTGGAAGCTCTCTACTGCAGCTTTGAGATCATTTGCATCCTGTCCAAAGAGGACAACATTATCTGCATAATCCAGGTTGGTAAAAGAGGTTGAACTGGTGGTTATACCAATATTTGCAGAGATATGTTCAAAGAGCCAGTCCACTGTGTGGGAGAACAGGGCTGAGGCCAAGACACATCAATGTTCCACCTCTGATCTAGAGCATAAAACCTGTCAGCCATATGGGTCTCCCAATGTACCCATGCCCCTGAGTCATTATGTAGATCTTGAATTAGTCTCAGGAAGATGTTGGGAACACCAATACTTCATAGAGCATTCCACAACGCAGCTCTATCAACAGAATCAAAGGTTGCCATTAGGTCTAAATTCATGATGGCTAAATTCATGATGGATCTCAGATAAAAGACAGAGAGCAAGTATAGCATCCATTGTGGATCACCTGGCTGTGAAGCCTGATTGCTCTGGCAGATGATGTTTCACAAGGGGAGGATAGAGCTGGGTGAGTAGGATATGTTTGAAGACTTTTCTAGGAACAGAAAGCAGAGTTATTGGCCTATAGGTACTGCACTCAGTTTATGGGCCTTTCCCTTTAGAGCAGGATAATGATTCCTTCCTTCCACTCGATTGGTATCTTTCCAGTAGTCCAAGCATGGACAAAAGGTTGGTGTAATACCACACTTATGGGCTCTGTGGAGCAACTGAGAAGTTTGGATGTTATGCTGTTGGGTATGGTAGTACACCCACTTTGCAGGTTCTTTATGGCAGAGTGAACCTCTTCCAACGTAGATGGATCTATACATGTTTTGGGTTCAGGTATTGTATCTACTGCTAAAGCATCCAGAACTGGACATGGAGTCACTTCAAGATGGTTAAGTATGAACTCATAATAATCTTTCCATCTTTGCAGGACTTCTTGGTTAAGCATGTTTTACCATCAGCCTTGTTTATTGGCACAGACCCTGTGCAAAGTCCTGTTTTGGATCAAAGTGATTGAATAGCTTTGAATCTAGGTCATAATTTATTAGATTGTATTCCCTCCTCTGAGTCTTTTGCCATGTTTTCATAAATGTGTGCACAAAATTATGATCCCATTTTTAGACATACTCCGATACTTTGAGGCAATCCACAGAAATGCTTCCAAATATATACACTTTGCAGATGTGGTCTCTAAAGGAAATATATATAATGCTTATATGCAGGATGCATGGGGTACCATCTTTGTTACAAGAGAGAGCTGAAAACTCTCTGCCAGAATTGACAGACCTGATCACTGCTGAGCAGAGTTAAACAGTAACTGA
This sequence comes from Chrysemys picta bellii, assembly GCF_011386835.1. NCBI lineage: Eukaryota > Metazoa > Chordata > Testudines > Emydidae > Chrysemys > Chrysemys picta. The sequence continues at coordinate 40,890,264 of NC_088791.1, forward strand.
CAGCCGCTGAGTAGAAAATTATAATAATGGAGAAAGCCAGGAGAAAATATATCTTTAAAGACTGCCAGATTCAGAGTTTTGTGATATGGAATGAAAACGTGAGTGTTTTGAAACATTCAAGTCTGGAGCATCACTGCCAGAATGGAATGGGGTTTTGTCAGGAAGATTGAACTAAACTGACATCAGTCACAGAACTGTTGGGCTCAAATATGTTACAACAACCAATCTGAGTGGAAACATGTTGCCAAATCCCTATGATGAGACTCAACAAGAAAACAAACATGGATTACACAGAAAAGCTGCCAACTCTTGAAAAATGCCTTGTGTGAAGAAAGTCACTAGTTAGGGAACAGAAATCTTCTGTCCTCAGTGGTCTCAGTCATGCACTTTTAACAGAAGGGAAAAGTTTTCAATATTCAGGCTTTTACCAAGAACGACTCTGAAGCTGTGGTTCTGTACTAGAGGAGGGTAAACAATATGCAACAAATCTATTCAGTGAATTTACCCTTATTTCGGCGGACAAATTATCCACAAACAGGTTCCGATGTTTATGAATTTGTTGGGTATTCATAATTGGTCAATCAATATTTGGTAAAAATAATTTCCAGCCAAGGGATTTCTCAAAAACTGTCTCTCAGCTATTATTTGCTATCCATCAGATTTTACATATGATGTTCGTTTCAGCTAGATCCTTCTCTGTTTCGTTTAATAGCTTCTTTTCTGCATGCATCTGATGAAGTGGGTTTTAGCCCACGAAAGCTTATGCTCAAATAAATGCGTCAGTCTCTAAGGTGCCACAAGTATTCCTCGTTCTTTTTGCTGATGCAGATTAACACGGCTACCCCTCTGAAACTTTTCTGTGGCTCTGTCCAGCTGGTACTCTCCCTCATCATATACAGCAAACAATGCACATATTTCAGATATGGACTGAATCCAGTGGCTTTGATTTTAAATCTCACTCTTACTGCCTATTTGCCAGGGCCCAGCTCAAAATTCCAAGCAGAGACATGCAACTCAGAAAGAAGTGCACCAGCAGCATCCCAGTGGTAATTAAGAATGGGGAGGACCCTGTGTGAAAGTCTCTAGCACTTTGGCCTCGACGGTGCTGCCCTCTTTCCTGGAGGACTGAGCTGAAGCTAGGGGCTGCTCAGATGGTGGATGGATATCTGTAGGACACTATTGTTATATCTTCCAATACAGATCCGTACTCTATTAGCAGCTCAAGAAGGGTCTATGGCTGGTTTTATTTCACATAGTTTTGTAATGCAGGCTGTACTCCCCATATCTTTCCCCACACATAAGGGTTTACTCAGTGGTTCAGGAGCCAAATTAGCTATCAGCATTACCCAAAAGTATATAGTACTATATATTCATTTTAAACAGAATGACAGGAAATATTTAGGTTATTATATGTTATATAAATATATATAATATATATTCTCACAGCAAAATGACTGATCAAGTATTATTATTTTATCCACTACAATTAGTTAATAACATAGTAAAAGCATCCTGATTGGTTAATAACTTCGATTGGTTAATAATTAAACCACACAGTGCTTTATTATCATGTGCTGCAAAGAGCCACAGGAGACACATTAAAAAGCCATTTGCGAGCCTCAGTCTGAGTATCACTGCTCCAAACACTTCTTTAGCATAGCATATATTATTGTCTCCAACAGGCATACCTGCCAGTCCATAGGCAATGGGGAGTGGTTGTGGTTCATTAGAATGAATGAACACCTGACTCCATCAATAACTGAATGCCAAATCATATGATTAGCAGTGACAGAGAAGATCACAATAACATAGAAGATGGGTTAAAGGAGGAGGTTAACATAGACCACTGATAACTTCAAAAGCCAAAATATGTTTCTTGGTGAAAACCTGCCAGTTTTATTTACGTTGGGTTATAGTCACCCCTGTGCCAGGGGCCACCACAAGCCTGTGATCCATTTATGTCTTCAGGAAGAGGGGTCACGTGACTAAAGTGGTGTGTAGATGTTATGTTGGTCCTTTGCACAGGGGTGAAATAAAGAATCCAGGCTGCCTTTCTCCTGGAGACCATTTATTTGTGTTAGATCCCTTTGTGTCAGTGGTGGGCAACCTGCGGCCCGCAGGACGCACGTGGCCCATCAGGGTAATCCGCTGGCAGGCCGCCAGTTTGTTTACATTTGCATGGCCGCCTGCAGCTCCCAGGGCTGCTGTTCGCCATTCCCGGCCAATGGGAGCTGCAGGAAGCAGCAGCCAGCATGTCTCTATGGCTCACGCTACTTCCTGCAGCTCCCATTGGCCAGGTGAACTGTGGCCACTGGGAGCTGTGGGCGGCTGTGCAAATGTAAACAAACTGGTGGCCCACTAGCGGATGACCTTGATGGCCATGTGTGGCCCACGGGCCGCAGGTTGCCCACCACTGCTCTGTGTACATGATCTAAAAAAAGGTGGGCGAGAATAATCTCCTCTGCTCCTGCTTTTGCTCATTTTTAATTTTGAAAAATGCTGTCTCCTGGTCCTCTGTGATGGCCTGATTCCCCCCTTGCCCTTCCAGCTTCCAACCCACAAAGAGCTCTCAAAATGGTCACAAGAGCGCTTCAAATGAGAATACTCTTGAATATTATTTCACGTGAGCGTGCGTGCATGTTCGACTGTTGGAAAGTGCCCTTGTATGTTGAACTGGTTTCAAAAATGGGAAAGGAATTTTGTGTGTGTTTTGTTTGCCTCAATGTTCAAAATTTGGATGGGATTTCAAGGAAAATTTTTCTAAATTTAGAACATTTCCACTAACTTGACCTGAAGATAAAAGAAATTTCTAACTCAAATGTTCCTGAGTAAGGAAGCAAAGAAAAAGTCACCGATATCAACAAACTGATAAGGCAAGTTTTAGCTGCAAGTGTATTGGTGAATGCCCTTGTGCAGTACTCATCTCTCTCTACTGTGCATTGTACAGATTTGTTGGCATTATGGTATGGAACTACTTGAACAAGCAAAGGGAGAAAGTTATGTAGAATTTTTTGAGAACAAGGTGACTCAGTCCAACTAATATTTTTTTCCACTTCAAAATCTGACAGTGATTAAGGTTAAGGCATTGCAAACAAATGCATAATATTTCAAATAGTAATATTTTAGTTTGAAATGCTAAGCAATTGGTGAAGGTTTTATTTTAGGACCAGTGCTTTATTTGTGCATTATTCAGAACATTGAAAGCTCTGGCTGTTTTTATTTCTTTTGTTATCTTCATTTTTCATCTCCACCCCCTAACTTCATCTAGTAAGGTAGGATAGACTTTTATTACTGTTTGCAACATGGAACTTCTTTCTCATGAGTCCACTGTGCTAATCATATTTCTTTATTCAATGTATTATACATGGCAAATTGAAGTACCTTATTATTTCTTCCATTACCTCTGTGCCAAGGTTGAATGGATAATATGTTTGTAGAATTAATAATGCTGAAAACAGGTACATATCTGCAGGGGTGCTGGAACAATTTGTATAGTGTGTGGAGTGCTGAGAGCCATTGAACCAAAATGTAAACCCTATAGATGATGGAAACCACTTCAAGCTAGGGGGTGCAGTTGCACCCCCAGTTCCAGCACCTATGCAGATCAGCATTTTTTTGTGTTGATAATGAGCAGAATGTGCATGCTCCATGTATAATAGACCTCTGTGTAGTATAATTTGATATTTTTTTTAAATAAGAATGTTTAATAAGTGTTATGTATAACAGAAAGGGAGAGATGTCAAATTATTGTAACCAGCCGAGCAACCTGGTAGTATGGATGGAGAATAGTCCCAGCAGTTCGGATTATGAGGGTGTGAATAGCAGTGCATAACAAAGTCTGTGTGAATGCTGTGGGTGGCAGCCAAAAGCTCCCAGTTCACATTAATGTAATGCTCTTCAAACAGACTCATAGACTCATAGACTTTAAGGTCAGAAGGGACCATTATGATCATCTATTCTGACCTCCCGCATGATGCAGGCCACAAAGCCGTCCCAATCCTTTCCCTTGACTCTGCTGTTGAAGTCCCCAAATCCTGTGGTTTAGAGACTTCAAGTAGCAGAGAATCCTCCAGCTAGCGACTCCCGCCCCATGCTGCGGAGGAAGGTGAAAAACCTCCAGGGCCTCTGCCAATCTACCCTGGAGGAAAATTCCTTCCTGACCCCAAATATAGAACCCCGAGCATGTAGGCAAGACTCTCCAGCCAAACCCTCATTGGCCATTGATACTATTTACCAGCGATGGCACACTGTTCATTTGACCAAAATCATGTTATCCCATTAAACCATTCCCTCCATAAACTTATCTAGTTTAATCTTAAAACCAGACAGGTCCTTCGCCCCCACCGTTTCCTTCGGAAGGCTGTTCCAATATTTCACCCCTCTGACGGTCAGAAACCTTCGTCTAATTTCAAGCCTAAACTTCCCCACGGCCAGTTTATATCCATTCGTTCTCATGTCCACATTAGTACTGAGCTGAAATAATTCCTCTCCCTCCCTGGTATTTATTCCTCTAATATATTTAAAGAGAGCAATCATATCCCCCCTCAGCCTTCGTTTGGTTAGGCTAAACAACCCGAGCTCCTCGAGTCTCCTTTCATACGACAGGCTTTCCATTCCTCTGATCATCCTAGTGGCCCTTCTCTGTACCCGTTCAAGTTTGAGTTCATCTTTTTTAAACATCGGAGACCAGAACTGCACACAGTACTCCAAATGAGGTCTCACCAGTGCCTTGTACAACGGAAGCAGCACCTCCTTATCCCTACTAGATATACCTCGCCTAATGCATCCCAAGACCGCATTGGCTTTTTTCACCGCCACGTCACATTGTCGACTCATAGTCATCCTGCGGTCTACCAGGACTCCAAGGTCTTTCTCCTCCTCCGTTACTTCTAACTGATGCGTCCCCATCTTGTAACTAAAATTCTTGTTAGTCATCCCTAAATGCATCACCTTACACTTTTCACTATTAAATTTCATCCTATTTCTGTTACTCCAATTTACAAGGTCATTCAAGTCTCCCTGAAGAATATCCCGATCCTCCTCCGAATTGGCAATACCTCCCAACTTTGTGTCATCCGCAAACTTTATCAGCCCACTCCTACAATTGGTTCCGAGGTCAGTAATAAATAGATTAAATAAAATCGGTCCCAAAACCGAACCTTGAGGAACTCCACTGGTGACCTCCCTCCAACCTGACAGTTCACCTTTCAGTACGACCCGCTGCAATCTCCCCATTAACCAGTTCCTTATCCACCTCTGGATTTTTATATTGATCCCTATCCTTTCCAATTTAACCAATAATTGCTCGTGCGGTACAGTATCAAATGCTTTACTGAAATCAAGGTATATTAGGTCCACTGCATTTCCCTTATCTAATAAGTCTGTTACTTTCTCAAAGAATGAGATCAGATTGGTTTGGCACGATCTGCCCTTGGTAAAACCATGTTGTAATTTATCGCAATTGCCATTGACCTCAAGGTCCGTAACTACTTTCTCCTTCAGAATTTTCTCCAGGACCTTGCACACTACAGATGTTAAACTGACAGGCCTGTAGTTACCCGGGTCACTTTTTTCCCCTTTCTTGAAAATAGGAACAACATTAGCTATTCTCCAGTCTAACGGTACCACCCCCGAGTTTAAAGATTCATTAAAAATTATCACTAAGGGGCCTGCTATTTCTCGCGCCAGTTCCTTCAATATTCTTGGATGAAGATCATCCGGCCCGCCCGACTTAGTCCCGTTAAGTTGTTCAAGTTTGGTTTCTACCTCGGATACGGTAACCCCCCCTCCTGTATCCCCCTCTGTCACGCTGCCAATATTCCTAATCCCTTCATTGGCCTCATTGAACACCGATGCAAAGTATTCGTTTAGATATTGTGCCATGGCTAGATTATCCTTAATCTCCACTCCAGCTATAGTCTTCAGCGGTCCCACTTCTTCTTTCTTTGCTTTCTTCCTATTTATATGGCTATAAAACCTCTTACTATTGCTTTTAATTCCCCTCGCAAGGTCCAACTCTACACTCCTTTTGGCCTTTCTCACTCCATCTCTACATGCTCTGACCTCAATAAGGTAAGTTTCCTTACTGATCCCTCCCCTCTTCCACTCTTTGTACGCTTTCTGTTTTTTCCTAATCGCCCCTTTGAGACGGTCGCTCATCCAGCTCGGTCTAAATCTCTTGCTTACTAACCGTTTTTCCTTTTTTGGGATATAGGCCTCCGACAGCTCCTGCAGCTTTAACTTAAAATAATCCCAGGCATCTTCTGCCTTTAGATCCATTAATATGTTTGCCCAATCCACTTCCCTTACCAGTCCTCTTAATTTATTAAAATTAGCCTTTTTAAAATTGTAAACCCTAGTCTTTGAATTAATTCTGTTACTCCTTCCATTTAGTTTAAACCGAATTAGCTCATGATCACTGGAGCCAAGGTTGTCCCCTACAACCACTTCCTCAACGAGGTCCTCATTACTCACCAAAACCAAATCCAAAATGGCCTCCCCCCTCGTCGGTTCAGCTACTACTTGATGAAGGAATTGATCAGCAAGCACATCTAGGAACATCTGAGCCCTATTATTGCTACTAGCGTTTGTTCCCCAATCTATATCTGGGAAGTTAAAGTCCCCCATAATTACACAGTTCCTATTAGTATTTACTTCCCTAAACACATTAAATAGTTCTTTATCCATATCCTGGGTAGATCCCGGCAGTCTATAGCACACCCCAAGCACTATCCCAGGGGAGGCTCTAGCAGTTCTTTTACCCAGTGTGAGTATCGCCCAGACGGACTCCGTCTTATCCATTCCATCAGTTATTATTTGTTTACAGCTTACCTCATTATTGACATACAATGCCACCCCCCCACCTTTACCTTTATTCCGGTCGTTCCTAAACAGCACATACCCTTCCATACCTGTACTCCAGTCATGACTGCCGTTCCACCACGTTTCAGTTATTCCTACGATATCCGGTTTCATTTCCCGGACCAGGAGCTCCAATTCCTCCATTTTGTTACCTAGGCTTCTCGCATTGGTGTATAAACATCCTAATGTATGCCGTTTAGCCTGTCTCCCATTAGTTATGCAATTTGTTACGGACCCCTTACTGTTCATCCCCCCTCTCCTTCTTATGTCCAATCCCATCCCCCCGGTTATATCTCTTCTTATCTCATCACTCACCCTTTCAATGTTGGAATCTGGCATGGAGATTAATTGTACATCTCCCAACCGTCTCCCCCACAGGACTACATTAGTGCAAAATAGGAATCTTTTAGTTTATGCCCATAGAGTCCACACAGGGGAGTTACAGTGCAGCACTCTGGTGTGCACTGCTATTCACACCTCTGTAGTCCAAACTGCAGGGCAGTGTAGACATAGGCCTTGTCTACATTATGGGGGTAAGTCGACCTAAATTACGCAACTCCAGCTACGTGAATAATGTAGCTGGAGTCGTTGTAACTTAGGTCAACTTACTGTGGTGTCTACACCATGCTGCGTCAACAGGAGATGCTCTGCCATCAACTTACCTTGCACTTCTAGATCTGGTGGAGTACCGTAGTCAATGGGAAAGCAATCTGCAGTTGATTTAATGGGTCTTCACTAGACCTGCCAAATCAACCCCCCGGTGAATCAATCGTAGCAGTGTTGATCCCTGGTAAGTATAGACCTGCACATAGCCTTAGAGACACCAAATCTGCTCACAAACTTTATTCTCTGAACCAAAAGTCATAACAAAGCCATGCAGGCTTTTCTTAAAACTGCAGTGATGATGAAGCCTGCTCCAATTTGATTGTTTTTAAAATTATGGTTAGGCTTCAGTAGGATTATTTAGGTGAATGCCTCCTTTACCCACTCAGTAACTCATTCCTCTTTTTTGCTGTTGTATTATGAAAGAAGTATTGCTATTTCTTAATATCATTAAATTCTCAGATAGTGCCTAGAAATATGAAGAAATGAAGCAATACACAAGGTTTAGTTTTATTCTCTTCATATTTTATAACTCAAAGTGGGAAGAAGTGGGCAGAGGAAAATTCACTAACATATTTAGATTCAAGGGGTTATTACCCAAATTTTCAGCTCAGAAAGTATTGTAAACTGAAGTAAAGTATAGCCTGGTGTTCACACTTCAAAAAATTGGAAAGTGTTCAGAAAAGAGCTTAAAGAATGATCTGAAGGCTGGAAAACCTGCTTTACAGTGAGCAACTAAAGCAATTTGATCTATTGAGTTAATCCAAGAAAGAGTAAAGAGGTGATTTGATCACAGTCTACAAGTAACTATGTGGGGAATAGATTTCTGAGAGTAGATTGCTCTTTAATCTAGAAGAAAAAGGTATAATAAGATCCAATGGTTGGAACCTGAAGCTAGAAAAATTCAAACTAGAAATAAAGAACAAATTTTTAACAGTGAGGATTATTAACCATTGGAACATCTTATGTAGGAATGTGGTGGACTATCTATCCCTTGAAGTTTTTATCATGGCTGGGTATCTTTCTAAAATATATGCTTATAACTGAAATAGAAGTTATGGGTTCGATGCAGAAATTATTGGGTGAGGCTTTTTGCCCTGTGCTGTTTTATAGGACTGATTGGAAAATAGAATTTCCATTGCACAGAAAATTCTGACCTTACAGAAAAAAATTGTTCCAATTCAAAATGAAAACTGACATTTCATAATTTTCTGCGAAATGAAAATTTCTCCAAAATGTCATTTGAGATACTTGAAATGTTTTGTTTAGATAATGTCAAATTGTTTCATTCTGATAATGTCAAAATGTTTAGTTTTGATAATTTTGAAACATAATATAATATGAAGTGTGTATATAAATATATCAATATTTTTAATAGAATATAAAAGTCTAAACACAATGAATCAAAATAATAAAGACAAATTGAAACATTTTTACCTAAGTGAAACCTTTCAGCGTTGTTGAAACAAAACAAGAAAGTCAACCATTTTTTTGCTGTTTTCCATTTTTTTTTAAATCAACACATTTTTATGAAAGATTTCAGTATCCGTGAAACTGCATTTTCCAAGGAAAATTTCTGTCAAAAACTCTTCACCCAGCTCTAGTTATGCAGGAGGTCAGGTTATCTGATCACAGTACTCCTATATGGTCTTAAAATCTATGTTTAATAAATTCACAGAGAACCACACTTATGGCTTAAATGTTAGCACTGCTGGAGATAAATATGACATTCAAGAGCAATTAGGGCTTGATCCCGTCTGACAATAACATCAGTGAAAGCAGATTGGATCTTTTGGGTACTAGCCTGTAAGTGAGCATACTAGGAATGTTACTTGGAGAAACCATATACTGGCAGCAGTTGGCCCCACATGAAATGTTTTACAGCAGACCTTGGAACTACTCTATGTGAAATTTGTCTAGCCTGGTAACAGATTTCATTACAAATTCAAATTAAATCCAGGGTTGTGAAAGAATTTTGCAATCAATGGTGGATTTTCTTTATGATTAGGTATGATGATTTGGAGTCAAAATCATGCAAAGTTTTGTTTTTGTATGATTTTGACAAAAAATCAGATGAAACTGAGTTGTTTTTACTGAGTTTTACTTTGAGTTTTGGAGTGGCGTTTGAACTCCAAATGTAACTCAACAGTGCAAACACAAACCTATATTTATTGAAATGAAAGGAAATGTTTATGTGCACAAAACCAAACCATCCATTTTAACCTAATTCAAATATTGACACGAAGCATTTTAAACTGCATCAATCCTTGCTTGGACAATTTTTTAAATGACTTGCTGAGATTGAATTGCTTGGATAAGAAGATACATAAAGAAAATCCTTGCCAGTTAGTAGTCTGGAAGATGGTAATGGGCAGAAGAGATTTTTTTTTTTAAATTCCTATAAACCAATGATTTCTTTTAATTAGGGCTCTTAATCACGATTAATTGCATGATTAAAAAATTAATCATGATTAATCACACTGTTAAACAATAATAGAATACCATTTATTTAAATATTTTTGAATGTTTTCTACGTTTTCAAATATATTGATTTTAATTACAATAAAGAATATAAAGTGTACAGTGCTCACATTATATTTATTTTTTATTACAAATATTTGCACTGTAAAAAAACAAAAGAAATAGTCACCTAATACACGTACTGCAGTGCAATCTCTTTATCATGAAAGTTGAACTTACAAATGTAGAATTATGTACAAAAAAAACCCTGCATTCAAAAATAAAACAGTGTAAAACTTTAGATACTACAAGTCTACTCAGTCCTTCTTCAGCCAATCACTCAGACAAACAAGTTTGGTTACAATTTGCTGGAGATAATGCTGCCCGCTTCTTGTTTACAATGTTACCTGAAAGTGAGAACAGGCGTTCGCAAGGCACTATTGTAACTGGCGTCGCAAGATACTTACGTGCGAGATGCGCTTAAGTTTCATATGTCCTTCAGAATGGAGAGAGGTAAATAGTGGTGTCCCGCAGGGATCTGTACTGGGCCTAGTCCTATTTAACATATTCATAAACTACCTGGAACAAGAGGTTACCCGTGAGGTGGCAAAATTTGCAGAGGATACAAAACTACTCAAGAGAGTTAAGTCCCAGGTAGACTGTGAAGAGCTACAAAAGGATCTCACAAAACTGGGTGACTGGGCAACAAAATGGCAGATGAAATTTAATGTTGATAAATGCAAAGTAATGCACATTGGAAAACATAATCCTAACTATACACATACAATGATGGGGTCTAAATTAGCTGTTACCACTCAAGAAAGATCTTGGCGTCATTGTGGATAGTTCTCTGAAATCATCCACTCATTGTGCAGTGGCAGTAAAAAAGCGAACAGAATGTTGGGAATCATCAAGAAAGGGATAGATAATAAGACAGAAAATATCATATTGCCGCTATATAAATCCATGGTATGCCCACACCTTGAATACTGCATGCAGATATGGTTGCCCCATCTCAAAAAAGATGTATTGGAATTGGAAAAAGTTCAGAAAAGGGCAACAAAAATTATTAGCGATATAGAACGGCTTCCATATGAGGAGAGATTAATAAGACTGGGACTTTTCAGCTTGGAAAAGAGGTGACTAAGGGGGGATATGATAGAGGTCTATAAAATCATGAGTGGTATAGAGAAAGTAAATAAGGAAGTGTTATTTACTCCTTCTCATAATACAAGAACAAGGGGCCACCAAATGAAATTAATAGGTAGCAGTTTTAAAACAAACACAAGAAAGTATTTTTTCATGCAACACACTGTCAACCTCTGGAACTCCTTGCCAGAGGGTGTTGTGAAGGCCAATACTATAATGGGGTTCAAAAGGGAGCTAGATGGATTCATAGAAGATAGGTCCATCAATGGCTATTAGCCAGGATGGGCGGGAATGGTGTCCCTAGCCTCTGATTGCCAGAAGGTGGGATTGGGTAACAGGGCATGGATCACTTGATGATAACCTGTCTGTTCATTCCCTTGGGGCACCTGCCATTGGCCACTGTCAGAGGACAGGATACTGGGCTTGATGGATCTTTGGTCTGACCCAGTATGGCCATTCTTATGTTCATGCTTCAACCAGCATTCCAGAGGACAGGCGTCCATGCTGATGATGGGTTCTGCTCGATAACGATCTAAAGCAGAGCAGACTGACGCATGTTCATTTTCATCATCTGAATCAGATGCCACCAGCAGAAGTCTGATTTTCTTTTTGGTGGTTTGGGTTCTGTAGTTTCTGCATCGGAGTGTTGTTCTTTTAAGACTTCTGAAAGCATGCTCCAAACCTTGTCCTTCTCAGATTTTAGAAGGCACTTCAGATTCTTAAACCTTGGGTCGAGTGCTGTAGCTATTTTTAGAAATCTCACATTGGTACCTTCTTTGCGTTTTGTCTAATCTGCTGTGAAAGTGTTCTTAAAACAAAACGTGCTGGGTCATCATCTGAGACTGCTATAACATGAAATATATGGCAGAATGTGAGTAAAACAGAACATGAGACATACAATTCTCCTCCAAGGAGTTCAGTCCCAAATTTAATTAATGCATTATATTTTTAACGAGCATCATCAGCATGGGAAGCATGTCGTCTGGAATGGTGGTTGAAGCATGAAGGGACATATGAATCTTTAGCGCATCTGGCACATAAATACCTTGCAACACCGGCTACAAAAGTGCCATGTGAATGCCTGTTCTCACTTTCAGGTGACTTGGTAAATAAGAAGCAAGACGCAGCATCTCCCATAAATGTAAACAAACTTGTTTGTCTTAGAAATTAGCTGAACAAGAAGTAGGACTGAGTGGACTTGTAGGTGCTAACATTTTACATTGTTTTGTTTTTGAGTGCAGTTATGTAACAAAAAAAATCTACGTTTCTAAGTTACATTTTCACGATAAGGAGATTGCAGTACAGTACTTGTATGAGGTGAACTGAAAAATACTATTTCTTTTATCATTTTGACAGTGCAAATATTTGTAATCAAAAATAATAATATAAAGTGAGCTGTAGACTTTGTATTCTGTGTTGTAATAGAAAACAGTATATTTGAAAATGTAGAAAAACATCCAAAATATTTAATACATTTCACTTGGTATTCTATTGTTTAATAGTGCCATGAATCACGATTAATTTTTTATCACAATTAATTTTTTTGAGTTACTCACGTGAGTTAACTGCAATTAAGCAACAGCCCTACTTTTAATATTTCACCACTAGTGACTCCAGCAATGCACACCTGAAGCCAGATGGAGACACAGGGTCTGATCTTGGATTATTGCATGCCAGAAATGACTGGCTGAGAACTGAACACAGTGAGATAGAGGGGGCTTTTTTGCTATATTTTAAACCCACTATAAGCAATGCATCTGTTACAGTCCTGTTATTTCGATAAGGGCAGAAGCAAGGCCATGGGGACTGAGTGCTCGGTGCTTGGAGTCTCTGGTGGTTATTACCTAAAGGAAGCCACAGGCTGTGAAAAACAGGCCAAACAGATTCAAAATAACAAGAAAGTTATTTTTGTTAAAAGCATCAGAAAAAACAGCTCTGGATGACTGAAAAAAATACAAAATACAACAGGCAATTTGAGGCCAGTCTCTGACCATCACAACAGCAAGAGGAAGCATGCAGGGGAAAATGGGTCACCAAGGAGCCATTGATAACACACAGTCTAGAGACTTTAAGAAAGCAACAAAGCTCTCATCTGTAACTGATTAATTATTAAAAATAAAATAAAGGGCGGGGGTGGAAATGAAACTTAAAAAAAAAATGTTAAACCAAAGATTCCTGCAGGGGATGGATTAGCTTAGAGGAGGGAAGGAGTACATTTTTATAACTAAAGGCTTTGAGCAAAATCCAGACATTTCCGAAGTAGGGGAAACCACATGCAAACAGCTCTAGGAATGCTAGAAGCCCCTGTGTCAGGCCTATGATACCAATTGTGCATGTTCTATCAGCCAGAGGCCTCTCAATTAGCTAGTGTGTATGCTGAGGAATGTACAGTAGCCAACGGAGGTGGCAGGATACTGATCCCATGTGACAGGGATACATTCACCTTTTGCAACCTAGTCCCATGTCATATGAGGAGGCCAGATAATAAAGAACAGTGTCAGAAATAAATGAAATGGAGCATGTAGAGTCACCTGCTCTGATCGCCTCTATACTTGGAGATGATGGATTTAAAAAAAAAACAACAGGCTTGGAAATGATTTTTTTCCTCACCTGGACTATGTTCTCTGTAATAGATTAAATCAAAACCCTGGATCTGAATTCCCTGAAACTTTGGGAAAGTTTTGATCCAGATCTGATTTTTATAACTTAGACACATCTCTTCTAATAATCATAAAAGTGTGGGGAGGGGGGAGGAGTGGAAAAGAAAGGGCCTGATCTTTACACAGTTGAACAATGATTTAAATTAAGAATAAGATGATTCATACATTTCCAAAGGCCTTATTTTGATCTGATTTGATTCTATCAGGTTTGAGCCCAATACATTTTGTAAACCTTTTAAATGTAGGGGAATTAGAAATCCCTGCTGTCCACAACTTCCCTACCCCCTAAAAACAAACTAAATAAACCACATTCTCCCTGCTTTACTAAAAAATTACCAGTGTCCAATAAGAAAGTGGTACCACAAATAGTGGCGTTGTCCCTTTATTTACACACTATATTCAAGAACAACATATTCTCCAATTTCCAAATCTACTAGCAGTAGAAAGTGCCACCTATCCTGAGGAAGAGACATTCAGATCAGCTATTATGTCTACAAAAAACAACGTGACTCATAAAAATTGCAATAAATGAATAGCAATTGTAACTGAAAATGAATTGCAATCAGAATCTATTGGCCACAGACCATGCCTGAGTTTGGCATAGCCTCCTGTGTCCACTATAGTCCAGCTATGTAGATATTGCAGACCCTGATTCATAGTTGTTGGGAAAATTCCATGCCCACAACCTTGCAACCCTTTGAAAAACCCATTTGTTCAGTCTTTTGGCAGGTTGTGATATTCACCCATTCATAAGTATTCTTACTACAGATGAGCTCTTCTCTCAGCCTCTCACTTCCAGGACTATAAAAGCTGGCTTTCATTTTCACAAATAGCAGTGAAGAGTCAAAGCAAGAATGAAAAATGTGTTGCTTTTTTTGCAAACCTGCAAAAATGAGATTTTTCATTAGTTTCACTTATGGTGATAAAATCCCTTGAAGTTATTTCTCTTCCGGTGCGGGGGCGGATGACGATGCTGGGCACACTTTTCAATACTGCTGCTGCAGAAACTTTTGCTATTCAAAATAAAAGTACAAAGAAAATCACTTCCCTTTTCTTCATGTTATATTAGAGCTTGATTCTGCTCACAAGTCAATGGCCAATTGCCTTTTATGGGAGCAAGGCTGAGCCTTTACTTCCCCCCCCTCCTTTCTTTAAATGTTAGGTTTAAAACTGGTTTTGCCTATTATTTTATATCTAGATAGACCGATAACTACAGCTATAGATATCTATTTTTCTGGTTTCTTATTCACACCTATCAGAAATGTGGATGCTCTTTAATGACTACATGCAATTTAAGCAAATACATTTTTAAACATTTCCAATACCACAAGCCATAAAATAGTATGGAAAAGCTGATAAGTCATCCTTAAAAGACCATCTACTGAAACAACGAGAGAGAGTAATTGACACAAGCTTTGACCTCTCTGTTGTTGTTAGCCACGAGTAGGGGAGCTAATGACTTCATGTACGTATTGAACACTCTACCATTCAGCTATTAAAGATTTCTGCAAAAGAATACTTGCATTTTCACTAAACCCCAGTAACTTGATGTAGGTCTAAACATGCCCCCCTTTCTGGCTTTTAATAGATCACAACAAAATCTCATATCATCCATCAAAACACAATATGTTTTAGTATATTGGACACTGAGTGCTGCTTGAAGCTTTCAAAGCAAAGTATTATAAATTATTAAATGTTTTTCTTTCTATTACCTACATCAAAGAACATTGCCATGATGGACTGCAGAATCAGCTAATGTTGTAGCTGTCTGCTGGGGTACTGTGCAGGAATTTGTGGGAATGATAAGCCACAAGATTTTTGATTTTAAAAGAAGCTAAACACTTACTTTGAAAAATAAACCTGTGAACTTTAATCTTTAGTTTGTAAATTTATCCATCTAGACTTGAACAACTGCAAATTTAAATTACAATAGAAAATGGTTGGGGTTAGCGAAGATAGATACAAACAGCTGATTTTTAGCCAAGTGGTTGCAACTTAAATGACCATAAGACAATTCCTAAAGGTACCCTGTCTTGGTAGCAGTGAAAGCAGTAGAATAACTGCTACCCTGAACTGTCACTTGCCTGCCCTCCTTCCAATATTCAAATTCTAAGCATCCTCACTGTCCAAGATCTGAACAGCCTGCTTAAACTGAAGGCCTTCAACGTAGGGTGACCATATTTCCCTATGTTAAATATGGGATACCTGGTAAAATTACTCATATTCAAGTGAGTTCAACAGCCATCTATCAGAACTATGCAGTACAAACATTCAAATTAACATCAAGTTGACTGAGCCCCGGTTAAAAAGAAATACTGCAGAATTGGATTATTTTTATTTACCTTATTTTTAAGGCTCACAAAGGGAGGGGTGACACCCCCCCACCCCTCCCACGCATGGGAAGAGGTGACACACACACATACACCTCTCTCACATGAGGGGTGACTGACTGAACTGACCCTCCCTGCCCAGTGTTCTCTGCCCTTCATGCCTTTTTGGGCCCCCAGGACGGATCCGCCTCTCTTGGTACCTGGGGCCGCGTCTTCCTGAGGCAACATGTGGGTGGGGCTGTGCCACATAGGGTCACATGCTCCCCCTCCCAAGATTCCTGCCAGGGTTCACCCCAAAATGTGGTCAGTAGCAGGCTTTCGACACTGTGCAGGAGGAAAGGGACAGGAGCTGCTTCCGGACGCGGGGGTGGGGGGGGGTGGGGGGAGGAGGGGAGAGGGAGGGATGACCTGGCCTGTGTTTTTGCAGAGCTCATCTCTTCTTCTCCCGCCTCCTCCCCCACACCTGTGGCTGGAAGCAGCTTGTCCCTTCCTGCCTGCACAGCTAACACCTCCAGGCTGCTGCTGGCCACCTACATAACCCAGCTGCCTCCTGTCCCCCGGCTACAGCGCGGGCAGGAAGGGGTTAAGCCCTAAGGATGCATTTTGCACCAGGGCCCAGGGAACCTGACTGCAGGGGCTTCAGCGAACCTGGCCAGAGAGGTGGCTCAGGAGGGGAGGGTGCCTAGGGAATGGAGCATCCCCGTGCTCCCTGGGGGAAGGACCCAGGGACGGGGTGAGGGAGGTGGGAGAAGACGGTGCTAAGCCCCTGCCCCAGGGGCTTCTGTGGAGCCTACAGGTTCGGGACATAAACAGGCTGGAAATTGCTTCCCCCCTCGGCCACTCCACCAGAGCTTAGCTGAGGGGCGGAGAAGCTTCCCTGTGCCAGCACTGTGGGGGGCTTATACAGGGCTTGGCTCCTCCTGGCTAGCACCCTGAGCCGGAGGGTCTTTGGCTTTCCTGGGGCACCGGCCCAGCCAGAAGCAGTGGGGGAAGGAAGGAGCCTGCCGGCCTGGCTGTTGGTGAGCTGAGCACTCCGACCGGGGGCTGTTTCTCCGCACAGTGCTGGGAGTGGGATGCGCCCCATCTGGGGGGAGGGGGGCGAGAAAAAGGGGAGATATGGAGGAGCAGCAGGGCTGTGTGTGTGTGTGTGTGTTTGTGAGAGAGAGAGGTGGCAAAGCAGGGAGAGGACAGCACGAGGGGGAGAACGTAAAGGGCTGATGGGCGGGCTGCAGAGGCAACACATAACTGACCGCTGCCTGTCACCTGCCTGCACTCACCAGCCACCGCAGCTCATAGTGCGCAGCCAGTGCCAGCTGGAAATGGGACGAGGGGCAGGGCCCTGCTGGCCGAGAGCCAACATGCAGCGGGGGCTGCGCTGACAGACCAGCAGGGGGAGCGGTTGGCCCCAAGCACTGCATCTTTGCCCTGATATCAGCTTTGCACACCCACCCCCATCGTCGACCACTGGACCCCCCCACTCACCGCTGGTGGGTGAGTGGCTGGTGGAACTTACCACTATTGATTGGGAGGGGGACGTGGGGCAGGGAGACATCAAATACGGGACAATTTGTTTGTTTTTAAGAAAGAGTCAGGACACCTGCAGGAGGGCTTAAATAGGGGACTATCCCTTTAAAAACGGGATGTCTGGTCTCCCTACTTCAAGGATCCATGCAGTCCAAGATCATTGCATAGGGTAACACTGAGCCTTGCTGTAACAGCTTGGTTGTTCCTGCAGGTCTGACTCTGTTTGACCTAAAAAATAGGTACGTGTGTAATTTTGCAGGGAAGTGGATATGGTCCATTGCCTCGCATCTGAAGGGCTGTAGAAAAATAATTGTATATATTAAAAATATGGGTTTTTTAACAGAAATTAAGGCAAACCTCTGCCCAATAATATAATCCCCAAGAGCAACTGAGAACATCTGGGTTCAGTTCCTGGCTCTGCTGTGGACTTCTTATCTGACTGTGGGAGAGTCATTTAATCTCTGTGTCACAATTCCTCATTTGGATAACGGGGATGATAATCCTTAATTTCTCCTATCTTTTTTTAGTCTCTGTAAATCACCATCCCGCTACCTCTCAGCAGGCATATTCTGTGCCTACATGCAATCCTATTGACTTCATTTTGCCCCAAATCTTCACCATTCAATGAAATCTAGTGAAAAGCCTTCAGCATAAGGGACCAGTTGTCTTAGAAAATGGTGTCTGGCTGAAGCCTATTCTGAGTCCCTGCTGCCAGTTCCTCAATTTGGAACAAGGACTTTGGAATTTGACTTTATATATTTATGAAGAGTTACCTGGAAACTATCCATACATATGTATTAAGAATTTATTGGCTTCTTTTGTCTACTTCTATGCAGATTCTATGATCTGTAAATTATTTTAGAAATAAACAGGAGTAATTGAGAGCAATTGAGGGCAAAAGATGGCCATACAAGGGTAGGATTGCCCTTAATAATGCTTCTGTTATTTTCTAGTGAGTCTGTAAGAAACAATATGGATTACTGCAAAGCTGTTGTGAAAAAACTGTGTGCCATAAGTGATGATTGAGGGATAAGACAAATGCCTCTATTTTCTGAGAAACGAAGTTATGTCAAAGCAAGTACAGATCTTGATCTATGCTTTTTCATTTTTACAGTGTTACTGTTGACTGTATAAATGGGAAAATAAAATAGTTTAAAAAGCTAAGTAGTTTTGAGCTGGGTGGTTGTGGTCCCAAAACTGAATAAACTTGAACT
Organism: Chrysemys picta bellii; assembly: GCF_011386835.1. NCBI lineage: Eukaryota > Metazoa > Chordata > Testudines > Emydidae > Chrysemys > Chrysemys picta. The sequence goes on from NC_088791.1 coordinate 40,909,065, forward strand.
TCAGGACTATATTCTGCCACCCTACCTGAAGCAATAGTTTACTCCCATTGATCTCAATGCTGTTGGTCTAAAGCATGCAGTGCTTAGGTACTGCTCAGAATGGTAGAAATTTGTGTCCCTTAGTTAGCCATTCAGCTTGTTCCCTGTGTCCTGTTTATTTTTGGAGTCACAAGTTTACAACAGTGTCTGCTATTATTTTCTAAATACCCACTTAGTATCACTTCCACCAACATCCACTTCTATTTGCTTGAATATTTGTTTACAGTGAGAATTCCACCTTGTGAATTGTCCATGAGAGGTAAAATAAGTATTTACCATTCTAACACACCATAAGATTAACCTCCAAAATGAAATAGGCATTGTACTACCATTTTATCAGAGTTTTGCCTTGTTATAGAAGCACAAAGGAAGGCAAAAGCTATTGATCCCAAGTATTGGTGTTATCTTCTAAATCTACAGTACTCAGTATCTCATGAACATGCATTGCCGGCTTGATATCATGTTTCCCACAGCTTTTATACATAGTGCCTGTAAACTGGCCAAGTCTGGCACTGAACAATTTCCTTAGGACATGATTTTTCATCACAACAAACAAAACAACTAAACAATGCATTGTCTGTAAACCCAGGTCTAACTGTATCCTGTGTTTAAAAGCACACAGATTATCAGCTGTTAAGTGAAAGACAAAACGAGATAGTAATTATCACTTACATAGCACTGTTCAAACATTAACCAGCTATAATCTTCACAACTAGAGCTGGTCGGAAATTCTCCAACACAACAGTTTCTTCAAAAAGTGCCAATTCATTGAACCCAAAATGTTTTTGAACAATTTGGACTCAACAGTCCCTGCGAGGATCCCTGCCTGGTTCCCTACCATTTCCCCAGGCAGGCGTCTGGACAGCCCAGGTTTCTAGAGTCCTAGGCTCCAGGGCAGACCTGTCATGTGGACTGCCCCAGGCCAGGGGCCATGGGAGCCATGGACCCCTGCCCGTAGTTGAGGCTCACAGGACTTCTGGGCTCCCTCATGCTAATTTGGGAGATTTTCAGGCTTGCTGGCTCCTTAGACTGCCTGAGTCTCTAGGCTTCCAGACTCCCTAGGTTGCCAGACTGGGGAGCCAGCTGGCCACCCTTGGTAAGGCTGGAATCCCTGGTAGCTGCAAAGTGAAATTGACATGATTCTTGTCAGTTTCACGGCTGCCCATCTCTCAGGAACAGTGAGTGGTTCAGCTTCTGCCAGAGATCATGGGGAGTATATTTTGTTTCAGAAACCCCATGTTTTGGTGTTTCTGAAGTGAACTTTTTTGGAATCTCCACTTTGCAGGAAATTTCAAAATTTGCAAAATAAATAAATAAATAAAAATAAAAAAAATTGCTGAAACCAGAAAGTAAAAATTTCCTGTGAACTGGAAATTCTGAGTTTCAGTCAGCTCTACTCACAACAACCTCTCTGGGTAGTTAAGTATTATCCCCATTTTACAGATAGGGAAACTGAGAAAGAGAGACTACATGGGTGGATAGAGGCATCTCGTCTCTCTCTTCAAGGGACCACAGGGACGGCTCCTTCTCATACTTCCATGGAGGCACATAATGCACCAAGGATGAGTCATGATTTCTGCTGTACAAACTGTGTGCATCTGTATAGGTCTATCAGTGAAACCTATATAAAGCCCACTTGTATAGCAACGTCATTGACCATTTTAACAACACTGGTTTTAAAATCAGAAGATGATTAGAAGACGGGAAATGTTAATTTATTAGACGTTGGGTTTCATAGAATCCTAGAATATGAGGGTTGGAAGGGACCTCAGGAGGTCATCTAATCCAACCCCCTGCTCAAAGCAGGACCAATTCCCAACTAAATCATCCCAGCCAGGGCTTTGTCAAGCCTGACCTTAAAAACCTCTAAGGAAGGAGATTCCACCACCTCCCTAGGTAACCCATTCCAGTGCTTCACCACCCTCCTAGTGAAAAAGTTTTTCCTAATATCCAACCTAAACCTCCCCAACTGCAACTTGAGACCATTACTCCTTGTTCTGTCATCAGGTACCACTGAGAACAGTCTAGATCCATCCTCTTTGGAACCCCCTTTCAGGTAGTTGAAAGCAGCTATCAAATCCCCCCTCATTCTTCTCTTCTGCAGACTAAACAATCCCAGTTCCCTCAGCCTCTCCTCATAAGTCATGTGTTCCAGCCCCCTAATCAGTTTTGTTGCCCTCCGCTGGACTCTTTCCAATTTTTCCACATCTTTCCACATCTTTCTTGTAGTGTGGGGCCCAAAACTGGACATAGTACTCCAGATGAGGCCTCACCAATGTCGAATAGAGGGGAACGATCACGTCCCTTGATCTGCTGGCAATGCCCCTACTTATACAGCCCAAAATGCCATTAGCCTTCTTGGCATCAAGGGCACACTGTTGACTCATATCCAGTTTCTCGTCCACTGTGACCCCTAGGTCCCTTTCTGCAGAACTGCTGCCTAGCCACTCGGTCCCTAGTTTGTAGCAGCGCATGGGATTCTTCCGTCCTAAGTCAGGACTCTGCACTTGTCCTTGTTGAACCTCATCAGATTTCTTTTGGCCCAATCCTCTAATTTGTGTAGGTCCCTCTGTATCCTATCCCTACCCTCCAGCGTATCTACCACTCCTCCCAGTTTAGTGTCATCTGCAAACTTGCTGAGAGTGCAGTCCACGCCATCCTCCAGATCATTAATGAAGATATTGAACAAAACCGGCCCCAGGACCGACCCCGGGGCACTCCACTTGAAGGCAATTAGGTAGTCAGGCATGACTTGCCCTTTGTGAATCCATGCTGACTGTTCCTGATCACTTTCCTCTCCTCTAAGTGCTTCAGAATTGATTCCCTGAGGACCTGCTCTTGAGGTTTAGTGCTCTTTATTTATAAATGAAATATTCTGAACATAGTATGTATTGTTCGTTTATTATATATTAATATTATGAAAGGAGAGAGAGAGAGAAATATCAGTAGTAATGTTTTAGCAAATTTTAGGCTCCAGCTGAACTGTGGTTTGTATCCAGGGCCCTCGTTCTTCAAACACTCACACAGTTGCATAACTTCAAACACCCAAGCAGCCCTATGGACTTTAATTTACTACTCATGGGAGTACAGTCAAGCACACGTGCAAAGATTGCGAGATAGGGGACTAGATTTGAAAATATGTGTGAAAATTTTGAGAAATTTTGTTTTTGATTTGACCTGAAACAGTTTTTTCCAGAATTGCCAGCAAACCCAAATCTGTTATGCACCCAGTTGTATTTACAGCCAACTACAGTATATCAAGAGGCATCACAGTTTTGTTCTAAGAAAACCATTACCAAGGCCATATTGTAAATCATATTTGTCATAGTATGTTGTAAATTTAATTAAAATATAACTCCATCTCTCTCTAGAGAAGTGAGAATTTCTGTGCAGGAGGAATTCTTGGGTAAAGAGAGTGCTTAAACATAAGGATATACAAGTAAGCAGACTGTGTCATGAAAGAAACATGATTTGTATGCCTTGCATAAAGGCCTCTTCCTGAGTATGGCAGGCAGTAATTGTAACTGTTCAGCTTTTCTTCACAAATGCTTTTAATAAATACAAGATGGGAAGAGAAGTCATTGGTTTAGACATTTTAGGTAGCAGCTATGTAACTCATAATAGTTAGTGAATGGGAGAGGAAGGCCCAGATCCACAAAGGTATTTAGGTTTCAATTGAAATCAATGGAAGAGAGGCGCCTAAATAGCTTTATGGATCTGGGCTTGTAAGTGACCAAGTTGCTCACATGCTCATAAGAGCTATTATAATTCACTGACCATACTGATAGTTCTCACAGATTGTAGTTTGGCATTTCTTTATTCAGTTATCAGTCCTGCACTGAAAGCCTCTAGGGTGGTTCCATTGACTTCATTGGGGCTCTGCTTGGATTCCCCTGTGCGGTTCTCATTGCAGGATTGAGGCATAAATATGCATGTCTGAAATGACTCCTTGTGCTAGTTAGATAATTTGCTCCTTCAGCTTTTTCCTCAACAATAGCAGAAACCAGTTTAGAATCCGATCCTAAAGGGGGTGAGCACCTGCAACTCAATTTCAGGGTCTAGTTTCTGTCTGGCAACTGTTGGTTAGGAAAAACTAAGAGACTTGTGCATTTTAATAATTGTAGTTTGAATTCTTGTCTAGGGCACATGCAGGCCTGAGTAGGCATTCTTTAGCTTTCTGAGCATGTGCTTATCTAAGTCTAAGGAAATCAAATAAGTAAACTTCCATTTGACATCAATAGGACTTGTGGACACTCAGTGCAGACTGCCTTACATGAAATCACCCCAAGAGTCTGGCAATTCGTCCATTAACAGATTGATATGTTCAGATTTTCATAATTAAAGGATACTAAAAACATAACAAAACATAAGAAACACACAAAAATACTACATTGATCTAATGTTGTTTTGGACTTAAATGAATGAAGTGTGGATATTTGCCTTTTAGGATCAAATCTGCAATACCTATACACAATTGGGTGTCACCTTAATGTTTTTCTGTTATGCTTTAGGAACTGGAGATTTGATCATTAACTATAAATTCATATGCTGTTACTTGTTTGCCACAACAGTATAAGTAATAAATAGATATGGATATACACAAAATGTTTTATATGTCAGAAAATAGCTTGCAGAAATCATTATAAATGTAACAATAAGGCTGAAGTGCATTTTGTTTTGTTCCTAATAGATCTTCAGTGTAGAGATGTTAAGTTGCACAGTGCAGTCAGGATTGAATTTAATGCTATAATGATGGAAAGGTGTTTTTGCTACACCATTTGGACTCCAGGAAAATAACTTTTCAGCTACTGTAGTTTTTCATTCCTTGATATCCATTCCATGTAGATGGCAATATGCAGTATATAATATATATGCATTTGTAATATTTGAGGTTGCATTTCATGTAGAGAGAATGTTTTTTTCCTAAGAGCCACTGCATCAGTAGAAAGGCTTCAAAATTATACTCAAGAAATTTATGAAGTAACAAATTATTATTATTTTATGTCATTTTTCATTCCCATGTCTGGATGACTTTGGCTACTGTTGAGAGCTTAATGTTCTTTTTCAAGCCTTTACTTTTTTTAAACCAGAGAACTGTTATTACTTAAATTACAAACATTTACAGTACATCTGTTCAATATTTCTTTTAGCATTCATTGTCAGGTGTGCAAATCTGTTAACTCAGAAATAGCTTAGAATGAGGGATTATTTTCTGATTGTATGTTAGAATAGGTTATCTTATTTTTAGAAATATTGGCCAAACATTTTCATAGCATCATGTCATTTATACCACCATTGGATCATCATAAATACCTGGTAGATGTTAGGATCACCTAATATTTGTTCTCCCTTGTTGTTACTGACAAAATAGCAGTCTTTTGTGGAGAACCTGGTTACTAATACAGCTATGAGAGAAAAAATTGTTGCCAGCAAAAATGGTACCATCCGAATGGAAACAAATAGAATAAATTGTAAATTATTACATCTTTACCCTCTTTACAGAAGGAAAACAAAAACAACAACCCCAAACCTATTTCTAACACAAACATTGTTTTTGCAGCAAAATGGAAGGTGTTTTCACTTGCAAAAATGTGTTTTTGTTTTAATGTGAAATAGAGAAAAGTTGAAAGCAAAACACGGTGTTTTGCTTTCACCAAACTGGTGAAATTATGATTGTTGTCATAAAGAAGTCCGTGACCAGTGATGAACAAGGTGACATTTTTGTCCTTGACCAAATCCACTGATTTTCATAAGAACTTTTATTTTTATTCATGACAATTGATTGTTTCATACTGCGTTAGCTGCTAGTGACTTGCTTAAATCCTGACGCTGCACTGTGATCTACCTGAGTGGAGAACAGTTGAGGTTAATGGGATAGTGGTATATGGTCCAAATACAAATCTGGATCCTGTATTTCAGCAAAAAACACCATGTTATAACCTATTTTTAAGGTTTAAAAATTATTCTTTAAAACTCCCTAACATGAGAAAACCTTAGGTGTCACTGTTGGGATCCTGCACTTCTTCAGATTACATTACTCCTGGACTGTATCACCTTCACAATGAAGTGTTTCAGAAGATCTAGGACTGGAGTGAAGGCTATTAGGGAGCTTGTTCTTAAGGAGAAAGTAATTACGGTAAATAATATTTTAAAAACCCCAACAAAAATATAAGGCCTGAAAACCCCGAGGTACAATGATTTGGTGCCCTTCCTGACTAAGTGTGCCATAAGACAGGCTCTCAGTGAATTTCTTGCCTAGTATTCTCAAAATGTATATAACCATGGTGTCTTAAAATTCCACCTGTGCTGCAGAGAGTTTCCAAAACTGCAGGATTTATTCCATTGGATAACGTTGAGTTTAAGGATCCTTTCCTGTAGAACAGTTAAAATGTAAAGGGTCTAATTAGCTCCAATTCCTGCTTCTGTCACGGAAAAAAACATAAATAATGCCTCTGAGTTTGTGTTTATTCAGCGATTAGTAATTTAGACTTTTTATTGACAACCCAGATGGTTAAATGATTAAGACAACTTAATTAAAAATGCTGTAATAGCAATTGGAAAAATTCAGTGTATGGTTCCCATGAAAGGATTACAAGTTTGCTATCTCATTCCTCTAACCACAATATTTACTGTTAATCATTGTCCTGCTTACCCACCACTGGAAAAGAAGTTTTGAAGGCAGGTTAACTGTCAACCCACAGGTATTTTCTAGGCTAAATGTAATCCTGTGACAAAATGACGAGCCAAATTCTCAAGAGGTGTAAATCACTGCTATGCCAATTTACCCCAGTTGAGGATCTGGCCTGATATTTCTTTTAAGTTTTGGATACAGTGAATGACAAACACATAGGTAACTTGCACCAGGTGTCATCATGTTTAAGCTTTGAGTTGCATGGAATCATTGCTGATTTTTGCAAGTGGTTAGAAGAGTTAGACACTGCCTCTGGACACGATAATTTTTTTGGCTGAACTGTTTCCTCCAATCAAACTGGTATCTTGTTTTCCTTGTCTGTTTTGCCATAGGTTTATTAAGTTAAGTATTAATAAATTAGTTCAGAGTTTCACCTCAATTAATTAGTTTTGCTTTTTTTGTGTGTGTGCGCGCGCATGCAGGTGGCGTTTGCATCGCTCAGTCGCTAAAAATCCCCCGTGAACCAAGACTGGGAGAATTTGACAAGATCATCAAGCGCTTGTTGGAAACTCCTAATGCTCGAGCAGTGATCATGTTTGCAAACGAGGATGATATTAGGTGCTTGTTTTCTTAATTTTTTATGTTGAAGAAGTCACCTCTTTGCAGAAAGTCCCTTTCTGGGAGCCCGTGTCTGATTTCCTAACAGATTTCAGATTTCAATCTAATGTAAGGTTGCTATTATGCCGTATGCTATGCCACTGCTCCACAGAGACCCCAAAACTTCTTAGTTACTAAGCATGAAAATGCTGTATATTGTAACTTGAGGACTGAAAGAGATGAAACATGTAAGAATGATAGACAGAATAATATGTTTAAGGGTAAGGATGAGGCAAATTAATATTTACCGTACTGTAGCTTGAGTGCTGAACTCTGTCTTTTGAGAAATATGCTTTAGACTGTCAGAACAATTGACTAATTGGTTAAAGACAGGCTATTTATGTATAGCCAGAACCAATGCTGCAGGGGGACTCTAGTCAGTAACATTTCTTGGTAAATGCGTTATATCTAATTAGTTGTTTGTTTATTTGCAGGCGAATATTAGAAGCAGCCAAAAAAACTAATCAAACTGGACATTTTCTTTGGATTGGCTCAGATAGTTGGGGGTCAAAAATTTCACCTGTTTACCAACAGGAAGAGATTGCAGAAGGAGCAGTCACCATTCTGCCCAAAAGAGCTTCCATCGATGGTAAGAACTTATAGTAATGACACAAAAGACACACTTTAAGATTTATATTTAGTTGATGAGAATCTCCCATTTACTTCATGCGGTATTGAATGCAATGCAGACCTCCATGGGAATTGAGGGCACTTGGCACCTTGCAAGATTGGGCCTTTACAGTATATTGATGTTGAACTGGAGAGTTTATTGACCACCTGCATTGCATTTTCTTCAGCTATAGTATTTCACAGCAGCATTATCAATTTGGTTTCATCAAATAATTGCTATAGCAATTTCAAGAAATTTTTTTCTAAAACAAATATTAATAGCAAATGTAGTTATTTTTATTTCCCAAATACCACTTCATTCTTTTAAAAAATCTGTATTCAGGTAGTTTATATCACAAGATATGCATTGCATTCTTGTTATGCAATCCAAACAGATCCACCAAAAACTTATAAATATATTCTTCTGCATCCTGTGTCATTATTTTTATGTTTTTTAAAAAAATTTGTTTAATTTTAGGATTCGATAGATATTTTCGGAGCCGTACCCTTGCTAATAATCGAAGAAATGTGTGGTTTGCAGAATTTTGGGAGGAGAATTTTGGATGCAAGTTAGGATCACATGGAAAAAGAAACAGCAATATCAAGAAATGCACAGGTAACACACTAGAATAAAAAATTTTCTTCAAATTCTTTGTAATCCATTACAGGACAGACTGGTAAGAAACTTGCTTGGTCCCTTGAGTGGTTGCTTTCATTGTATTCTTATACCAATCTCATTCCACCTTGAAATATAAATTCTAATACCTTCTTGTCTATACTGGAGTCTGCAAACTCTTATTAGGGTGTTGCTTTAGTCACATGTTTGTTAGCCAGCCTTATAACATGTCTCACTTTAAGAGAGCACCATATCTTTTACCCTGTGGAACTTACAAGATTTGAAGACTGCACCAGCAGCGATTGCTACACCTGCAAAGAAAATGTGATGAGTTTCAGCAAAGGCAAAAGGAGGCCTGTTGGGGAGCAAAAGGGGGTATTTAATTTATCTAAAGATGGTTCAGGTTTGGGTAAATATTTGAACTGAAGTTCAGACTGGGTCTTATTTTTCACTGAACTACTGTTTCAAATATATACTGTTTCAAACAATATATATTTGTCTACCTATGCTCTTAATGAAAATGAAGACAAAACTGATGTTCTTTTCGCGCTTGACACATGTAAGCTATGAGTAAGATTACTTGTCTTATTCACTCTTGGTCAGATCCTGAAGTCCTTACTCAGTTTATATACTGTGTTTAAGGACTGAGTAAGAACTGAATAAAAAGCTCCCTGTGGGAAGGAAATGGTCATTCTCGGATATACTCTTGTGAACACTGAACAAAAAACTTGATGCATCTAGTGCATGATTCTAATTTTAACCAGGGACTATTAGCTCAGGTGTCCCAGCTCATCACATTTATGAATTTGAAGCACCACAAGTTGGTCTCTGAGATGCACAGGATACAGGCTATCCATGTTTTTATAAATCCAAATGGAAACAAATTGGGAGCCAGTGCAGTTTATGGAGCACAATTGTAATGTGCTCCATGTGTAAATTATTGCTACAGTACCCCTCACATTCTGCATTCTAACAGAATTGCTCTTTTTTTAAATTAATGGAGATATCCTATCTCCTAGAACTGGAAGGGACCTTGAAAGGTCATCAAGTCCAGCCCCCTGCCTTCACTAGCAGGACCAAATACTGATTTTGCCCCAGCTCCCTAAGTGGCCCCCTCAAGGATTGAACTCACAAGTCTGGATTTAGCAGGCCAATGCTCAAACCACTGAGCTATCCCTCCCCCTCCTAAGCAAAAGGTGGAATGAAGTATCCTTGGACACCAATATTGTCTACGCATCCTGAAACAGACAAAGATCTAACAGGGCCCCTAGACTATGGACATTTTTAGTTATAACTCCTGGTTATACATATCAAGGGGCAGAAATCTCCTCTTTGGCCAGACACTGGGAATGCTGAATGACCAGTCCATCTGGATCTGATGAGTCACAGAACAGCTTCCTGGTGGCACTGCAGCCCACACTATTTCATTCTCTCATTATGGCCTCCCATGCACAATGCAGAAAAAGTATGACAGACTAGAATCTTGTGTTACCCCCCATAAGAGAGCCCTTGAGGGAATGAATCATAGCACATTACTATATTCTAGGTCCTCTCAGAGACTAAAGAATAGAGTACCTGAAGCATGACTTCATCTAGGCCTTTTCAGGTCCAGAGATGTGTTAACAATACCTCATGGTCAAGTGTGTTCTGATACAATGGTGGTAAATGTTAAAGCAGTAAAAGCAGCTAATGTCTTAAACCAAGTTTTATTTTAGAATCAGAATATCAAAGGAAAATATATGAACACAACTTTTGCAAAACTACAATTTTGAAAATCTTTGGATAGCTTTTACCTAGATCCCTTGTCCCTCCTCCCCCAGCCCAAAGTTAGGATTTCAGTTTCTTCCCTTTGGAACTATTCCCTGTTCACATTGGTCTTGCCTTCGATAGAAACTTTCCCCCTCTTGTTTTTCTGCTAGCTGTCCCTTCAAATTTGAGATAAGCAGATGCAGCTGCAGTTTGCCATATTGCAAATGTAGGCTGTACATATGTGATCTCTGTCTACTATCCACCAAAGGGACCAGCCCAGTCTCTGTGCCACGCCAATGCTCAGTGCTACATTGAAAGGGATGGGTCAAGTAAATCTGAGGGCTCTAGATATAGCCAGTGATGCCTCCACACAACCCTCTCAATAATCTTCCTCAACAAAGAAGTTTACCGGCAGGATGATACGTGTCAAGTTTATCAGAAGATGGTTTTGCTATCAGGCCTTTGATCATTCTCTCTTTTAAGAGATGTGAGTGCTTTGTTCTTCTGAGGGGAAGCATCTATATTCTCCACCAATAATGAAATAAATGTTCCCACACTATTTTAACAACCCAAGTGGGGTTTGGCCCTGTTATCAGCTCACAGCCTGAAGTACCTAGAGAGAGACACCGACTTTCTAATGTACCAGGGGGTGCTTGACCCCTGCTCTGACCCAGGCCCTGCCCCCACTCCATTCCTTCCCTCAAGACCCCATCCCTGCCCCGCCTCTTCCCGCCTCCGCTGCACACCGCTCTTCCTGCCCCATTCTACCCCTCCCCCAGGCATGCCCCATCCTCTCTCCTCCCCCTCTGAGCTGATCCGCGGCAGGCAGTAGGCACTGGGAGGGAGGGAGAGGCACTGATTGGTGAGGCCAATCATCTGTTTGGGTGCTCAGCGTCTGCTGTTTTTTTTTCTGTCGGTGCTCCAGCCCGGAGTACCCATGAAGTTGGCACCCAGGCCTCTAGAGTGAGTGAAATTGGATGGAATTCAAATAAGGCTTCAGATTTATATTACATCAGTCTGCTACCAAGGCCTCTGCCAATCTAATCCAAATCCAAATAGTTTGATCCATGAAGTTAATAGAAACCACTTCAGAGTGAAAAAAACTCAACTGTAACCCAGAAAAAGACAAACTGGATTCACCAGGTTTCTACCATTGGAACAGTTCTCCTGATTAGGATTTTCCCTACATAACAATTGTGGTATATAGAGCTGGGTGAAATATTTCAGACAAATAGTTTATTCAACAGCAGTTTTGGCTAACTCCAAAGTAATCGCAAATTTGACACACATTCACTATATAGTTTCAGCCAAATTGTTGGAGCTGTGTTCCCTCTAAGCTGTGCGGTTGGGCGGTCACCCAGGAGTGATTCAAGTGCCGCGCACTTGATTAGCAGAGCCGCACACATCTGGCAGGGTGTGTTCAGGTGTCCTTACCCCCCGCTGCTTTGCAGCCACGTTGCTTCTGCAGCTGCTTCTGGGAACTTCTTGCTGGCTGTGCAGAGCTAGGCGGGAGGAGAGTGCTGATTGTCAGGGTGTCCTCCTCCCCCTGCCTCTGTACCTCATTTCCGCAGAGCAGGGGAGACAGGACAGCCTGTCTTAGGACTCGGAGCAGGAGAGAGCTGCTGTGGTCTGAGGTCTGAATCAGCTTTTTAGGTGAGTGAGTGCCCAGTCTCTGAGACTTGCCCAGCAGCCAGCACACACACTGTCTCTTTCTTTCCTCCTCCTCCTCCCCCCAGCTCATGCACCCCATCTCCGCAGAGTCGGGGAGGAGAGACAGAGCTCAGGACGGAGCAGGAGAGCTTTCAGTGAGTGCCTTAAAGAGACAGTGCACAGCGTCTCTCGGAAACCTCCCCAGCAGCCAGCACACACGCTGTTTGTCTATCTAACTCTCTGTCTCTCACACACACACACTCTCTGTCTCTTTCACACTTACCTCCCAACATATACTTGTATTATTGTTGTTGTTACTTCTTGGTACTTCCTGCAATGCACATATATTCTCTGTAATTTTATTCTTTCAAAGTGTGTTATTTTAGTTTTTTGACTGATCTATGCATTTCATAATTTTTATTTCTCTTACACTTAAATTTAATTCTTTGAGTAGTGAGTTCTAAAATGCTAACCTGTCCTAGCTGAAGTAATTATCCCCATGGTAACTTTTTAAAAATATGTATTATATCTAGGTTTTTTGTTTCTACTGGTGGCGCACATCCGCACATACCTCAGTGCACATAACAAAATGTATTCCGCACATGGATGGAAAAAATTAGAGGGAACATTGGCGAGGGCTAGATTCACAAAGGGACTTAGGCAACATTCACAAAATGGAACCAGGAGGAGGAGAAGGGGATGAGGTGCCCCCTACCCCATAAAATGTAGCCCCCTAGTTAGGGTACTCACCCGGGATGTGGGATACATAGGTTTGAATCCCTGCTCCAATGACTATTTAATTATTAATACAAAATGGAACAACTGCACCAGGAAAGATTGAGAAACCTGTTCTAGAATAGCTAATAGCCTGATGGTTCGGGCACCCCCTCCCCACCTGAAAAGGGGGACACCTGGGTTCAGATCCCTGTTTTAGAGTGGGGATTTGGAGCTGAGTGTCTCATTTCCTAGGTGAGCATCCTAACTACTGTGCTACAGGTTATAAGAAGGTGAAGGAGGCTCTTCCTTTACCACCTGTTCTCCTATTTTGTGAATGTAGACCTTCATTAAATGCCTGGGAACAAAATTTTTTGGGGCAATGTGTTTTGCTTGACCTAAAATTAATTTTTAAAAACTTTTTCAAGTTGCTGAAAATTCCAAAGAAATTTGATTGTTTGACTCAAAACAAATTATTGTGGATTATTTTCAGAACTGGCAGCAAACTGAAAAATCAGATGTCCATTCAGATCTAGAGAGAGGATATTTAAAAAGACTATATACCACTCAGACTGCTTCCTGCTCCCTCAGGCCTCTAATAATATTAATTATTAATTATAGTTATGGTTCACTAGATCATACTCTGTTTAATAACAATTGCATTTTTAAAACGTAGCCTTTGTTTTCAGATGCAGTTCACTATTTATTCATGTTTGTTATTGTTTTCTTACCTTTTAAACATTTTAGGCGTCTGAGCTGAGTGAAATTAGTGGAGTTTTCCTAATAATATACTGCCCTTTTTTGGCCACCTCACATTCAGCAATCATTCACCTAGATACTGCAAAAAATAGTTATGTGTTCTTACTATTAACTTTAGCAACAGGACTCTAAGTGTTTGTATGTATAAATCAAGTGATAGTGACTAGAATGGTATATTGAAGGATATGAGGTTGTTTTTGTAAAAACCTTCCTGGAATAAAAAGTTATCAAATCAGACCATTAACTTAGTATGGATGAAACAATAATTACAAAGTTATCCATAAATCCTTTCAAATAAAGAAGGAAAAGTCATGCATAAAGATGGTTCTTTCTGTTGCTGTAATTTCATGTGCAGGAGTTGTGCAATTCACAGTTTTGACCCACACATGAAGGCTATCTGGAGACCATTTTGCATATTCATTAAGGTAGCAAAGCTTTTCTTTTCCAGCAAGTCAATATTTTGGAAGGGAAGATTCTGTCAGAGAAGCTTGGCAGCTGTTTTTCCTACACATAAGAGTCTTATTTGCGAGGGAGGAATGAGGGAAAGCTCCTCTATCATTATCAATACTAATGCAGAAAAGACAGAAGTGATTAATTAATATTTCTGTTCTGTATTTGGGAAAAAAAACAGATGATATGGTCACATTATATGATAACATTATTTCCGTTCCACTAGTTTTTCAAGACAATGTTAAACAGCAGCTACTAAAATTAGCACTTTTAAATAAGCAAGACTGTATAACTTGCATCCAAGAGTTGTAAAAGAGCTGGCTAAGGAGGTGTATGGACCATTAATGCTGATTTTTAAGAAGTATTGGAACACTGGGGCTGTTCCAGAAGACAGGGAAAAATCTCATGTTCTGCCAATATTTAAAAAGTGTAAATGGGATGACCTGGAAAATTATAGGCCTGTCTGTCTGAAACTGATCTTGGGCAAGATAACGGAGAGGCTGATATGGGAGTCAATTAATAAAGCATTAAAGGAGGGTAATATAATGAAAACCAGTCAACATAGGTTTATGGAAAATAGATTCTGTCAAACTAACTTGATATCTTTTTTTTTTCTCTGAGATTACTAGTTTGGTTGATAAAGGTAATAACGTTGTCATAATATAATTAAATTTCTGTAAGGCATTTGACTTGGTACCACATCATATTTTGATTAAAAACCTAGAAAGATATAAAGTTAACATGGCACACATTAAATGGATTAAAAACTGGCTAACGGCATGGTCCTAAAATGTAATTGTAAACGGGAAATCCTCATTTAGTGAGATCCCATAGGGACTAGTTCTTGGCCCTACACTATTTAACATTTTTATCAATTACCTGGTAGAAAAATAAAATCATCACTGAAAGTTTGCAGATGATTGGGGAGTGGTAAATAATAAAGAAGACAGGTCACTGAAACAGAGCGATCTGGATTGCTTGGTAAACTGGGTGCAAGCAAACAACATGCATTTCAATATGGCTAAATGTAAATGTATGTATCTAGGAACAAATAATGTAGGCTGTACTTACAGGATGGGGGACTCTATTCTGGGAAGCAATCACTCTGAATGTTGTGGTATATAATCAGCTGAACATAAGCTTCCAGTGTAATGCTGTTGCCAAAAGGGCTAATGTGATCCTTGGATGCATAAACAGGGGGATCTCAAGGAGTAGAGAGGTTATTTTACCTCTGTGTTTGGCACTGGTGTGACTGCTGTTAGAATATTATGTGTGGTGTCCACAATTCAAGAAGGATGTTGATAAATTGGAAAGGGTTCAGAGAAGAGCCATGAGAATGATTAAAGAATTAGAGAACCTCCCTTCTAGAGAGAGACTCAATGTGCTCATAGATTCTATGGCCAGAAAGGACCATTGTGATCATCTAGTCTCACCTTTGGTGTAGCACAAGTCACAGAACTTCCCAACATAGGTACTGGTAGATTGCAATAAAGTCACCCTTTACCCTTTTCTTTTTTTTTATGCTAAATAGATTGAATGCTAAATAGATGTTAATATAATTAACATGGGACCCATTAAATGGATTAAAAACTGGCTAACTGATAGATCTCAAAATGTAACTTTAAACAGGTTATCTTTTTTAGGGTAGAGAGGCTTTGAGACCCTCCTCTCACACACATCCTTCAGGAGGAAAGCTTTGTGCCTCCCCACAACAGTAGCAGAAAGTGGCAGAGGTAATCGGCCTATTGCCCCACTTTTGAATACTACAATCTGGAGCTTTTCCAACCGAAATACCTGGAAGGCTACAGGTTTATGAAGAAGTCCCAGGTAACTGAAGACTTAGGACAACTTGGGAGCAATGTGTATTGTGAGATGTCTGATGTTGCCAATTTAATGGTAAGTGTCGTGAAATTTGATATTTTGCTTAAAACCTGGGCTCCTGGAGTCATGTTATTACTTGAAAATCTCAGCTTTCATTTAAAAAAAAAAAAAGTTTCTAACAGCCATGGTGGCTGATGAAGCTTGAAAACATGAATTTAAAGGACCCAAACCCAGAAGGCAATAAAAAGACCCAAATTTTATTATTTTTAATCTTACAATTTTTAATCCAATCTCGTGATTTTGGGGGACCTGTCTCATGATTTTTGAATGCTCGGGGTTGGCTATCCTGGGAGTCACTAATGAGGAAGATGCAAAGTGCAACAGCAGAGGATACTACCATTAAAGGTTGAAAGGGCTGAGGTAAGGGATTGGGATGTTTAGACTGAAATTGATGTTTAGACTTGACTGAGTTCTAGGGATGGACAGAAGTTTGTCAAGATTATTACTTTAACTGAAACAATTAGTACATATATCCAGCAATTTAATGTAGGCTAATGTAAAAGGCAGTGTATTATGTTTCAATGGATCGAATTGTAGAGCCAAATTCATACATGACATAAGAGGTTTCAACTCCATTGAGATTCAAGGTCTGAATTTGCCCCATAATGTCCCGTCCAGGCCTGCATTTAACATAGTACTTTAAGTCTTTTTGAACAGGGAAATCTGGTTCTCTAATACATATCTCAACAGCAATGTTAATTAAAAGGGTTCTTTCATGCATAACTTTTACTGTTAGAGAAGAAGTATCTTTCTGTTTCTGTACAGTTAGTATTTTGTTTAACTATTCTGCAAACCTAATCAGCCTTTAAATACCTATAATGACTGACTGCACTGCTAAAAATAGAGATGGGAGAAAAGATTCCAGAAGCATATAGAGACCTGTGCAAATTAGGCAAATTTGAATTTGCTCTATCAAACTGGGTTATTTGTTTCACTGAAAATTCACAGCACAGTATAATAGATTTTAAATCTATTTATTGCATATTTGTGAACTTTAGACATGCATTAGTTAAATTTCCTTGCTTTTAACTAAGTTCTTTTTGAATGCAATTGCAACCTGAAAATATTAATAGAAAAGAAACAGATTTACTCATTGGTATCACAGTCCTGAGCCATGATCTGAGAAATTTGTAGGACACATTAGAAAGTTCACTAACAGAATGTAAACCTTCTTAGTGCACAGTTGCTGCCTATTTAACTTGGGTAATAGCTCCAATCCTATTTAATGTACTCTTCTTAAGTATGCTTTACAATGGAATGAAAACCACCCAGAATGTGAAAAGCACCATATAGTCGCTCATGGAGGACTAAATTGTGTGCAACTTGCACAGTGGTCTTGCTCAAGAGGCATTATGACTCAGGAAGTTCTCCCTCTCAGCTTTCTGGCATACAGAAGGATGGTGCACAGGCTTCCCAGTTTTGCCTGACTTCACTCTGTGTCTGGCTAATATGATCATTTTTTGTATCTGCCCTTACTCCTCCTGCTCTGCTATTCTTTGTCATACTCTTGGGTATCATGTCTGACATTCAGATTGTAAGTTCTTTGTAGATAGGACCTCTCTTTCTGTATTTTTCTGAAAAATGTCTATTGCACCTTTGTGTGCTGTGAAGTAATACTAAATTATAGTCGTCATAGCTATCACCCTATTGCAATAAGCAGGATTTTGGGGGGTGCTATTTGGGGTATTTGTTGGATTCATCTGAACTGCCTGCTACTCTTGTTTTGATATTATCTCAGACTTTTTAAAAAATAGGTGTTAGACAGAGGCACTTAGGGTGCAGAGGTCCCATGCTGCCTAATGTAACACTAAATCAAATGACTAATGTAAAATGTATCCTTAAGTAATGTATAGAGCTGGAGAGCATTTAACTTTGCCTTTTCTACAACAGATCATGTCCCAGGTGGCCCTGCCAACCCTTCTGATAATCTAATTAGAGCCTAATCTGTTTACTGCATTATATTTTGGGTCATAAATTCACCAGGTTGGCAGATGTTGTCTGGCTCCCAATTTCAGAAGCCTGGGCAGTAAACTCCAGATGAAAAGTTGCTATCCAACTGTGAAGGCTGACATTTAAGAACGTGGCAGTCTGTCAAAATAAAAAAAAGGATTGTAATGTGGACTCCCCTGTGCCCCATTTCAGATCAGAATGTTTGTTTAGCTGGTTTTCTCTCATGATGGTGGGAAGTTAAACAGCAGAATTCAGATACTTAGGTTTTCATCATCTCTCTTCTATAAAAGCCTTAATAGAACAGAATACTTTGAAATATACCATATTAAATGAGAACATGCTTGTTCCACAGTAAATGTATATTTGACACAAGTCAGTCACAAACAGTACATCAGCAAAGCCTCTGCCCTGAGTGGCAAATCCTGAGCATGATTGTGCAAACCTTACCCATGTTGAGTAATATTTAATACCAGGGACTGCTAGTGTGAGTTCAGTACAACATGATGCCCTGAGAAGGGGGGAGGGATAGCTCAGCAGTTTGAGCATTGGCCTGCTAAACCCAGTGATGTGAGTTCAGTCCTTAAGGGGGCCACTTAGGGATCTGGGGCAAAAATCTGTCTGGGGATTGGTCCTGCTTTGAGCAGGGGGTTGGACTAGATAACCTTCTGAGGTACCTTCTAACCCTGATATTCTATGATTTCTACGAAATGCTGAAGATTTACAGACCTCAGTATTCAGCCCACACTCTACTGGCCCCCTTTTTGGCACTATAGTGCATGGGGCTATTTGGAAAAAGGTTGCTTAGCCTTGGTCCAATATATATTCATTGTAAGACACAGTATTCAAGCCTCAGATTCAGTTACAAATAACATTTCAAAAAGTTTCTTATTCTAATATGTTAAAACAAAACAAAGGGTTGCTGTTTCTTTCTGTGCAATTTGTATTCAGGACCAAGAATTCAAGCCTGTTAGTAAACATAGCATTTTTAGATTTGTAATTTCCCCGTTATGAGCCATGCCCCATTACACAAGCATTTGGAAAACAGCTGATCTTACCAATTTAAAACTGATATTCTTAATGACAAATTGTGGCTTGAATACTTGGAACATGCATGTATACAGTACTTCATAAAGACAGGAATGCTTGATTCCAGCTGTTCTCTTCAGAGCTAGTCTGCAAGACTGGTGAAAGCTGGGCCAATTGTTACTTTAAGCACAGCGCTGAGCAAAGGCTGTAAGTGTAACATCTCAGGCATGGCCCTGGGAAGCATTGTAATTCAGACACATCTCACAATGCCTCCCTTTCTCACTCCTTGTTCCTGGGGATAAGTAGTAAATTGCTCCCTCACCTCCAGCATGCTCTCAGCTACTCTGACCAGGTGCTAATAGAAGGGAAGGAGCCCCTGTCCCAGACCATTCCCAACCCATCTTCACACACTTTCTACCCATCCCTCTGGAATAACTACAATTTACTCCTTCATGCCTGGACCCAAGGTTCAGATGTCCACACAGGGTATGTTGACTCTGCAGTAAAACACCTGAGGCCAGCCTATGTCAGATGACTCAGACTCACGGGGCTCAGGCTGTGGGGCTATAAAATTGCAGTGTAGATGTTGGGGCCTGGAGTCTCAGAGCTCGGGCTCCACCCTGAACCTGGACATCTATGCTGCAATTTTATAGCCCCACAACCTGAGCCCTGTGAGCCTGAATCAGCTGACATGGGCCAGCCACAGGTGTGTTGTTGCAGTGTAGACGTACCCCAGAATTTGACATCCCTGCACGTAACCCAGAATTTGACAGTACTGCATCAGCCATTTTATATGTTCAGCCACTGCCAGCTGAAAAACCAAACATCACATAGCTAGGAAAATCTTAGGACTTTGTGAGGCAAGGTCCGACAGCTGCATGCATACCTGCAGTTTGTTAATCAGAATGTGAGGATGGGACAGAAAGTTAACAAGTATGGAAGAGAGTGAGTGAATAGCCATGTTGGTTTTAAGTGCCCTGACACGTTGTTGTTATCACTAGAAATGTTTTGATGATAAGAGATGAGTAGTTTTGCTAAAATTAGAATTGGTGATGCACTAGGAGTCACTACAGGTTGTGCGCTTTGTTTGAAGTTAGCTATAAAAGATTAGGTGAAAGAATATGCTTTGGAGCAGTCCAAGGAAGCTTTCTTTGGGCAAGGATTTGATAGCTAAGTTCCCCAGCAGCTAGACAGAAGGCAGGACCCTCCAGAAGCCTGGCTGCTGATCCCTTGGAACCATTTCTTAACTTGGGTAACTATAAAAGTTTTGAAATGCTCTAACCCTACCATGACAACATGTGTGTGTGTGTGTTGAGATCTATTAAAAAAGTAGTTTTAGATGAAAGTACTTCTGGTTTGTATCAATTATTTATCAGACAGATGAGCTGTGCCCCCCATTGATTTATTCCTGACGCTGCCTGGAAAGAAACAGTTAAGTTATCACTGCTTTGGGTTATGAGAAACCCAAGGTAACAATATCTGTAAGGTTTAAGGAGGATTCTTACTCTGTATTTCTCCTCTGTGGGGGTACATAGGATCACAATCTAGCCACGTGAGAGGAACTGTTAAACTGTTATAATATTTAGTTTCATATATTTACATGGTATTGTCCAAGAATTCCAGGTTCCAGTGTATATATAAAATATTATGTTTATTATGTATTCATTACATACTACCCAACTTGCTAGCTACGCCCTTAGAATAAGGGTTAATCATACAGCCATCAAAATAGTGTGCTTACCTAGACTTGCATCTGAAGACGTGAGGTTCTTACCCACGAAACTTATGCTCCCAAAATTTCTGTTAGTCTTAAAGGTGCCACAGGACCCTCTGTTGCTTCATACTGTACAACATTCTCTTTATTAAACAATGTTTTACTTGTAGGATGTCAATTACTCTAAAAAATATTATGAACTAAAGAAAAAAGATAATTCTTTACGCTTCTTATTACCTATTTTTCTTGACATTTTGAAAGCAAACTTTTTTCTATATTCAGATTTATGTTTCATTTTAGATACCACTGATATCCAAAGAATATCCATATTTAAATTACACTTCTAATTATATTTAGTACAGACTTCAATGAGACTGAACTGAATGAGTAATTACTCACCCATAAGGGTGAAGTGTTCACAATGGTCCTTTGTAAACAGCAATACATGTTTTCTAGCCCTCATGATGAGTAGCACTTTACTGCATGAGCAGTCTCATTAAAATCAGTGGGACAGTGTGTATACAATCATAAAAATGTAGGATTGGAAGGGACTTTGATAGGTTATCTAGTCCTATTCCCTGAGGCAGGACTAAGTATTTTCTAGACCACCCCTTAGAGGTGTTAATCTAACCTGTTCTTAAAACATCCATTGATGACAATTCCACAACTTCCCTAGGTAATTTGTTCCAGTGCTTAACTACCCTTACAGTTAGGAAGTTTATCCTACTGTCTAACCTAAATCTCCTTAGCTGCAATTGAAGCCCATCTCTTGTCCTGTTCTCCACGGTTAAGGAGAACAATGTATCACCCTCCTCTTTATAACAAGCCTTTATGTACATGAAGACTATAATAATTTCCCCAATCAGTCTTCTCTTCACCAGACTAAACAAACTCATTTTTTCCAATCTTTCCTCGTAGGTCATGCTTTTAAGACCTTTAATAATTTTTATTGCTCTCCTTTAGACTCTCAAATTTGTCCACGTCTGCCCTGAGGTGTGGTGCCCAGAACTTGACACAATACTCCAGTTGAGCCCTTTTCATTGCTGAGTAAAGTGGAAGAATTATTTCTCATGTCTTTCTTACAACATTCCCACTAATACATCCCAGAATGATGTTTGCTTTTTTGCAACTATCACATTATTGACTAATATTTAGTTTGTGATCCATTACAACTCCCAGATCCTTTTCTGAAGAACTTGTTCCTAAGCAGTCATTTCCCATTTTGTATTTGTGCAGTTGACAAGTCCTTCCTCCGTATAGTGTTTTGCATTTGTCCTTATTGAATTTCATCCTTTTCATTTTAGACCATTTATCCAGTTTGTCCAGATCATTCTGAATTCTAATTCTGTCCTCCATAGTGCTTGCAACCCCACCCAGCTTGGTATTGTCTACAAACTACTGTCTATGCTATTATCCAAATCATTTATGAAATTATAAAAAAAAATTACCCAGGACATATCCCTGTGGGATCCCACTCGATACGCTCTTCCAGCTTGAATGTGAACCATAGATAACTACTCACTGAGTATGGTTTTCCAACCAGCTGTGCACCCACCTTTTAGTAGGTTCATCTCTAGGCTATATTTCCCTACTTTATTTATGAGAAAGTCATGTGAAACAGTATCAAAAGCCTTTCGAAAAGTAAGGCATTCTAAAGTGTTACTCAATATGAGAAAGGGTATCAGAATTTGGCCCCAATGGGTCACTAATAAACTATTCTTCAATATTTCAAAAATTGTTCCGAATAATATTTGAATAAAACATTTGAAACAGGCAACTTAAGCTTTAAACTACTTAGCAACTGAAACATGATAGTAGAGTCTCAATAGAAAAGCTCAGATTGGAAGTTCCTGGGTGCCCTCAAGTCAGAATCCCGGGGAAATGTGTGAGGTGTCTACTGGGTTGATGATTACACAGATTCAATGTACATAGATTTAGGATGGCCATAGTGGAACTTGCAATCCCATTTGTAGCTGGTCAGGGCCTGTCTAACTATCTCATGCCCAGCTTATGAATTAGGATACAGTTCATTCCCCAACCCAGGTTTTGTATGAAGAAGGGTGTATTTAGCCATAATTTTACTTCATTAGCTATATGGTGACTATTCTCCAGCACGTTATCATCAAGATTTATAATGTTATTTATTTTGTCAAACTTTCTCATGGTGTGGGCTACATGTTAGTAGAGAGATTGTCTTGTCAACACCATCCCCTGCCATTCATGATTATATGGATCACCACTCTGCTAATTCAGCAGGCCCTCTCCTGGCCCACTTGTGATCACATAACATCCCCCCGGGAACTACAGCAATTGCCTCTATGGAAGGGTAATATCAGAAAAATATTTAATGTATTTTAGCTTCATTTAATGCAATTTAATAGCTGGAAATAAGGAGAAGAGCCAACACCATGTGACAGCAGAGAGTTTGAGAATATTGGGTTTGAACCAAAAATAGTTCAGTATGTAGCATTTTAGTGGACTACACAAAAAATTCCCAGTGGATGTGCATTTTCAAGTGCTACTTTGGATTGCCACATTCGTTATAATATTAATAGATTCTAAGATGATGGTTTTGTGTTCCCAGCTGCGGTCACTTTACCCAGTGATGAGAGAAACCCAGGAGGTAAACAAAATAAGACTTTGAAGACTTTGATGTGCCTGTGTAATGCAGTCTGCCACTTAGATAAGAACAGCTACTCTTCTGACATCATATGTTTCATATCTTGCAAAGAGTAACTCACTTTCAGATTTATTAAAGTGACATTATAAGAAGGTAATGTGCTTATACTGTTAATAACTTCAGCAGCACTTTAATACACAATAGGTGGCTTATGTTACTTGGTTCTACAACTGCAACGTCTCTTAAAGTGGAGGTAGTCAAGAAAAGTATTAGTGGATTTGTTAACTTCCCACACTGGAATTCACCCCTTCCATGAAGAAGGCCACTGCAGACCTATGCAACACATAAGTCCCACTCAACATAGGTTTTAAATTGGATTTAAGTAGTCCATAGGTTAGAGGCCTAATAACAACTCAGTGGTGATTAGACAGCTGGTGTGCTGAGATCATTGCTTGACCTAGCACAATGGGGTCTTGGTCCATGAGTGGAGTTCCTAGGTGCTACCACAGTGCAAATAAATGATGATAATAATGTGTTGACCCTCTATACAAATGCTTTTAAAATCCATTTTAGGGGTCAAATGGGACTGAAGCGATGCATAGTTCTTGTGCTGGCCATCTCCATCAGGGTGTATTTCACTCTCACTGCTCAGTTTTGGCTCTTGGTAAAAAAAATTCTTGTGCCATATCCTCAACAGAGCAGTTCTTTAAGGAATCTCATATAGACAAAGAGAAAGAAGTATTCTCTTAGGTTGAGGTGAGAAATTCACTTCTAGCAGCAGCTGCAGCAGTGCCTCAAGGTGGCATTATTGAATTATTTGTTTATTTTGTCTTTCCCCGTGGCTTTTGGTTGTCTCCGATGAATTTGTTTCTAGTTCAGTAGTCTGATGTATTCCTAAGTCAAGTCATCAAGGGGTACTGAAGAGTGTAAAAACAGTAGTATTTAGGAATGTCATAGTATAAGTGTTGCCTTGGAAAGTATAAAATCAGTGTTGCAATTCAGTGCTCTCTTCGAAAAAATTACTTACAAAACCTGCAAATATGAAAAACAAAGAGCTCTGTAGGCTTTTGTGGATTTTTTCACACAGAAAGCAGATTTTGATTTTTACTAGTTTCACTTTGGATATGAAAATGTTGGCATCTGCCCAAAATGTCTGCAGTAAGCTATTTTCATAATTGAAAACTGATTCTAGGAGTTGAGCTCCTCCGATCTAAGAACACACATGACATCATGTGTGTCCTGTCAAAACTAGACAACATGGCTTGATTTTCAAGATACTGAATACTGAGAAAAAACAATGTGCAGATCAGAAATGACTCAGACCGTTTTGGTGAATAATTCTGAATCAATAATAAATAAGAAAATGGTAAACATCTCTCAGACAATTTGGGAACAGAAAAGGGCTAAATTCATTAAATAAATTATTCACTGTGAATTATTCACTGATAGATGAACCACAGAAATTTTGTAGATTTTGTCACTACAAAACCTGAACCTCTTGGGTCTAACAGCCAGTTTGGACATTTCTCAAATTGATTTTCCTGTAAGATTAGAGGTCTGGTGGGGATCTCTCTCATGATCATTTGATGCCTCTGCTGGCATTTCTGGATGAAACCAGGAAATTGCACTGATGTCTTAAAACTGAAAACAAGTAACATTTATTGGACAAGCTTGGAAAAAGCCTTTACGTGGCTATCTAGGGCTGGAGGTGAGCATGCCCTGAGTTTTGTGCAATTGCCATTTGTAGTTGCAGTTCCTGCACTCAGTAAAAGTAACAGGGAGTGCAAGGGCTGTTCCATTAGTAGACACTGTTTGTACATGGTTCCCTGAAGGGAACAGGGAAGGGAAGGAACCTTGAGGGTGTGAAGTTTGTCAGCCACACTGCAGGAAGCAAGTGGCAGCATCATAAAAGATGATGTATCCTGCACAGTTCCCCTGCATAGTGGGTCATTCTCATTGTCCCCATGGTCAGTCCCTCTGTCATGGGGGAACCTCTCACCGCTGGGCTGACACCTCCTCCTGGTCACTCTGTGGATTCGTTTGAGGTCAACACTCCCATCTGCGATTTGTACACCATCACTCTGGCTCCCCATCTGGCCCATAGCTTCTCTCTCAGCCGCTTCCTCTTCACGACTCAGCCCTCCAACTAGGTCACTCTGTATTTCCCCCTTCCTGGGAGTGGGGTGGGTATCACTGTCTAATAATCCAGCCACTTCCTCAGTGGCGAGTGGGGGGGATTTGGGCTTGTCCACTACTCTGGGTCCCAACCCAAAGACCGTATAGATAGCAGCCTCTTGCTTCTCCCAATGCTGCTTTGTCTCCCTGGGCCACTTCCCCACAGCCCCAGAACCTTCTTCACCCTTGCCTCAGGGCATACAACTACTCAGTCCCAACAACCAGCCAGGAGCTCCCTCTTGCTCCCCCAGTTCCTACCAGCAGTTGCTCTGTCCATGGTACCACAGGTCTCTCAGCCTGCTAGATACATAGTCCTCATTTCTTGAGCTCCCAGCAGCAATTGCCTCCATTCTGCACTGCAACTCTTCCTATATGGGTTTGCTGGTCCTGGATTGGCTGCTTTCTGCAGCACTTCTCTGATTGGCTGCACTCCATGCAGTCTTTCTGTGCCGCTTGGAGAATTCACTTCCACTGCTCCTTTCTGGGACAGGGTATGGTAGGACCCTGGGCCCTGCCTTCACCCCTTCCACTTGCATCTGGGGTGAACACCCATCATACCCTCGTTGAGCTGTCCATGAGGCGATGTGGCACTGCACTGCTCTTTATTTGGGCCAATGGTAACATGCCACAATTTGACCTTCTAGCAAAAAGTTTGTTTGAATTTTGGGTGATGGTTCAGATTTGTTTTCAGGTTAATCAATTCCTAAATAAAATCTCTATTCTTAAAATGTATTTAATGAGCACTGACAGTGTGCTCAGAGCTCTAGCCCAAGGAATTTATAATCTAGTTCAGACATATTAATGGCCAGATCCTTAGCTGGCGTAAATTGGTGTGGCTCTATTGACATCAATGAATCTGTGATGGTTAACCGCAGCTGAGGATATGGCCCCACCAAATGATGATACTAACTTGAGTTGGTACAAAAATCATTATGAGGACATTGCTGAAAGTCCGAATAAAAGCAATTTGCTTAAAGGAATGATAAGAAGGAGCGCTAAGTGGTATGGCAGTTCAGCAGAGAGAGACAGTTTCTGAATTAGACAGTGCTAAGGAAGAAAGCACAATAATGGGAATGGGAGAAGGTTACTGAGGCTCACAAAAAATAATTGTTTACATGGTCATTGCATAAAATATTCCCAGAGTGTGGGACCCCATGTGGGTGTTTATATATCTAATAAATACACATAGATGATGATAATACTGTAATTATATATATAAACACACACACACACACACATATATATATTATACATTTTTAAATTGTTATGATTAATCACATCCAAAAAGTTGATACACCAATTAATTTTGAAAGTCTCAAGTCAGTAGATCTACATCTCAACGAATCATTATCCATTTTTAAAATAAGAAAATATCTAATTTGTTTGTTTAGTCAGTTCCTATAAATAAAAACGTGAGAGTACTGAGGAGAATCATGTCAGGGAATGGGTAGCAATGCACATAAGTTAATACATATATGTTCCCTTAGATCCAGTTATGTCTGTAACAAAGGGAGGCTGGGATACACTGGGTGCATTTTTATTTATTACCAAAAATTGCTGCATCGGTGCCTTTCCTCTTGCCTCAGTTCTGTTAACCCCAGGAAAAAATAGTGCATGAAAACTATGACAAATCATTGTAGCTGAATCACAAAGATGAGTTACCATGCATTTCTGAGAGACTGTATTGTCACTTCGGCAGGTCCCTTTACATGAAAAGGGCATTTCTGATTCTACGTGGCGGTTACTGAGACATGTACCAGAAAAAAAAATGTTTTTCCTGGTTTATTTTTAATTCTTAGTGCAACCTAAGGCATTATCAATAATAATGGGGGATTTCAACCATCCCCATATTGACTGGGTATATATCACCTCAGAACGGGATGCAGAGATAAAGTTTCTTGACACCTTAAATGACTGCTTCTAGGAGAAACTAGTCCTGGAACCCACAAGAGGAGAGGCACTTCTTGATTTAGTCCTAAGTAGAGCCCAGGATCAGGTTCAAGAGGTGAATATAGCTGGACCACTTGGTAATAGTGACCATAATATAATTAAATTTAACATCCCTGTGGTGGGGAAAGCACCACAGTGGCCCAGTACTGTAACATTTTATTTCAGAATGGGGAACTACACAAAAATGAGGAGGTTAGTTAAACACAAATTAAAAGGTACAGTACCAAAAGTAAAATCCCTGAAAGGTGCTTGGAAACTTTTTAAAGACACCATAATAGAGGTGCAACATAAAAGTATACCCCAAATTAAAAAACATAGTAAGAGAACCAAAAAAGAGCCAGCATGGCTAAAAACAAAGTAAAAGAAGCAGTGAGAGTCAAAAAGACATTCTTTAAAAAGTGGTAGTTAAATCCTAGCGAGGTTAATAGAAAGGAGCATAAAAGCTGGCAAATGACATGTAAAAAATAATTAGGAAGGCCAAAAAAGAATTTGAAGAACAGCTAGCCAAAGACTCAAAAAGTAATAGCAATTTTTTTTTAGTATATCAGAAGAAGGAAGCCTGCTACACAACCAGTGGGGCCACTGGACAATCGAGATGCTAAAGGAGCACTCAAGGACAATAAGGCCATTGCAGAGAAACTAAATGAATTCTTTGTATCTGTCTTCACAGTTGATGATGTGAGGGAGATTCCCAAACCTGAGCCATTCTATTTAGGTGACAGATCTGAGGAACTGTCCCAGATTGAGGTGTAATTAGAGGAAGTTTTGGAACAAATTGATAAACTAAACAGTAATAAGTCACCAGAACCAGATGGTATTCACCCAAGAGTTCTGAGGGAACTCAAATGTGAAATTGCAGGGCTACTAACTGTCATCTGTAACCTATCATTTAAATCAGCTTCTGTACCAAATGACTGGAGAGTAGCTAACGTGATGCCAATTGTTAAAAGGGTTTCAGAGGAGACTGCAGCAATAACAGGCTGGTAAGCCTGAATTCAGTACTGGACAAACTGGTTGAAACAATAGTAAAGATCAAAATTGTCAGACACATAGATGAACATAATTTGTTGGGGAATAATCAATATGTTTTTTGTAAAGGGAAATCATGCCTCACTAATCTACTAGAATTCTTTGAGGGGGTGTAGCGGGGTGAACACCCACTCCAGCCCTAAAGGGGTTGGAAAAGCCCTGCAGAGGGCTGGGGCTGGGTAAAAAGGAGCAAAACCCCGGCTGATTGGGGAAGTGGCTGCAGCTGGAGCCACACCCCAAACTGAGCCTCTCAGCCTTATAAGAAGGCCAGGGTAGCCAGAGTAGAGGAGTCTCTCTCTGACAGGAGAGAGACAGGCCTGGCTGCAGGGAGCTCACCTGGGGATCTAGAGAGAGGCAGGGCTGGGGAAAGGCCTTGGGGCTGGGAAGCCCTAGGCCAGCAACTCCCCAGGCTGCAGGGCCTGGTCCTAGGCCCAAATAGGTATTGGGGTTGCACAGGGGCAGCCTGAGGGTGGGTAAAAGCAGCCAGTCCAAATCCCTTGTTGCTGGTGATGATTGGCTGATAGACTGCAGTCTGCCCCAGGGCGTGGGGGCTAGATGGTGACTGGCAGTAGCCACAACTGAGGTGACATTGGGATAGGGGGTGGGGGGTTCCCCTGGGTGGGGAGACCCAGAGAGAGAGTGAGGTACTGCTAGGGGGGGCAGCACCTAAGCCAAGGGCACCGGGTCCGGGAGGGACACGGGGGGGCAATGACAGGCAGGACATCTGGCCTGCAGAGGGTGCTCCAGAGGCTGGTGAGCTAATTCCCTGGACAACCAGCAGGAGGCGCCGCAGGGGTGATTCCGCGCCTGATTACAGGGGGTCAAAAAGCATGTGAACAAGGGAGATCCAGTGGATATAGTGTATTTAGATTTTCAGAAACCCTTTGACAAGGTCCCTCACCAAAGGCTGTTAAGCAAAGTAAGCAGTCATGGGATAAGAGAGAAGGTTCTCTCATGGTAACTTGTTAAAAGATAGGAAACAAAGGGTAGGGATAAGTGGTCAGTTTTCAGAATGGAGAGAGGTAAATAGTGGTGTTCCCCAGGGGTCTGTACTGGGCCCAGTCCTATTCAACATATTCATAAATGATCTGGAAAAAGGGGTAAACAGTGAGGTGGCAAAATTTGCAGAGGATACAAAACTACTCAAGATAGTTAAGTCCCAGGCAGACTGCGAAGAGCTACAAAAGGATCTTGCAAAACTGGGTGACGGGGAAACAAAATGGCAGATGAAATTCAATTTTGAGAAATGCAAAGTAATGCATATTGGAAAACATAATCCCAACTATACATATAAAATGATGGGGTTTAAATTAGCTGTTACCACTCAAGAAAGAGATCTTGGAATCATTGTGCGTAGTTCTCTGAAAACATCCATTCAATGTGCAGTGGCAGTCAAAAAAGCGAACAGAATATTGGGAATCATTAAGAAAGGGATAGATAATAAGACAGAAAATATCATATTGCCTCTATATAAATCCATGATACGCCCACATCTTGAATACTGCATGCAGATGTGGTCAGCCCATCTCAAAAAATATATATTGGACTTGGAAAGAGCAACAAAAATGATTAGGGGTATGGAACGGCTTCCGTCTGAAGAGAGATTAATGAGACTGGGACTGTTCAGCTTGGAAAAGAGATGACTAAGGGGGGATATGATAGAGATCTATAAAATCATGACTGATGTGAAAGTAAATAAGGAAGTGTTATTTAGTCCTTCTCATAACACAAGAACTAGGGGCCACCAAATGAAATTAATAGGCACAGGTTTAAAACAAACAAAAGAAAGTATTTTTTTTCACACAATGTACAGTCGACTTGTGGAACTCCTTGCCAGAGGATGTTGTGAAAGCCAAAACAGGGTTCAAAAAAGAACTAGATAAGTTCATGGAGAATAGGTCCATCACTGGCTATTAGAATGGTATCCCTAGCCTCTGTTTGCCAGAAGCTGGGAATGGGCGACACTTGATGATTACTTGTTCTGTTCATTCCCTCTGGGGCACCTAGCATTAGCCACTATCGGACAACAGGATACTGGACTAGATGGGCCTTTGGTCTGACCTAGTATGGCCGTTCTTATGTTCTTATTGTTCAGAAGATCCCTCAATCTTCTCTCTTCATTTTGTAAACACACAAAATTGCTTTGTTTTGGCAGTTAGCAAAAACCAACCCTTCACATTTATGGAGAGCCTTTTTGTGACAGGTTACTCCAGACATTAGAATCTGCCTATCTCTCATGCAATGGACACTGGAAAATTTTCTTTCTTTAAGTAGTAAGATCCACAGTTGTAACGTACCCTGGGGAAAATGAGAGATCGCTTTTCAGTAGCTTAGTGAGCGACAAAGTCCTCATGCTATGCAACAGATAAGTTCACACAATTCACATAATTCATGTGTTACCCCAAGTAAGAATTTATTCAGTTGGATGGGCATAGTTTTCCTCGCAGATGTGAACTTATTTCAGTTGGCAGGCTTTTCAGTGGAAGTGGAGTATCCAGTGATTGACAGAGCTGAGTTCAGACCTCAAAGCTCCAAGTAGGGAAAAGATCATAGTCAGGTCAGTGTAGACTTTGCTACCTTAAGAAAGGACATTTTGGGAGTCAGCACATATAAAATGTATGCACTGTAGTCATACATTTGTTCCAATGTAACTTTACTTATTTGATTATTAAGATGCAGGCATTCCCTCAAGATTACAAAGTGACAGCAGATTTATAGAGTGCTACTAAAGAGATGCCCAGAATGGAAATATTTTAGGGCATGATATTTATTAAGATAATTACTTGTACCAGCACAGTTCGATAGATACATCAGCCCATGCATTATAGAGTACTGCTCATTAATAATTTTTTTGCAGGTCAGAAAGAGGATATTTTACTTTCTAAATCAGGCATATCCAGTCCCCGCCAGCAGCTGTCTCCCTTATCACTTCCCCACTGAGTGAAGCGGTCAATTAAAACTATATGTAACCCAGGCCTGCTGGACATGGTGCTCTGTCTCCCTCTAGTGGCACTAGAATACCTAGAGATTGATGAGTCTGCTACAGCCTTGGCTAAGGCTATGGCTTTTAACTCATGCAGTAGAGGCTCGTACACAAGCTTCAGAGGTCCCAGGTTCAATCCTGATGATGACCGGGGTCTGTCGACGTTACAAATACACAGATTTAGTCCCTATCTCTTATGCTTCCAAACAATGAGTAATGGACAGTTCTCATGCTGATTGAGTCAGACTCTTATACTGTCCTTTCTTTGTTTCTTCCCTGAGGCCATGTTAGTTAGATGAATTAATCTTTGTGAAGTGATTTGAAAGTGCAAACCATCATATAAATGCTAACTATTTGTTATTAAGTCATGAGGTGGCCTGAGAGAGCACCATGGACTTACAGATGCCTGGCCTATAGTGTTCAGTTTTGTGCCATGTTGCCTGTTGCTCATTTCAATGATAGGTCCCTTCAACCTCAGGCACTGGGTCTTCCCTTGACTGATAAGAGCTTCTCCTTTTCTCCATCACTCCCTTTTTCTTTAGAGCTGATTGAGATGTGGCTCTTTCATGCCCCTCTGTCAAGGGCTTTGGCCTTTGGGCTAGATCCGCTCTGTCACACACCATATAAACTATACTATGGTCACAGTGTACTTCTAAGTACAATAATGCATAGTTGAAATGAATACATTGCACCAGTTTTCTTTGTATCTATTCTCTGAGGAAACAGCATCCTAGATGGATCTAGAAGGCTGCATATTTTTGCCTATTTCAACTCACAGATGTCGTTGGTCTCTTATGCTGCGGCTAATACCAAGGACCAGCTAACGTATGGGGTATGTTTGATCAGTTGAGTCTCATTCTCCTTTGTAGCTTGACTGTGTGACTAGTTCCCATTAACTCTGCCAGTGTGTTTAGAATTGCAAATTTGATTCCCTTATACAGCAGCTTGATATTAAAATGCATTAATAAATACTTTTAGCAATAATAATAGTATTTACACAGGCTGTAGCAAACATTCAGGGTGTACGGTAATAGTACCATGGACTTAGCAAGAGTTCACATAGGGATATGCTTAATTGTTATGCTGTGCTAAAATCCTTGTGGAATGCTGAGTGCATTAGAATCCATGGTAACAGTGCTTGGGTACAATACCTTATTACTGAGATGTTGATAATAGAAGTCCATTTAACAAGAACCAAATGTCAGGGTTCTAAGAGTAGCAGGTGGCACTATTTGTGCCTGAAGTAAACACAAACACAGTGCTTTTGTTTAAAAACAGAGATAAAATAAAGGCTAATTGTTGTAGTTGGTTTGTTTGTTTCTTTTTTTACTGTCTGAATGTACAAGATCCAAGAATGAGTAGATAACTGTTTGAACTCCATCCACCAGAAATATAATTGCTAACTTATCAATATCAATACCAAAGCTCCTAGCTTACAATATCAAATGTTCTGTGTTTGAATCCTGCTAGGGCAAAAAACATTCAATTATATGGTCTTTGGAGTAGGGATAGGGTGACCAGATGTCCTGATATTATTGGGACTGTCCTGATATTAGGGGTTTTGTCTTATATACGCAACTATATTCCCCTTCTTCCCCCCCGCCCCCCCCCCCAAAAAAGTCCTGATTTTTCAGACTTGCTATCTGGTCCCCCTAAGCAGGGACTGTTTTCCCTGTGTTTGAAAGGCACCTAGTACATTTGAATAACAAGGGCCAGATTTTTTCTGCCTTTGACTTCAGTAGGAGTTAGGCATCTAACTGGCTTAGGTGCTTTTGAAAATCCTATTATATGCTACCTTCATCTTTATGTGCCTACATACCTTTGAAAATCTGGCCTTAAGTCACTTCTGAAAATGGAATTTAGGCTCTTTTGAAAATGTTACCTATTACCTAGCATACGAACTAAAACAAAATAACAAGCTTATCACTTCCCGTGAACTGTGCACTGTACATAGTGCGTGTGTACATACTTTCAGTGACACCAAATCTCATATATTTAAAAAGAAACATAAATTCATAGTAAATGATCATTACAATTCCTAATCTCCCACTCACATGTCTCATTCAGACAACATTTACTATGGGTGATATGTTTGCCATAAACCAATTTTAGGGGGTGGGAGTTGATCTCTACCTCCGCAGTTGTTATTTTCCTGAAAATTTGCAGGGATGATCTAAAGGGGCTGACCTCATGATTGAGCATGGGATTAAAAATAATTCATTTCTAACATGAAAGTCTGTTGCTTCCCATCAGGATTTTATAGATTTGATACCCATATTTTCTTTAGTTCAGGCCATGAAAAATGAAAAATGTTCAGTGTCAAAAATCTTGTTCAGGAAGGTTGTACATGAACAAAGGAAGTTCCCACCTAGACATTTTCTGTCCTTCTGTGATGAAGTTCATTTGGAAATATTTCATGATTCTTTTGCTTTGTTACACCACTGCTCATAGTCCCTCCAGAAGTATATCTCCATATCCTGTCTCTTCCATCTGCATTACATCTGGCACAGGGAAAGCAGAATAGATCCGTGAGAGATCTGAGGCCTAAGGAGCAGCACTAACCAGAAGAGAAATGGAAGATACTTTGACAATGTGAACTTGTTTCTTAGACATGATGGACATGACTGGGAGTGGTTTTAGTTTAATGAACTTTATCTCAGGAAATTAAAATCAAAACTGGTGTCCAGGTCATATTTTATACACTCAAATTTGCTGGGTTTGGAAAAAATGATCTAGTTTGGGCTCAGTCTTAGCTAGAAAGGCATCTAGACAAGTGCAGGAACTATAGAGCCTAGAGTTCAGTCTGAGGTACTAAATGTAGTTATCTTCCTATATTAACTCTATTTTAAAGGAGGGAATTACATTTAATGGGGAGTACCACTTGCTACCGGCCACACAATGAATTTGAGCGTCTCAAGTAAGAAAAGGCCCAACACTGAGCTGATGTACAAGTTGAGTTGATTTTCAGTCTAGAGGATTGTCACTAGCATAAATGATAGAAGGCTGTAGTATACAACATGGATTAAATACTCAGTGCTACCAATAAAGCCTAGCTTGTTGTGTATTTGGTTGTCGTGGTAATAGAAGCTTGTTGTTGCTAGGGCAACAGAGTTAGATTATTAGGGGATAGCACAGCCATTTTTGGCTGGTTTTTGGTTAGTTCAGTGTGTGGCAAAAAATGGCTGCTTTTCAAGGTTTATAGCTCTCTGCATCTCAAGTGATTTCTTCCTAAAACTGTTGCCCCCAAGGATATAACAGTGTGGCGACGAGGATGGGATTTCTGTGCTGCCCCAACAACAGAAGGAAATAGAAGTCAAGGTACAAAAGAAAAACCTTTTTGCTGTTGGAAGCAGGGCCGGCTCTGGCTTTTTTGCCGCCCCAGGCAAAAAAGCCTCATGCCGCCCCTCGCCCCCTCCCCCTCCCAGCACGGCAGGGGAGGGCGCCGAGCCCGGCCGCAGGCCGCTCTCCCCAACCGGCCAGAGTGCTGGGGTGAGGGCGGCGAGCCTGCCGCGGCTCCGCTGGCGGCCGGAGCCCCGGGAGGAGGGCGACGAGCCCGCCGCGGCTCCGCTCTCCCCGGTGGCCAGAGCGCCGGGGGGAGGGCAGAGGGCTGGCCGGGGCTCTGCTCTCCCCAGCGGCCAGAGCACTGGAGGGAGGGCGGAGAGCCCGCCACAGCTCCGCTCTCCCCGGTGGCCAGAGCGCCGGGGGGAGGGCAGAGGGCTGGCCGGGGCTCTGCTCTCCCCGGCGGCCAGAGCACCGGAGGGAGGGCGGAGAGCCCGCCACGGCTCCGCTCTCCCCGGCGGCCAGAGCACCGGAGGGAGGGCGGAGAGCCCGCCGCAGCTCCGCTCTCCCCGATGGCCAGAGCGCCGGGGGGAGGGCGGAGTGGTGGCCAGAGCGCCGGGGGGGAGGGCGGCGAGCCCGCCGCGGCTCCGCTCTCCCTGGTGGCCAGAGTGCCAGAGGGAGGGCGGCGAGCCCGCCGTGGCTCCTCTCTCCCTCGTGGTCAGAGCCGGAGCACCGCGCCGCCCCCCTCCAGGTGCCGCCCCAAGCACAAGCTTGGTAGGCTGGTGCCTGGAGCCGGCCCTGGTTGGAAGGAGGTGAGAACTGGCTTGTTTGCACTGACTGTGCAAACTGAAACTAAAATCATGGCTACACTTACGGGGCCGCTGGAACCAGGAGACTATAGTGCAATGGCACATATATACTGAGCATTTTGATCTTTTTGTTATTGCAAATGACATTACAGAAGAGAAGAAGGTGCCAATATTCTTAAGTGTTGTAGGGGCTAAGACCTACTCCCTGCTGCGCAGCTTGCTATACCCTGTTAAGCCAGAGACCAAATCTTACAGTGACATTGTGGAAATCCTGGGGTCCCATTTTTCTCCAAAACCATTGGTAATTGCTGAAAGATATAGGTTCCACAAAAGAGACCAAAAGGAAGATGAAACAGTTGTACAATTTGTAGCAAGTTTAAAAAAGCTTGCGGAACACTGTGAATTTAAGGAGATATTAAATGACGCCCTATGTGACAGGTTAGTGTGTGGCCTGCACAGTGAAGCTATATGGAAGCACCTATTGACAGATGCTCAGCTTACCTTACAGAAGGCTGTTGATATTGCGGTCTCTGTGGAACTGGCTACAAAGGAGGCGCAATACATCGGTGCATCTCCTAGGGTGCATAAGGTGTCACAAGAACCTACCCACAAAACTGTGGGGAATCAGGAATGTTATCGCTATGGTAAGCCGGGTCACCATGCATCAGAATGCTGTTGTAAGGACCTGGTGTGTCGACACTGTGGCAAAAAGGGACACATTGAGTGTGCCTGTAAACAAAAGAAAAAGAGGCCTGTGGTCTGGCCGACCAAAAAGGGAAATCTACATACCCTAGAGCAGACCCAGGATGACCAAGGGGACACCTCATCACAAGAAGAAGTGCCACTCCACGTTTTGTCTTTGGTAGTGGGCTCTCATGAATACTGGGTAGCCCCGTTGTTGGATGGCAAACCTATACGCATGGAACTGAACACCGGTGCAGCCATCTCACTGGTCTCTGAGATTGTGTATAAAGAAAAGCTACAGCATCTTCCGCTTAAGGCAACAAAAACTGTTCTGAAGACGTATATGGGGAAAAACTGTGCCCGTGTTGGGCACTACTGATGTTAAGGCGGAGCTCAATGGGCAGGCTACTAAATAGCCACTGTTTGTGGTGAGAGGTAATTACCCAGACTTAATGCGTAGGTCTTGGCTTAGGAAGATTCAGCTGAACTGGGCAGAAGTGCACCGAATGACTAAAGAAGAAACCGGTCTGACCGCTATACTAAGGAAATATGCTGCTGTTTTTGGAGAGGATCTGGGAAGTATGAAGGGAATCACTGTGACATTGAACATTAAACTTGGCAGTCAACCAAAATATCTGAAAGCCAGAACTGTGCCATATGCCATCAGGCCAAAAGTTGAAGCAGACCTGGAGCGCCTGGTCACAAATGGAATCCTAATACAAGTTACCCATAGCCCATGGGCAACTCCTATCGTTCCTATAGTGAAGAAAGATGGCTCCCTCCGGATTTGCGGTGATTTTAAAGTCACTGTCAACCCGGTGTTGTGTGCAGAGCAATACCCGCTTCTCCGCATTGATGACCTCTTCACGGGCCTGGCTGGGGGACAAAAGTTTAGTAAGATTGATCTGAGTCAAGTGTATTTACATATGCCCGTCGATGAAAAGTCCCAAGAGCTGTTGACTATTGTGATGCATAAAGGGCTTTATCGATACTGTCGCCTACCCTTTGGAATAATGGCTGCTCCCGCCAGGTTCCAGAGAGCTATGGACCCGATCTTGTGTGGCTTGCCAGGAGTCCAGTGCTATTTGGATGACATCCTTGTCACTGGAAGGAATGAGGAGGATCACCTAAAGAATTTCGAGGCTACCCTACAAAGACTGGAAGAGTATGGCCTACTAGTTTGCAAAGAGAAGTGTGAATTCTTCCAGACCTCTGTTGAATATTTGGGACACATCATTGATGGTACGGGTCTTCGTAAAGCCCCTGCAAAAGTTAAGGCTATTGGGGAGGCTCTCCCTCCTCAACATGTTAGCCAGCTTCGCTTGTTTATAGGACTATTAAGCTATTATGGAAAGTTCATCTCACAGTTGCTAAAACCACTTGACGAACTCCTTGGGCAGAACAAGGCCTGGAAGTGGACTGTAGCGTGATGTTGCATTTAACAAAGCTAAGGGTGCATTGCTAAATTCTGAAGTTCTGATGCACTTTGATCCATCCTTACCCCTACAGTTGGCCTGCGATGCCTCCCCTTATGGACTGGGAGCAGTCGTGTCACACATTATGCCGTAGGGAGAAGAGAGACCTATTGCTTTTGCTTCACGCACTATAAGCAAAGCAGAAACTAATTATGCCCAAATCGAATGTGAGGCATTGGGAATCGTTTTTGGAATTCATAAGTTTCATCAGTACCTGTTCAGATGGAAGTTTACTCTTCTCAGAGACCATCGACCTCTGACTTCAATTTTTGGACCCCACACAGGCATTCCCCCATTAGCTGCTAGTCGTATGCAACGTTGGGCATTGTTGCTTTCCGTGCACACATATGAAATAAAAAATCGGAAATCCACTCTGCACGGTAATGCGGATGGTCTCTCAAGGCTGCGTTTGCCAATCAAACATCAAGATATTGCCCAGAAGGAAATCTTTTACTTTCAACAGGTAGAGAATACACCCATCACTGCTACTCAGGTAAAGAAGGCAACTCATATTGACCCAGTATTGTTTCAAGTTATGGACCTGGTGATGCATGGAACATCTTGATGTGCCTCTCTGGGCTCACGCAACCTTGTTACCTACATGTCCAGGAGGATGGAGTTATCGAACCAGTCTGGTTATTTGTTGTGGGGGAGATGTCATTATCCTACCACCACTGAGATCACAGATGTTAGAACAGCTACATTCCGGTCACTGTGGAATTGTGCACATGAGGTAAATTGCACAAAGCTATTTTTGGTGGCCTGGATTGGATAGAAGAGAAGGCAAGAGCTTGTATGTCATGTCAGGGTGTGAGGAGTGGGCACCCCTACACCCATGGGACTGGCCTGAAAACCCGTGGCAACATCTTCACGTTGACTTCGCTGGCCCACTTGAAGGAGGCATGTTCTTGGTAGTGGTAGACACCCATTCTAAATGTCCAGAAGTCTCTATGATACAGTCCACTACTGCAAAGAGTACTAGCCAATAACTACTCCAGAACAACTTTTGAGCGACAACGGACCGCAGTTCATCTCTAGGAGTTTCAAAATTTTATGAAGGCAAATGGGATACACCACATCACTTCAGCACCATATCATCCATCCACCAATGGATTAGCTGAAAGATTTGTGCAGACAATGAAACAAGCTTTGAAATAGCGGGTAGTGATCAATGGCTCCATGTCTAGTTGGCAGCCGGTTTCAAGCGGAGTGCCCCAAGGGTCGGTCCTGGGGCCGGTTTTGTTTAATATCTTTATTAATGATCTGGAGGACTGCACTCTCAGCAAGTTTGCAGATGACACGAAACTAGGAGGTGTGGTAGATACACTAGAGGGTAGGGATCGGATACAGAGGGACCTAAACAATTAGAGGATTAGGCCAAAAAAAACCTGATGAGGTTCAACAAGGACAAGTGCAGAGTCCTGTACTTAGAACGGAAGAATCCTATGCACTGCTACAGACTAGGGACCGAATGGCTAGGTAGCAGTTCTGCAGAAAAGGACCTAGGGATCACAGTGGACGAGAAGCTGGATATGAGTCAACAGTGTGCTCTTGTTGCCAAGAAGGCTAACAGCATTTTGAGCTGTATAAGTAGGGCATTGCCAGCAGATCGAGGAATGTGATCGTTCCCCTTTATTTGACATTGGTGAGGCCTCATCTGGAGTACTGTGTCCAGTTTTGGGCCCCACACTACAAGAAGGATGTGGAAAAATTGGAAAGAGTCCAGCGGAG
The DNA here is from genome assembly GCF_011386835.1 of Chrysemys picta bellii. NCBI lineage: Eukaryota > Metazoa > Chordata > Testudines > Emydidae > Chrysemys > Chrysemys picta. Next base: position 40,948,245 of record NC_088791.1, read on the forward strand.
GGCAACAAAAATGATTAGGGGTCTGGAGCACATGACTTATGAGGAGAGGCTGAGGGAACTGGGATTGTTTAGTCTCCAGAAGAGAAGAATGAGGGGGGATTTGATAGCAGCCTTCAACTACCTGAAGGGGGGTTCCAAAGGGGATGGAGCTCGGCTGTTCTCAGTGGTGGCAGATGACAGAACAAGGAGCAATGGTCTCAAGTTGCAGTGGGGGAGGTCCAGGTTGGATATTAGGAAACACTATTTCACTAGGAGGGTGGTGAAGCACTGGAATGCGTTACCTAGGGAGGTGGTGGAATCTCCTTCCTTGGAGGTTTTTAAGGCCCAGCTTGACAAAGCCCTGGCTGGGATGATTTAGTTGGGAATTGGTCCTGCTTTGAGCAGGGGGTTGGACTAGATGACCTCCTGAGGTCCCTTCCAACCCTGATATTCTGTGATTCTATGAAATCAGCAAGGGGACAATTATCCATTCAAAAGCATCTGGATACCTTCTTACTATCCTACAGAAACACCTCATGCTACGACCAAGGCATCCTCGGCCTTTCTAATGATGGGATGACAGCTGCGCACTTGCTTTGATATGCTGAAACCTTCTGAACCCCGACAAATTGTGCAACGTCAGCAGCAAGATTAAGTCATCAGGTGTGCACCCAGAGCAAAAGACCGAACCTTTAGCCTGCGACAGCCAGTTTTGGCTCGGAATTATACTTCTGGAGCTAAATGGGTCCTTGCCACTGTTATCACTCAAACAAGACCTGTTTCCTACAGAGACCGGACTGCACAGGGTCTCACCTGGCGGCGACATGTAGATCAGCTGTTGCCAGGTCATACCAATCCTCAGGACACATTTTCAGTTGAGTTGCCTGACTTCACCACTTCCGGCAAGACGCCGAATCAAGAGTCACCTGTTCTTGACTTTCCCCCTCCATTACTGCCAGCGGCAGAGATATCCCCCTGCCTGGAATGAACTGATAACACATCCTCACCCATTCATGCTATAAACCCTGAGCCCATTGTCAGGCCTGTGCACAAGACACTTTCGAGTGCAACAACACCAGAAGTCCGCAGTAATCCACCTAGAGACAGAAGGCCTCCTCAATGGCTGGATCTTTAGCTAGGGCGAACCCATGGCTATGAGGGAAAATAATCCCTGGGATTTAGCCGGGAACGGAGGCAGTCTACCCTCCTTCTCTAGTTTAGTGTTTGTTTTATTTTGGGGATGGTCTCATTCAGCGGGGACGAATATGTTGTGTATTTGGTTGTCGTGGTAATAGAATCTTGTTGTTGCTGTGGCAACTGAGTTAGATTATTAGGGGATAGCCCAACCAGTTTTGGCTGGTTTTTGGTTAGTTCAGTGTGTGGCAATAAATGGCTGCTTTTCAAGGTTTACAGCTCTCTGCGTCTCATGTGATTTCTTCCTAAAACTGTTGCCCCCCAAGGGTATAACATGGCTAATCAGACTTTATGGGGCAAACTGCATCAGGGCCAGGGCATGGAGCTGCAGCTGCTTTTTCATCTCATTCCTGCAGCTGGGAAAGCAGGTACCCCATTCACTGGCCCAGAGCGCTAGGATAATTGGAATTATATACTTGTAGATGCTATGTCGTCTCTCCTCACCCGTCTTTCAACCTACCCTCCACATTGGCATATGTGTGAGTGGCATGGAGGTCAGGGGTTCAGAGGGCTTCCCCTCATGTGCAGCCAGACCACACATCTGCACCTTGGAGATTAAGTGGCATTTGAATACTATGCTGGTTAGTTCCCTTAGAAAACTGATAAGGAAGTAGGTAGACAGGTAGATAAGTGGTGTAGAGGACTTTGAATGAGATATTCACACCTCTGTAATTATCACTGCGTATGACTCCATAGATAATTACTGCAAACAAAAGGCTTCATTTTCATGCATTGCAGTATTCTTAATCTTCTCACACATGAATATTCCCTAAAAATGATATATACCTTCTATATGAAATTTCTAAGCTCTTCCTCTGAAATTGCTTGGTTGATCTGGTGGCTAATACATAAATAAGATTTGTAATTCCATTTATAATATAAAATTAGTGCGCTTTCTTACATTATAAAAATTTAAAGAAAAAAATTGCAAAACACCTATTACATAGACTGTCTTTTATTCCCTTTCATTTATAATATGAAAATGGAAAATGTTTTTTATGGTAATTTGCTTATGGGAGAGAGTCTGTGGTGAGGAATTTTTAAAGTATTTGCTAGAGGAAACCATTTTTTCAGCAATTAATTGAAAAAGCAGAAAAAGGTATTTTAGTAAAATTAATGTCTACCAGATCTACAAGTGAAGAACATATTGTACAAGAAAAAAATACATAGTGAAAAGAGGATGCACCCAACCCTCCTCCAAAAAAGATTAAGGCACTAAGCTAAGTAATAAGAAAATATATTAAAAGCAGCCTTTCCAAAAATAATAACGTACTCATCCCTATAGTCATAGAGAAGCACAAGGAACCAACTAGTTTAAGAAATAAATTTTCAAGATAGACTAAAAAAGCAAACAAACCTATTTTTTCAAAATAAAAAATAACTACTCCTGAGAGAGCAAATATTTCAATATGGAATAATTTTAAAACACTACTTCAAATAATATTCAAGAAAACAGCCTTCAGCACAAAATAGAAATTGATTTAATAAGAAAAAAGTCACTCATTATTTGTATTTGTTTAATATGTTGTAATAGTTGCCTTGCTCATATTGAGTTAGTTCATTAGTGTGTGATCTAGCCCCTAGGAAGGGGCAGCACATTATTGTTCTGTTGTTCCATGACATGGAACGTCACAATCTAATTCCCTGGCTCCCTTTGCTTTGGGGAAGGAGTAAACTGCAACAGGTATATAATTGTCACAGTATAGGATCCCTGATATGCTTATGTAATGCTAACAGACTCTGGTTGTTGTCGGCTGGGATCAAACCTGGGACCGCTGCAGCTTAATGCATAAGCCTTTACTACATGAGCTAAAAGATGCATGTCAGTTAACCAAGGCTGTAGCATGCTCTTCGATCTCTAGAGCAGTGGTGGGCAACATGCAGGTCGCATGTGGCCCATCAGGGTAATCTGATTGCAGGCTGCGAGACATTTTGCTGACATTGACCATCCGCAGGCATGGCCCTCCGGAGCTCCCAGTGGCCGCAGTTTGCTGTTCCCGGCCAATGGGAACTGCAGGAAGCAGCGGCCATCATGTCCCCGTGGCCTGCTGCTTCCCACAGCTCCTATTGGCCGGGAATGGTGAACTGCAGCCACTAGAAGCTGTGGGGGGCCGCGCCTGCGGACGGTCAATGTCAGCAAAATGTCTCGGGCGCCGCAATCATATTACCCTGATGGGCCACATGTGGCCCCCGAGATGCAGGTTGGCTACCACTGCTCTAGAATCTAGGTGCCACTAGCGGGGGAAGGCAGGCAAGCAGGCAGGTAGGATGTTGTGGCTTTGCAGGGCCTGCTAGGCATGAAGCACAGGGACCAGCACTAGGATGCACTGGCATAAGGGAATAAGGGGACACCTTGTGCCCTTTTAGTCCCTTGTGGTTGCTTGCAAGATGAGATGTGCTTTTGCCCACTCACCGTCTTAGGGCCAGATTCTGATTTCTCTGCTCATATTAAATACTCTACCAACTGTCCCATTGAAGTCCATGGGATTATTATTGGAGTATGATTCTACCCCGTTTGAGTAAGGTGATCAGATCAGAGTCTGGAAGCTGGAGATGCTGAGGAGAGCGAGCTATTTAAACTTTATCAAAAGCATCTTTTTGCCTTATTCTAGGGGTAAATATCTTTTTAAATAGACATACAGAACTTTCCATTAGTCTTAACTAGAGGCTTGCGTAAACATCAAGAAGAGAAAAAAGCCTCCCTAACATAGAAATAAGAGTTTTAGTTTGATGTTGTGTGGGCAGCCCACCAGAAAGAGTGAACAGTAATCATTTCCTTTGCTTATATGGTGGTAATAGTGTCTGAGAATCGTACCATGCAGGATTTTTAGGTTGATGAAGAATAATCTTTTAGATTTGTCTGTTGCAAGAAGCTGTCTATAAATTGTCACGGTGTCTATCGTATCCATGCATATAGAGTATTATGCCTCCATAATAAGACATTAAAAGGCACCATAGCACAATACCAGAATACAAAAAAGATCTTTGAAGCAATTCACTGTACTTGCATTTACTGTGTTGGTTATTTTCTGGAGTTACATGGGCACATGTTAGTATTGCAATGATCATTCTGTCATAATTTCTATCTGGTAATTGTTATCTTTTACATTCCATTAGAGATCGCCTTCACCATAAGTGCTGCAGCACCCCCTGACTAGAAGTAGTTTCCATTATATACAGGATTTACAGTTTGGTTCAATGGCTCATAGCACCCCCACTATAGAAATTGTTCCAGCACCCCTGCCCTTCACGGTTCCATTTCTTTAAGAGAGATGGCTCCCTTTGCAGATTTTTAAATGTGGCCCTGTGGGTCTTTGATTTTCTGCAATACTGCTTGAAAGATGGAGATGTCAAGCTGGTTGACAGCTAATGAACTGAATGTTCAATAGTTCATCACCTAGGTTTTACCAGAAACCATTCAGCATCAGGTGTGCAATAATTGTCCTCTGGCAGAATGAGATTGCTAGACTTTTTAAAGCAACACCTGGCACTAGTCAGAACACGTAGGTTAAAGACCCACAGTATGGCCATGTCTGGCCTGGGTCAGCTGACTTGGGCTTGCAGGTCTCAGGCTGTAGGGCTATAAAATTGCAGTGTTGATGTTTGGGCTTGGGCAGGAGCCTGAGCTCTGAGATACCTTGAAGGGGGAGAATCTCAGAGCTTGGGCTCCAACCTGAATGTCTACACATTGCAGTTTTTAGCCCCACCGCCAAAGCTCAACAAACCCAAATCAGCTGACCTGGTCTCTGACATTCGGTGCTGCAGGTTTTTTATTGCAGTGTAGATGTACCCACCGGATATATTTACATTGCAGTGTAAGCAAAAGGGTAATAGAACTTGAGATAGCAGACTTGGGTTTGTTAATTTAGGGCTTGAGAATCTATACGTATTTGTAACTCCAGGTTAGGAACTGCTGAACACTGGATCCCAACCTGAAATTGCAGCATCTAAACTGCATTATACAGACCCGAGTCACCCACCCATGTTCCAAACTCCGTCACCCTCCCAAAATGTGACTGCTCTAGCCCTTTGTTTGTGATGCAGTGTGGGAAAACTTGACCGTCCCCCAAACTTGACAGTCTAGAGCACAAAGAAAGTAGGCTCACACCAGGATTGTGAAATACTTCTGGCAGACTCCCAGAGCATAAGTGCAGTGGGGCTGCAGCTACACTAAAAAGCAATAGGTCTTGAACCCTGGGTCCCAGCTTGACTCATGCTCAGACCCTCCACCCCTGTAGGGTCCTGGAACCCTGGGTCTAAACTCTGGATTAGCATGATTTGTATGTAGACGGAAGGAGGAGTTAGGCTTGAGCCTGGGTTCCACCCCGGGACTTACAGTGCAGCATAACATACCCTAAATGTTCAGGAAAGGGCAAATATAATCTTTGTGTCACAAAGCATTCCTCCAAAAAAGTAGTTCCATTGTTAGAACAGGCATTTGTAAATAACATGTGATGATCTCTACAGCTGCTGAAAATGGCTTGCCCAAGTTGAAGAAATGGGTGTATGTCAAAGAAGTTTCCTTGTCAAGCATGTTTTCAGAATGATGGGAAGTTAAAATTTGTAATTTAATTAAATGAAATCTTCAAAATATATCTAACTAAAAGGTGTATTCTCCAATTGCAGTGTGAAAAAAAGTGTAAGTAACTAGTTAGTTACTAGTGGTTTTCAGATAAGTTCTTTATCCATTAACATCCCAGTTCAACAAGGTACTTTAGTGGGTGAGTGGTCCTATTGACTTCAGTGGGACTATTAATATCCTTAACGTTTGGCACATGCTTACGCACTTTCCTGAATCTATGCTTACATGAGAAACTGAATGATAATTCTGTATTGTTCCATCTAAGACAGGTCGATGGAATTACAGTTAGGAAAGAATTTGACGCAAAGCTCAATAATTATTGTTGGAGGGCTGCAACCTGACACTGGGCATGTGAGCAGGTGCTTTTCCCAGCTTTCTTGCTAACACTTCACTCACTATGTAGAGTTCAACTCACTTATTCCTAGGGAGTTTGTTTATTAAAATTGGAATTAACAAATAAGAAAAAATTCTGCTCAAACCTTTTATCCAGGCTTGTCTGCTCCTTGGACTGCTTAGTCCACAACTTAGATCCTCTTTGTGTAGACAACTACTGCCACATCCCCAATGTCTAAATGGGGTAACAAATAACCTGCCTTTGTATGTGAGCAGAACCTACTTATAATTCTCCCCTGAGTCAACATCTGCTAACAGGGTGGACTCTTTCAGCCTGGAAGAAGATGTAGTGCTGACATTAGAGCTCATCATAAAATGTTGTTTTTTTCCCATGAAAATTTTTGATTTATTGGTAAAAATTGAAAATAGAAATGTTTCAGCTAAAAACAGAAATATATTGATAGAGAGATGCCACTTTGATGTCTCATGGGAATTGTAGTTTGGGTGCCTCATGCTCCCATTCTCCTGTGTGTGTTGAGTTCTATGGTTGGACTACAACATGGTCTCCCCCCTTGGCAAGGAGAGGCAGTGTAGCCTGGGATTTGCATGGCCATGGTGGTGCATCATGGGAGATCATGTGTAGCTGGGTGTAGCCCATTCCACAGAGGAGAAGGGGAACATGAGACAATTGAACTACAGCTCCCAGGAGGCACCACAGCAGCACATCAAAATACAAATTTTTGCCCAGTGCATTTAGATGTTCAGATTTATTTTTTCAGTAAAAAGTGAAACTTCGCCACAAGAAGACACTTTCAACAAAAAATTTCATTTAGTGAAAACTCCAATTTTCCACCAAAAACCAATTTTGATGGAAAATTTTTGCCCAGCCCTTTCTGATGTCGAAAGCATTCCAAGAGAAGATTACTATTTTAAAAAGTATTAGTCTATAGAATTATAATGAATTCAAGCACTGATTTGGAATGTCTGCTGCTTTTACAAATGCTACCCCCTTAGCAAATTGAGAATATGCTCCACAAGGAAACCTCTTATTTGAAACTCACTTCTTCAACAACAACAATATGTTTAGCAACTGCAAGGATCAAAAGTTATGAACTCAGTGGAGTTAGATGAGAAAAAAAATTAGTCCCTTGTGCCTTTCCATTTTTTTTGGTATCCTAAGGATTTATTGTTTCCTTTCCTATGGCTATGGGACCGTATTCATATCTCATTAACAAGCAACCTATCATGTGTTCCAAGGTAAGTACTTTCAATATTATTTTTATAAACCAAACTCTAAAATAATAGTGATATTTATTGCATAAATAGAATCCTCACTATTTCATTGTTTTAAAAACTATTTTAATTTTAAATACTTTTAGCTAAATGTCCTATTTTCTATCACCTAACCAATCATACAGATAAAACTTTTCTAGTACTGTTATCTGATGGGCTTCCTTTTCATTCTTTGAATGTATTGAAATAGGAACAGCTCACAGAAAACCTTTTCTATAGAACTAATCTTTGGTTCTCAGACTGGCTTACATTTTTAAGGACACCATTGAAGAACAACTAGCTTACCTCTGTATGTACTGAACAATTGTTTTTAGTTGATTGATCTGCTTTCTAAAACATGGTTAAGTGCAGGGAAAGACCTAACTATTTTAATAATGAGTAGTACTACAAATAAAACTATTCGCTTTGGATTTACTTTAAACAATAGCCGTTTCAACCACTCCGATTTGAAAGGACAACTTGAACTCTTCACAGGAAAGTACACAAAGAGCTTGGAAGCTACTTCAGTTTTCTCCAGATGCACTGTGATCTCAATTGATGTTTCAGTATTCTACCTTTGTAAAATAAAATATTAGATTACAGTCATTATGTCTGAAGAAAGCCTATCAACTTCATTTAATGTTAAGATTAGAATGGTTAGTGCTATGAAGGGACTTTGCTGTAACGAAGATGAAGAATGCATTTGTGATCATAACATGTTATTGACGGATAGTTCAACTACTACTTTTCCTCTGGACTGTATTCAAAGTTATATTATGCCTTTTGTTTAATCCAATAGTTGCATTTATTTGTTTGAATTGCCTGCGGACAATGTTTGGCAGAGAGACTAACCTGATAGATTAAAATGTAATTTTTTAAAGACAGCCATGCAAAAACAAAGCAGCTATCCTTTCAAATTACAGTCTTCACAGCAAAGGTTCTGTTTGCCTGTCACTTACGACCAGTGATAGCAAAACATTGGTAATAAAATGTTGTTGATATTGTTTTGGTTGAAACATGCATATCTTTAAGTTCACAAATCTTTCATTTTCACAAAACATCTTTCACCAGTTTTGCCCAAGCTGTAATTATGATTTCTAGGGCATGACTTTTTAATATAATGTAAAGGAAGGGAAGGGTTCGGTGCTACTCAATATTTTCATGAATGGCTTGGATATTGGAGTGGAGGGTATACTATTCAATTTGTGGATGACACCAAGTCGTGGTGGCGGGGGGTGGAATCGCAAGCACCGTGGAGGATAGGATTAGAATTCAAAAAGACATTGATAAATTGGAGAATTGGTCTGAAATCATGATAAAATTCAATAAAGACAAGTCCAAAGTCCTACAGTTGCATTAATCAATTGCATTAATACAAAATGGGGAATAATTGGCTAAGCAGTACTATGCTGAAAAGAAGCTGGGAGTTGTACTAAGGGATTTTTGGGGGGTGATTATTAATTTCCTTTTTAGGGGGTCATTTTTAGCAATATTTGATTTTTATGTGGATGTCCAAAAGTTAGGTTTTTGAGGCTTTCTCTTTGTATACTATATATAATATACAATGGACTGTAATGAGTAAACTCTTTGTAATGGTCCCCAGTGCATTTTAACATATTTCATACAGCACTGTGTTAAAATGCACTAGGGAATCTTCAATGCACACAAGAAGGGTCTTATAGGGCAGTTAATGCACAACATATTAGTGCTCTTTAAAAATCAACACCTGTGTATTATTGCTCTGTGTAGAAAAGCCCATAGATATAAGTAACCATTTTCAGTGTTTTTCTGGTGTTTATTGGATAAATACTGATTCCTTTTTTTTAAAATTGGGGGTATTTTATCAGAGTTTGTGGTTAAAACTGAAAATGAGAAACCCTAGTTATAATGGACCACAAATTGAATATAAATAAAAAATGTGATGCCGTTTTGAAAAAAGGCAAATATCTTTCTTGGATTTACTAACAAGACCTTCATATATAAGAAATGGAAGGTAATTGTTCTGCTCTACTTGTCACTGGTGAGGCCTCAGCTTGAGTACTGTGTACAGTTTTGGGTGCCACACTTAAAGATGTGGACAAATTGGAGAGAGTCTAGAGTAGTTTTCCCAATGACTGATCCATGGACTGGTGTCAGTCCCTGAGATCTCCCTGACACAGTTTAGGAAGGCAGTAAGCCGGTCCTGCCCTGGTATCAAGAAGGTTGAGAAACACTGCTCTGGAGAAAAGTAACAAAAATGATAAGAGGTTTAGGAAACCTGATCTATGAGGACGGGTTTAAAAAAACAACAACTGGGTGTGTTTAATCTTGAGGAAAGAAGATCAACCTGACAACAGTCTTCAAATAGAGGAGGTGATCAATTGTTCTATATGTCCATTGATTGCAGGTGAAGAAGTAATCCTCTTAGTCTGCAGCAGGGGAGATTTAGGTTAGATATTAGGAAAAACTTTCTAACTATAAGGACAGTTAAGCACTGGAATAGGCTTTCAAGGAGTGTTGTGGAATCCCTGTCATTGGTGGTTTTTAAGAACAGGTTGAACAAACACCTGTCAAGGGTGGTCTAGGTATATAAGCTCCTGTCTGAGTATGGAGGGTATAGAGTATGGATAACCTCTCAAGGTCCCTTTCAGCCATACATTTCTATGATTCTCTAACATTTTGGGTGAAATCCTAGCTGTGCTGAACTCAATGGTAAAATATCTATTGAACTCAATGGATTGAGCATTACCCCCTCTGTCTCTTATTGCAAATGACTGTAATATATATTTGCTAGATATGCTACTTTTTTGGCCAGGTTCATATTACATGGACAAATTTTCAGTCAATACAGCCATTAATCCCCTTGTTTGATATTCCCTGGGTGAAATTGAGAGGTGGATCTGTTCCACTGTATATCAAAAGGGATGTGGGTTACATTCTACATATGTTTTGCAACCAAAAGTAGTGTAACCTCCCAGCCTACCCTACTATTTTGTTGACTTGTTTCACTGAGTCAGGGCTGATTGTAAACTATTAATACAGGGCTGATTGTAAACTATTAATACATGTCTTTTTATATGTGGTTTTTAGCACATTTTTGACTCCTGTAAAATAACTAATAATGATTCAGGCAAATTAAGCTTATTTTTCCGCCAAAAACCCATTAAAAATAAATACATCTACTTACGTGAGCAGATAAATGAAAAATCAAATTAATGCCCCTTGTCCTGAGCAGGCAGCAAGCTTCATTTGGTATATCTCATTGCTTTACAATGAATGCTAACACAAAGCTAATATTGCTTTCCTTTGGATGTAATTTTGTGTTGAATAAATAGCTGCTTCAGAAGATCAGCCCTTTCAGAGGGCTTTCCTATTAGTTTATAATGAAAAGAACTCACACATCCAGACCATCAAAGAGCTCATGTGTAAACAGTTTCCTGGCTTTAGGCAAGAGGGGAGGGAAGCTTAATGGACATTGTCCATTCCTGAGGTTTCTTTGGTTTCAGTCCCTTGATTTTGCTTATTATTGATTTTAAATTGTCCCAGTGATTCATGCAGTTGTAAGGAATGGCAGTTAAGTTAAATCTTCATGGATGAAATTCAGTCCACCTGCATAAATGCAAAGTATTCAGGCTCTTTGTAGTTAGAATGTGGTAGGGCTGGAGAGGTGGAATCTCCCCACACAAAGGGGATTACATGAGGTGTTGGAACCTTTGGGAGTCTGTAAATATGGATCTTATTGACCCTCCCTTGGTCAGTCTTTCTCTATCATGGCCTTTTGTTCTGGCTCATGCGAAGTTACCACGGAAACTCTTTCTGTGATGCAGAGGGGATGAGCTGACACCCCTGTGTGGTGGCTGCTCTGCTCACTTCCCTTGTATAGTGCCTATTTGGGATTAAAATTGTGCAGAGTTCCTTGCATCGTGGGGATGATCCTGCCATCATTCATCATGTGGCACTCCCACCCATGTCAGTAATAGTTTTGTGTATCAGTGGCAAGCCAGGCTCTAGTTTATCACTAATGATAGTTTGTCACTACTTAATAAATCAAACTAACTTCGTGTTTTATGAGGTTATACATGCAGAGTTGGGAGAGGTATGTTTGTCTCTGTTTCTGTCTCTGGTTAGTACACTTTCTTCTTGGACCCAATTTCTTCTCTTTTCTATTTGTTTAAAAAAGCATGACTAAGATCATCTGAGGTGAATGGGTGCAGAGGGCTCACAAAAGTTCATTAGCAATGAATTCCAAAGTTCATTAGCAATGAATTCCCAAGTTTAATGTCATATGTTGTCAGGAATGAGGGTCCTCTGCAGACCCAGTCTTGAAGCATGGTCTGCAGCTGGCCTGTAGTAGGCTGCCTGATTGGCTTCGCTGCCTGATTGATTGGAAGAGTTAGCAGACCAGCTCTTAAGCCCAGCAGTAGTAGCAGTCCAGAGGACACTCAAAGCATTTGCCCCTGCGTGTGATGGTGCCTGTGTCAGCTTGTTCCCAGCTCTGCTCTCGCCTTGCCCTTGTCTTGGCACACCCCGTCCTGACCCTTGGCTCTGATTTCTGACTTTGTCTCTGACCCTTCGCTCTGGAATTTGGCCTCTGACTCTGGTTCTGATTCTGGACTCCGATTCCTGACTGACTCGTGCTCAAACCACTAGGCACAACCAGCCATGTCCCGGTCACTGACATACATCATCTCAAATATCAAACTTTATTGTGCAGGTGAGACAGGCCTGTTGACCCAATGATGCTTAGACATTTCCTCCTACACATTGTTTTATTGGTGCTTTACTCTCCCTGCTGCATTAGTGAAAACATATGAATTAGAACCAATCTTTGTTTCCAAAGAATTGCATAGGGCTTAGCTACATAGAGCCCATTTAGACCCTACCTTGCAAAGACCTGTGCATATGTTTAACTTCCTGCTCTGTAAATAGTCCCATTGGCTTCAATGGGTCTACTCACAGTATGGAATATTAAGCACATAAATAAGGCTGAGGCCTTATTTGTGTGGCTAAATCCCATAAAATTCTGATCATCTTTGCCACCACTTAGTATCCAAGGCACTACTAAAAGTGAAAATATTCCTTGAGCTTTTTTCATTAAAAATCATTTTTACAAGTTTTGTTTAGATATTGCTTATGAAACTGGAGGAAAATTCAAGTGAAAATGGTGAAATTACAGTACCAAGTAAAGCAGGGATTGGCAACCTTTGGCATGCAGCCTGCCAGGGTAAGCACCCTGGCGGGCTGGGCTGGTTTGTTTACCTGCCACGTCTGTAGGTTCGGCTGATCGTGGCTCCCACTGGCCGCGGTTTGCCATCCCATGCCAATGGCGGCAGGGGGAAGCGGCGGCCAGCACATCCCTCGCCTTGCGCCACTTCCCGCAGCCCCCATTGGCCTGGGATGGTGAACCGCCGCCAGTGGAAGCCGCAATCGTCCGAATCTGTGGACACAGCAGGTAAACAAACCGGCACGGCCTTCCAGGGTCACGTGCCAAAGGTTGCTGATCCCTGAAGTAAAGCGATGACAGTGAGTCCCATTCAGTTTGCGGATGTGTTGCACTGACACTGTCTCTTGCAAACACAGATATATATCATTATGTGGGTCAGTTCAATGCATTTTGTGATTCAGAATAAGGACAGAAGTTACTGCTGATAACCCATTTTCACCTGCTGCTTGTTCTTTTTGATTGACCTGGGGGACTTTGAGGGCTTGAGGAATTTATTTTCTTCTCCTATTGTTGTTTCTGTCTTCTTTAGTTCTTTTCCCCTGTTCATTGTATGGGATTCTTTTCTTTTTCTCTACCATCCCACAATCTTCACTTTCCCTTCAATCCACAATACCATAACTTCCTTCTTCCCCAACACAACAGAAAGAATATAGTGTTTTTAAAGCTTACTCACTCCCCAACTCAGCTATAACATGTAGAAATCAACAGTTGAGAAAGAGAGAGGAGAAAGAAGTGTGCTTTGAGAATCAGAACGCTGAAAATAGCACTTTCAAGTGCAATTACTATTATAAAAGCAGTGGAGATGGAGAGATAGTGAAGACAGAGGTAGGAATGGACTGAATTCAGAATAACTCATGTAGGCAGGACCAAATTAAGGCAATGCAAGGGTCTAAGTACCCTTTATGGTGGGCTCTCAAAGCTCTGCCCCAACTTTGCATGAACCAACTCTCCTGGGCATGGCCCTGTTTCTCTTTGGGGCAGGTGCTGATTTCAATGTTAAAATGAATGACTTGGTTCACACACCTTGAAGTTATTATTCCAGGCTATCTGCAGACTCAGTCACTTGAGTCATTGTTTTCAAGCTTTTCTTTGCATCCATGAAGACTAAGAACAAGATTTTTAATGAAAGTAGGGATTCTGATCTCATTATGTGATTCCAGAATCTGGGGCACTAGGCACAGACCTATAGTTCCTATACCTTGATCCAAGACTGCTCAATGAAGTCATGTTTTTGTCTTCAATGTTTGTTTTTCTCTTAAAGGACCAGATTCTGTAAGATGCTTAGCACCCTGACATCCCAATGTCCTTAATGATATTCATACCTATAACTATGTCTATCTAAAAACTCTCGCTAATGTGCAATGACAGTCTCAGCTCCTCACAGGAGATGCTCTGCACCTTGCAGTCTTGGGCCTAGAAGCAGCAAAATATACATCAACATAAAATTACATCAAAATAAAGTTCAGAAAACAAAGCAAAATCCCCCCCTAATGTAATCTTATTTTGATATGCCAATGGTTTGTGAGCCTCAAAAAAGCCCTCATGAGTGGTTACTTTATTTGTGTACATTGATTTTAATTATCATTCCTTCAGCTCAGAAATTTGGGGACTTTTTAAAAATAAGCTCTGCCATCAGGATTTTTTTGATGTGGCTCAATAATGAAGAGGGGTTTGACAAGTTTACACAGCTCTGCAACTTTTTCATTTTAAAGCTTCCTGCTTCTGTGGCCTGATTTTTACCAGCCTGTACCACTTATTTTTCTATATTTGAATTGAATGTTTCATCTGCTACAATGTCTATTCGGTAAAATCATAAACAATAAATCAAAGAAACTGTCTTTCCCCCTCAAATTTGGCTGTCTTCTAAAACACTAGAAAATCATATTACTTGCCTTGCTGGCAGTGATCCTGGATCCTTGTTTAAAAATGAACACACAAATGAAATGAGAGATACTAAGACCTACTACATTTGTTCACGTCTAGGATCCTGTCCTGTATACAGTGATCCAGGTGAGAAACTTGACTGGCCTGGCTCCCTTGAACTCAGTGGGACTACCCAGATCAGTAAAGTTTTTTCCCATTGAGAAATAGCAAGTCCAATGGATAGGACTCAGGGCTGGAACTCAAGATAGCTGAGTTCTCTTTCTGGATTTCACATCACTGTTTGGCCTTGGCCAAGTCACTGCCTTTCTATTTCCCCTTCAACCTTTTGTCTGTCTTGTGTATTTAACCTGTTAGCTCTGTAGCATAAGGAATGTATCTCACCAAGTGTTTGAACATTGCTTAGCACAATGGGTCCCTGGGGTAACATTTTCCAAAGGGAAAAATGCAAGTAAGCATCTAGGGGAATTTTCAAAAGCCACCCATTGGGAGTTAGGCACCTAGGTACTTTTGAAAATCCCAGTGTGCACCTATTTTCATCATTAGGTATCTAAATACTTTAAAAACTCTAGCCCTAACTGCCTACGTCCCTTTAGAAAATGGGACTTAGGCTCCTAAGTCATTTAGGCACTTTGGGAAATTTAAGTCTTGATCTTGTTTGGGACCTCCCGGTATTATTGTAAAATAAATAATTAGGACCAAGTCCTTAATCATGAGCAATTTTTCTTAGTCGATGTCATTCTATTATTTTCCTGTTCTAGTCACTGTATAAATCACAACAGTAAAGCACCAGTGCTTGATGCAGTCACTCAAACCCTTACATGGACTTACAACACAATACTAATGTTCCTCTTGTTTATTTTATATAATACATAGATTCAAGTCAATACCTGGAATCATGTCCTTCAAAAGCTTGCAACTTTCTCCCTTTTTGCTACTTCATTCACCCTTTATCCATTCTTTACTGCTGCTGCTGCTACTCCTCTCACTCCCATGCCCATCCCCCATTGACCCTGCTCTTCCTCTTCTCTTCTGTCCCCTGATGCCTTGTACCCCAAAGCTGATCTTCTTCTCCTCACATGCTGCTACCTCTAGCTAGATTTGCCCCTTTTCAACTCTGGATCAGCCCTTCCCTTTTGACAATCTCTTCCAATTGCCTGATACTGTTTTCCTGATTGCTTCAGAAGCCACCATTCAGTGTAGGTGGAATATCACTGAAATGCTCTGGTAGTATTTATTGGTGCTATGTTGTAATTCATGGGCAAGATAAATCATCTATGGGTTATCAGGGATTAAATTTATGTGGATAGCAGTGTGGACAAAAGTAGAATGGTCAGGTGTTAGCTTAACTGAGACAGTCTAAGGTATTAATAGACTGCTCCCTTGGCTAGACAGTTTCTAACATGATCTCTGGTTTTATTTCTCTTTCTCTGGTAGAAGATTTTGAAACTTTATCCCACTTCCTTTGTACCTTCTGCTTAAATCATCATATGCAGTGAAGGCAGAGAAGGTTACAACAACAATCATGCTCAGTGATGCAAAGAGACAGAGCTAGCCCAGTGGTTTTTTAAAATAAATTGTCACTTTGAATTCCTAAATGTAAAGTATTTGGGCGCTAGTGCTGATAGTACCAGGTGACAAGGGGATCAGCACTTCTTGTTTGACCTTCAGATATTGTAACACTCAGGATTTCACTATTGCCATCTCTTTTTTGCAGTATTTTATCTACAAATGATCGTTTTCTGGACCTCATATTTTTTTGATTTTATCTGTGTTCCTGTTTTCCGTTGGTGAATGAACTTATGATCTTACATAGTAATGTAAAGGTGACACAATGAATTGCTTCAGTGCCTATCTCACTGAAATGACAGATAGAGACTGAGGCTCTGAGGAGCAGGATAGATTCACTGTGTCTATTTCTTTTCCTTTTGTAATGTTTATTTAAAAATACACCCCTTAATTCAGCTCCTTTGTTGAAATTCAATCTTTTAAACATTCATTTCCATTAGTTTGTGTTGACGCTACAGTAATGATCCATTGCAAGTACAGAATGGGCATGGTGGAAATACCATGCACTATAACTGTCTGTGGTTTATGGCTGAGATTTTAAAAGCTATTTTGGAGATTTGAATATCCAATCCCCATTAAAAGGTATGAGAATTAGGGCATCCATATTCCATAGATTGTTTTGCAAATCTCAGCCTACTTCTTTTAATAGTTGAGATGCATAGTGACATTGCAGTCAAATGCATTACTTTAACAGTGGAATATACATGTCTGGAACTGTACAAACAATGAAAACAGTGTTCACCCTCCAAACAGCTTACAGTCTAAGCGCTTGATCTTACTCATATTGAAGTCAGTCTGAGTTTTTTCACTAGCTTTACAATGGAGCATGATCTAGTCCTGAGTTAAGGAAACATGACACTAAAAGAACTGATTATAAACACTCAGGAGAAGGGGAAAGGGAGGACAAGATAAGATCATGTTGATTGGTTACCAATGCATGCATCCTGGAGGTTATTTCTTTATGTATGCATGTTATGATGCTGTTTCAGGAGAATTGAGGGAACTAGGGCGTATGGGTCTTTTAGGGAGAAGCATGCTATTAGGAGGAATCACGTGTGACTGGATCTGAAAGGGAGTCCAACCAGGGTAGGGAAAGGTGATCAAATATAAGATGACAATGATAATGAGAGTGGGCGGGAGCAAAAGGGATGGTTAAGTGCCTGGCCTGGGCAGAGTGGAGGGAACGAGACAAAGAGACAAAGCCTTTACGTGCAAGTGGTGACACTTTGAACATTCCTGCCTTTTTGAAAAATTGTACCAGAGATTCCGTATGCTTCAAATGGCAATAGCTCTGTAACTGGGGATAATTCTCAAGGAGGAAGAGCCCTTTCAGTGTGAGCACTATGTGCCTCTGTTTAAAGGACAAATTTCAGCTGTTGGAGCACATTGTACCCTCTCCATATTCTATCGCGAAGCGAATATAATCTCCACGGAAATTCTATTTGGGGATCGAGTGCAGAATGTGCAGTAAGGTCCACACTGCAGATGAAAGAGCTTCAGGTCAGATCCAAGGAAATAATATTGTTCTAAATCATGGCCCAACCCACTTCCCATCTAAGTCAGAGTCAAAACTTCAATGGGAGCAGGACTGGGTCTTTAGTAAGCAGATTAAAAAACAGGAGTCTATAATATTTCATGACTAAAGGAAAAAATGCCTTCTTAGGATCTAATAACTGGATTATTACACACAGAGGTTGAAACTGGAAAACAGTGAATACACAATGACTGGATTATGAAGTCGATAGGAGTTTTGCATGTGAAAGGACCTGGTCCTTCATGTACAATGCACACTGTGCCAAAAGCAATTTAAATATTTGCATAGCTTAACAGGAATGTGAGGCATTTTACAATAATAATAATAAATAAAAATAAATACAGTTGAAAATTAACCCCCCCTTGCAGGATGATAATTAAATAATTTAAAAGCTGGTGAAAATAAATCTGCCTTTAATTTAAATAAGGGAAAGGTAGTTAGTTCGTAGGCAATTGGTTCTCCTTGAGAAATAACTGTGAGTTATAATCTTGCATTGGCAGGGGGATGGGCAGGTGACCTAATGTGTCTTTTCCAATCTATACTATCAGTTGTTCTAATATCATTATGGACAGCCACCCAAAATGATACATTTCAGAAATAAAAATACAAGGAGACTTGGATGAGTTGACAACAAGTTGAGCAGGAGTCAGTAATTCACAAAGCTAAATTGAAACCTGTTTTTGAAGGGTCTGATAGGTCAACACAACCCTTTATAACTAATGAAAAACACAACTGAAGTTAGGGTCACATAACTGAACTTCTTAGAGTCAGAGCGATAAGGTGGGTGAGGTAATATCTTTTATTGGACCAATTTCTGTTGGTGAGAGAGGCAAGCTTTTGAGTTTACATAAAGCTCTTCTTCAGGTCTGGGAAACTTACTCAGATTTTCAAAACCCTGCCACTTCTGTGCGCCTGTCACAATTTCTAGAATGTGTGTTACATTATCAGAATGAGTATACTAATTTACCATATTTTATGTGAAAAAGCCACTATGATGATTTGAGATAACGATCTGTATACTTCATATGTGAGATTAGGAACTCTTGTGGGAGAGTTGGAGTTAGGGGTGTGATTCTCACTTGAAGAAGACGTACTCAGGCGCATTCTCATCGAGCTAGTGCGCTAAAAATAATAGTATAGCCGGGGTAGCACGGGCAGTGGTGAGCTAGTTGCCTGATTTACAAACCCGCCAGGACCCTGGGGGTACGTATTCTGGGCAGCTAGCCTGCGCCACAGCTATACTACTATTTTTAGCACGCTAGCTCAATGAGAGCTAGTTCAAGTATGTCTAGTTGAACTGTGGATCACACTGTAGCTTCAAGGGTAGATAAAAGTTTATGGATCTTTACCAAACTGCATACACTCCATTTTGAATATTAAGGCTAGTGGCTGTCTTTTTGTGCTTTTGCCCTCACGTTCAACTGAAGTTCTGAGGTGGGTGGTAAAGGGCTAACAAAAGAGGTTCGTTGACTTAAGTGCGTGACCATTGAAATGTAATCACTCTAGACACAAGGCCAGCTTCTGCCCAGCGGAACTAGTTTGGAAGGAGAGAAGTTGCCTAGCAATGAATTCAGCTGTTGACTGTCCAGGAGGCCTCCTGACAGGGGGCCTGGAAGGTTCTGAAAGGAGAGGAGCTGATCTTTTTGGCCATTTTCACTAGCTCAAGCTGAGAAGAGCTGCATGTAGGAACCTGATGAGGTAGAAGGAACTTTGCCTTCTGGAACACAGGTGGACCCCAGGGATTCCCAAGGGAAGAGTGAACTAGAGTGAGGGGCATTGTATTCAGGATGTTTCATGTTTTCTACATGATCTGTGCTCTGTTGTGATTTATCTGTTAAGTAAAGAACAATGGTTTTAGAATTCTGTGCAGAATGTCTTTATGAGACACTTATATACCCCCTGATACTTTGAGGTATGTTACACTTAACGTGGCCAACTGGATAAACCAGAAGTGTCACATGTTTAGGTAGAGTTCTGGGAGAGGGTGTTTTTAAGCTACAAAGCTATTTTGGAGGTCACTGCTGGTCCTGAGGGCTTAAGGGAATAGACTGCGAGTTGGTTTGCAGAAAATGTGCCAGAATGGTCAAGGGAGGAAACAGTGGGTCAGCCTGCTTGAGACCCAGGGAAGTTTAATTGTGACAACCATGTAGCTTTCTCTTCATCTCTATGCCCCCAAAATATCCTTACCTTTGACATACTGGAAAGAATAGCACACTAATTAGAGTATTACGTTTTTTTAAAGTGACAATTGATATATTTCATTGACACCAATAGCATAAAAAGTGGTCGAGTGAAAATAACTGAGCAAGGGTTGCCCTTCATATGTCACTTATAGTCCTTTGGTCCTGGTAAATCTTTCAAAGAGCCATTGTTATCAACTTTACGAAGATAACTGAGCACTAAGCCTACATCACATAGCAAATTATATTTAGGTGTAATTGATTTAATGACCTGACATTGCTCTAAGGATCTGAAATTATTTTTCCCGGGACATAATGGAGGAAAAGGTTTACCTAGAGGGCAAAGCCATGAAAGTTGAGCAATCCCTGTTAATCTTAACTTTGACAATGTTATGTGCCAAGCAGTTAATAATTGAAGTCTTTGTTTTCTTAGAGGAATCTCTCTCTCCTGCTCTTTTTCTCATTCTCTCTTATTCTTTTTGGACCAAAGAAGTCGAACTCCCCCAGAAGATTTGGAGGGCTGGAAGCTGAAGATACTTGAGCAATAATCAGGGCCAGCTGAATTATGTGCTGATTAGAAGGGTTATTTGCTATAAGGCATGCAAAGGACTGAATTTGATGTTTAGTGTACTGTAGACGATGGGAGGGAACTGTGTCAAAAGGAAAGTCAGGAGAAAGTGCAACTAATGAGCCAAGTAAATAATTCCAACATAGTTGCACTATATCCTTTCAAGAAAGCACTTTGCTTACCTCAGTAATATGAAATCTTTCATTAAGAGGAGAAATGTGAAGGAGCATAGTAAACAACACCCCTGAATGCCTGTCTTTAGAAATCCAGTTTCTCTTGATTGAGTTCTCAGGAGTTTGCAGACAGGGAACATATAGCAGGAAGGGACTATTAGTGTTATGCCACCTAGAGGATATATTCTGATTTACCAGGAAATAGATAGCAAGAGACAACTTCTGGCCACAGCTATGCCAGTAGAAATCCATTTACTTCAATAGAATTACTCTGGATTTACATTTGTGTAACTGGAGCATCTAGCCCCGAATTCTACATGGACAGACTACAAATCTTAACAATATGTTGTTTAGACAGGAAAAAACACAATCCTCAATTGGTAAATTCTTTCCTTCACGGGAACATTTTGGAGCAGTTATTCATTGGAATACTTAAGCAAAACATTGATTAAATCTACTTTTTCATAAAGAGCCACTTTGAGATCTTTCAGACTATCAGTTCAGAACGATTTTTGTGCTTTTAAATGTAACAAGATTAAATACACCTTCTGCTTTAGTACTGCAGCTAATATATTAATTGATCCTGCAACTCATAAACATGCTAACTTCCACCTAATGTAGTGGGAGTCATATGCATCTAACCAAATTTGCTGATGTCAAGGAATTACAGTCAAGGAATTTGATGTCAAGGAATTACAGTTATAAGAGTTTGGACTGGGATGATTATTAAAGGCTAAAAATTCTTACACATCACACCTACTAGATTAGGTTCCACAGATGGCTAGTAAGTACATGTTGCTGTGATTTCAAGTGCTGTGTTGCCTAATCCATGACAGAAGAACTACACCAGCTTGGCTGTGAGCTTGTTAGGTTCCATACTGACGCACAGCAGAGGCTAGGTGGCCCTTTGATGTGATTGAGACCAGCAAGGAAACCCCAGGTGGTGCAGGGCTTCACAATTTCTCCCTCCTAATATTTTGTAAAGCTAAGATTGTGCTTATTCCAAAACTTTACTGGCCAGATATAAACTTTCTCAGCCAGCCTAAGGAGATTATTCAGCCATGTGGAGGTGTTGGTGCCCAAATAATTTCATTAGTCTGGTTGAGAAATGTTAAGTCTCTTGCAAAGTGTGTCAATCTCCTTATATTCCCCAGAAATTATGTGTGTGTGTGTGCGCGTGGGAGAGAAGGGGAATGATAGCCTGTGAAGATTGCAAAGACGTCTTCTTTTGTTGGGGCATTGTGAGGATTGTTGAATATATCTTTCAGGAGATCATCATTTTTTCTTAAGGTCAGATGTCTTGAATAAATCCTCCCATGACATGTTCGTAACGATGCTGGCTTTTGGCTTGGACAATATTCTGTAAACTATGTTTTTTTAAGGAGCCTTTTGGCTTTAATACTGGCATGTTTTCATTGAGATTCCACTCCAATACCAAGAGATTGTTAATAGGTTTCTGAAAGGTGATAAATCTGGAGTTCAGCAAATCCAAAGTATAGCGCTTCTGCTTAAAAGGATGCTGCCAAGTTCAGACCAAAAATTAGGTTCTGTATATTTTAAAAAGTTTACAAAAATTATTATGAAAGATGTTATAAAATAAAAAAAAATCAGTGCAGATGTTTTTTAAACGTTTAAACATTATACTGAAGAACTGCAAACATACACAAAATGGGTGAAATCCTAGCCCCATTAAGGTCACCAGCAAAGCTTCCCAATGACTTAAAAGGGACAGGTTTTCATTCAACAGTGTTGTGCTGGTGCTGAGAACCAGAGTGTGAAATTGATTAATCCAATTTTGCCATCCAATCTTAGTGAAGTGCAAAGATAAAACAGCATAAATAAAGATAATGAAATTAGTTTGAAAAGCATTTCTACCTTTATTATCATATTAAAATAGGTAAAATATTCCTTTAGTTATTTCTGATTTTTTTTATCTTGATTAGTCACTAATCTATAAATATTGATGGACTGGTTGATGGATTGAGAGGAAAGCATAAACATAGGCCAAATCTTTAACTTGTGTGAATCAGTTTAATTCCAGCTTGAACTAGCTGAGATGCCCATGTCACCTGTGAGTGAAATGTTACAATGACTGTGAGGTACTGCTGCAGAATTATAGTTTAGTCAAGGTGCAGTGTGAGGGCCCAATCCTGAGAGGTGCTGGATTCCTTAAACTCCTCTTGACTGTAGTGGGAACCAAAGTCACTCAGCACTTTGCAAGGTCAGGCCCTAAGGCTTTAGTTACAGAATTCTTTTTCTTTTGCAACTGTTCACTGTTTTCCATGCAGACACAGAATTGTGTGTTGCTAACTGCTACTGTCAGTTGTCACCAGGATTCTGCAATGCAGTGTACAGCATCTGTACATACTAAATCCCAGTGTTAAAGAATACAAATAGTTGGAGATTTTTGTTCAAAAGTAATATTTGATAGCTTTTAAAAATAAACTGTAAATCAATTATTTTTAATTAATAAAATAATCACCGTAATAGGTACTGTTCCATTGTTTATTGGAAACCTGGTATCACTCTCAGAATAAGTGTCTTCAGTTAAATTATAGTATTTGTTAACTTAAACTTACCCTGTCCCTATGAGGGAAATTAATCTTTGTCACTGGGGAGAATTACCCTGGACATCAGGAAAACTAACACTAACCAGTTGGGACTAGTAGTAATCCCATGCTGGGCAGAAGGTCTAAGAGAAGACAATCTGCAAGGTTAATGTGCTGGTTCTTCAAGGCAGTATCCTAGTGGAAAAAAATGTAGATAATTAACTCAGCCGGTGCCACAGGCTGTTTTATGTATCTAGTGTCATTCTGATGACAAAAAGAGACTAAACAGATTTTCTCTTTTGAGACTCCTTGCTCTTGTGAATTATGGGAGTTCAAATAAAAAAAATGGCAGTAAATGTTAATCCAGTAAAACATCAGCCAAGCAGGAACAATTAGCTGCTTCTGTCTGGTCAAATGTCTTTGTTTTCTGACACCATCTGAACTGGCAGGTTGTCCTCATGTTCTTCTGTCACAGATCCAAAATCACCAAAGTAGCAGCAGAAGCTGAAGTAGAACAAATGGACACAAACAGATTTAACATTTCTTTTAAAATTAACCCTCCTCCCCCAAACCTATGGGCCAGATCCTTCATTTTGTTACTGTTGTGGGCTGGGTTAAACCTTGTCATTGTGAATTGAGTGTAACTTCTACCTTTTATTCAGGATAAATGTAAAGAAGTGCTTAAAACAGTGTACCCAAAACACAGGCACATGGGAAAACTTGAGTTAGAAGCTGAACCATCTGGCCCAAGGGGTTTCAAATGTGAGGGCTATGCCTTTGATTGGTGGAACTGTTTGTATCTCTGGGTATGTCTACATACCAGCTGGGTGTGCTTCCCAACTGCAGTAGACAGACACACCAGCTCTGCTTGAGCTAGCACACTAAAAATAGCAGTGTAGCTGGGCGTAACATGGGCAGCAGGTTGGGCTAGCCACCTGAGTACAAACCCAGGACACCCTGATGTACCTGGGTGGCTAGCCTGAGCTACTGCCTGGCTACACTCCTATTTTTAGTGCAATAGCTCGAGCAGAGCTAGCTCGTGTCTGTCTACCCAAGCTGGGAAGCATGTTCTCACTGCAGTGTAGATGTACCCTATCTGTAGGTGAGACAGAAGCAGAAAGAAAGTCAACAGACAGTAACAGAAGTAGTGTAATGTGGCCATGAAAGAAAACTATTTAGGCACACAGTGCAGGGTGAAAGAGGCTAGGACCTGTGACCAAGGACACTGTTGCCCATTGTTTGATTTCTCCCGTGTTTGGTCTATTACAGGAGTGAGTGGGTGAGGTTCTGTGACCTGCAATTTGCAGGTCAGACTAGATGATCATGATGGTCCTTTCTGACTTTAAAGTCTCTGAGTCTATGAGACTTTGTACGTAACTAAGCAAAAATACATCAAAGAAATACCTGACTCTCACCAATTCATCTCCTAACCGGAACAACCTATAAGTCCCAAAATTTTGGCTAGCCGCTCAGGTCAAAAGGGGTAACATTAAGCTGGTGTGAACCCATTGACTTAAAAGGAGTGCCATAGAACCTATCAACTTTAAGGAAATAAGAAATAAAGAGAAATATTAGAATAATGTAAAGGGTCCTTAGGGGCTACAAACATGATGCAAAGGTGGTTACCATATTTTGTTTCTTAAACATACAATCATTTTGCTGACAACCCTCATGTATGGAATCTCACAAGGCTGAATCTTATCTGTCCTATTTATTATATATGTGAGGCTGCTGAAGGAGATTGTGAGATGCATTGGATTACAATGCCACCAGTGTTCTGGTGACACCCAATGTTTCATCGCTTTCACTCAAGTGCAGATAGTGCTGAGCTAATGTCTCAGAGAAACTGGGATCTGGATGAAAAATAGGCTAAACTCTACCACGTAAGGCAGAAGCAATCTTAATCAGTGAGTGGAGGCACTTAAGGAACTAATAGGAATGTGACAAATTAAGAAGCACTTTTAGCAGTTATATTTCAATCTTCCTGGGTACTTTCTGTTTAGAGCCCATCCCAGTGCTATATCAAAATTCTGTTTTTCAGAACACAGCCCCGTCTTTCCCTCACTGGAAAGTTACTCAGATTATGCTTTATTTTATAATAGAATTACAACAGGCTCACTTCAGATTAATCAGTAACACAGAATTTGTTTCCCCTGGGATCCATCTTTAAAAGGAATTTCTCTGGACCAAATGTGCAGGACATCTTTACTGGTATTTATCAGATACAGTGAAACCCAGACCCAGTTCATCTACTATAATTGTTTCCCAAACCTTTTGCTCAGTTCCCAGATGTCCAGTCCTTATATACAATTTTTAGATTGGTACGAGCTCCTTGCTACTGTCTCCATTTGAAACCAGCTCAATATTAGACCCTCTACCACATTTTTTTGCAGATCTCATGTAATTATTGTTATATTTGAGCCACAATCCACTCTAGGTGTGCATTTTAAAGATCAAATTTTAAGCTGCAATATTCCCACTGTCTCTATTTAAGGATCCTCCTGCCATACTCCCATTATCCTTATTTAACCCTAGTTTTAAGCAACATTTATGGGGTAACCCTCAAGCGCTGCTCTTTTAGTATGATGTCAGCCTGTTTCCTGAACTGGGTGAGAGGTTTTGACCCTTAATGTAGATACAATACTCTTTTGTTTCTCTCTCAATCCATTCATTTGAGATATAATATTAATTGTTCAAATAAGCCTCCCAGAAAGATTTCCCTTCAAATTGAGTATGCTTCTGTATTATATGAATAGGGACAGTCTGATCTCCCCCTTCTGGGAGCCTTTGTTCTATTAACTTCAAGAATGGTATGTAGATTTCTGAATTTCCTGCCCAGGCATTTTTCCAGCCCCTTAAATCCTATCATTAGCAAGTTTCAAGTTGATTTGGCTCTTGTTCATAACATGGGAAACTCTGTTGTCTATGGTGGTCAACCTCTCCAGTTCATTTTACCAGATCAGCCTGGACATAGTGTAACTGTAATCCCATGCCTTCTTGCACGTTTGCCTCTGGCTGGTTCTGCTAAAGCTGCTTTGCTCTTGTTGTAATGAACGGCTCATGCATCAATAGCAAACCAAGAATTATTTCCTGAAAATTGTTTGGCAAATAATTTCAAAGAAATAAATTTCAGCCAGATTCTGCCATCCTTACTCAAGTGGAGTAGTTCCTTCCTCATGTGGTCGCATTCATTTTAATGGGATTATTTGTTACGCAAGGTGTTACTGAAAAGGCAAAATCCTCACCTGGGGTAAACTGGCATAGCTCCATTCACATTCACCAGCGGAGTATCTGGCTCCTGGTGATTAAGAGTGGCAGAATCTGGAACTTAGAGAAGATCTCTTTGGTTCCCAGAGAGTTTGTGAACAGAAAGAGAAAAAAAATTTCAGAGACTTTATTTACAATGTATTTTTTTATCCAGTTCTGGAACATAGACCAGACATATTTAAGTTTAACATCCTACTTCATAGTTCCACAATGCTAATAATAGGATTTAAGATTTCCTTTTCATAGTAATGCACAAATGTGTAAAAAAACAACTTTGTTTTGTTTAACTGATCATCAACATACACACTTTTAACATCCTTCGTGTCAAATATATTTGTCATTTTTTATCTGTTGTAAGCAATGGTGATATTAACTAAATAATGATAGCCAGCAATGAGTTGGTCTATCAGTAAATAAAGCAAATGATTTTTCCAGCCATGGTCTGATTTTGCAGTTGCTACCAGATAATTCTCCCATTAAGATATATGGGAGGATGCCACTTAGGTTTCATTGAGATTAATTCCTTCAGAGTTTAGTCATATAACATCTATAAACCGTAGTCCAGCAAATGGCTTTGCAAATATATTTAATTCAACTGGTGGACCAGTTGAAAATATTAGTAACCCCATTTAAATGACATGCCTTTCTTAGAGTCATGACACTGAAGGAGTTAATATCATCGACAGAAAATGGCAGTATGTCCTTTCCATTTTAACTTGACTGAATGAGTTGCAATACCTGATGGTTGCTGTTAATAACTTCATCTTGTGAAAAACATTTTTCATTTTATTCAGGCTTGTTAGATGTCACATACTAAATAGGAAATCTCTTTTTTTCTTCATGCTTTGCTAAATATATATGTTTAAAAAAGAGTGTTATTTGTAATATTCCATGGAGTTTTTTTTTATAAATTAGCTTCTCCAGAACATTAACCTGTACATCTGGATGCTGTTACTAATGAAGAGAGCACTAGCCCCAAACTGCAGATTT
This sequence comes from Chrysemys picta bellii, assembly GCF_011386835.1. NCBI lineage: Eukaryota > Metazoa > Chordata > Testudines > Emydidae > Chrysemys > Chrysemys picta. The sequence continues at coordinate 40,975,519 of NC_088791.1, forward strand.
CCAGTTGTCTGTCAGGCAGTGAAGATAGAGTCTAAAAAGACTATAAATTTATAGCATGAAAGCTGGCTGGTACTTTCTAGCAGTTTCTTTGTGTTGCCTCGTTTGCAGGACTGTAATTATAAACTGATTACAACTAGGAAAAATGTCTCAGTTGTTCTGGACCCTGAATAGTAATTACTGTGTTACTGTGTTTCACTCCCATCCCTTTCTGCTGTTCTTTCTGAACATTACTAGACCTATTTTGGTCTTTACTGTAGCTTTCAGGAAACTGAAATTACAAAATAAGTATAATTTGGCTGACATGTTTACATTGATGATTGTATTGTGAATTACATATTAGTTATATATCTATATCTAAACGTACAGATACATTAGAATTGAGGGTGTTAAGTGAGAGAGTCACCAAAACTTCTCTGAGCTACCCTATTTCTAGAGGTATTGTATTTGAATTTATTTGAATTTCCATCACTTCTTTCTCTTTCTGTCTCTCTGGGCCTCTGATTTAAAAACAAACACTCCAGAAAATAAAGAAATTGTTCCACTATCTTGCATTGCAAGAGAAGGCAGTTACTTCATCTCTCCTGAAAATTAGAGTTCTCAATATGACATTCCAGACATGGTCACAATAGTGCAGTCTGAGAGCTATGAGGACAGATCCACAGCTGGCATGAATCAGTCCAGGACTATTGACTTCAATAGAGCTGGGCTGATTTACTCCAGCTGAAGAACTTTGCCTTGACAAATGCAAGTGTTCAAAGATCATGAATCAGATCTTCCAAAAAAAAAAAAAATCTCTTCTCGCCGAGATGGAGTAATTATGCCAATGGGAGAGCGCTCTTCCATCTAGGGTGACCAGATGTCCCGATTTTATAGGGACAGTCCCGATTTTGGGGTCTTTTTCTTCTGTAGGCTCCTATTACCCCCCATCCCGATTTTTTACACTTGCTGTCTGGTCACCCTACTTCCATCGGCATAGTCCATCTTCACCAGATGCACCACAGTGGCACAGCTGCATTGGTGCAGCTGCACTGATGTAGCACTGTAGTGTAGACTTGCCCCTAGTTGTCTTTTTCTCTTACTTTCATTTGTCTGTCTAACTCTTGCCACCTGTATTGCTGAGCCCCATGGTCTGTTTTCCAAAGCTGGATTAGCTATCATGGCTGAGAATACTTTGCTTCTTTTTATCACAGCAGGTGTGGGGCTTAAAGTCAGCATGCTCCTGATGCGACAGACAGGAACAAAGAATTCTGGGGCATAGCAGTGGCAGCTGGCCAGTAGAAGAAAACAAGCTTAGGATTTCTCTGGTTGCTAGAGACAGCTGGAATAGGTGATCCCGCAGTGGGAGTTCAGGGAGCAGGACCAAACAGGATGGAAGGCTAGAATGGTGGGAAGTAAAGTGACAGGTGAAAAGAGAAGGTTGGAAATGAGACAAAGTTTCACTTGCTAAATTGGAACATGAACTGTACAAGGTGACATTTTTCTGAGGAGTTCTACAAAAGACTATTAGTAGAAGTAAAATGCATTACATGAAAGTGGCAAGAGAAATTCAAAATGAGATCAGGAACAAGCTGAAAGTTGACTTTTAACCAGCTTTTGCTTAGTGTATAGTATCAGATTGACTATAGCAAGCTGTCTTTTCCTGCAGACATAAGCATCAGAAAGTCTAAAGTGGCATGTCCTTTTTCATTTGATTTCTCCATGTATCAGAAAAACCCAGTAGATTGAGGCTGTCCATAAGCTAAGATTGTATGTTTGCCTCAAGTTTATTGTGATATGTACAAGCCACTAAAGATTAGCCTTTTTGGTTCATACTAGCTCTAGAAATCATTGATAAAAATACAGCTCCAATCCAGTAATGCACTGCATGCTGGTATAGCAGTTTAAAATGGTGCAGCTGGCTGTAACTCATTCTACAAGTATTGTTGGTATCAATATGCAAAATGTAACACTGTGGGTACATTGCATCAAGTGAATGATCATACTTCATTTAACAGTATTTTGTGTATTGCGCTGATTATTATTATTTATTATTAATAATGTATTTATTTGTCAAAGACCTCTGTTTTGTTAGGCATTAAACAAACCCAGAACTAAAAGACCGTCCCTGCTACATACATCTGGGTAATTTAGTTGGACAACCGGTATCAACATCTGTAAATAACCCAGACTTTTCCCTCTGCCAACCTTGCCTTTCCCCATTCACACTAAAGGTAAGGTAAGATTAAACAGAAGCCTCTTGCGTCACCAGGGCCGAGTCTAGGTTTTTTGCTGCCCCAAGCATTTGCTTGGTTTGCTGGTGCCTAGAGCCGGTCCTGCGCGTCACATTCAAATAGTCACCAAACTAAGCTTCTGGTAAACTGCTTAAAGTAGTTGATCCCAGACTGCAGAGCCCTCTCTCAAGAACGCAGTACTGGCAAAGAGCAGACCAGTGAGCTTCAATACTGTTTAATTTTAGTAGCAATGCACAAGAGGTGGAAATGCAGTAACAGGGTACAGTGAGGTACAGTTTTAAGTGTTCAAATCATGTGTTATTTGAGGACGTGTTGATCCATGAGCCTCTTGCGTTCTCTATTGTAAATGACATTGTTTCTAGATAATGAGCCTGATTCATCCACACGGGAACAGGGATGCAAATTGACCCTCTGTGCCTGAAAGGGACAGCTGTGCCAATGAAGGGAATTCTATACCAAGACAGGGCAGGCAGCAGTACTAAGGGAGGACAGCTTAAATTTATAGCCAAGGCTCCATAAGAGCTTTGCCAGTGGAAACTGCAGGAGACGCACTGAATCAGCACATCTCCTGTTTGCCCTAACCCTAAACCTAAACCCTTCCCAGTCAGCCCTAATCACTTTCTGAGTAGCGATAGCTCCAGGCCCTTTGGCAGAGCAGCATTTGTGGATGGTTTGCACCAATATGCACCCATCTGAGCAAAATTTCTTCCACCAGAGGCATGCAGTCTGTGGCACTGAATCAAGTCCATTAGATTTAAGCAAAAAGTATAACTTTAAATAGAGATGAAAAAAATAACTCTAATTAGAGCTGCAGAGAAATTGCAGATTTTCACTTTGTGAATATTCACATGTGAAAAACTGCCTATTTCAAAGTTTTTTGTGAAAATGTGTTAATTTGGATTGGAGATGAGTGATATTTCTCCATTTCCAGCAAAGCAGATGCATTTATTTTTGCTGCAATAAATAATGAAAGAATACCCTGGAATCATTCACAGCTCTTGTTACAAAGTTTCCCATTTTGGCCTTCAAAAGTTGCCTTCCTTTTTATGGAAAGCTGAGCAAAAAAAACCAAACCAAAACAAAACCACAAAAGAACCCCAAAGGGGTGAAAAGGTAGAATATTTAATTTTCACAAAACTGTAGGGGTTTTTTATTTTTATTTTTTATTAGTTGCAACAGTGATGCTGATTTTTCCCCCCACTAAGCTCCAGTTTTTATAAAATATTAAGGTCCTAGAATCAGGAGTGGGAAGATTTTGGTGCATAGAAAAGTTATCTTATAATTGTGTTTATAAGTATTTCTAAAGTATTGTAAATAAATATTTGTAATTTAATAATTTTTATAATTAAGTTACCAGCACCAAATGCTCCTGTTTTGTCTCCTGACAAGCACCCATCCTTCCTACTCCCATGTTTGGCCAGAGAAACCCTGGAGGGAAGAAGGGGGACCAAAAGGGACAGTTTGCCCAGGTTCCCCATTGGAGAAGGCCCTCAAGCATGTGGAATTTGAGTTAATGGCTTTGCAACCTTGCACAGAATCACTCAGGTTTGGCCCAGCTGCCACTCTGTCGACTTGAGTGGCGCTGTGCTCGGTCACAACACCACTCACTCAAATGTGGCCCAGCTACCTCTCTATCAACAGAGGGGTGGCTGGGCTAAACCTGCGTGGCATTGCAATGCTGGAGCAGGGAGCCAGGCCCAGCCCTGTTGGACAGGAGGTGTTGCTGTGGGGTGAGCATGGGACCAATTCACTTTCCAACCCACCCACCCCTGCAATCCCTGAGTCTTTCATTGCCATGGCAATATTTTTGGAAGGATAAGGAGCCTCAGTTTCAGATTCTGCCCCAGTCCTCCAAAACCTCTTTGTGGCCCTGCTTGCAGCTGACCATTTCTTCTTCACCCTCCCTTTTCTTCCTCCTGACAAAAGTACCACCTTTAATCCTCAAGTGCTTAACTCTCTCTCTGCCATTTCTTTCCTCCCAAGTTGCTGAATGCAGCCATTGACTGGTGCCGTTCTCCTGGAGACCAGCTACCTTTGTATGGACTAAGCATTTATTTTAAGACAGATCAGTTACCAAATTTTAGTTGTATATCCAGAGTGAGATGCTATTCTGTTCTATTTTGACTCTTTTATTGCAATTTTTGCTGAGATCCTTTGTAACAAGTTGCATTAACCACAAGCCATTGTCTCCATAACAATAGTGTGCAGTCCTGAAAGTTAATACAAACGCTACGGACACTGTATTTTTCTCATGGTAACCACACAATTACCGTGCGTAACTATATGTGTATACCATGGTCTCCTTTTGGATTTGAATCTCTATCCCAGTATGCGAAGGAAGCAGACACCAGTACGCAGTAGTACAGCACAGCTGTATACAATGAAGAAAAAAGAAAAAAAAACGTAACCATTGTGACGAACAGAATAAGAGAATTAAATTAGTGCTCCCTCAATCTCTCCCAGTAGTTAGAGCACTCCACTGGGATGTGGCAGTCTCATGGTTCAAGTCCCCCCCTCTACCTGAGGGGAAAAAGGGATTTGTACAGGGCTTTGCTACCACTCAGGTGATTGCCCTAACCATTGGAGCTATGGGATATTCTGATGTGGGACTTCTTCAGTTTCTCCTGTTGAAGCTTTTGCACTGTGTGACTTGGTAGCTTGGGAGTTAGAGCACTCACCGGGGAGGTGGGAGAGGCAGGATCCAGTCCCCTGCTCAACTGAGAGGAGGGTTTATGAAGCCCAGTGGGGCCTGATTCTGGGATTTAGGTGCCTACAGTGGCAGCTAGATGCCTAAGTCCTTTTGTGAGTCTAGCTCAGCAGTATCTTAGCTGGATTTCTACAAAGGGGATGATCTATGTGTAGCTTTGCCATCCATATCTTTTCAAGGTGAACAATAGTTATGTACATTTTCTGCCTAAAATAGGGAGAAAATACAAGGAGTCTGGCATAACTTATTTCACTCACAGTGAGAAATGGACCCAAAACTACTGAGTAGTTGGTGGAGGGTACTAGTATTATAGTGAAGTGCTGTTAGTCCAGGTGAGACTTTGCATTAAAGCCCACCTGAATATTCTGTCTAGAATCTCTGCAAAACAGAATCGCCTCAGCCAGGTGTAGTCTACTTCTCTAGGGTTTACCAGCCATACTAAAGGGTGTGCCTAACCCATACAATCCCCTAATTACCAACCAGTGCCATTACTGTAGCCAAATGCTGCAATCTTCTTTAGTGACCCTTTCTCTGGGGGGTCTTTAATCAACTTATCTTTGCTCCTGGACAGTGTTAGTAAATGAGTTTAGCAAACCAGGCCTTCTTTCTTTCTTTCTGTTTGCTATAAAGTGGGGAGAAAAGAGCTTTGAGGTATTATTAATTAAGGCAGAATCTATTTTTAGATTGTCACAATTCAAAAACTTCTCTGTCATTTCACTTCATATTTGGTTAAAAAAATTACCTCACTCCCATGCCAAACCTACTAATTTTGAGAGTAATATTCCTTTTTTTGGTAACTATTAGGGAAGGGAGATTCAACTTGAGGCTTATAATAGAAACTCAGTTACAGCAACCTAAGTATAGAGTGATTGCTACTACTCCATAATATTCTTAAATATGACAGTTGTGAAACTTGATTCAGTTTTTATTGAAATTTATAATCCTGGGTTGAACTTTTATGTTCATAGAAGTTGCAGCAGTGATAACTGGAGGGCTAAAGAACTGTAGCACCATGATAATATAGATCCACATCAGTCAGATTAATTCAATGTGCATTAAGGCCTGGAATAAAGAAAGAATGAAAGAGGCCATGAATCATTATCACTCTTCTAAGTGTCCTGTGATATAAAATCTGCAAGACCAAGGCCCTTAATCAGAATGGAGATACAAATCTCTGATTTAAGTGTCTTTTTTTCTAGCTCAGGAATGGAGGAAACAAGATGCGATTCGGTGGTGTTTAAGTGATTATGCAAATAGTTAAGAAAGCTGCAGAGGGCATGGATTGAATTACAAGTACAATTTCACCAAATTTGATGATAGTTAGCTCTCTGGCATAATAACTGGAGAAAAACTGTAACTGCCCTCTATGATGTCAGATTTATTTTAGTGCTATGACTCCCTCTCGTGTAATCCAACTTCTTCTTTACTTTATAACCCACTCCGGCAGTGTCTCCTATGGCTTCTGTACACATTTTTGGAGTGAATATGCTGTATCAGGCACAAAGTACAGTATTTCCTACCCTAGAAATATAGAAATATATTGATAAACTTCAGGGGCACATTCCTTTTGTGAGGAATCTATTGGAGGTATCTTTCGCACTATGCCTGTAGCTCAATGGCTACAATTTACTGATAACAAGTACATTTCCATTATTTATAGTTTTAGGCACAGGGAAAGATTCTGCTGTTCTTACTCTCAATCAGTAAGTAGTACTTTACTCCCTGAGTAGTTTTCTTGAAGAAAACAGACTGTTGACTACTAATCAATGTGAATAAGAGTGGCGTAGTCTGACCCACTGTAATTTCAACAATTTATGTGTAATGCACTTCATAGATTGATTTACAATTGTTCACACTCAAGACAATGTATCAAACAGATATGGTGATGACAGACTATTATTTGAACACATTTATTATTACTAGAAATAGTATATGCATCATAGTGAATTTCCAATTTACCGATCACTCGTCTTCACTGCATTTCAACAGTGGGTAGGATATGATAGATGCAGGGGTTTGGAATACATCAAGGGTTATATTCTCGTTTATTATGATTAAGACTAAAAATTTTTCATGTGACTTATTAAAAGTCATGAACAGGTCATGGGCATTACACAAAACTTCATGGAGCCTGTGACCTGTCCATTACTTTACTAAAAATAACCGGGGGCCAGGCTAGGTTGGGGGGAGGACTGGAGTTCCATGGAGGGGGAGACTGACAGGCCGAGCCCCCTGCCATGGCAGGGGGCACAGCACCGACTCCAGTGGCCGCAGAGGGGGTTGTAGCCATCGGGGGGACACAGCCCTTGCTCCAGAGCTGGCCCATCTGTGGGATAGAGCTGCGTAGCCAGAGGGACGCCATGGGGCTGGGGCGCACAGCCCTGGCTGCAGCCCCACCAAGCCCAGGACACCGTGGGGTTGGGGCGTGTGGCCCCAGCTGCAGTCCCGCCAAGCCCAGGATGCCACAGGGCTAGGGTGCACGGCCCTGGCTGTAGCCCCCACCAAGCCCGGTCCCAGCTGCAGCCCCTGATGGAAGCTGCGGGGCTGAGGTGTGCAGCCCAAGCTGCATCCTCCGCCAAGCCTGGGAAGCCGGGTCCTGAGTTCTGCAGGGTCCTGATTGCAGCCAGCCCCAGTTGCAGGGCAGGGGCACACAGTACCACCTCCTCCTCCTGAAGCCCTAGAAGTCACGGAGGTCCAGCAAAGTCACGGGATCCATGACTGCCGTGACCTCCATGACTAAATCGTAGCCTTAATTATGATCAATCTAATCAGCGGTTTAGTGTTTTGGGGGCTGCAGTTAACAATGAAAGCAGATAACTAGAAAAGGGGAAACCTTCAGAGAGTCTTAGAAAGTGAAGAGAACCTGAAAAAAATAAATGATCATGTCAGTGATGAGACTTGAATTCCTGTGGATTTCTACATGATTACAAAATGTGAAACTGTTAATAATGTCACATACAGTATTAAAAACAATAAAAGCTATGAGTCTAGAAGTACGCTATGTTAACTAAACTACTGTATATACTGCTAACTAGAACTGATCAAGAATTTTTCAACAGGACTTTATTGGAATATGCTAATTTATCAAAATGAAAACTTTTTGAAGGAAAGGTTGGTTTTGATGAATTTTTCAGCTTGAACTTTTGAAATGGTGGAAACATTTCATTTTGACATTTTTTGAAATGAAAAAAATCCGTTTTTCTGATTTCAAATGACATTTGGTTTTGAAATTTAAGCCAATTATAGTACAAAAATAAAAATAAAAAAATAGTCAAAATAGAAATGAAAAGTTTCAAAATTACCCAAGGGAAACATTTTGCTTGACTTGAACTAATTTTAATATTATGTTCATAAATATTTTTGAGATTTTGACTTTTTGTCCTGATTCAGAATAGGGAAAACGTTTGAAATCTCAAAAATGTTCACAGGATGGGAAAACCATTTCCTGTCCTCCTCTACTGTGAAGTGTTCTCACAGTCTATTATTTGGTGGGATAGCACAAGCAGGCACAATCTCTAAAAAAAATAAAAGTTACAGCAGACACAAGTTCATTAAATCAAAGAACCACATCTATTGATTGATGGAGAATACTCAGTCCATTCACATCCTTCTGCTTGCATTGCTGTTACTTTCCCAATTTTCCCTCTCAACAAGTCAGGAAAAAACAAATTCAACCCTTAACTTCCTTTCAGAATTGCTTCTTATTTGGCATCCTTCCTATGTGAAGGAGCCAGCACTTTTAGAGGCTATTTGTGAACTTAGTCACCAACTCAGGCAACATACTAACTCTGTTACGATGTATTCTGTTAGAAAAAACAAACAAAATTATCATCACCTTAATATCTGAACAACTTAATATGCTAGCCTACGTTATATTATTTAGTCCAAGTTGTATTTGCTTTGTTATCTGTATGAAGATAAAGTTCTGCAGTCCTCTTGAGTTCTATGGGAATTTTGCCTGAATATACAATGCAAGATCACAAACTGTAGAGCTTGTTAATGAAATTATTAAAAAATTCTGCTGCAAGATTTATAGTGTTGTATTCTTTCATTAAGGCTCTATTCTAAGTAGAAAGATGCCCTATAAACCTTAGTTTCTAGCTATAAATGAAAATGTTGTAACTTGATACCCATGGATAAATAAAAATAATGTTTGATAATAATGACTACTAAAGGTGTGACTTTTTTGTGGGTGGTTGCCATATTTATAACATTGACGATATGCACCATTTTACAGCTATACATTAACATTTACTTTGGGAAGTACAGCATAATCAAATTTTACAGCCAATTAAGTTGATGAGTCACTGTCGTCTTTGTAAATTACTGTTTTAGATGTTTGAGAATGCTAGAAAGAGAAAACTGGTGAAAATCTCAAGAAGAATGACCTGAACAGAAACCTGATTTGCAGTTTTCCTCTTGCACTTAATTATGGAAAGCATAGAGCTTTGGTGTAAAATATTTGGTTTAAGAGCTACTTGCTAAAGATCTTTAGCATCTTTGAAACAGAGTAATCCTGTTATGTCATTCTCCCACCTTTTAATTAAGAAAATACTACTACTAAAGTACTACTAAAATAATAAGCTGTTTCTAAATTTATGGTGGTAAAGTGATTTATGACCACATATTTATGAGGAATAAAAATGAAAGCTTATAGCAAATAAAGGCTGTTTATATAAATCCCATGTGCACTGATGGGTAACTAGATCTCTGAATAATGAACATTCGTAATCTAAGATAGGAGAATGGGACTACATATTTTTCTTTAATTGTTTAGCAAAAAGAAAGTTTGCTGTTTGCACATTTGTGCCATTGATTTAGTTGCATAAATGTTTGTGAATTTCAATGTTTTATGCCCTAATATTTATTTCTAGAGCATAAATTTTAAATGTGCATGCTTGAGTATTTGCAAGCAAGAGCTTGTAAACACATCCAGTCAGAGAACAGGTGCAGTTCCATGTGATTTACCCCTCAAGTCACAACACAGCTTGGAAAATGTCTATCCGATAGCTTACAATCAATCCAAAATGTGCCCCAATGTATGTTATTTCAAAGAACTAGTACCTTTGCAGAAATTGCAATGTTCTCACTAATATTCCATTAGTAGATAAAGAAAGTAGTGAGCTGGTTTTCAGAGGTACTGGGTACCCACATTTCCCACACAAGTCTATTGACTGACTGAGTATGCTGGTAATTAACAGATCTCTGGATGAAATCTTGGCCCCATTGAAGTCAGCGGGAGTATTGCCATTGATGTCAGTGATCTAGGATTTCATCCTGGTATTTGGTGAAATTCTAATTCCTTTGATGCCAATGGCAAAATTTCAATAGACTTCATGACATCTTGATATCTACTTAAGTTAACTAATTTTCCCTTCCATTTTTTGCTAATTCTTGCTTAAAATATCAATCTCTGTCTAAGACATAGAAATCATAGAAATGTACGACTGGAAGGGACCTCAATAGGCTATCTAGTCCAGTCCAGTGCACTGTGGCAGGACTAAGTATTATCTAGATCTAGACCATCCATGACAGGTGTTTGTCTATCCTGTTCTTAAAAACCTCCAATGACGGAAATTCCCACAACTTCCTAGATAATTTGTTCCAATGCTTAACTACTCTTACAGTTACGAAGTTTTTCCTAATCTCTAACCTAAATCTCCCTTGCTGCAGTTTCAGCTCATTACTTCTTGTCCTGTGCTCAGTGGTTAAGGAGAACAATTTATCATGCACCTCTTTATAATAACCGTTTACACATTTGAAGACTGTTATCACATCCCTCCTCAGTCTTCTCATCTCCAGACTAACAAACCCAGGATTTTTCATTTTTAACTCATTGGTCATGTTTTTTAGACCTTTAATCATTTGTGTTGCTCTCCTCTGGACTTTCTCGAATTTGTCGATACCTTTTCTGAACTGTGGTGCCCAGAACTGGACAAAATACTCCAGTTGAGACCTTATGATTGCTGAGTGGAGTAGAAGAATTCATTCTTGTGTCATGCTTACAACATTCCTGTTAATATATCACAGAATGATGTTTGGGTTTTACAGTATTACACTGTTAACTCATATTTAGATTGTGATCCATTATAAACCTCAGATCTTTTTTTGCAGTACTCCTGCCTAGGCAGTCATTTCCCATTTTGTATTTGTGCAATTGAGTATTCCTTCCTAACAGTAGTACTTTGCATTGTCCTTATTGAATTTCATCCTATTTATTTCAGATCATTTCTCTAGTTTGTCAAGATAATTTTGAATTCTAATTCTGCCCTCCAAAGTACTTGCAACCCCTCCCAGCTTGGTATCACTCACAAACTTTATACATGTATGCTCTATGCCATTATTCAAATAATTTGTGAAGCTATTGAATAGAACCGGATTTTGGACCGATCCCTCCGGGACCCTACTTAATATTCCCTTCCAGCTTAATTATGAACCATTGATAACTATGCTTAGTGCATGCTTTTCCAACCAGTTGCATACCTACCTTATAGTAGGTTTGTTTAGGCTATATTTCTCTGGTTTGTTTGTAAGAAGGTCATGTGACACAATATCGAATGCCTTACTAAGGTTGAGATATATCACATCTGCTGCTTCCCCCCATCCACAAGGCTTGTTACCTTGTCAAAGAAGGATATTAGGTTGGTTTGACATGATTTGTTCTTGAAAAATGCATGTTGACTGTTACTTGTCACCTTATTTTTTCTAGGTGCTTAGAAATTGATTGTTTGTTTCCTCCATTATCTTTCTGGGTATCAAAGTGAAGATGACTGTTCTATAATTCCCTAGATTGTCGTTATTCTCCATTTTATAGATAGGTACTATATTTGCCCTTTTCTAGTCCTCTGGGAACTTTCTCATCCTCCATGAGTTCTCAAAAATAATCTCTAATGGCTCAGAAATCTCTTCAGCCAGTTCACCAAGTATTCTAGGATGCATTTGAGCAGCCTCTGCATATTTTAAGACATGTAACTTGTCTAAGTAATTCTTAATTTGTTCTTTTCCTGTTTTATCCTTAAATGCTATCCCATTTACACTGATGTTCACTATGTTAGTCATCCAATCACTGCTAACTTTTTTGGTAAAAATTGAAACAAAAAAGGCATTTAACACTTTGGCCATTGATGCATTTTCTCTTATTGTCTTTCCCTCCTCACTGAATTATGGGCCTACCCTGTCTTTGGTCTTCCTCTTGTTTCTAATGCATTTATAGAATCTTTTCTTGTTACCCTTTATATTCCTTGCTAGTTTGATCTCATTTTGTGTCTTGGTCTTTCTAACTTTATCCCTACTTGCTTGTTTTATATATATATATATATATATTCATCCTTTGTATTTTGACCTAGTTTCCACTTTTTGTCTGACTCTTTTTTGAGTTTCAGGTCACTGAATATTTTTTGGTTAAGTCAGGGTGGTCTCTGACTATACTTCCTATCTTTCCTTCTCATTGGGATAGTTTGCTCTGGTGCTTAATAATATCTCTTTAAAAAACAGCCAGTTCTCCTGAATTCTTTTTTCTCTTAGACTTGCTTCCCATGGGCTCTTGCCTACTAATTCTCTGAATTTGCTAAAATTGGCTTTCTTGAAGTCCATTGTCTTTATTATGTTGTTTTCCCTCTGACCATTCCTTAGAGCATGGGTGCTGGAACAATTTGTATAGTGGAGGTTCTAAGATCCATTGAATCAAACTGTAAACCCTGTATATGATGGAAACCACTTCAAGCCAGGAGGTGCGGCAGCACCCCCAGCACCCCTTGTTCTTGCACCTATGCCATAGAGTCATGAACTTCATGATCACTTTCACCCAAGCGGCCTTCCACTTTCAAATTCTCAACTAGTTCCTCCCTGTTTGTCAGAATCAAATCTAGAATAGCCTCTCCCCTAGTTGCTTTCTCCACCTTCTGGAATAAAAAATTATCTCCAGTGCATTTCAAGAACTTGTTGGATAATCCGTGCTCTGCTGTAGTATTTTCCCCACAGATGTCTCAGTCACTGAAGTCCCCCGTCACCACCAAGTCCTGTGCTTTGGATGATTTTGTTAGTTGTTTAAAAAAACATCATCCACCTCTTGTTCTCGGTTAGGTGTGCTCTGCCCATCCTAACCACCCATACCTCAAGCTATTCATGTGACCCATGTGTGGCACTCATTTGGTCTGAATTTTTTTCTATGGAAAATAAAGGCTTTATGAGAAAAAGAAGCAAATAAATTAGAATAAGATACATGATTCTCAATTTGAGGAATAACTTAGTGTTAAATATAGGGAAAAGACCTCAAAATAGGCTTTCTTAAACACAGAGACAGATGGCAGCAGCACTTGGCAAATATTCACCTTCTTTTCAACATGTTTAAATAATGTTTATCAAACAATAGATGTAGATAAAAATCAATGTATTCACTAAATTTCATTTAAACCAGAATGGCAGGCTGCTGTAAAAGTGTCCTATAAATAACAGTAACCAGCTGTCCAATGGGAGTCAGTAAGCCAGAAAGAGAGATTTTGGAAATACAAATCTATATATTTTTTCTATTTTTATCATAATCAAATATTTTCTCCTCTTTCCCAGCCCAGAACTCAATATACAGTTTATAAACCTGGCTTAGTAAATAATGATTAGCGGTAAAACCAGATGGCCATATTTTATCTTGTTTAATGTGTTCCACTGATGGATATCTGGGCCCTAATTTGATCGATCAATTGACTCTAATTGTTTATGATGTACTCTAGGAATGCACATAGGATTATGCACATACGCACAAGCACAAAGTGATCTGACTCTTTTTTCCCTTTCTTTTCCATAGGCTTAGAAAGAATTGCAAGAGATTCAGCCTATGAGCAAGAAGGAAAGGTCCAGTTTGTAATTGATGCTGTATATTCCATGGCCTATGCACTACATAGCATGCATAAAGAGCTCTGTCCTGGATATATTGGTCTGTGTCCAAGGATGAGCACGATTGATGGTAAAGAGCTACTTAGTTATATCCGGGCTGTAAACTTTAACGGTAAGTTATAAGCATTTTTTTCTTCTTCTCTAAATACTTCAGAAGTGACAGGATTTCTTCTATATATAGGACACTTTCAGGCACAGTGGAAAACACAGGATTAGAAGCAGTTCTCTTTTTAATCAGAAGTGTGAGTTTTTCCACCTGCTTTGAAACCCCATCGTAACATTAAGCTGCCGCTAAAAGAGGCAGACGTTTAAAAATAAGAATCTGTCAATCAGACTATTCTGGTGGAAAACTGCTATTATAGAAACAACTGGAGGACTCATGCAGTCCTATTGACAGATTAAATTCCTGTGATGGTGCTTCTTTGTGCATTTGTTAGGGAATGAATTGTAGAAAATGTCTTTTTGCAAATTATTTTCTTTTAAAATCAGTTTAATGATTTTCCTACAATAGTGAATAATTTGGAGGTTGCTTTGTATTTACATATTTAAAACTTGATTAAATAATGGCTATGTGTTCTGGGTCCTGTTCTATGTCATTGGTTTTGATTCAGTGATTTAGTCAATTTTAAGCCATGCAGGGTGCTAAAAAAACAAAACAAAAAAACCCCAACAAAAACCACCACCACAACAACCTACACTGCATAAACTGCTATGCAGCTGGGATCTGCCTGCTGGAGAAATATAGTTACGGTTGCTTATGCCGCTGTCAGAAGAGGCTATTAAAGAATATACTTAATTTATAGGTATTAAATTGAAAAGAGCAGAACATACTTCATGGCAAAACAAAGTTACTGAAAATGTATGTTCTTTCATGAAAGTCATAATTGTTGTAGATTACATCTGTCATTATTTTCAGATGAATTGATACATTATTCTTTACTGAATCCCCCCCCCTCACACCCTGCACACCCCCATTTGGCTGTAATCCACATACCAGACATGCCTCCTAACCATACGCAGAGTAGCACTGTCTATCACAATATACTCCAATGACCTCAGCTGCCAGCCTTTTATAAAACAGCACAAGGTCATTTTCAATTTAGCTTCAAAGTGGAAGCTGTTTTTGCTTCAGGTAATAAACCAAACCATTTGGTTGATGTGAACATTGTCCGTAGTTTGCAATATATTTATGCTTTCCAGAAAGATTTTTTCTTTCATCCTATGACATTTCCTTGAACAGGGAATCCCTGTCTAATTCAAGTGGGTTTGAATGATTCTTTAATGATTTTAAAGAAAACCTTGAGCAAAATAGGTAACTGACAAACGGGGAATGTTACGATGACAAAGTATGCAGCATATTGTAAGTTTGCAATGATGTTTCCGATGTTTCCAATAAATATTCTTTTGAATTTAAGTTGTTAAGGCATAAAGAAAGTGATCCATTTTCATTTGGTTGGTGTAGAAGTTTAGCATAAAAAGATAAGGTGTACATTTATTTCAAACCACTCTCACCCTAAAGATTGATGTATTTGATTAATACCTGTTGTGATTTCTCTGGTCTGCTGTAACTGTTGCTGTAAATACAAGGAGATGAAACGTAGCATGCTTTATAAGTATCATGATGGACACTGATGAGAACATTTTATCTTTTTTTTACATTAGTGATTTATCAGAAGTGGGAAAAAATGCAGATGAGGTCAATTTTTCAAACCCTAAGATATAATTGTGTTAATTAATCCCTTATATTGGTTTAGTCCACATACTCTATTAAAGGTAAACTGCACTTTTCAGTCCTTTGGACTGTGGAACTCATACTGAAGTCAGACAAACAGTGTGCAGCAGAATTTGAGGACCAAATTCAGCCTCTTCCCTATCTGTAGAGTTCCCCTAGGAAGTGGAATTGATGTGGTTCTGAGGGTACTGTGCAGGGGAAAGGTGGACAGAAGACTGTGTGGGCCACGACCAGAAGACTTGTTCTTGTATGGATCTTTCCATCATTTAACTGTTGTGGTGGTGGTAGTAGGGAAAGCTGAATAAGGGCCTGAAGCCGTTACAACCATTGGTCTGGAGAAGATATGGGGAAAGCGGTGGACGTGATATATCTTAACTTTAGCAAAGCTTTTGATACTCCCACAGTATTCATGCCAGCAAGTTAAAGAAGTATGGATCGGATGAATGAACTATAAGGTGGATAGAAAGCTGGCTAAATTGTCAGGCTCAATGAGTAGTGATCAATGGCTCGATGTCTAGTTGGCAGCCGGTATCAAGCAGAGTACTCCAGGGTTCGGTCCTGGGGCCGGTTTTGTTCAACATCTTCATTAATGATCTGGATGGTGGGATGGATTGCACCCTCAGCAAGTTTGCAGATGACATTAAGCTAGGGGAAGACGTAGATATGCTAGAGGGTAGGGATAGGGTCCAGAGTGACCTAGACAAATTGGAGGATTGGTCCAAAAGAAATCTGATGACCTTCAACAAGGACAAGTGCAGAGTCCTGCACTTAGGATGGAAAAATCCCATGCACTACTACAGGCTGGGGACCGACTGGCTAAGTGGCAGTTCTGCAGAAAAGGACTTGGGGATTACACTGGACGAGAAGCTGGATATAGGTCAACAGTGTGCCCTTGTTACCAAGAAGGCTAACAGAATATTGTGCTGCATTAGTAGGAGCATTGCCAGCAGATCGAGGGAAGTGATTATTCCCCTCTATTCAGTACTGGTGAGGCCACATCTGGAGTATTGCGTCCAGTTTTGGGGTCCCCCCCCCACTACAGAAAGAATGTGAACAAATTGGAGAGAGTCCAGCGGAGGACAACGAAAATGATTAGGGGGATGGGGCACATGACTTATGAGGAAAGGCTGAGGGAACTGGGCTTATTTAGTCTGCAGAAGAGAAGAGTGAGGGGGGATTGATAACAGCCTTCCACTATCTGAAGGGGGGTTCAAAAGAGGATGGAGGTAGGCTGTTCTCAGTGATGGCAGATGACAGAACAAGGAACAATGGTCTCAAATTGCAGTGGGGTAGGCCTAGGTTGGATATTAGGAAAATCTATTTCACTAGGAGAGTGGTGAAGCACTGGAATGAGTTACCTAGGGAAGTGGTGGAATCTCCATCCTTAGAGGTTTTTAAGACATGCTTTGACCAAGCCCTGGCTGGGATGATTTAGTTTGGGTTGGTCCTGCTTTGAGCCGGGGGTTGGACTAGACGACCTCCTGAGATCTCTTCCAACCCTAATTTTCTATGATTCTGTTAAGTCTCAGTCACTGGAAAAGCTCCAGAGCCTCTGTGGAAGGTACGTGGCTCTTCCCTACATGCATGTAGGCTGCTGAGCTCTCACTTTGACCAGTAACACATCTCAGACACCTTCATGGACCTTCTGTTGTGGCTGAGAGATATGTACATGTGAAACATTATAGTCTGAACTACAAGAATTTAAATGTAACGAAGTGCCCATGCCAGTAAGTGCAAAATAAATGTGCATGTGCACTTCCATTGGAATTGCTAACTTCAATGTACCATTGCATTAAAGCTCTTGATTCTAGAAAGCTTAGAAATGAATGTTGGAGTTGGTCATAGGGAACTCACTCTGCCTTAAAAAGTTGGTAAATATTTTAATAAGGAAATGGGTGGAAAAGGGGTAAAAAGCGAATGGCACATATCTCTAAGGGATTTTGCTAGCCTCTTATCTGAGAGGAGGTCACTCGTGATGATGGTGGCAGTGTGGGGAAGTACCTTTCATATTCAGACAAAATACAGCCTATAAAATACTAATGAAATAAGATGCAGAGGTGTGTTCTTATGATCCACAAGCATAAAAGGTGGTATTTTAGTTATTTTCATAAAAATTGCCAGTGTTCCTGTTGGTAAATAATACATAAATACACTGAAAGCAACATTGGGGGAGAAAAGGCAGAAAGTTAGAGTCTGAACTTGCAAGCTCTCCAATGTACAGCTCACACTGATTTCAGATGGCCCTTCCTGCTGGGAAGGCTGACAGAATCAGGCCTGGTTTTGCAAGAATGTAGCAATTTTCAATAGCTGGGACAATGAGCATTTTACCAGCTACGTAGATTATTTTTTGGTTTGGCTTCAGAGTATCCTGCTCTGTTCTGTCCAGACTAGATGTTTAGATGTTGGGTCACTTTCTCCTCTCGATTACTCCCATGCAACCATATAGACCTCAGTGGGATTTCATGGGTGTAACTGCTATTACTATATTGTCACATTGAATGCTATAGACATGGCTTTGTTAAAATTGATTAAACATAATGGATGATATGAAGAATACCTTCACAGCACCCAGAAAGCTTTGATGAACAGGGAAGAATATAACTTTCTGTTACCTGGAGATAATTGTTTAGCTTTTGAATGCAGGTAATCAGTCTTAAAAGTGCTTATATTTGACGCCTCTTTGTTTACTTATATTTATATTGCAAAGAAGATTTTATTCCCCTGAAGGATTCATCCATGTAATAGTCTGTGACACTTTCATGACAGCAGGGTCATCATAATCTCCAAAGCACAGTGTATTGATGTAATTGATATGACATTAGTTTCTGCTTAGATGAACTTCCACAAGTTATATTTTAAACCCAGAATATCACATAGCAGAACGTGATCTTAATAGGGATAGAACTTTTACTCTTGTAATGGGAATGAGGAAATGTGATGGATGTGTCAGCTTTTGCACATGAATCCACCTTAGTGAATTGTTCAATCTTTTCTGGAGTGCATGTGTGGGTATTTGTTCTTCTTCTTGTTCTTGTTGTTGTTGTTATATTTGGTTCTTGGGACACCTACCAAACAAAGCAAGCTATATTGAAAGCACAATCAATTGCTTTTCATATATAGTGGCAGTTTAGCAGTTAATTTGGTTTGATAGGGGAACCTTGAACAACTATATTTTTACAGCATTTTGTAGTGTCATCTGGAAATGTAGAGTTTGTGAAAGCTGGTAAAATCCTAAGAACACTGTTTTATCTCCAGGCCAAAACTATTGCAGTATTGCCAACTCTTGTGAATTTTTTGACTAGTGATGGATTTTGGCGGGTTCTGGAATCTGTCTCATGATGATGTGAAAAGCTCTAGCCCTTTTAAGAAGAAACTTGGGCCCTCACCACACTTGACCCCTTAGGCTGAAAAGCCCAAGCTCTAGCCCAAGCTGGAATATCCACATTGCTATTTTTTGCACTTTAGCTCGAACCCTCAAGTGTGAGTCTGTCTATCTGGGCTGGAAGGCTTGCTCCCATCCTAGTGTAGACATACCTTCAGTAGCTATCTAAAAGGGTGAAAGAGGGTGGTGGCTGGGTTCTATGGCCACTGTCCCCTTCGCAATCCCCAGTTTCTATACATACATTTGGGAGGGAAATAATACAGCTCCAAGTTATACAATATATATCCCCTGGGTCTTCTCTGGGGTTACTGCTGGCCCAGCCACTAGCAGTATGGATCCTGCAAAAGCCACGCTGCAGTAAAAGGTGGAACCAAACAAGGCAAGTAGAGTCAGACACTATCTGGACCTATGGCTTTTGTCTTCATAAATTGATGGGTCCTTCCCAAGGATCCTCAAGGAACAAAGCTTGGAAGTTCTCACTCTCTGTGGTCATTACAGGCACTCTAGCCAAATCCCCACAAAGAAACAATTAACAGAAAACTCCATAAGGAGACCCTCCTAAAGGTTTCCTGCCTTCCACACTTATTCCCTCTGTTAGGTTTTTTTCCTATCCAGAGTAATTTCAAATACTGTCCTTGCCAGTTTTTCTGTTCCAAAGTAAATAATATCTTTATTTTGAAATGGTGTTATCTTTAATTTTTTTAGAAGCAAAGACTTGATCTCTGTTTGTATTCTACTCTTAATTAGGCATGTAAATGATAAATGGAAAAAAGAAACCCAACCAACCAACCCACAGCCCTTAGTTAACAAAGTGTTAAGGTTGCCTGGTGACAGCTTGTGCCCTTCCAGAACATTGAGTTAAGTAAAAATCACCATGGACAATACCAATTTCAGTACAGAATTGGGTGGGCTGGAATTGCAGGGCACTATCTTCTTGCTGTAGGTATTGTCAATAATGAGGTGGGTTATGAGAGCAGTCTGTGGATTTAATAATTTGTAGGGGAAAGTATTGGTTTAGGTAGTATCCTGTGTGCAAGTGTGAAGGGATTGGACAAGGGTATGAAGTGGTTGTTAAATTTTACAAGTGTGGTATTTTGTCGGGGGAGTAGGCTCAGTGTTTGGGCATAGAGCAGGTGCAGATAGTACCTGTCTGTTAGAGTAAAAAAGCAGAGTGTGACTATGTGTGTTATGGATGTTTTGAGGGCATCACCCAAAAAGGGCAGAATTAAAGTGGCGTGGAAGTTTACCCTAACTCTGTATTTCCTGAGTTCAGAAGTTTGAGTTTTGCTGAACTCAGTGTTCTGCAATGGCACAGGATATTACCAGGCAACCTTAACTTTGTGTTAATGAAGATTTTTGCCATTTCATTTCCTAACTTTTTAAACAGAAAGAGAAATGTTTATCGGTAGGAGTTAGTGGTCATCTAGGCAGTTGTAGTTCTTGCACATGATATAACCAAGCTTTTATATAGTGCTTTTTGTCAGTAGATATGAAAGAATATTACATCATTATCCCCATTTTATAGATGGGAAACTGAAGCACAGAGAGGTGAAGTGACTTACCCAAGGTCACCCAGCAGGTCAGTTGTAGAGCTAGGAATAGTTCCCTCCTGTTATTTTTCCACTAGGCCAAAGGGTTGTTATATTATTGCTAAATGCCCTTCCCTCTTCCAGTACATTTTGTTATAGTGGAATGGGGATAATGGTCCTGCTTTGACATGTTTCCAATGTGTAGTTGCTGACCGGGCAGGTGAGGGAAATCTTATCTGTGGTCTTCTTCTGTCCAAAACTTGACAGTTTTATTACTTGGTGGTTACAGTAGCTTTGAGCAAGTAAGAAAAGACTGGTGTGTGTCTCTCCTTGTTTCCTGCAACAAAGCCCCTACCTCAACATTTCTGGCTCTTCCTCCCCTTTCCATCCTATTAAGCCATTAGCTGGCATTGTAGGAGCCACATGCAAGAAGTTGCTCCTTGCTGTCTCCTGCCCCCTGGTGCTGCATACATATATTTCAGGCAGCTTACTGGAGGCTCACATGCTTCCTTGCTTATGGAGGCTGAACTGATGATTCCCCTCATTCCTACTACCCACCGCCGGCTGGGACTCCTGCCCCTTCTTCAGCCAGGCTTCTCCAGCCATGTCCCAGGTCCAGCCAATCCACCCCTGCTCCAAACTGGGCCCCTTCTCCCCACCCTCTGGCCAGCCCCCCATCCCACACAGGGGTGATGTGTATCTTAACTATTCATTTTCACATGTTTAAATTTGAGTTACTTTCAGTCCTCTGCCCCCAAAATCTGGGGTTACATGGGTCCCTAATGAGGGACAGGACTCCCCAGATCTCGGCTCACATGCAGGGATAGGGAGAGGAGCTCAGACCCCCAAGAACAACAGAGTCCCGCAGATCCCAGAAAACACAGCAGGCCAGGAGAGGGGTTCAGATGCCTGCAGAGGAGTAGGGCTCCCCCAGATCACAGCACATACATTGAAGGGATTCAGGGTTGACAGGCTCCCTCATTCCTAAACTCCCAACTTCCTCTGCTCCCCCTTACTTTCTCTAACCTCTCCTGTCCTCTCCCCTATTGCCCATTCCTGAGCGATATAGTTAAACCTACCTAATTTTCTAATGTAGATCAGACTTTAGAAAAGCTATTTATTTCAGGTTTCAGAGTAGCAGCCGTGTTAGTCTGTATCCGCAAAAAGAAGAACAGGAGTACTTGTGGCACCTTAGAGACTAACAAATTTATTAGAGCATAAGCTTTCGTGGACTACAGCCCACTTCTTCGGAAGCTTATGCTCTAATAAATTTGTTAGTCTCTAAGGTGCCACAAGTACTCCTGTTCTTCTTTTTATTTATTTCAGGAGGCTGTATCTCAGGAACCCTTTTGTCATAGAACCCCATATTTGGATCACTACTCCACTATAGTAATGTGCACAATGATATAACCCTAGTATGGCATGAAATCATCTTACATTACATTTCTTTAGTATCATCATTTCAATAAAACTTTGTTGGCTGGTATTATACAAAATAGAGAGACAAGATGGGTGAGGTAATATCTTTTATTGTAACAACTTCTATTGGTGAGACAGAAGTTGGTCCAATAAAAGACATTACCTCACCCACGTTTTCTCTCTAATGTCCTGGGACCAACAAGGCTACAACAACACTGCATTCTACAAAATAAGCAGAGGAATTTGAAGGGCACAATCCTGTGACGTACTTAGTGTCTCTTGCAAGGTGCTAAACTCCCATTGAAGTCAGGAGGAGGCAATCACAACCTTGCAGGATCATACACATTTTGAGGACATTTTGAAACATTTTTTAAAGTAATTAATCTGTGAACCTTCTGCCATACATATAGGAGAAGCAGGAGGTGGATGCAATGGATATTTCCTTTGGGCAATGATAAAACATACACACATAGCATAGATCAGATTGTCCTCTTTCATTGCTGTTCCTTGGCAAAAATAAAGCTAGAATTATGTAGCTGTCACCCTAAAGATAAAGTCATAATTCCCAAATTTAACATAACTTCTTTAATTATCAGGTTGAAGAATAGAATAATGTTCAGTCTTCCTATAGCTTCATAGTTAGTGTACTATTATTATATGGACCAATTGAACTGTTCTTTGCTAACCACCTTAATTTAAGTGTTCATATATTCAGTGCAGAAAACTATATTACAGGAATGTTACAGTTGCATGGTTAAGCACTCAGAAAATGCAAAAATTATGGCTGCACCTTAACTCAGTCCATTATGCAAGCCTTACAGTAGAGTGTTTAATTATACAATCATTAAGGTAAGGTCATGACTTGACCTGCATGCTCATGCATGGGAGTTCAGGAATGCAAGGATATTCTTTACTCCCCTGCATAGGCTAATGGCCCAATGGGTCATGGCATGGGTGGAGATCAGCCTCCAAAGAACTGTGACTTTGCCTCCTTCACGGGTGGGTTGGGAATAGGTCAGAAGGAACAGGGAATGGGAGGAGCATTGACTCTGCCAGCATAACAAGATGAGCCAGTGCATAAGGGAAGAGTAATTGGCTACTAATACAATGCAATACCAAACAATATATATATTTTTTATAATACAACCTTAGATAACCAATTGTAGAATCTTGTAACATTTCTTTATTCTTTTATACTTGCACTAATTTCTTAGTTATAGTGGGCCAGCATATCTTTATTGATTTAGATTTTGTAATATGGTAAATTATCTTTTGTCTGAAGGTATTTATTTAATTAATTTGGTCAGCAAATGCACAAAAGATCATCCTTTGTTAAAAAAGCAAACATGGAAAATTTCATCCCGAAACGTTAAAATGGTGAGTGACTGAAGACTGAAGTCAAGAATGTACATGAATATTCAAACCCACGTATAATTGTGGCTGCAATCATGGAATTAATTAAAAAAAAGTAATTATATAATGTATTTTTAGAAAAAATGAAGTAAATATTCATCTACAGAAGACAGATTTTAATGAATGAAGACAGAAATTTCAGAAAGGATTTTGAACCAACAAGTGAGTCATAACTATAGCATCAGCTGTTTGTATAATTCATATGCCACTCCAATTACTTCCAGTTACTACTAGATTGACCTGAATCTTGAAATTCATTTACTGTTAATATGCAGATCACACTTCATGTCAAAAATTTTCTCAGATAAATCTTCACCCTCCATTGCTCTCCTCAAGTACACTCAATACATGATGTTTCATTAGCAAATTGTTTTCCAATATTTGTGTTCTTATTAGGCGTAAAAATGTACTCTTGGCTTAAAATGCAGAAACTTTGAAAATCCAAATCAAGTTTCATTTTCTCATGGGTTAATACATACTGTAGGAAGATTCAGTGGATTCCTCAGTTAATACTGGATTTTACTTTCGGCATTCACAGATGTTAGTTCTGGGGAAGTGCATGAACAGACATGTACATAAGAATGACCATACTGGGTCAGACCAAAGGTCCATCCAGCCCAGCATCTTGTCTGCCGACAGTGGCCAATGTCAGGTGCCCCGGAGGGAGTGAACCTTATAGGCAATGATCGAGTGATCTCTCTCCTGCCATCCATCCCCACCCTCTGACAAACAGAGGCCAGGGACACCATTCCTTACCCATCTTGGCTGATAGCCATTAATGGACTTAACCTCCATGAATTTATCTAGTTCTCTTTTAAACCATGTTATAGTCCTAGCCTTCACAATCTCATCAGGCAAGGAGTTCCACAGGTTGACTGTGGGCTGTGTGGAAAAATAACTTTCTTTTATTTGTTTTAAACCTGCTGCCCATTAATTTCATTTGATGGCCCCTAGTTCTTATGGGAACAAGTAAATAACTTTTCCATATTCACTTTCTCCACACCACTCATGCTTTTATATCCCTCTATCATATTCCCCCCTTAGTCTCCTCTTTTCCAAGCTGAAAAGTCCTAGCCTCTTTAATCTCTCCTCATATGGGACCTGTTCCAAACCGCTAATCATTTTAGTTGCCCTTCTCTGAACCTTTTCTAATGCCAGTATATCTTTTTTGAGATGAGGAGACCACATCTATATGCAGTATTCAAGATGTGGGCGTACCATAGATTTATATAAGGGCAATAAGATATTCTCTGTCTTATTCTCTATCCCTTTTTTAATGATTCCTAACATCCTGTTTGCTTTTTTTGAATGCCGCTGCACACCGCATGGACGTCTTCAGAGAACTATCCATGATGACTCCAAGATCTCTTTCCTGATTAGTTGTAGCTAAATTAGCCCCCATCATATTGTATGCATAATTGGGGTTATTTTTTCCAATGTGCATTACTTTACATTTATCCACATTAAATTTCATTTGCCATTTTGTTGCCCAATAGCTTAGTTTTGTGAGATCTTTTTGAAGTTCTTCACAGTCTGCTTTGGTCTAAACTATCTTGAGCAGTTTAGTATTGTCTGCAAACTTTGCCACTTCACTATTTACCCCTTTCTCCAGATCATTTATGAATAAGTTGAATAGTATTGGTCCTACGAGTGACCCTTGGGGAACACCACTAGTTACCCCTCTCCATTCTGAAAATTTACCATTTATTCCTACCCTTTGTTCCCCGTCTTTTAACCAGTTTTCAATCCATAACAGGATCTTCCCTCTTATCCTATGACAACTTAATTTATGTAAGAGCCTTTGGTAAGGGACCTTGTCAAAGGCTTTCTGGAAATCTAAGTACACTATGTCCACTGGATCCCCCTTGTCCACATGTTTGTTTTAACCCCTTCAAAGAACTCTAATAGATTAGTAAGACATGATTTCTCTGTACAGAAACCATGTTGACTTTTGCCCAACAATTTATGTTCTTCTCTGTGTCTGACAATTTTATTCTTTACTATTGTTTCAACTAATTTGCCCGGTACACACAAGTGAACATGAACAAGTTGAGGCTGGGTCTGAAATCAGGCTCTAATGTGAAAAGGACACCACTGAAAAAAAGAAATATTGAGGAAATCATGGTTTTAAAACAACAAAGTTCATACATTGATTTTTGAAGAAGAAAATGTAGCACAGTGGAAGAATTAATCCACATGATGTTTGGGGCCAAGTTCTGCAGGATACCAGGTGCCTTCTGGAGGTGCTGAGTAATCTTAGCTCCCAGTGAAATTAGTGTGAGCAGAGGATACTTAGTATTTCATACGATTGGGCTCTGTGATGGGATTTTCAAAACCATGTACGTGATTTAGGAGTATAAGTTCCACTGAAAATCAGTGTGCTCCCAACTCACTTAGGCACTTTTGAAAATCCAACTCCAAAAAGAGTTACTACTACAGAAATAAAGGTTTACTGTGGCAGCTCAGGATACCGAGAGTCTATATTTTTGAAAAGATTTTATTCATATTGTCATTATTAAGTTGTAGTTCATTGGTTCCTAGTGCCCACAGTCCTATTATGTTAGACATTGAAGAGCTTATAATTTAAGTATAAAATGGGAGACCACAGGTGGGTACAACAGGCAGATGGGAGACCACAAGGTAACAGGGAAAAGGATCATCCATATTGTTCTTGCTGGCTTGTGCCAAACATCAGCTGAATCAATCAGTACCCTGGATACTGGACAAGCAAAGGGAAACCTGAGGACCACAGGATGGTGAAGTAGCAGTGGAGGAGGAATGTCTATTAGCAGTGGAACTAACACTTGTGATGTTATCACCAGTCTTGTGGTGATGAGTGTTCTTTTAAAGCCCCAGCTCTGGAATCTATTGATTACGTAAGAAATTTAACTTAAGGGGTGTTTTTTTGTTTTTTTAAGTTTCTAGCCATTATGGTTGCAGAGAAATGTTGGAACGTATGACTGGTGTGTAAACTGAAAACACAAAAACCAGAGGGCAAATAAAAAGGACCCCAAATGTATTATTATTTTAAATCTCATTGATTTTTTGGGTGTGTGTGTGTCTAACTTTTGATTTTTGGATTGCTTGAGACAGGTAATTCTGTATCAGCCTTTCCTTTTCACTATATAAGAGCAAGGTGGTATTACTATAATTATTAGCTTGTATCACAGAAGCCTGATGTCCAGTTTTTCTGTCCTTCTGTGCTAAATTGGATAAGGATTAGATCTCTTAAAATGTTATTGGGAATGTGGCAGGGGGTGATTCCAAATAAATTCAATTCTGACATGCTAATTTCTGTAATGGAATTCATCTAGCTGGATATACAAGAGGCTAATATTGTTCAGTGGTCTGAATCCCTCTTGCTGGTTTTATGTAACGTGAGGTTTTAAGCTCATACAGGGAGACACCGTGATTCTTAGATATCTAATGAACTTAGATGACTAGAATGATAGGTTGTGATAGAGGGGCACAGCATAAAACATTTTATTAACTCTTAAGGATGGATATGAAAAGCAGCATTGATTATATGCAGAATTATCTATCTATCTATCTATCTATCTATCTATCTATCTATCTATCTATCTATCTATCTATCTATCTATCTATCTACCTAATATTCCACATGATATTTCATGGAGGAACAGCATCAAACTCTCTCAGCAACTGTTTAATACTTGATGCATAAAGGAGAGGTGCTAGAGAACAGTCCTTACTGGTTACAATGAGTATGCAAAACCTGAAATGTATTCATTAGTCGTCACTTGGAATGCAACCAGGTTAAAATACATTGTCCCTATGTGATCACCAGAAGGACTAAAGCCCCACATTTTTGGGGACAGTGAATATTAATCTCCACCTCATATGGAGAGAAGATTTATGAGCACCAAAGAAGTGCATCTGTAATGGCATCTTTTTCTTAGGCAAATTTAAGAAGTGTCTTATTCAGGCTGGGTACAATTCTCTTAGGTGCTAAGTGCTTTACAGTTGTTGAGCACCCTTCATGCTGAGATGAGAATCCTCAAGATGTTTCAGGACCAAACTTATTGTTAGCAAAATGCCTGAGTGATAGATTAAGTTGTAAGAATCCTCTCAATCAACTCTGATCCCATGAATCAAGCAAGCAGGGATTATGCAGTATGTTTCTCTTTTCATATATTTATCTAAGTCCTAACATAAGAACAGCCATATTGGGTCAGACCAATGGTCCATCTAGCCCAGTATCCTGTCTCCCGACAGTGGCTAATGCCAGGTACTTCAGAGGGAATGACCAGAACAGGTAATCAAGTGATCCACCCCCTGTCACCCATTCCCAGCTTCTGGCAAACAGAGGCTAAGGACACTTCAAAGCATGGTTTTGCATCCCTGCCCATCCTGGCCAATAGCCATTGATGGACCTATCCTCCATGAACTTATGTAGTTCTTTTTTGAACCCTGTTGTAGTCTTGGTCTTCACAACATCATAGAACCATAGAATATCAGGGTTGGAAGGGGACCTCAGGAAGTCATCTAGTCCAACCCCCTGCTCAAAGCAGGACCAATCCCCAACTAAATCACCCCAGCCAGGGCTTCGTCAAGCCTGACCTTAAAAACCGCTAAGGAAGGAGATTCCACCACCTCCCTAGGTAACCCATTCCTGTGTTTCACCACCCTCCTAGTGAAAACATTTTTCCTAATATCCAACCTAAACCTCCCCCACTGCAACTTGAGACCATTACTCCTTGTTCTGTCATCTGCTACCACTGAGAACAGTCTAGATCCTTCTTCTTTGGAATGCCCTTTCAGGTAGTTGAAAGCAGCTATCAAATCCCCCCTCATTCTTCTCTTCTGAAGACTAAACAATCCCAGTTCCCTCAGCCTCTCTGCATAAGTCATGTGCTCCAGCCCCCTAATCATTTTTGTTGCCCTCTGCTGGACTCTTTCCAATTTTTCCACATCCTCCTTGTACTATGGGGCCCAAAACTGGACACAGTACTCCAGATGAGGCCTCACCAATGCTGAATACAGGGGAATGATCATGTCCCTCGATCTGCTGGCAATGCTCCTACTTATATAGCCCAAAATGCCATTAGCCTTTTTGGCAACAAAGGTGCACTGTTGACTTATATCCAGCTTCTCGTCCACTGTAACCCCTAGGTCCTTTTCTGCAGAACTGCTGCGTAGCCACTTGGTCCCTAGTCTGTAGCAGTGCATGGGATTCTTCCTTCCTAAGTGCAGGACTCTGCACTTGTCCTTGTTGAACCTCATCAGATTTCTTTTGGCCCAATCCTCTAATTTGTGTAGGTCCCTCTGTATCCTATCCCTACCCTCCAGCGTATCTACCACTCCTCCCAGTTTAGTGTCATCTGCAAACTTGCTGAGGGTGCAGTCCACACCATTCTCCAGATCATTAATGAAGATATTGAACAAAACCGGCCCCAGGACCAACCTGTGGGGCACTCCGCTTGATACCGGCTGCCAACTAGACATGGAGTCATTGATCACTACCCGTTGAGCCCGACGATCTAGCCAGCTTTCTATCCACCTTATAGTCCATTCATCCATACTTCTTTAACTTGCCGGCAAGAATACTGTGGGAGACTGTATCATGCTGTGCTGCCCAGTGCAGTAGTCTGAGAGCTGACCTGGTTCATGAAGCGAGTTCCAGAGGTTGACTGTGTGTTATATGGAAATACTTCCTTTTGTTTATTTTTAACCTGCTGCCTATTAATTTCATTTGGTGACACCTAGTTCTTGTGTTATGAGAAGGAGTAAATAATACTTCCTTATTACTTTCTCCACATCAGTCATGATTTTATAGGCCTCTGTCATATCCCCCATCTATCATATCCCCATTTGGGAAGGCAACACTTGCTCATGTCAGGAGGGCAATCACAAGGGAAATGCACATTTTCAGTATCTATATCTCTTTATGTAGCAGAGTAATATGGGCCTTTTTCATTGTCTAAAAATAACTCTCACTTATGCATTAAAATAGGGATATGTATGTTAGCCTTCATCTATAGGTCATTTGTGTAAAAATGTTAATGATTAACTGATAGGTGACCAGTTCAACAAAATTGAAAAGCCATCCTTTAAGGAGGTCACCAACAGTGAAATACACTCGGCACGTCTTCTCAGATTTCCTTCTGAAGAGGAAAATAGCAGCTTCTCAATCTTAAAGTGAATGACAGAGAAATCAGGTAGACTTAATTCTCTAGAGCAACAATTACAGAGGGAACTAGAAGAAATGTATGATTAATAGACATTAGACATTATTTAATTTTAACTTCTCTTGTGGATTTCAGTATTTACTAGCAGT
This sequence comes from Chrysemys picta bellii, assembly GCF_011386835.1. Lineage (NCBI taxonomy): Eukaryota > Metazoa > Chordata > Testudines > Emydidae > Chrysemys > Chrysemys picta. Next base: position 41,005,119 of record NC_088791.1, read on the forward strand.
TAACTGAGTTTCAGTCTGGTAATAAAAACTTCCCACTCCAGGCCAATGGGGGCTGCGGGAAGTGGCACGGGTCGAGGGAAATGCTGACTGTGGCTTCTCACAGCCCCCATTGGCCTGGAGCGGTGAACCGCAGCCAATGGGAGCCGCGATCAGCCGAACCTGCGGACGCAGCAGGTAAACAAACTGGCCTGGCCCGCCAGGGGGATTACCTTGGCGGGCCGGGTGCCGAAGGCTGCCGATCCCTGCTACACAGCAAAGGAAAACCTGTAGCTGCCCCATGCCAGCCGACTTGGGCTCGCAAGGCTGTTTCATTGCTGTGTAGATGTCTGGGCTCTACGACCCAGCAGGTTGAGAGGGTTCCAGAGCTTGGGCTCCAGCCCAGGCCTGGAAGTCTACACAATAATGAAACAACCCAGCAGACCAAGCCCTGAAAGCCCAGTCATGGGCCAGCTATGTGTTTTTCTTTGCTGTATAGACATACCTTTAGGCACTATTCTCTACACACAGAGGAGGAGGTGGTTCACCCCTTCATAACTCTTAGTCCTGTGATTGGGGCATTTGGGATGCAGGAGAGCCAGTTTTGAATCCCCACATTGGAGCAGGATTTGAACCCAAGTCTTCCCTCTCCCAGGTGAGTGTCTTAACCATTCGGCATAGGGTAGTCCAGAGTGGGTCTCCTTGAATCTCTCTTGTTGAAGCTCTTCCACTTTGTATTAAATACCTGAATAGTCATTGGAGCAGAGAGAGAGAGAGAATGAGAGTGAAAAGGACTATCTAGCCTGCTGGTTAGGGCACTGATGTAGGATACCCAAGTTCCAATGAATTCCAATTCATTTGGGTGGGAGGGATAGCTCAGTGGCTTGAACATTGGCTTGCTAAACCCAGGGTTGTGAGTTCAATCCTTGAGGGGGCCATTTAGGGAACTGGGGTAAAAATCTGTCTGGGGATTGGTCCTGCTTTGAGCAGGGGGTTGGACTAGATGACCTCCTGAGGTCCCTTCTAATCCTGATATTCTATGATTCAATGAATATTAAATTATTTATACAAAGTGAAACAGCTTCAACAGGAGAGAGTGACATTTGTTCAACCTGAAACTGACTTTTTTCAATTAACTGAAAATTCTGAATAAATGTTAGAATCAGTTCAGATTGAACTGAATTCTCCCCCCCTTTTTTTATAACTGCCAGCGAACTGAAAAATCAGTTATTCACCCCACTTTAGCTAACCTTGTTACCAGATGTGATCTCAAGTGAGATCAAATGAAGAGAACTTAACCGAACAACCTGGCTCACCCAGGAAACAAAGGTAACATTTTCAAGAGCTCCTGTGTGACTTAGGGGCTTTTGAAAATGTCCCCCCAAGAGTCTATCAGCCAGATCTATGACTTCTCCGGTGTCAGAACGGAGTCTGAAAGCTGGCTTCTGGGGCCTTTGAGGATTCCTCTAGGGTAAGAGACCTAGAATTCTATGCCTAGTGTTCTACGTGGTGGAGAATTAGTATAGGTGGCCCGATGAAGCTGCCACCCTCTTCACAGCACTCTCCAGTGGTATGGCCAGAATGTTGCTTTGCTCTGGTAGTTGTACTTGTTGAAGTAGCTAAATGGGGTCTGTTGTAACTAAAGGTAAGTTAGGACATCCTTGAATCTGCTCTAATTTATTTAATGGGAGAAAGCATCCTTGTCATAGAATAGAGGTTCATAAAGGTGGTATCCAGCCATCTTTACCAACCCTCCAGCTTAGGAACTGTACTGAGCATAGCTTGACTGGACCTGAAGATTGGGCACCAGAGGTTTAGGCAAACCTGATCGTCTTAACCGTGAAATAAAAATTATATGCCTCAAAAAGTCCTTGAAGCTTCCTGTTTCAGTTAGTGAGGAGATTTCTCTCCGAGGTCTTCTATTACTGCCTTAATCAAATGTTACTGACATGATTAAAAGTGAAATCATCCTGAAGCAAGGATTTGGTTGTAATTCTATAACCTCCATGGGTAGCACATGATCAGGATAATTATGCACTAGTGAGTTTCACTTCAGCATGACTCGATCGATGCTAATTTCTTAAGGTTATTAACTTTTATAATTATGTTTAAGTTTAATTAAGAAATTAGTTTGAAATGTGGGAAATATAGAGGCCTCCTCATTAGCAGTTATAGTTGCAGGCCCAAAATCTTTCAAACTCCGCCATAGAAGCCTGCATAACTGGGTGAATTTGAAAAGGGTGCCTCTCCTTGTTAGATACAGCTCCGCTAATGAGTGGCAACATTGTCAGTTTGACTGTTACAATATTAAGGCTGCTTTGATTTGCTAGTAGTTGGACTTTTTTGTAAAGATAAGATTGTCAGAGAAATAAAACAGTTTTTATAGTGCTGACTTCTGTGACTCTGCCTTACAAACCTCAAGGATACCATTCCGCTTGTCAGGGTGCAAAACTTTAAACTAATGTGTCAAACTCTAAAAACTCATAATTACCCCTCTTCTGTGTTCACTGATTACAATAGCTGCAACTTCAGAAATGGCCAAAAGGGAAATTGCCATTTCAGAAATAATAGTTCTTCTTCGAGCGCTTGGCCCTATGTGTGGTGCTCTTCAGCTTGCACATGCACTCCAGGACCAGAGAATTCTTCCCTGTAGTGTCTGCTTAGTCACACATGTGCCCCTGCTCTCCTTCTGCTCCACTCCAAAGTATAAAGGGTTACAGGATCAGCACCTATCCCTTCCTCCTCAGTGCTCGTGGTCTGGGACTGAGCCCAGTCTCAAGGTCACCTATTTCCACATAGACATCCATCCAGCACACAGGAGATTCCTGACACTTGTCACTAGCTAGAAGTACTTACCAGTATCAAGTGCTCCCCTTTGGCCTCTCCGCTGTGCTAAGGGTATTCACCAACATGCTGTTGGTGGTGACAACTGGCAGGATGCAGTAATCGACCCCAACTCGGAGGATTGGCTCCTAAAAGGATGATCTTGCCAGAAAGCATGGGGGGCATTGGCCATGCTCCTAGGCCTTTTTGAGAAACTGGGTCTTGGGTGAAGCTGGAGAAGTCCACCCTGGAACTGACTTAACTATAGAGTTAATTGAGGTGCATCTGGATGCAGTGATGGCCAAGGAATACTTGCCAGACAATCTCTTTCTAGCCATCAGTGGACTAATAGAGCAAATGGCTTTTTGGGTTATGTGGGCACAAGCACTTACATGACCCTGTTCATGAGGCTCCACTTCAGATTCCTGCAAGCATGGTTATGAGCTGTGTATGCCCTGGGCAGACAATCTCAACTTGCTAGTTTTGCTTCCCCAAAGGGTCCTGGACTTTGTTGGCTGGTGGGAGGACAGTTCTATTCAGTTCCTCGCTCTCGATAAGAACTATGACCATGGATGCATCCCTTGTAGGCTGGGGAGTTCATTAGTAGGGGTTAGTGGCCCAAGGGAAATTGTCCCATCAGGAATCAATGTTCCACATCAGCATGCTGGAATTCAGGTGATTCGGCTGGCGTGTTTCATTCTGACTCTGCTAATGCTACTTTAAACTATCCAATTTTGAACCTGTCATCTTTCATTCTTGCTAAGATAGAGCATAATTGGTCCATAAATTTTTCCACAAACCTAAAGTAGAAATGTTTGTGAAAATAAGATTAAATTCAGACCCTGATCTGAAGTCCTTACTTTGGGAAACTCACATTTACCTTAGTGTGACCAATGATTACAGGCCTGAGCCCTTAGAACTATATCCTCAGAAGGGCTTAGTCATCTAACTGCCACTTAGGCACTTCAGTTCAACATTTGGGTGGCACTGATATCCTTAAAACCCCTGCTCAGCTGCTGCCTAACTCTCTAGGTGTCTAAATTCTGTAGGTGCCTACGTTTCCAGGGGATGACCAGTTCAAGAGATTTTGGGGTTGGCTGTGTGTGTTCTAGGACAGTGGCTCTCAACCTTTCCAGATTACTGTACCCCTTTCAGGAGTCTGATTTGTCATACGTACCCCCAAATTTCACCTCACTTAAAACTACTTGCTTACAAAATCAGACATAAAAATACAAATGTGTCACAGCACCTTATTACTGAAAAATTGCTTACTTTCTCTTTTTACCATACAATTATAAAATAAATCAATTGGAATATAAATATTGTATGTACATTTCATTTCAAAAGTGTACAGTATACAGAGCAGTATAAACAAGTCATTGTCTGTATGAAATTTTAGTTTGTACTGACTTTGATAGTGCTTTTTTATTTAGCCTGTTGGAAAACTAGGCAAATATCTAGATGAGTTGATGTATCTCCTGGAAGACTTCTGTGTACCCCTGGGGTACACATACCCCTGGGTGAGGACCACTGTTCCAGTATATCCAATAGGAGGGTGGTTATAGCGTTCACCTGGGATGTGGGAGACCTGTTTTCAAATTCCTTTTCTCAAAGTAGAACATCTCAGAGACCCACTCCGGAAAATCCAATAGCCTGGTGGTCAGGGAGATCACCCTGGGATAAGTCCCTCCTCCAAATGTGGCTGAGAGAGGAGAATCAAAGAGCCCTACCACATCCCAGCCGAGTGCTCTAACTACTGGGCTATAATGAGGTGGGTATTTCTCTCTGGTTTTTCCATGAGAAAGAGCTGACCTAGCTTCGGCACCTAATTCCAGTGGGGAGGTTCATGCCTGTGAATCCTGAGCAAAGACAGGTAGCTAGCTACTGCTGTGTTTCCTACTGGCTAGCTTAAGACAGCTCCCTGCTTATCTTGCTGGCTTCTGATAATCCCTTTCTTAAGTGCCTAACTGTTCCCATGCATTGTATGCGAGCTTGGGTGCCTAACTCAGTGGTTCTCAAACTTTTGTACTGGTGACCTCTTTTACATAGCAGGCCTCCGAATGTGACCCCCCCCTTGTAAATTAAAAACATTTTTAGTTAAATTAAATTAAAATTTTTTAGTATATTTAACACCATTATAAATGTTGGGAGGCAAAGTGGGGTTTGGGGTGGAGGCTGACAGATCGTGACCCCCCCATGTAATAATCTCACAACCCCCTGAGGGGTCCCGACCCCCAGTTTGAGAACCTCTGGCCTAACTCATGGCTGAGGATTCCACTAGGTGGCAGAGCAACTAAAAGTTAGGCATTGCAACACCTAGGTCCCTTTGTGGATTTAGCCTGTTAGTGACCCTAGCCAAGACTGCAATTAATTAACCTTATTTCAAAAACTGAGGGGAAAGGGAGGAGGCACAGAAAAATGTACCTCTGTGTTATGAAGATATTTGGGGACTATACTGTCAACGAAGGGAATTTTAAGTTCTGTGAAAGCAGAATCTGAGCAGAGGTGATCAGCACAATTCCATCCCCTCCTTCCCACTCCCAGCCAACATCAAAAAGATGCCATATCTTTTTGGGGTGGGGGAGGGATAGCTCAGTGGTTTGAGCATTGGCCTGCTAAACCCAGGGTTGTGAGTTCAATCCTTGAGGGGGCCACTTGGGGATCTGGGGCAAAATCAAGACTTGGTCCTGCTAGTGAAGGCAGGGGGCTGGACTTGATGACCTTTCAAGGTCCCTTCCAGTTCTAGGAGATGGGATATCTCCATTAATTATTATTATTATTATAAATAAAATATGTAAGTTCACAGACATCTGGTGAAAAAAGATCTTTCACCTGCCTTGTGCAGAAGTAAGGGTGAACTAACTGCCATTTGTGCATTAGACTGGCTGCAGGGTTGGTTGTATTTTATTGCACTAGTTTTGATGCATGTTCACTATCAGCAATGAGTGATGTGCTCTTAAATTTCAGTATGTGAAAATAAAGAACAAAAAACCCAATGAGGCCTGTAATATTTTGGGTTTACAATCAAGTTAAAATATATAATTTACATTTTACAGCAGTAGAATTACATCAGGACATGCTGTAGCCTGGGAATGGGTCAGCACTATGTTTAAATGATTTGAGGATCTAATGCAATTTATAAATATGATATTTTGCACTGTCCCATAGGAAAATTTAATTCAGTCAAGGTGAAATGAACCACTGATAGATGATCAGATTTTTAGCCTAAAGGAGAAAATTAAAACTTATCATTAAATAAATAAATAAAATTCAAACCAGTGCATTTTGATAGTTCTTGTATAATAATGATGGCTGATTATTCCATCAACTTCTCTTATTTTGTTTAAACTAGGAATAAAATGTTAGATGCCATGCTAACATAAAAGGATCATATATTTTAAATACTAGAGGATTCTTAATTTCTTTTTTAAAAAATTGCATTCTGCATTCCTCAGTACTATCCAATACAAGCAACATAAAAGGAAATCTGATTTTTATTTTGTTTTTATTAAGGGAAGGAGATTTTTAAATGATCAGTTCAAGAAAGTTCTTCATCTTATACTTTTTGTCCTAAAGTTACAGACAAACTGAAAATATCATACTGGGTACGGGCTAATGTTCTCTGGTGTTGTCCAAATTTGGTATTGTTTTGGAACCATTCCAAACCAGTGGGATATGGCATCTTTTTGTCATTTTGAAATAACTTCTTCTGAGATGATGCTTTTAAACAATATTTTGTAAATTAGTCAATCCATATTTTCCATTGCTGTGATTAGAGCTTGGTAAATAGAAAAAAAAGATTTTCAGAAATAAAAACATCAAGTTCAATTTGTATAATGTGAGAAGTCGTGATACTCGTGGTTATTCTAACAGTCATTGAGTATTTGTGAAAATGTTTGCAAATCCTATGAGTGTCACAGATTTTAACAAGCATGCTTATTTGTCTGACAATCATACCCAAACTGTCACCTTAAAGACTAACAGATTTATTTGGGCATAAGCTTTTGTGGGTAAAAAACCCACTTCTTCAGATGCATTTTACCCGTGAAATCTTATGCCCAAATAAATCTGTTAGTCTTTAAGGTGCCACCGGACTCCTTGTTGTTTTTGTGGATACAGACTGACACGGCTACCCCTCTGATACTTGATACCCAAACTGTGTTATTTGTTGTTTGATTAACAAGCTTCCTTCATCCAGTCAGGGAAATGACACAATACCATTTAATTTACCTGACCAACTACACTCTGGGTGAAATCCTGCCGCACTAAAGTCAGCAGAAGGTTTGCTGTTAACTTTCTTGGTTCAAGATATCACCCACTATGAATATTTTACAGACAAAGTAAATAAGCCACAGTCTAAAGATAATTTGTTCCAGCTATTTGGTCAAATATTGCTAATGAATTAATTTAAAGAAAATCAAGGTCAGTTGCTAACCAAACAAGGGGAAAATTTATAATTAATATTACTCATAATTAGTAGTTCACCTGCCTTTAGTCTTCTAGCTCTGTCTGTAATTTCACTATTGGAATTAATGCTTAGACAAATCAGTACAAGAATACAATTCACACTGGAATGGAAATGATCAGAGAAGTATAATAATTACCTGACCTATCTGTGGGCTTCAGAACATGCCTGTGTTCAGAGACTTGCTCTATGTCACACATTCGTGGTATTTGTTATTTGTGGTCTGGTAGTGTGTAGTGGGCACAATCAGTATCTGGGTTCCATTGTGCTAGATGCTGTTAAAGACATACTGAGTGATAGTCTTTGCTATTCACTATATACGTTCCTTTGGGAGCTGAATGTTTTAAGTGAAAAACCCTCCACTTTTGAGGATCTCGGTTTGGCTTTGTATGACATAGTGTCGGTACAGATACAGCAGATGGAAAGATGATGCATCATTTCCTGCTGCCCTGTGTGTGTTTATTTCCTTGGAGATCTGCCATATATTACTGACCACACCCTTTAAATAGAAATTCTCTAGTCTATGTTTAATAAAATGATAATACTAGAACTTTAATAGTGCATTACTTACATTTTACTAGAAGGCTAAACGAACAGAAATAACCACTGAAGAAACACTACTGCACACTGAGCTCCATTTGGATCAGCATTTGATTCCTCTTGTTTGGCCCTGCAGCCATTTTAGGACTTCCCTGTATTGGCTCCAATGCAGACTAATCCTGAGTCAGGAGCCAAAAGTTTATTGGCACCATTTCTATGCCATCCATAATCAACATTTTTGAAAGGATGCATTACACACTTTCTTGTTTCTCTTGTGGTTATGTCCCTTCAGTGGAAAATGTACTGTATATATTGAGCGAAATATTCAGACACTTTGTTTGGATAAACAAAAGTTTTAATACTTCTCTAAATCTTACTCAAAGTATCTGAACCCCTCTAGCCTATTAAACTAAGTAGGAAAACTCATGAGAAAAGACTCATTGGAAAGTTTGTAGAGCTTTATTTATTGTTATCTGGAAAGTAATGTGAGAAGAGCCCTTGTTGGAGTATTTTGACCATTAGGGAGTAGAAAGGCACCTGAAAAAAGAAAACACCACCACCACCACCACCACAATATTCACGGAATTTTTCTGTAAGCTCTAATAAATGTGGTTCCAGTTATGGCTGAGTGAGGTTCAGGTGGTTTCTTATTTTATCTGCTTTGCTCCATAGCTAACCCTGAACTTTGTGAGATTCACTATTATTTCTTTGAGGTTCAGTTGGTCTCCTGGTGATTCTGTGTCATTGGATTACTGTCACACACTATCACACTACTTCATTTTAATTATATTTTGACACTCCTCAAGACAGCCCCATAGCTTTTCAAGGCAGTCGTAGGTGCTGCAGGCTCTTCAGCTGATTAATCACAAGTGCCCATAAGTGCTCAGATCTCAGGTCTATCTAAGCTCCACCTGGTGCAGTACATGAAGGATTGAGGCATAGGTGTCTGTATGCCTCCTGTCTTTCCCCAGTCTTTGGGCCAGCCAGACTATTTCAAGCTACAACAGATGTCAATGGGTCTCTTATTATTATTATTATTTATATTACAGTAAAGGCATCAATCAGAGGTGATGCTCGGTGCTGTACAAACATAGTAAAAAGGAAATCCCTGACATAAAGAGTTAATAGTCCAGATGCCGCTGTGCTGTGGGCTCACCAAGTAGGAGCGGTATTGGGATGGCTATGCTTTCTTTTCATCATTGGAGGAGAACCCTATACCAGGAAAATCCTCAGGAGGCCTTTTAATCTGCTTTGCAACTCTTAATCAGCAAAGTAGATTTAATAGGGCCAGACTAAGAACTTGTCTGCATCAGTTTAATTTCGTAATTTTGAAAATTAATGCGCTGCTTTAACTAAATCGATTTTAAATCAATCCCCTAATGTGGATGGATTTTAACCATTTAACCCTTCCTTAAATTGATGTAGTTAAAATCAGTCAATTGCTGAATTATATTAAACTGATTTAAACCAGCTTAAGTGCATCTACATTATGGATTTACACTTGTGTAAGAAGGCTCAGTTAAAGTGGTTCAAGTTCTCTTATGTAGACCAACCCCTAACAGGAGTGGCCAGTCATTCCTTTTTTGCACATAAATAACAAACATTTCACTCCAGTGCCAGAAGAGAAGTAGAAGCAATGTTTCCAAATGGGCATAAAGAAAAGACTTGATATAAAAGAAATGGCATTTGTATTGCTATGTAAGCAGTCCATTTACCCCAGAACTGCATGACTCTCGTATCTCATGGCAAGGGTCTGAAAAACGTATGAGTGACCACAATGCCATGTGATCAGATGGCCATGAATATATGCAGCCAAGAGACCACATATATGCTTCTAATGTATTCTGTTGATGTCAGGTTTGCTAGCAGAGAATATCCAAAAAGCTATCTTTCCTGAGCTTTCATGTGGTTTATGGGATTTTCCATTACTAACACACTTCTGAAGTCCATTAGTTTTTAATAATAAAAATGGTTCTATTACCATGTAAGAAATTATTATGTGATTCAAATCTAATAAAATATTGGTCAGAGCATACAGACTTATTGTAATGAAATCTCCTCATCAATTTTATCTCTTCCAGAGCACCCCTTTTGCCTTCATAAGGTACAAATAAATATGTATTATGTTTACACCAGGAATGAAAATAAAATACTACAAATGTCTAAATAGAATTGCATCAATCTGTATAATATATTGATTACTAGGCTTGAGATGTCTATGACCATGTGGAAAATGTATACGCAATTCTAAATCTGACTTGTTCATGCATGCAAGTTGTATTTGAAGTTGCAAATTGCTAGTGAAATGACTAAATGGCAATTTGTACATGTAATTATGTAATTTCACATTTATATTAGGCATGCATCTGCGTGTGTGTTTTCCTGCGCGACTCTGGGCTTCTCAGGTTTTAAAAACAAGCCCCTAAATATCTTGTACTCCATTTTTATGGTAAAGATTGCAGCTAGAAAATAAATAACCACACACAATAATCCTTTGCTATGACAAAGATTGTAATCAATTGTATTGGCCGAGCTCACAACACTCAAATCTTTCGTCTACTGAAAAAAAATCTCCAGGCATAGTTATTGCCTTTTTTGCTACAGCATAAGCCCCCTGCCAGTGGAATTATATTGGCATAATGGCAATGTGTACATGCACTGATGTTTCAGCTTTAAAACAGTCTTCTTACAGATCTGATTATAATCCGGTAAGCTTCATTATCAGTCAATAGCCAGTGTAATACCTACATATGCCACTTTTTAAAAAAGAGGCTTAATTTTTATTTGCTAACTGTCTGACCTAGGTTAAAACTGATAAACCACTCTGGTTTGTTTGGGAAACTACTCACAGTGAATTTAGTATTCATATTCAGAGAAAGAGCAGAACAAGGATGGTCCAGTAGTTGAGGCACTAAACTAGGAGTTAGGAGACCTGGATTTGTATCCTGGTTCTGCCACTTGATCTTGGGCAACTCATCAGGCCTCCCTGTGCCTCAGTCCCCCATCTGTATAATGAAGATAATAGTACTGTCCCACCTCCCAAGAGTATTGTGAGGATCAATACATTAAAGACTGTGAGGCGCTCAGATACTCTGGAAATGGGGACCATAAAAGTCTTGAAGATAAATAGATTGTGCCTAACGTAGTGGCCATGTGAGGGAATAGTAATTGTGAGGTATATATTCTGGGGCTACCCTTAGGGTGATGCAGCAATGCACTATCCCTTACTGAGGGCTGTGCAGAAAAGCACATCTAGCCCTGTTTATATTAACTCTCCACTTAAATATCTTCTGGACTGACTTTATACATCTGCTACTCCTCTTGTGTTGTAAAGCTGTTCGTAAAAATTATGTATGCTTTTTTGGTATAGTCACAATTGTTTATCATCCCGTGCTCCCTTTGAAACATTCAGGCACAATCCATAACATCTAGAGCAATGACAGAATATTTTTGAAAATGTAAAATATTTTATGTTGGTGGCCATGACTTGCTAGTTACTGGTAATGGAGTGTTTAATAGAAGTGAGCACAGACCTTGGTCTGAATTGCCAGGTTGATATTTAATAATGGGGTGCCAGAGAGGGAGTTCTAGTGAGATAATGAAACTTGATGATGATACAAAAATGTGGGCAGACAACTGAGGATGAGAGCAAATGAGCATGACTTGCATAGAGCAGGGTTAGAGGCTGGTATCCGACTTACATGATTCATTGTATAGAAGTGTAAAGTAGTAAGGCTAGCCACAAACAGCAAGGGGAGGGATTATACCCTCAACAAGTGAATACGGCAAATATTGAACACTAGATAGATCGGGTGTAAATCCTGGTTGAAACTCTAAAGCTTTATTCACAATGCTTAACAGAAGGGGAAAGAGCAAACAATATTCAGATGCATAAACAAAGATAGAGGCTGTAAGGCTTAGTTTATTCTAGCATTGTGAAACATCTTATCTGGAGTACTCTGAGCAGTTCTGTTCACCTTATTATAAAAAAGGATATTATAAAAAGGATAAGGCACAATAGAGGGCAACCAGAAAGATACAGGGACATGAGGATCTTATTTATTCATAAAGGTTAGAGAAACTCTGCTTTGGTGGGGGGAAAGGAGATTAAGCAGGGATGTCATTGAGGTACACAAAACATTGAAGGGAATAAAGAATATTGATATTCTAAGACATCTGAGTTAACTGCTACATAAAAGAGAAAAGGGGCATGAATTTAAGCTAAGGAATGAACAGACACAACAAGAATATAGAATAGGTTAATATAAGAATCAAATTATTGAGAGGAGTAACTAGCATAAATTAATTAAACATGGAATTCGTCTAGTATTTAATGGGGAAAATATTTGATGGTACAAATTGCTGCTTTAAAAATAGTGAAGAGAGAGTGTCTCTGTATGGGTTTCCTCTCTCTCTCTCTGACACACTTTTGGTTCTTTCCTAAAAATTCACGTTCTTACAACGTGTTAATTTTAACTAAAATATATTTCAGCAAAATAGTATCATGAGAGATAAGCTGCTGACACTGCAATGACATCAATGCTGACTAAGACATAATGTGTTGGTTAAAAATTACTTTAAATTGTAGCGGTGCGAACACGCCTTTTAGAGCCTCTAAAAAGTTAGATGGAGCTTGTAAAGGTTAAAGACAAGAAAAGCACCAAGGAGGAGGGGAGAAAGGACCAATCTTAAAAATATAATATAAAAATTATACCCTTGAAAAGAGCCTGTAAAAGGACAAAGGATAGAGCAGGATGTGGGGAAAAAACCCTGTAAATGCAGTGGGTCTTTGCAGAAAAGATACAATAGCTACAGGAATAAATCAAGCAATAAATTGTAGACATTGATGAGACTGGAGAAATAAAGGTAGAAAAAGGGGAGGTAGGCTATGGAATCTAGTGATAGTATTTGTCAGATTATATGTAATTCAGGAACTTCATATATTAGGGATATTATCTGAGAAACAGAATGAGATGGTGGTAGAAATGCTCTTCATTTAATTCTGGAGCCTATTCGGAAACCAAAGGGATGATACATTAATTTTTTAGTTGTCTGCACCTTGAAAGTTGTCAACATATCGCTGAGGAAGAGAGAAATCCTGACAACTGTGGCTATTGAAGTGAGATGAAAATATTAGCTATATAATTCATTGTTCAGTAGTGTTCACCCACTCCATTATAATAGCATCTGTCTGTCCAGTCTAACTGGCTAGGCATTTCCTAGACAGAATAAAATATATTATGAGTAAAGTATGTAAAAACCCTTGATATAGAAAATGTGTGTAAGTCTGGAAGTTTTAGGAGAGATGAATTTACTGCTTTAGTAAGAGGTTGTCTGGCATGACTTAGTTCAGTGGCCTGATTAGGAAATTGATGGAGAGCTAGATCAAAATGCTCCCAAGACTACATGCTCTAGCTGAAGGAGGAGAGTTTGTAAAGTAAACTTGGACACACTGATAAAATAAGGAAATCCTGAGTAATTATCAAATACAGAGACAAATATAAAGGAGAAAGACTTTGATATAAGTATGACAATAAGTAATAAGTTCTTAATGTGCCTGAATGAAAGAGTCTGTGAATGGATGTTTTTATGGATATCTTGAGTGTCCAAGAAGGATGGAATGAAATAAAATAATAGTACAGTATGGTAAAGAGAGGGATAATATGAGATTTAAAAACTGCTTGAGATTATAGCGGGTTTCTTTGCTGCCAGGATAATTTCTATACAATCTTCATTGTAGCTTTTGTGGAGAACAAGCATGGCCTCCTGAAAAGACTGAAGGAATTCTTGCTTAATCCAATCCAGTGTGTCAGAAAATCTGGACCTGGTGGATTTTTTTTAATAGTTGGGTGTCACATTGTGGGGTGCAATCCAGATAGTAAAGGTTTATGTTATTGCCTTGTAACTTTGGTTGCCTCACAATGCTTTGCTGTTGTAGCTCTCAATCTGGACCACTCTGCAAAAGTCTGCCAGCATGCAGGTCACACTCCGAGTGTCTGTGTATATTTGCAGCCCTGGTCCAGCAGCGCTGACCCTAGCAGCCTGTCAGTGACACACCAGCCACACTCTGGCTTCCACCAGCCATGGTTACTATTTGCAGGGTCACCGCAACATACTCCCAAATTTTCCCCAAAACATGTGTTCCACAATGTCCAGCCCTCTCCTGAACAGTTCAGATATTAAGGTTTGTTGCTCCTGTACAGAGTCAATATTCAGCAGTTTTTTACTGTATATGGAGTTACCATACATTTCAGTTTAAAAACAGCACTGGAGTGGTTTAGATTAAAAAAACAACAACAAATTTATTAACAAGAGAAGACAGGATTTTAAGTGAATTCAGGTATAAGAGAGAAAGTTGCAAATGGTTACAAGCAAATAAAAGTGAAAACATGCATCTACAAGTCTAAAATTTAATCTAGCAAATTTTGATTCAAGGCTTTGTTTAAAATGGCCTTTCTTACCCCTCCACTCCCAGTAAGATGGTAACTGACCTTTTCCTTGGTCAGAATCTTTCCCAGAGGCACACAGGTGCTGGTGCCATTGTTTTTTTAGGTGAAAGAGAGATAATTTGGGATTTCCCCCCCTCTCTTTTATAGTCCAGTGAACCTTTGAAGTGGATTCTGAGTGTTAGCCTTCAAAATAAAGTTTATTCAAGCAGTAAAGAAGGTGACATGGAGTCTGGTGGTGAAGGACGCTCCATGCTCTTTTGCCCCACCCATGTTTGCTGAAATGCAAATTTGATTCGTCTCCTGCCATCTCCCTCCTTGCTGTCTTGAGGACCCTATATCTGACATAGGTTAAAACTGAGAAACTACTCTGGTTTGTTTGGGAAACTATTACTTTACTTCTATGTAAACTGAGGTAAATACACATTCCTTTGTTTAGGATAGACCTGTTTAACAACTTTTGCCTGGGCAGGGCTGTGTAGTTTTAAAAATGTGCTAATAACATCATCAAGTGGATTTCCTAACTTTACATATAATGTTGCTATATACATTTCACCATGATAATATTGACCAGTGACTTATTAGTTTTCAAATGATACCTCACAAGGCCTATTTTGTACAAAGATAATTACAATTGTGTGTAGGGTGTGAATATGACGTGCTTTCTATCACATAGGGCAGTTGCCAAGATTTGCGAAAAGCACTACTTTCAAAACTGGCACTGGCTGTTGGCAAACTGGATTGAACTTGTATTATCTAGAGACATCTTAATGAATTTCATATTAACACGAGAGTCACAATTAGTACTGTAACTAAAAAATAATTCCTTGTTAAGCAGTGGCAAAACTTAATCTGAGATTTAGATTTCTGTGCAGTAATAATATCTAGTGGGGGCTGTAATTAATTTCTAAATTAATGCTGAAAGCACAGTTTAGTACAAACAAGAGAAGGCGCTATTACAGTAATACTTGATAGCCATCAGCACTTGATAGTCCCCAAAGAGGTACAATTGAACTTGCAATATCATCCTACTGTCAGTGGCATTGGAACAATTTTTATAGTGGAGATGCTGAAAGCCATGAACAAAACTGTAAACTCTATATATCAGGGAAACCACTTCAAGCCAAGGGGTACTGCCACACCCTCAGCAGCCCTAGTTCCATCACCCCTGCCTAATGTACTGAACTGTGCCATTATTCCCAAAGTATGGCCTCTAAAAGGTATAATCATTTCTGACAATGTACTAATATTCCTGAAAGTACAATGTGGTATTTAGGGCCAGTGCATCATTTATAATTACATAACATCCTCGTATAAACTACCCCAGTGATTCAGATGGAAAAGTAGTGGGCTGAACCCTCAGCTGCCCTGAAAGGCAAGGTAGCTCTAAGCCGCAGCTGAAAGGCAAGATAGCTTTAAGCCACTTTTTCTACTCTCCTCTACTCCTGAGGCCATATTGGCCCCTGATACGTGTTTGTGTAGCCACATGGCTGTTCTTACTTATGCCAAGTGGGATGGTCATCTCAGGACTCTTCCAGTAGCCCAGGATCACTGGAGCATATATGTCTGTCCTGTCCCTCTCCTGCCCTGAATTGCCTCTTCTTAACCCCTTTCCACTCCTGATATGCCCCTTAATCCGAAGGGAGGTGGGAATCCATGCCAGGGGAATACTTATCTACCCATTTAGGGCTGGTTGAAGGGTTCTTTATGTTGCTGCCACTGCTTTTAAAAATATTTGAAGTATTGACATGTAAGCAGAGTCAGAATGAGCTCTACCCTGACATCTGGTGGTGAGCTGTGGAAAAGGACTTCAGGGGCTGATCTCATTTGCATGGGCACACCCACTCTACCTAGCATGATGGACTGCCTGCCCAAATGGTCACTTTGGCTACTGTGCGATCCCCAGTCTCTTTATTATTGGGGCAGGAGTAATAAAGTGGTGTTATCCTGGTTATGTGAATCAAGAATGGTAGAACTGTACTTGGCATTTTATGATGGAAGGATTCGCCCTCAACTAAGTAGCACTCGCTAGGCAAGGGACATGGGTGCCAAAGCCCTGTGAATTGAGATAGGTTGGGACAGGCATATGTACCTGGTAGTGTGGGCCTTGTGTGAGGGCCCTCAATACTACATAGACCCTTCCTCTCTCCATGGTGTAATAAAGCTAATTTTGACTCAGTTAGGAGTCTTGTTAGGTGCTGCAGAGCTGAAATCACTGATTCCTAAGTCTAAGCATTAGACCTACTTTGGGTGAGTGGTTCTGAGTGTGCCAGCACTGAGGCCCCCCTACTAACAGCTGAAATCACTGAGAGTTGAAATCACTAAAGAGCTGAAGTTGCTAAGAGTTGAATCACTGAGAGCTGGGGAGCGAGGGGGCTGAAGACAAGTTGGCAAGCGGCTAGCAGGACGGCTAGCAGAGAGGTGCGGCTAGTGGAGAGGAGCGAATAGCAGGGTGGCTGGCAGAGAGGAAAGGGACCCTGAGGGGAAAAGGACCCTGCCAAACTTACTTGGGGGTGGGTCTTTTGTTCATGATTTGTGTTATGATCCTGTTTGTGGTGTTTCCCCAACATAGTGCCACATTGTTTCCCTCCTTTATTAAAAGGCTTTTGCTACACTCAGACTCTGTGCTTGCGAGAGTGGAAGTATTGCCTCTTAAAAGTGCCCAGGGGGGTGGTATGTAATTGTCCTAGGTCACTGGGTGGGGGCTCGAGCCGGTTTTGCATTGTGTTAGTGGAACAGAACCCCTAGATACTGAACCTGGCCCTTGTTGCTGCCAACTCTGACGGGCAGAAGCATTACAGAAATAATAATAATCTCATCATAATCACATCAGCATGTCACAGGAAATTGTTATATGGATTTTGTATTTACATGGGATCAGATTAGTCCACCCTTACATATGGTGAATACTACTGTGCTCACTGATTTCAATAGAACTAATTGCCAAGTAAAGTGCTACTCAGAGATCGCTGGAGTGGCAGAATCTGGCCCTTATTTTTCCTCACAAAGTAATTATATTTCAATGTAAAATGTGAGGGAACTGAGATTTATTAAAAGAATGCATTGATATTAAATTGGATATATTGGTAAAGTACGTTATAGGCCCAATCCTTGATTTATTCAAGCAAAACCTCATTGGTCCAGATGATAGTTTGTCTGTGGAGAGAATGGAGGGAGGATCCTAGGTGTAATATTGTTTTTACCTACAATTTAAAAGAGAAAAGAAAAACCACTCACCTGACATTATTACCTACTATATTAATTACCTACTAGCACTTCCTAGGCAATCCTTGAGTCTGATACCATTGTCTCTTAAAATAATTTGTATGACCACATTTGTAAATAGCTTAAACTTTCAATGCTAGTGCAAAATGAACTGGAAGGTAATATCAAACAAGATTTAGAAGCCAAGTTTATAGACCCCAATCCAGAAAAGCACAGAAACACCTGCATACAATATAATCATGCGAGTAATTCCATTGAACCCATTACCTATGTTCTCAAGTGCTTCATTGGATCCAGTCCTCAGTGCTACTGTATGTTAGCATTCAAGTGGTGAGTTTGTTAGCAAGTCCTGAAAAATCCATCTTAACTATTATTGTAATAAGCGATGACATAGGATATGTGGAAAAAGTTCTGGCAATAATTAAGGCTTCTCTATGTGGTTTTAGGAACAGTCACCCGAAGACTCACCTGAAACATTTAAATAACAAAAGATGTGTGAATCAACAGCAATAGCTAGAGTTTACAAGTGTGCATACACACACCCACAGACTGATGGGAATAAATGGAGATTGATAATACAGTCAAATGATCTTATTTATTATTTAAAAAGACAAGCTACCAAACAAAAATATATTTTGCCTTGGATTCACTCAGTCATGTGCACATTACTTTACTGGGAGTTCACACAAAGTTAAAGGTACACCTGTAATGTTCCAGTTGCAGCATCAGGGTCTTAGAATGTAAGATCCTGATCCTTAAAAGAGAATTGCATGAGCAGGCCTCTGTGCCCTTGTAGAGTCCCACTGAAGTTGACTGGGGTCTTTGGGCGGTCCTCTAATACAAATACATTAATATAATTATTATTAATGGAAAACCAGCTTGAAGCCCATTACAAAATTTGGATGCATAAAGCAGGGACATGAATTAATTTATAATTTCAAAAGGCCTCAAATGCACAGATTTTAGCCTTAAATTCTAACACAAAGAAAAGGCAGTGCTTGGGCAGAGTAACATATTTCCCCTGGGCTCACCTCACACGTTGAAGCATTTGGGTTTTCAATGTGATTATGATTGAAGTCTAATCCAGGATCATTTTTAAAACTTGTCAGACAGGCTTCTGCTGGGTATGATGTGAAAAGTGGAACATTTTAATAGCACATGTATTGCAAATCAATCTCCATTTCGAGCACATTACGTTGTGAGTCTCCAAATATTTAAAACTGAAAATAGTTGAGATTTTTTTTCATTGGATCAGAATTACAGCACATTAACCTGTAATATATGACTCTAACTGTAAGGGATAATGAGTTTTTTTAACTGCCATGTTATATCCTTCAACAGAAATACCTGTTGTATATGCTCCTGGGTTCAAATGGTTATCTCAAAGTCTATTTTTTATATTAAAAATTCAGGTACTCATTTTGTAGCTTTCATTTGTTCATACTATCAGCAAATACCCTTGTTGTCAAGTATCAGCAGGTAGCTGGGCATAGTTTTTAATAAAGAGGTCAAATAGTTTTTAGAGAAACGTCTCAAAAATAGCAACAGAGGGTCCTGTGGCACCTTTGAGACTAACAAAAGTATTGGGAGCATAAGCTTTTCTTACCCACGAAAGCTTATGCTCCCAATACTTCTGTTAGTCTCAAAGGTGCCACAGGACCCTCTGTTGCTTTTTACAGATTCAGACTAACACGGCTACCCCTCTGATACGTCTCAAAAATAGGTTGCTTTGCTTGCTGTACTTTGTGGTCTTCTGCTAGAGCTGTTGTTCATATAGCGATATATATAGTCAATGGACAGTATTGAATGGTATATCTTCACCATGCAAGGTACTTTTAGCAGCCTAATTGTGCAGCATTATCAATATAATTTCAATAATCTGTATGTTGGTGTCTGGGGTTTTTGCACAGAATATATATCATTTGCATTTACTTGTTTAGAAATGCTTCAATTCAGGTATATTTACCTTATTTATGTATTCTTCTGGGTAATGTTTGGGTTGTTTTTATAAATATTATATAGTTGCCAGCTAATAAGTTATTTAATGTATTTAATTTAGAAGAATTGATGTACATAGTGAATGGTTTGAAAATGCTTCAGATTCATATAGAAAATATTTGTCTTTTGAACTTTAAAGAATCCGAGAAGACACAATGGTGGGAAAGGCATAGTTAGACATCTTCAGTGCTGGAGATGATATAGTTAGGGCCTGATTGTCTGATGTGCAGAACTCCTGTTGCTTCCATTGAATTCAGATAGAGTTGTGGTTGTTCGGTACTTCTGAAAACAGACCTTTAGAGCAAAAGTCCCCACTATTGCCTGTCCAGACTATCTCAATACTGGCATTTTGTTCTCCCTGCTTAAATAGATTTCCCAGAATATTAGAGTCAAGATCATCTGTGTGGATCTGAGAATTTTTTTTTAACACAGGCATGACCCACTTATTTTCAAGGACTCACATTATTGATGCCACCTAATTAAAAAGAAGTGTGTGTTTTTTATACAGGTGATTACATTTTATATAGGAAATGCTTTCTACAATTTGAACTGTTAGCAGAGTCAATAGAAAACACTTCTATGTTAATTCACCAAGATCAAACTCTATGTCTTAAGGTTGGTTAAAATCATTCCACCACAAAGAAGAACATAGAATATATTGAGAAATAGCCTAAAAATACTCTCAACATTCAAAGGTTATTCAGCTTAAATATGAAACCAAATCCAGACAAGCCCATACTATTGTAGCTATACAATATCAACTGTTCTTAACTGGAATTCTCCAGTTAGAAGTTAGCAGCAAGAAAAAATGGAACCCTTATGTTTCCTAAGCCCACAGTTCGTTGTTTACTCTGGAATCTAATTACAAGGCACAAAGATATTGCAGCTTGATAGTGGCATGAAATAGTATTTCATTACCAAGCAAGGTGGCTAACATGTATTTATTCCAGGTTTGTAAATTTCCCTGATGGCCTACCATTCACTAATGAAAGGTCCTCTCCTCGTAACGTCTTATACTTTTCATATCTCATTTAATGTATATGGAGTAATGAAGGACCATAATTGGGTTGGGCTGGAAAAAGAAGGCTGAAATGAAAAAAAGCAAAATAATTTTAAAATCACAGCTATCAGGGTTACCATCATTAAAGCCAATCCACCTGTCAAAAACAGTTCAAGTTGAATATTGACAATCTCTGTGACAGGAGAATTTTAATACAGTCGACAAAGCTCTAAATGTGCATGTGTATGAGGGAAGGGAAAAGAAAGAGAAATGTGAAGTGACACTCATCCATCAGTTAAACAAAATTCACAATGACTAGACAGAGGTAAATGATTGTGTCCATAATAGCATAATCTATTCTATAGATTATGCTTGACCAGCATTTCCTCTAAATATATAGCACCGGAACATTTGGAGAATATGCAACAAGAACAATTAAGACTGAGTTCTCTGTGAGATCACCCTTTTGAAACATTTCTTTGGACCTCATCCTGATAATGCTGATGCACTGGCAAATATAATCATGTTTCCCTTCTGTACAATGCAACAGATTGTCTATAATATACTGTATTATAACATCATTAAAAGACAACTTCAGTCTTGACAGCATGTGTTAAATTTTATAAACATGTTAATTCTAGGAAGGTAGCATTAAAAAAGAAGAAGAAAGAAACAAAAAGTCATAGTTAATTGCAGGGAAATTATTTCAGATATCCTTGAAGCATCAATTGTTCTTAGGTGGACAGTTTAAGAGACTTTTGCTTTTATTTTGCAGAGGTAGAGACAGACTTACTTAAATAAAATAACATATTGGATTTCTGTAGGGAGTGCTTTCCAACAGATGCACTTTACTGTTAGGCTGCCATCACCATTAATAATCTTCTTTATTGCCTTTCTTTTTTTGTGCTCTATAGTTTTTACAGGATTTATTGCATTTGTTATCCCAAAAACCTAGTTTAGTGAGAGAATATGTAGATAGGACTTTGAGCATTTTTGTTTTTCAAGGAAAATAAAAATGCAGATCTAAGCATGTGTCCTTACCCCTCATGAAAATAGTTGAAGTGTATCTGAAAAATAGGTTTGCATTTGCTGTAATTACATCCACATTATAATGATGGGTAATGGACAATCATTGCTAATGTTTTAATTTGAATGGGATTCTTTTCTATCCACCAATCTTAAATGGGCTCAGAAAATGTAGAAGGTGTTTGGACTTGGAAGCATGTGGTCAGTCTCTTTGCCAGGAGTTAATATTAGATTTTAAGAAAAAATATATGTTCAGTTTAATTTAAGAATATCCTTTGAAGAGGGAGCTAGTCCTCCCCCTCCAATATCAAAGGCTGGTGGACACATGGGGTGACAGATTAGGCACAGTCTATATGTAGGGTATTACATTGGTATTGGACAAAACATTGCTTGTTTGTAAGAGTGCCTCATCCCTCCTCTATAGGACATGCCCCAAAGTTTTCTCTTTCTACAGTGACTGGTGACTCATCATACTTGTTTTTTATGGATTACATGTAACAAAAGCTGGAAGGTTCGTTTGAAGGAATATATTCTAAACTCACCTGTACAAGTTCCATTGATGGTCTGGGTTCTTCAAACCCTACATCCCCTAAGAAAACCACCACCACCCCTTGTCTTTCCAAGGCATCCCAAGCTGCATTCCAGTCATTAAGAACCTCTGTTTGTGTTCTTGAGGAGTCTCAGTGGCTTGACTTCCACCACACCACCACCCAACTTATTCTTTCCTGGACCCTAAGGGAACGGTGTCTCAGGGTCTTCAGGATCTCACCTTAGTGTTTGCTAGGGGTGAGATGAGTACCAAATAAGGCCTTTCTCCTCCCAGTCCAAGAGGTCTTCTTGGGGGCAGGAAGTGGAGAGGGAAAAAAGTCCATTTCCCATTGAAACTGGCTGTACACTGAGGTTGGAGAAGAGTGTGCCCCATATGTCTAGTGTGTAGTTAATGTGAAAATCCCAGGGGATCACTAGCATCAACATGCTAAGGAATATAGCCATAGAAGCTATGTGTTTGAAATTTGCTTGAATATTCTCTGCACCCTCAAAATCCATATTTGCTCATGCAAACTGTTGGCAAGGTGAACAAATTCAAGTTCTGTGCTTGCAGCTGATGCATGGAGAACAAAATTGAAGGTCCAACGTAGGTGGCACATTTAAAACGCTTTCTTTAAGTTGCACAGTCACATGGGATCATACTTTCAATGACACCTTCTAATTCTTACAACCTCAGAAATGCATCCATCATTTCCATGGGGAAAATCTAGACTTGAGGATTTAGATGGCCAAGAATTTGTGTGTGCTGACTGGGAAATGTGACACACACTTACCAAATTTACATCCACATATATTCCCATGTATGCTTAAACTCAAAGGCTGGTTTTGAGGATGGCTGAAAATTGGGCCTTTAAAGACATTAAGAATAATAGGGTGACTGTATTTCCAAAGTGAAAAATCAGGAGACCTGTCATGGAGGGTAGAGATAGGTGGGTGAAAGGTGAAAAAGATTAAGTCTGAGTTTATTATGCTAACAGATTTGTGTTGTTTCATATCAAAGCATATATACTTCACACCTATTTTGTACTGAATTCACATATATTTCACATTGATAAATTGAGACTCAAATGGCCTTACTCAGATCTCATTTACATTGGTATAAACCTGGAGTAACTCTACTAAATTCAAGAATGCAGTCTAGATCTCCACAGTGCCAATTGTATTTCATCTGACCATGTCTCCTCCAGAAACACATTAAATTAGCTGCATTTTTTCTGATTTCCAGATTGCTGTTACTCCCCCCTCCCTTTCTCTCTGTTGGAGAAGTTATGCTCTTGGGCAAAAATCATGTGTTTTGTCAAGGCTTATGGTTAATTAATGTTGTTAGTTCACTGTATTGAAAGTAAAGTCCCTCCTTCTCTGATACACAAGGTGAGGTCACTGGAGTGATTACTAAGCATTTTTAAAAGACAAAGTGAATGCTGTAATGGCTATTGATTGCACACATTGTATATGAAATGAAGCTGGGGATATTATGACAAATTGATGTTGAGATAGCAGTGAAGATAATTCTATGAATGAATCATCATCTGGGTACCGAAGTGTAAAATACCTAGGATTAGAGCGTTTGGGGACGGGGAGACATTTCTGGCAAAACTGGGGAAAAAAAACATGTTTTGCCTGAATTTTTCTCAGGCATGAGATTGCCTTTTATTTTAGCAACTGCTAAATAAAATAAAATAAAAAAACTGGAAAAGTTACATCCATTCCCTACATATTCGCTTACCTGCTTTCAAGTTCCATAAAGCCTGGTGGTCTAGAAAGATGTGAGGCATCCCTCCAGCATTGAGCTGCTCGGGACAGTGCTACAGCACAGCTGTCAGTGCTGACTGCAGCATTAATAAGGTTTGTTTAAAGTAAGGTTACAAAGAAAATGCAGATTGGCCTGCTTCTGATCTTGGACCACTGTAAACCAGGAAGAATGCTGGTGAAGTCAATGCAGGTACACCAGTTTAAAGTATAGGTTGCTGCCTGTGGTAGCATTTTGGGGTCTGAACCTGTGGTACTTTCACATATGACTTTAATGGGAATTGTGTGCACATACTATAGAATCAGGTCTAATTAAGCAGCTTTCTGCCTGATTCCTGTTCTGTATTTTAGGTTATGTAATACCATTCAAAGAACTGCCAATTTCTCTAAGATACAAGCATTTTCCTAAGGCAGAAATGACAACCACTTTATTCACCTCAGGTGTGTAAACTTCACAAGATATCGTAGCACACAAAGGCAGAGCTGGGCCAGAACATTTCCTGGTAATCAGTAGCTTAGATATGGAAATACTTGACTTGTACAAAAGCTGCAACTTGGCTACGGTCCTGGATATTCAAATTAATAGCAAGATGCTAGATGCAGTTTTATTAATACGGATAGCCATTTTAATGCCCTCAAGTCATATTTGGGATACTGAGTAGGGGAATTTAGAGTAGTTAAGATTCTGGTGCTCCCTAGACAAAAAATAGCTCCCATATGATTCACTCTTCACAGTATTTTGTAGGTTCAGTAATAAAACAGCAAAGTATTTATGAGTCACATTTAGTTCTTGCTGTCTTTAAATTATGATGTTCTCTAAATATGAAGTTTAATATACTCTTCTTGGTATCATGGTGAGTTTCAAACAAAAGGGATAAGAGGCCAAAATCATCAGATGTTTCCTGCAAGCTGCTGCCTCCCACAAAGAATACTTTAAATGGCATTAAAATTAGGATCAATGCTATGTTTTCTTCCTCTATTTTAAATAATGGTCTTTTTATCTACATTTTATCTTCCAGTGATAAATTTAATGGTTACTTTGGGCTACTCCACTAGCTTCAGATTTAAAAGCCAGACATCCTGATAAAACTTAGTGTTTCAGATTAATACATAGGAAATTTACATTGGTAATCGTGATTTGGTTTCTTAATACACTGACATTTCTTTTAAACTGGTATATTTAATGCGAGCTCAATAGAGCAGGATTGAGCAAATGTAATACATGGAACCAGTTTTAAGATTTTTGTGTAAAAGTTCACATGGATAATTTGTGTGAGTAATCATCATGATTGTACACTAATTCATTGCAAAAGGGTACACAATGACCAATTAGTTGTGGATTTAAACATCCCTTTTGTAACACTCCCCATCTCAAGAACACTCTCTCTTCCCACCCTCCCCCATACATCCCTGGGAGTCCCCTTTCTCTTATCCCAGAACATCTTCCCCTCCTACAGTCACCTTTCCATCTCTAACTGCAGGATCGTTCCTCTCTCCATGCAGGGCCAAATCACCCATTGCTTACCTTTGGATATCTCTACCCCCCTCTCCCTCCACACATTAGGGACATTCACTTTTACCCACTTTCCTATTCAGGCTTTGAGGGTGGCCTCCTGCTATGGGCTACTGTCCACTATAATCCTAAGAACTTCTTTTGTGTGATGTCTGTCTAAAAAAGCACCAATACTGCAACACTCTTTTGCTACATTGCTTGTATCTATCTAGTTAGATTCACTATATTTGAAGTAAAACCACCATTGTAAACCTCTGGATAATATCTGCGCTGGTGTTAATATTGGTGTTCACATGATGTCATAACGTGGCTTATATACCAGTCATTTCCCTCCCCACACAGTCTAATCTGCTTCCTCGCACTAGTCAACTCAGATGATATGATGCATGAAAAACATCTTTCTGTCTCTGGGCGGAATTAGATCAAGTGTATGTGATAAGCATATTTTCCATTACTTCTGGATAGTCTGCTGTGGCATCATATTTATTATTGCTCCTTATAATGCGTAACATAAAAACTAAAAAAGCTGCAATCTCTGGTTATAAAGCCCCTTGCGGACTTACTGCCATTGGCATGGCAGACTTGCTTTTCCTCTCAAGCCTGGAGAAGCATGTTAGTTAAAATCGTGATGACGACAGAGCCTAAAGAGACAGTGAAAATTGTGCTCTTGAGCTAGCAAGAAATTCATATAGCTCCAAGCACAGGAACCAACCAAAAAGATGGTGAACTATAAAAGTAATAGAATGACATACAAGGAGCAGAAAAAGATGAAACAGGACACAAGAGTAGGGTAAGAGCTGACCACCAAAATAACAATTTTGATAAACTTTGGGAGATCTGTATAATTTGCCCTCTCATATATCTGAACCAAATGGAGGAGAAGAAAAGACAAGTGCAACATCTCTTCAAAATTCTTTAATATTTTGTTCTTAGAAATTTATTTAGCTTTGTTATTTATACGTATTCGGAAGACACTAATGTGAGCTTCAGATAAAAACTGCAATATTCATTATTCATTGGATTCAGTAGGTACTGTGTAATAGTAACACAATCACAATTAATGTGGCATACAAAATCAAAAAAAGGTAAAGCTCTGTGATTATAAATAAATACCTTCACTGAGACCAGGAGAAAATGAGACATCCTTGTACCACAATGGGATGCCATACAAAAGTAAAGATAAAAGAAAGAGGTGAGCAAACCTGAAGATTACATCAGAAATTCCCCATCAGGTTTTATTTATAAAGGAATTTATACAGGATCCCAGGCGCTAATCGGTGAGAGAGAGAGACCAGTGAGAGAAACCAAAAAGGGTATGCAACATTCATCCTTACAAAATTCAACATATGCTCTCAGGCGAGAAAAAATAGATGAAAGCAAATATACTTTCTAATAGATTAACCAAGAAAGGAAGGAGGAAAACTCATAGCATTTTTATTTCTCAAGGCTACTCTGGATCACTCCATCAATTTATGGCAAAGGTAAAGTAATCATCTCTCTGGGAGGCTTCTTTGCTAATGGCCTAAATCCCTATCCTGTCTCAGTGTCATTGTCTTCATATAACTTTTCAGGATTGGGTGAAGTACAAAAAGAACAAAAGAGAACTTTGATCAAATACTAATGGAACAAAACATCTATAATAGTCATTTGGGTGACTGTATTTCCATGTATAATTGAGATATCTGGACACTGTTGTTATGTCTGCAATAAAACACCTGTGGCTAGCCCATGTCAGCGGGCTCAGGCTTCTAGGGTTCGGGCTGCAGGGCTATAAAATTGCAGTACAGTCATTCTGGCTTAGGCTAGAACCCAGAATCTGAGAACCTTCCCCTTCATAGAGTCCCAGAGCCTGAGCTCCATCCTGAGCCCAAACATCTTCACTGCAGTTTTATAGCCCTGCAGCCTGAGCGCCGTGAACCCAAGTCAGCTGACACAGTCCAGACACAATGTTTAATTGCAGTGTAGACATACCCTGTAAATACTCTCATTCTTTGGATCTGTTATAAATTCAGTATACTTGGTAAATATGCCTGTTCAGGTATTATTCCTCTCCACCTCCTGTTCTGGATTGCAATCTTGCCTGCTGACTTGCTATATCAATTTGTAATTGGAAATGTGGGTACCCCAAAGATTGCATATAGGATTGCTTTGATGCCTAATATTTCCAGAGAGGATATTGCAATCACAGTTTAGCTATGTGGTCATTTTCTTTGATCAAAAGCGACAAAGTATTACAGGCTTTGGTGTGTGAATAATATAAGGAAGACTTTTGAACAATCCCAATCCCCAGGTATAGAGTAGATCACTATCTATATTGTCTGGATGGTGTAACTTTTGCTATAGTAGACATAGACACTGGGATGTATTTGCCATAGTCTGTATCAGTGGTTCTCAACTTTTCCAGACTACTGTACCCCTTTCAGGAGTCTGAGTTGTCTTGCGTACCACCAAGTTGCACCTCACTTAAAAACTACTTGCTTACAAAATCAGACATAAAATACAAACGTGTCACAGCCACACTATTACTGAAAAATTGCATACTTTCTCACTTTACCATATAATTATAAAATAAAATCAATTGAATATAAATATTGTACTTACATTTCAGTGTATAGAGCAGTATAAACAAGTCATTGTACGGAATTTTAGTTTGTACTGACTTTGCTAGTGCTTTTTATGTCGCCTGTTGTAAAACTAGATAAACAAATATCTAGATGAATTGATGAACCCCCTGGAACACTGCTGCGTATCCCCAGGGGTATACATACCCTTGGTTGAGAACCACTGGTCTATGTGGTCAGATGCTCTTAGTTTACCCTGCACATCTAAGCCTGCATTTCTTCTGGTTTGTGGTTTTTCATCGATTTTTAGTGTAGGATTTTCAAAAGTATCTAGGGGATTTGGATGGCCAGTTCTCATTGATTTCTAAGAGGGATTGGAGAGCCAAATCCCAGGAGGTGCCTTTGAAACTCCCAACATTATATTACTTTTACCTCCATTAAAAAATAAAACAAAAAGCCAAAAAACAAAACAAAACAAATACTAACCAACCAAACAAACAAACAAAAATCCACAACCAAAACTTGACAATATTTAAAGTTTTCTTTTGCTTTTTTATGAATAGACAGACAATCTGCTAACATGCAACTCCAAATGAGATTGCTATTTGCCACTAAAGCACATGAGAAAAAATGCACTGTTGGTGGAACTCTGTGGTGAAAGATTACTTTAAAGCGGCATGAAATCTAACCTTTGCCTGGATCCTAAAAGATATAGGATCTGGTGCCTTAGTAATAAATGATTGCAGCTGTTGAAATTTATGCCTTCTTAGGGAGGAGATTTTCATCACATCTGGGAATGCTGGTAAGGAGAGACGAGACTTCCATATTCAGTAGGTCTGACATTCATATTTATTAGTATTGCTTATTCAGGAATCAAGGATTTAAAAATAGTATAGAATTCATAAAGAAAGAAGATCATAATACAACATGACATTTTAATTAATATTGAGCTAAGAGAGGGGTTGAGGATTATCACTGGCTGTATCAAAGCTGAGCCTGGTTTTAGTCCACAGATGAGTGCAGTGTAGCAAAAATAACCAAAATTATCAGAAAGCAGAAAAGCTTACTCCCACCAACCCAATAGGCAAAACAACAACTGTACAGAAGAGTGAAACAGCTGATTTTTGAAATACCTGGCTTGGCCACTGCTAGGGGCAGTAACAGCTGATTGCTAATCTACGGGCACTGCTTTGACCGTCCATTCAATGGACTTGTCATACAAAATAAAATAAATTATAGGAATGATGGAAATGTACCACTAACGTCACTTGAACAGCCTTCCCTCTGTCCTTGTAAAACCTGCTATCTTTGCATACCCAGAATGAAAAAAGAAGTTGTATTAGATGTTTGTGGTTGTTATTGGCTTCACCAGAAAGAAAGTTTGTCTTTTCATAGAGTAATCTGTTCTTGTGAACAAAATGCACTTCTTTTTTTACCTGTGAAAAATACCATTTATTTTATACACGGCAGTGTAAATATTTGAGGGGAAACTGCAAAATTGAAGGATAAAAACAATTTACAGAAACTATGATAATGGGATTTTCCACCAGTTTTTACAGAGATTAGAATATTTTCACATAACTCTAGCTACTTATACTGTCACAGGTGGTGAAATAGATTCTCATACTGATGAGGGAGGAGAATATGTCATTTCAGTTCAAAATTAACACCTAAGATGAAATCCTCTGAAAAGGAGTCCAAAGATATGAGAACAGAATTAAAGAACTCTATCCTTCCTGAGAGGAATATGCCATAATACACAGAAAAGATAATGGTCAGAATAAACTAACTTAAAAATAACTGTTTGTTTCAACCAAAGGTCCATTTGTTTGTTTTTCCACCACCTGGCTGAGTTTTATTTCATACAGACAAAGATGATAATGACTAGATTAAGGGATACAATGGGAAATCAAAGAAACACACAAGATCTTGTAATATTTTTGGCCTTTCTTCCCGCAGTGTCAAGCACCAGATATTAATACACAAGCTTTCTTAGCAAATCCATTGTACACTCTCAGCAAAAAATTCCTTTTCCACTGGCCCCCCAAGTCCAATACATATATTCTAAAACCAGGTTTCCTAAGAATAGTTTCCATTTGCCTTTTCTTACCTTTAACATATTCCACCCTTTAAATCAATGGTCATTTACATTTGACCCTTTTGACTTCTCCTGGACAACTTTCAAATGCATTGGTAGACATTTTCCCCCATTTCTTACTATTTAATTTTCTTGTCACTTTGAAATCCTTCATTGAGTGTAATTAAACTTGCCCTAGGCTTAGAAATCTATGAAACTTTTTTAAAGAGCTGACTTCCCAACTTGCCCTGGTATAAAAATAGCATAGTTATATGAATATACTGTATATAGTACATTAAATGAATCTATAGTGGAAGCTTAAGTGATATAAAATGTTGAATAATCTGGTTATTTAAAATGTTTTATTACACTGAAATGATCCCAATCTGTTTCATGGTGATTATAAGCTACAGTAAAAGTACACAAAACAATTATATTACATTAGATGCATCAGTATTAGCTAAACTTCTTATAGTTACATCTGTATAATATTGGAATTATTATTATTGCTTTTTTGAAGTAAAGCAAACAGAATTATCACTGTCAAAAAATAGCTGTTTGCAATATTCTTCTTGGGTCATTTTTGTTTTGTTTTTTTTTGTATAAAATACTTATTGTGCGTCATGCAGAGACCCAAGTTGTCCAGTTAAACCAGGAATCTTAATTAAATATTTTCCATACTATGATATAAAGGTTTTAGAAAAAAAATGTTAAAGGGTAAGGAACTGATCTAAACCCCATTGGGTATGAGCTCTGGATTGGGCTCTAAATGAATAAATAAATTAACCACCCCCGCACTCCTAGAAAAAAAAATACATTAAGGATGTGGGACTGCATCCTGGAGAGAAGTGACTCAGAAACAGACTTAGAGGTCATGGTGGATAACCAACTGAGCATGAGCTCCCAGTGTGATGTTGTGGCTGAAAACAAAAGTAATCCTTCGGTTAGGGTGACCAGATAGCAAGTGTGAAAAATCGGGACAGGGGGTGGGGGGTAATAGGAGACCATATTAAAAAAAGCCCCAAATATCAGGACTGTCCCTATAAAATAGGGACATCTGGTCACTCTACCTTCAGTGTATAAACAGGGAAATATTGTGCAAAAGTAGAGAGGTGTTAATATCACTGTGTACAGCATTAGTGAGCCCACAACTGGAGTACAGCATTCAGTTCTGTTTAAAATAATGTTAACATATTGGAAAGGGTTCAGGAAACAGATACAACAATGATTAGAGGTCTGGAAAACTTTCCGTACAGTGAGAGACTTAAGAAACTCAATTGATGTAGTCTATTCAAGAGAAAATTAAGAAGTTACTTGATCATTGTCTGTAAGTACTTACATGGGAGAAGATTTCTGATATGGAGGGCTCCTTAATTTCATTGGCAAAGGCTAGACAAGATCCAGTGGGTGGAAGCTGAAGCTAGACACTTTCAGACTAGAAATAAGGTGTACATTTTAAAGTGAGTGTAATTGGACGTTAAATTTCCTAGGGGGCTGGTGGATTCTCTATCACTTGAAGTCTTTAAATCTAATGATTTCTTTCTAAAAGGCATGCTTTAGCTCCGCCAGAGGTTATGGACTTGATAAAGGAATCACTTGGTGAAAGTCTATGGCTTGTGTTATGCAGGAGATCAGACTAACCATCTATCTACATTGGGTACCTCCATTACCATACCTTCTCAGCCCCTCAGTCTTTCAATGTACTTATTTAGATTAGATGGTTACAATGGTTACTTTTGCCCTTAAAATCACTGAATCTATAAAACATGCAGTGTGACATGCCTATTACTATCTATCTGCCTATCTAGCTATGTAGGTTCATGTACCACATGCATCACTCAAATACCTGAGTGTCGTGCCAGGTTCAGAGAACAAAATAACAGTATCTTTGTCATAGATTGGGGCAGCTTGCAGCTCTGTTGCCTTTTCCATGGTCTGTCTGAGTGCCCCACCTCAGATGTTAGACATCGTGACTCCACCTGACTTGGGGTACAATTTCACAACTGTCCCACTTTTAGACCAAGATCTGGATACAATAACCCATCTATTCCAATCACTTATACTGTGTAGGTCTGAGTGGACACCTAAATAAAGTCATAGAGTCATATAGTTTAAGGTCAGTAGGACCACCAGATCATCTGGTGTGACATCCTATATATTACAGGCAGGGCCGGCTCTACCATTTTTGCTGCCCCAAGCAAAACAAAAAACCCCCCAAAATGCTCGGACTGCTGCCGCCCGAACTGTTGAAGCGCAAAAAAAAACCCAAAAAAAAACAATGGACAGAATGCCGCCCCGTAGCATGTGCTGCCCCAGGCACGTGCTTGCTCCGCTGTGCCTGGAGCCGGCCCTGATTACAGGCCACCAACACCGCCTAGAACCCCCCCACTAAACCCAGGACTGAAATTAAACCAAAGTATTACAGCTCACAAGAGACTAAACTATTCTGTGACACGGAGAGAATTGGAGGGACTGAGGTACAACAATGCCTGAGGCTCCTGCAATGGCAGGGAAATGATTAAGTGAGATATACCCAGATAATCCTGGCAAGTGACCCCCACCCACACACTGCAGAGGAATGTGAAACCCATCAAGGTCATTGCCAGTCTGACCTGAGGGAAAATTCCTTCCTGATACCACATATGGCAGTCTGAATCTGAACATGTGAGCAAGAACCACCCAGCTGAGCACCTGAGAGAGACAATTCTTGATGCCACATCAGAGCCATGTCCCTTGTTGTCCAATGTCCTGTCTACAACTGTGGTTACCCCTAATGTTTCAAGGAAGGAGACAAAAAAACCCACCCTAAAATACACTGGGGAAAGAAATCCCTTCCTGTCCCCATTGGTGGCCAGCTGAAACCCTGAAACATGAGATTCTGGGAACATAAGACATAAACTAGAAATGAGCCCTAAGGCTGCTGAACCTTTCCCCCTAACACCATGCACAACTTCATCATATAAATGCACTCATAAATTTGTCCAGCTTTCTCTTAAAACTAATTAAGTTGTCTGCTCCCATAACTCCTACTAGGAGGCTGTTCCACAACCTCATCCCTCTGGTGGTTAGAAACCTTTCTGTTAATTTCTAGTTTGCTCATGGCCAGTTTATATCCATTTGTTTTTCTGCCAACATTGTCCTTTGTCCCTCCTGCTGTTTATCCCTCTGATGTTTTTATAGAGACTCTCATCCCCTCTGTCTTCTTTTTACAATACTAAAGAAGCCCAGCTCTTCCAGTCTGCTCTCATAAGCTAAACACTCCATTCCCATATCATCCTAATAGCTCATCTCTGCTCCTGTTCCAGTCTGAATTCATCTTTCTAGAACATGGGTGACCAAAATTGTACACAGCATTCCAAATGAGGTTTTACCAGTTCCTTGTACAATGACATTAAAACTTGTCTATTGCTACTGGAAATGTCTCACCTGATACATCCTAGGATTGCATTTGCCTTTGTCACAGCCACATCACATTGGTGGCTTCTATGAGCCACCCATACACCCAGGTCTCTCTCCTCCTTTTTCACTTCCAACTGATGGGCCCACTGTGCATAGCAGAAGTTCTTATTACACTGCTCTACAGCCAAAATGCTTCTGAAATAAATGTAGGCCACTCCGACAGTCATTGGAGCCTGGGAGGAAAAGTGTTCAGCATCCACCACTTGTTGAATCAAGGAAGATTTTGTTACCACCCTTACACATCAAGCTGGGTCTGATGAAGAACTTTGTCAAGGCCATTGACAAAACACAAGCAGCTTTCAAGTACCTCCGTGGAAAATTTCCAAGGTTAAGTGAAGCTAAGATAAAGGAAGGTGTCTTTGTTGGTCCTCAGATTCGTGAACTTCTTCGAGATGATGCATTTGACCATGCACTGCGTGGCAAGGAAAAGACGGCATGGAAAGCCTTCCAGTTAGTGGCAATAAATTTTCTCGGCAACAACAAGGCAGACAACTACAGGTTGTTGGTGGAAAACCTCCTCAAGGCATACAAAAGCCTTGGTTGCAACATTTTTTGTACTCTCATCTAGATTTTTTTCCACCGAACTGCGGAGCAGTGAGCGATGAGCACGGCGAGCGATTTCACCAGGACATTGTAACAATGGAGAAACGTTGTCAGGGCAAATGGAGCCCACCAGTACTTGCAGACTATTGCTGGACAGTTACAAGAGATGCTCCATTTAATGAATACAAGAGACAAGCCAAGAAGCGCCGAGTAGACACTGAATAGGACTAAACTATGTACATAATAGTTTTTTGCCTTTTGTTTCATAATAAATTTTATTTATATAACCCTTTTGCTGATTTTTAAAGTGTTACATAAACAGGACAGGTGAAATATTATCATGTAAAGCAACCATAAACACATGAAAAGACCTAGGTTTACAATTTATGATTAAAAATCTACTATCTACACAATATACATAGACATAAAATGTAAAAACTTAAATATCTTAGAAACAGCAGCCAATCAGTTGTTTTAATTGTCATATTTGAATTCAGCACATCAAAATACATAACAAATAGCACATTTTATCTCCGAAGCAGATGACTTCTCAAAAATTGTAGACCAGTGTTATTAGACACAAAGCACATGACCTTGCACTTTGCACTATTGAATTTCATCCCATTTCTGTCATTCCGGTCTTCATGGTCATCCAGATTTTCCGATGTGCTGTTCTAATCCCCCTATGTATTGTCAATGCCTCCCAACTTTGTATCATCAGCTAATTTCATTTCAGCAAATACTTTTTGGGCAAAGATCATTAATAAAAATAATGAATACATATATTGTTTATACATTATACATATAAACACATATTTATTTATATAGATAATAAATATAGGAATTGCCTTTGGAAACAAACAATGTATTCTCCAAACATTTAGGGCAAACATTTACTGTCAATTAGAAATATTTCTCTGTTCTTGCAAGTAATAGAACCACTCATAGGGTATAAGAATTACAGATTAGCAACATTAGAAGGATTTCCCTGCTGCAGTTCATGGATACCATATCATCTACAAGGCAACTTTATCTCAGAGCAGGGGATAGAGTATGTGATGTGACATCCCCTCAGAAGCCTAAGAGAACCTTCCTGTAGGTGTATCTTTTGTGGAGAAAATATGTTTCCATTGATATAAATGCAAATTTAATTAGCTTGAATAGACCTACTCAATTATGGCCTGATAAGGAAAAGCTCAAGCTCAAGCCATTGGCACTGGCTGGCCCAAATTCACAGAAAGTTTGTTGTTACTACTGGAGATAAGGATTTTACTTTTCTAATCTGCAGTCCCAATGTTCCTTCAAGATAGACAAGGGCAAACCAGAAGTTTGGGTTCAGAACTGTGTTAACCACAAATGCTCAGACAAAGCCTCTTTTTTATGTCTGTGGCCCAGAGATAGGCTCCTTCAGCATGAAACTTCTTGGGTGACATCTTCTCTATGTTTGACAGCAATGACATTTCTCTTTGCCAAATATGAATTTGCAATAATTTGGGATTAGTTTGGGAGACATGAATACATGGTGTTTCAGTGGGTTCAGATTTGCATCTGAATCCCCAATGAAGTTGAGATTTCAAACTGCAGATTTCAGATTCTCAGCCTGCGATTACAAATTATATAATCCAGTTTTACTTTATTAAGCAGATAAATATGCCTTGTGCCTGCAATATGACCAGAGGAGAACATAGTGAGAAGGAAAACAGCTTATCTTGTAGGATAAAAAGTATGTCTAAGACATTCATATCTTGGTTTTCTGCTAAAGTGAGTGCATTAATTAATATTGTTTTTGCTTTCAAATTAAATTTACATTATTCCAAGTAATATTGTGAGGAATTAGCACAAGTGATCGGTGGCCACATCTCTCTGAATGGAGAAAGCAACACTAATTTTCCACATTATTTAACACCAATATGTTCATTTTACTTCTGCACAATGCAACTGCACATATATTAAGTATATAGATTTCAAAATGCCTAGTGTTAAAACTGGCTATGGGAGGCAGGCTTTTGCAGGGTTGCAATCCAGAACATTTGGTATAAACTACATATTTAAATTATAATAAGACACCACTGTTATCTGGTTTCTACCAAGAGCTGACCAATTCCCCCCTCCCCCCCCCCCAAATTTGGAGTTTTTGTAGACTCTTTTCATTGTAGATTGATTTTTGATGACTTATAGATTTCAAGGCTAGAAGGGACTATTGTGATCATCTAGTCTAGCCTCCTGCATAACACAGACCTTAGAACTTCCCCCAAATAATTCCTGTTTGAACTAGAGAGTATCTTTAAAAAAAAATCCAATCTTGATTTAAAAGTTGCCTGTAATAGAGAATCCACAACAACCTTTGGTAAAATCTTCCTCTGGTTAATTACCTTCACT
Source organism: Chrysemys picta bellii (assembly GCF_011386835.1). Classification (NCBI taxonomy): domain Eukaryota; kingdom Metazoa; phylum Chordata; order Testudines; family Emydidae; genus Chrysemys; species Chrysemys picta. The sequence continues at coordinate 41,041,448 of NC_088791.1, forward strand.
GTAATAAATGTTACAGTGTTAAAATAAATTTTAATCTGAATTTGTCTAGTTTCAACTTCCAACCCCCACCCCCAATGATGATTTCAGCCAAACATTGAGAAGCTGGGAACTTGTATTTATATTATTGGATGTACCTCCAATGGTATTGGAAATTATTAGGTAGACATATTAAAGTAATTCAATATATTATTATACTGTTTCATTATTTCATGTGTTTTCTATAGTGTTTCTGTGCATCATGTAAATGAAACACTGGCCTATGTTTTTCAGCAATTTTGCTCAGTGTGGTCAGTGAAAGTCCAACAAACAAGACCCACAGTTCAGAGGTACATTCATGTGAGTTCCCCTCCTATCCCAGGGGGACGGGGAGGCACTGAGCCACATCTCAGTTGCTGCAGCTGCCGCTGCTGTTGTTCACTCTGACACTTCCCTCTGTATTGCTGCTGCAACATCGCAGTCCAAGCTTCCACCATTTAATCCAGCTCTTAGTGATTTCAGCAGATAGTGGGCAACCTCACTACTAGTGCAGGCTGTGCAATGTCTTTCACTGCAACACTATCCCATACCAGGTCTAAGGCTCAGCACCTGGTTACAGGTCTAGTGATCACTGAACAAAACAAGGACTCTCAGCTGAATATAATCAGCTCTGTCTTTAAACAGTGGAGAGGGTCAGATTGGTCCAAATGGCATCTAGGACTCCTTGGGCAGAACCCTCAGCACCAGGTGGGAACACCCAACCCCAACCTTTCTCTCCTTTAGTGAGAGTTGGCATCACTGGCCCCTGCTTAGTGAGTGAGGTTCCATTTAGGGGGACCCCTCAGTCAGGGCATGCTAAGTAAAGTTCTGCTGCCCTTTATTCATATGATAAGGATAACAACATTTCATTACCCTGCACTCAATGTTAAAGTTATTTGTAACCCAACACTGGCCAAAAGTGGTCATTTTGGCAAAGCAACTCCATCATTCTGCACACATAGGCAGAATCAATGTGTCTATGCAAATATGGCCTGCTCCTGAAACCTTTTCCCCCAGCTCATCACTAGATGTTATGGGAGAACTCATTCAGACTCTGCTTAAGTGCTATTAAATAGTTTAGATAAACATTATTGTAAAACATTTATATGAGTCATCTCAACATTTTTCCATAACAAAAAACTTAATATTAATTGAATATTTAAAATGAAACTTTAAAATATTACTTTTGTATTTTTGCTATGACAAAGCCATAGGTTATTGTATTTTCCTATTCACAAGAATGATTAAAGGATTGGAAAACATGCCTTTATAGTGGTAGACTCAATCTATTTAGCTTAACATAGAAAAGGTTAAGGGGGGCTTGATTACAGTCAATAAATAACTACATGGGGAACAAATATTTAACAATGGGCTCTTCAGTCTAGTAGAGAAAAGTATAACATGATCCAGTGTGTAGCCTGTAGTGCTAGCTTGCCTTTATTATATTCAGCAGTAATACAAGGAACCTACAGGTTGTTATCCTGTAAGACATTAGCTTCAGCAAGTTACCATAAGGCTTGAGGCCTATGAATTTGAAACAAATATATGGCCCGATGGAAAACCCCAAGTATTGGGGAGCTGAAAAGAAAGTGTTTAAGGGGAACTTTTGACCATAGGAACATGAGACCAACCACAAGAGGGCCATGTCAATGAATTAACATATATGATAATAAGTTGAGATCATTGATATACTAACCTATAGGAGAAGGATACTCCAACCTTGGTAAGGTGAGGAAATACAAATAAGGAAAAGGGGAAAACCCCTTACTGAATATGCATCTGACAGTGGCGTCAACATAACATATTATCAAAATTGCATCCCAGCCTAGGGGCAGTAGAAGAGAGAGAGAGAGAGAGATGTAGCCCTGGGGAGGTGCCAGAATGACGGCCACTGGTGATGAGGGGGAAGGTGATAGTAATTAAAAAGATGATGGCTAATATTTCAGGTTGTTCTGCTAGGGATGGTGTGAGTATATGGATGTACAGATGTACATTCTGTAGTACCTCTATCTACCTTACTGAGTTGGGGTGTTTCTGACTGTGATAAATATATTAATAAAATATTTGTAAATAAAGAAGAGTTCCTACAGTGTGAGTGTTGTAGCTGTGCACATCGGGGTTCCCAACTATACAATAATTTGAATAAAACTGGGCCTGATCTTGGATCAAGAATTTGTCAACCCTCAAAGTAATAATAGGGAATTCTTAAGTAATCAGTATAATAATTATGTAAGCTATAGATCAGGCTACACATGGATGCGAGGCAATTCAGACTGGAAATAAGGCTTAAATTTTTAGCAGTGAGAGTATTGAACCATTGGAACAATTTACCAACCGTCATGGTGTACTTTCCATCTTTGACCACCTTAAAATCAAGATTTGATGTTTTTCTAAAAGATATGCTCTAGGGATTATTTTGGGAAAGTTCTGTGGCCTGTGTTATACATGAAGTCAGACTAGATAATCTCAGTGGTCCCTTCTGACCTTGGAATCTATGAATCTACTACTCTGTTTTCTGCCATGACAAAGATCCAGTTTAATGCTATTGAAATGGTTAATAGCATGCCCCTCATCCTACAGTAACCATTTAGATTTCAGGCAAAGATGCAAGCTGAGAAGCACAAAGAAAAGCAATAGTTCAGGAAGCTTAAAACAGTGTGGGAATAATTCCTTTGGTATAGAAAAACTTTTTCTTTGACCTCAGTTCCATGATTCATCATTAGTAGTATAAATAAATTTCGCTGAAGACGTTAGTGATGGAAAGACCTATTAGATCATCCTGTCCATTTCCCTGCCAATTTGCCATTATAGAACTGAGATAACAGCATTTTACGTGGGACAAAAGTAATTGTGGCTCTAAAATGACCGATAGAAGCAGTTAGAAGCTGTGAGACATACAGTAAACTCAAAATTATTTTTGTAAAGTTATTTTTACTGTTCAGAGCTTTAATATCACTTTAAGCACATAGTATTCTTTCCCTTCCTGTTTGTTTTTTCTTGTATAGCACCTTGAAATTGTACTGTGTAGCAAACTATATGGGTTAACATTATATCATTAACACAATAGCAAACCTTAGATTTTTCTTGTGTTCCTTAAAAGCACAAACCAACATGGCTTTCTTACAGTCTTTCATTTCTAAATTATAATTATTTGACTCTGTACCATTATTACAATGGTATCAACAAAGCTATCATGGAACAGAAAGCCCAGTCCTCTGGCCCAGCTAAAGTGCTCTTGGTGCAGAATTTGATATAAGGATTGGGGGGTGGGGGGAGATAGGAAGGTGGCTGTACATCACCTTACTCCTTCCCTGAACTTGAGTCTGTCTGGAAACTGATTTAGTCTTTGGGTCTACTCAGAACAGCCTCAGAGCTACTCTATGTTACACATGGTGTAGTAGCTGCCTGAGTGCTCTTGGATTCTGGGTAAGCTGTATGACTGCTCTGACTTATACTGGTGACCATTTTGGCTCCATCAGCATCCCAACATCTGGGCAGTGCAAAAATGTCATAAAGCCACCTTTCCCCCTCTCCTCTTGGTCTGCACCTTTTGTGCAGCGTCTCTCTAAAGATGCAGCCAAAAATCAAGAGCTGTATGTTGATGACAAAAACATTTTTTATCTCTGCCATCAATAACACTTTTAATTACTATGGGTCTAGTGGTATTTAGCCACTGGCCTGTGCAGGGGAGTGGGGTAACGTATAGCATGGAGCCAAAGTACCCCATTTAGAACCCAGGGCACAATTCACTCCTTCCCCTAAGCCCCCCCCCCTCCAGTGATGTGGAGAGGAACTGCACAAGTTGCACCATCCTTGCACTCCCCTTCTACCACATGCACCTGTGTAAAAGCCCATCACAATCTGATCCTAAAGGAAGATGATTTTTTAAAAAATCCAATGTACTTGTCTTTGTTTATTCATTTGTATTTCTTTCAGTGCTGAACAATGAAAACCAATGGTTCCATTTTCTTTAGTTAGTTCATTTGCAGTCTTCTAATACTGAAAATGTTTAGGTTTCAGACACTGCAAGGGAATGTTAGCAGGCTGCAAGGGAATGTTTGGGTTTCAGACACAGTAAGGGAAAGTTAGCAGGCTGGCTAATCTAGTGAGGAGGGCTTTAAACTAGGTTCACCGGGGGAAGGAGACCAAAGTCCTGAGGTAAATGGGGAAGAGTGTTACCAGGAGGAAGCATGAACAGGAGAGTGCAAAAGGGGAGGACTCCTGCCTCATAGTGAGAAAGCAGGACGATCAGTGAGTTATCTTAAGTGCCTATACACAAATGCAAGAAGCCTTGGAAACAAGAGAGAACTGGAAGTCCTGGCACAGTCAAGGAATTATGATGTGATTGGAATAACAGAGACCTGGTGGCAGGGCCAGCTCCAGGGTTTTTGCCACCCCAAGCAGCAAAAAAAAAAAAAAAAGGCTGCGATCGCGATCTGCGGCACTTCAGCGGCAGCTCTACCGCCGACGCTTCATTCTTCGGCGGCAATTCGGCACAGGTCCTTGTTGTATCACCCAGGCAAGGTATTAACAAACTTCAACAGAACTTTATTTACAGTGGAAATCTCTTTACCAAGCTGTAGCTGCACACTCTGTAACTCTCACTCAGCCTCCTCAACTTCTCCCCACTCCTTCCTGTTTCCTGTCCTTTCAGACTCCCAACAGCCAGTGCTCCCAGTTCTAATAATCACATGCAGCATCTAAACACCACAGTCCTTTGCTCCAAGAGGGAGTGAGGGACCTGCTGCCAAATTGCCGCCAAAGAGCCGGATGTGCCACCCCTCTCTGTTGGCCGCCCCAAGCACCTGCTTGCTGAGCTGGTGCCTGGAGCTGGCCCTGCCTGATGGGATAAATCACATGACTGGAGTACTGTCATGGATGGATGTAAACTGTTCAGGAAGGACAGGCAGGGCAGAGAAGGTGGGGGAGTTGCATTGTATGTAAGAGAGCAGTATGACTGCTCAGAGTTCCAGTATGAAACTGCAGAAAAACCTGAGAGTCTCTGGATTAAGTTTAGAAGTGTGAGCAACAAGGGTGATGTCGTGGTGGGAGTCTGCTATAGACCACCAGACCAGGAAGATGAGGTGGACGAGGCTTTCTTCAGGCAACTAACAGAAGTTACCAGATCACAGGTCCAGGTTCTCATGAGGGTCTTCAATCACCCCGATATCTGCTGGGAGAGCAATACAGCAGTGCACAGACAATCCAGGAAGTTTTTGAAAAGTGTAGGGGACAATTTCCTGGTGCAAGTGCTGTAGGAACCAACTAGGGGCAGAGCTCTTCTTGAGCTGCTGCTCAGAAACAGGGAATAATTAGTAGGGGAAGCAAAAGTGGATGGGAACCTGGGAGGCAGTGACCATGAGATGGTCGAGTTCAAGATCCTGACAAAAGGAAGAAAGGAGAGTAGAATACGGACCCTGGACTTCAGAAAAGCAGACTTTGCCTCCCTCAGGGAACTGATGGGCAGAATCCCCTGGGAGAATAACAGGAGGGGGACAGGAGTCCAGGAGAGCTGGCTGTATTTTAAAGAATCCTAATTGAGATTGCAGGAACAAATCATCCCGATGTGTAGAAAGAATAGTAAATATGGCAGGCGATCAGCTTGGCTTAACAGTGAAATCCTTGCTGATCTTAAACACAAAAGAAAAGCTTACATAAAAATATTGCTCAGGCATGCAGGTGTGAAATCAGGAAGGCCAAATCACACTTAGAATTGCAATTAGCAAGGGAAGTTAAGAGTAACAAGAAAGGTTTCTACAGGTATGTTAGCAACAAGAAGAAGGTCAGGGAAAGTGTGGGCCCCTTACTGAATGGGGGAGGTAACCTAGTGACAGAGGATGTGGAAAAAGCTAATGTACTCAATGCTTTTTTTGCCTCTGTCTTCACGAACAAGGTCAGCTCCCAGACTACCGCACTGGGCAGCACAGTATGGGGAGGAGGTGACCAGCCCTCTGTGGAGAAAGAAGTGGTTCAGGACTATTTAGAAAAGCTGGACAAGCACAAGTCCATGTGGCCAGATGCACTGCTTCTGAGGGTACTAAAGGAGTTGGCTGATGTGATTGCAGAGCCATTGGCCATTATCTTTGAAAACTCATGGTGATCGATGGGAGGCCCCGGATGACTGGAAAAAGGCTAATGTAGTGCCCATCTTTAAAAAAGGGAAGAAGGAGGATCCGGGGAACTACAGGCTGGCCAGCCTCACCTCAGTCCCTGGAAAAATCATGGAGCAGGTCCTCAAGGAATCAATTTTGAAGCACTTTGAGGAGAGGAAAGTAATCAGGAACAGTCAGCATGGATTCACCAAGGGCAAGTCATGTCTGACTAACCTAATTGCCTTCTATGACGAGATAACTAGCTCTGTGGATGAGGGGAAAGCAGTGCAGGTGTTATTCCTTGACTTTAGCAAAGCTTTTGATTCGGTCTCTCACAGTATTCTTGCCAGCAAGTTAAAGAAGTATGGGTTGGATGAATGGACTAGAAGGTGGATAGAAAGCTGGCTAGATCTTCGGGCTCAACGGGTAGTTATCAATGGCTCCATGTCTAGTTGGCAGCCGGTATCAAGCGGAGTGCCCCAAGGGTTGGTCCTGGGGCCGGTTTTGTTCAATATCTTCATTAATGATCTGGAGGATGGCGTGGATTGCTTCCTCAGCAAGTTTGCAGATGACACTAAACTGGGAGGAGTGGTAGATACGCTGGAGGGTAGGGATAGGATCCAGAGGGACCTAGACAAATTAGAGGATTGGGCCAAAAGAAATCTGATGAGGTTCAACAAGGACAAGTGCAGAGTCCTGCTCTTAGGAAGGGAGAATCCCATGCACTGCTGCAGACTAGGGACCGAGTGGCTACGCAGCAGTGAGAACCTAGGGGTTACAATGGACGAGAAGCTGGATATGAGTCAACATTGTGCCCTTGTTGCCAAGAAGGCTAATGGCATTTTGGGCTGTATAGATAGGAGCATTGCCAGCAGATTGTGAGACGTGATCGTTCCCCTGTATTCGGCATTGGTGAGGCCTCATCTATAGTACTGTGTTCAGTTTTGGGCCCCACACTACAAGAAGGATGTGGAAAAATTGGAAAGAGTCCAGCGGAGGGCAACAAAACTGATTGGGGTCTGGAGCACATGACTTATGAGGAGAGGCTGCGGGAACTGGGATTATTTAGTCTGCAGAAGTGAAGAATGAGGGGGGATTTGATAGGTGCTTTCAACTAACTGAAAGGGTGTTCCAAAGAGGATGGATCTAGACTGTTCTCAGTGGTAGCAGATGATAGAACAAGGAGTAATGGTCTCAAATTGTAGTGGGGGAGGTTTAGGTTGGATATTAGGAAAAAAAAATTTCACTAGGAGGATGGTGAAGCACTGGAATGGGTTACCTAGGGAGGTGGTGTAATCGCCTTCCTTAGATATTTTTAAGGTCAGGCTTGACAAAGCCCTGGCTGGGATGATTTAATTGGGGACTGGTCCTGCTTTGAGCAGGGGGTTGGACTAGATGACCTCCTGAGGTCCCTTCCAACCCTGATATTTTATGATTCTATGATAATGTTTATTTGTTTAAATGTTAAAAGAAATTGTAAAAAATATGGAAACATATTTTAAACAAATTTAAGTTGCCAGTGACTCATTAAGTATAGATCTCCATGCACTTTTCCTATACTGAAAATAATCAGTAAATGTCAATCAAAATTCCACCAACTTCAGTCCCCAAGATGTTTATTTTCAGAGTAATGTGCAAATGTCATATAATCTTTGCTGAGTGGTTGGGCCAGTCTCACACACACTGGAGGCAAATGGGGATAAGTACTAAGGCAAGTGTATACATCTAAAATCTAGGCCATAGATGATAAATTAAATTAACCCAGTAGTACTCAATGTCGAAAAGTCTCTGTTGCAGCATTCAGTAATGAATATTGCCAGGAATTGTCCCAAGCTATGAGTTTTATCTGGTTTTGTAAAGACTTCACCTTTCTGAATACATTTAATGAGTAATGATCAACTTTTTTATTATTTATAAAAGATACTGCTTGATGCCGATGGATAACAACCGTCTTTTGCTTTATTGCAATGAAATTTACACTGGTAAATAAATAAAAATATCAACTGATTTATTTTATTGGTGTTTATAAAAAGTCAAATCAAACCAAAACTTTTGTGTTTTTTTTGAAGATTTAGTATTTTTCTAAAACCTACTATATGTTATATCCGATTAAGGCATGCATAGTTTGTACAGTCATGTCATTACAATTTTAACATATTCAGATCAGCTCTAGCCTCATGCAATGTTTTCTCTCTCCGAAGAGCTGTGGGTCAATCACAGGGGTGTTGGTCAGCATGATGTAGACTGTGTTTAAGAACCAATAGTTTTCTCCTGGAAATTCATAATGACTCACTGTGCCCTTCTCATTCAGACTGAACAGCATCCTAGTCTCAGTGTAAGGGTCTTTCTTACAAAGCCCCAGGCATGCTTCTTTGTTCTTCTCTCAGCTACTGGCACTCCTACAAATATGCTACTCTCTGTAGCATAATCTAGAGGATGGCAATATGCCCCTTACTGTACCCAAAGATAAATTCCCAGGATATCTTTGCAATGTGTGCTCATTATTGAGGTGATGTCTCTATATCATCATGCCACAAGAATCCATTTGTAAAACACATAAATGTGATAACCTTTGAACAATCCCACAATTTTGAATGCAGTAGGTATCCTCCACATTTAAACTAACTAGGATTCATTTGATTGGTATCTGTATAAATCTTGCATATATTTTCGTAGGTCTCTCAATCCAATTTAATATTAAATATTAGTTCAATAACATCAAAATAAAGACTGTGTCAAGGAGATTATTGTTTGTCTGTTTACACCATCTACATATAATCCACAGGGTGAACATTGATAAAAGATGTCTATAATTAGCTGACCACTTGAAATAGTTATCTCACATTTAAAATTCCACTGCATATAATGAAGGTACTAAAGATCTTTCCTTAAATTGGATTTCTCAATTAAAATTCCATATGATGGCTATTACTTCAATTTATGAATGTACTATTTCCATATTCTGAAGTAGAATGATTTGTTTGAGCCACTTCTAAAAACATTTCACACCTTTTTTGTGCTATTTCAATCTCCACAACACTAGGATAATACTAGAAATTGATTTTTTTGAACTCTTACAGGAGTACTGTACATATGACATCCTTGTTAATATAAAGTGAGTTAATGTAACAAGTCATAACAGGCATACCGTAATGGTCCATTAATACATACCTGCTAGGTATTTATGAGCCTGATAAATATGGCTTCATGCCTTCAACCATCTGAGGTGTATATTAATGGGCTGGGAAAATCATACCCTAAAGCACCTTAATGCTATTAGAATTACTAATACATAAACCTCTAAAAATGTAGATATCATATTTGGTTCTAATAAGCTTCTAAAGGTCCTGCTGCTTCACTAGCGCTTATCCAGACCTCTGTATTTTGAAAAACTGGTGTGGAAATCCTGAGAGAAAAGGCTTTTTTTTTTTTTTTTTTAAGGTTCCCAACAATTTCACTTCTATTTATGGCTACAAAGTGGAAGTGAAATATCCAAACATTTTTAGAATTTTAAAAGGGCTTATTTACTGTTTGTTTCTAGAAATGTACATATACTGGGGGAAAGGGGCTCTGATTTGTTTTTCCTAACCAGTCTACCCAACCATCATTCAATCATAAAGCTTTAATTATAAATTTAAATAGATGGATTTACCTGAACTTTCAAAATAAAGTTTTGTTAAAAAATATAATACAATTTTTCTGGTTTTCATTGAAAAACCAAAAGGTAAAAATTCAGATTTTTTTCCCAAAAACGGAAGAAAATCTGAAAAAAAAAATCCATTTTCATCAAAACATCATTGTTTTCTGAGAAAAAGTTTTAATAAAAATATTTCTACCAGCTCTTTAAATTGGATTGATTTTTGAAAAAAACTATTTAGGAGCCCTTTTAATTTATGTATGTAACTTATCCTTTTACTGTAGTGTAGTAGGGCAGCTCCCCCACTCCAGCAGAAAAAGGGTTAAAGTCAGCCCTGGGAGAAGGTTGTGGCTGAGAACTGCTAAACTGGGCTGCTTGGGGAAGTGGCTGCAGCTGGGCCACGCCCCAATCAGGCCACAGCTGGTGTGTATAAAAAGGCTGTGAGCCAGAGGCCCAGAAGTCTCTTTCCAGGCTGGGAGAGAGCAGGACCTGGCTGCCTGCAGAAAGGGTACTGGAAGTGAAGCATGGCTGGGGAGAACCAGAGGAGCAGGGGTGTTCCAGGCTGGTAACTCCCCAGGCTGCAGGGCTTGGTCCAAGTCCCATAGAGATACTGGGAGGCAAAGGAAGGCAGCAGGTCTGAACCCCCCTTGCCTATGATGAGTGGCTTTTACACTGCAGTCTGCCCCAGGGAGTGGCATAGGAATGGTACCAAATGGCAATGTTCTCTGTGACTACCACTTACAGTGAAAATGGTGACACCTGTGTGTGCAGTAAACAAATAGCAACACTTAGTAAACAGCACCAAAGGAAATATATCAGTGACTGCTAAGTATATAATGGTTTTTATGGCAAATACTTCTGTTGGCTTAGAATATTCAACATATCCTATTGCTATTAAATGTTTATTAGTTGTGATGATGTAAAGAGCTTAGAGTAACACCTCTGTCACCATTCCAATATATTGTATGCTAGGCTAAATAGCCTAATAGGCTATAAAGGCTAGGGCCTACCACTTAGAAAACATGAGTTATACTCTAGAAACATTTTACTGCATGGTTGCTCTAACAATGTCCAAGACCATACTCAAAGAGTAGTTATCAATGGTTCACTGTGAAACAGAGAAGTGTGTCGAGTGAGGCCCTACAGTTGTGGGCCAGTACTATTCCGTATTTGCTTTCATGACTTGGATAATGAGTTGAGTGTATGTTTACAACATTTTCAGGTGACACCAACCTGGGAGGGGTTGCAAGCAGTTTGGAGGACAGGATTAGAATTCATGACTTTGATCAAATTAGAGAGTTGATCTGAAATAAACAAGATGAAATTCAAAAAAGACACATGCAAAGTACTACACCAAGGAAGGCAAAATCAAATGTATAACTACAAAATGGGAAATGACTGGCCGGATGGTAGTACTGCTGAAAAGGATCTGGGGGCCGTGTATAATGAATAAAACATTGAATACCAGTAAACAATCTGAATGCAGTTGTGAAAAAGGCTAATATCATTCTAGAGTGTATTAACAGACGAGTCATATGTAAGATATGCAAAGTAATTGTCCTGGCCTCAGCAGGAGTACTATGTCCAGTTTTTGGTGCCACACTTTAAGAAAAATGTGGATAAATTGGAGAAAGTCCAGAGGAAAGAAAAAAGAAGGCTAAAAGGTTTAGAAAACTTGACCTATGAGGAAAGGTTACAAAAAACTAGTCATGTTCAGTCTTGAAAAAAGATGACTGAGGGGAGACCTGATAACAGTCTTCAAATATATTAAGGACTGTTACAAGAGGATAGTGATCAGTTGTTCTCCATGTCCACTGAAGCTAGGACAAGAAGTAATGAACTTAACCTGGAGCAAGGGAGATTTAGGTTAGATATTAGGAAAAACTATACGGGTAGTTAAGCTCTGGAATAGGCTTCGAGGGAAGGTTATGGAATCCCTATTATGGGAGGTTTTTAAGAATAGGTTGGACAAACAGCTGTTAAGGATGTTCTAGGTTTACTTGGTTCTGCCTCAGCACAGGGTGCTGGATTTGATAACCTCTCAAGATCCCTTCCAGAACTACATTTCTATGATTCTATTAATTTGATCCAGTTTGTCCATCAGCATCAAGCCATCAAACATTGTTTCTCTTTGATTCAGCTCTTTTTAAGTGAATCTCATGTGCACACTGCAAGGTGTGTGTAATAGTTGGAGAAAGAAGCTTAGGGGACTGAAGCATTAAAATATTTCCCTTATTTTACAATTCCTCTTTGATGAGAAGGTAAGATTCTAGCACAGATTTGAACTAGCGCTTTCTGATAAAATACTTTAGTTGACTAAATATAAACTACTACCCTGGATTTCCACCCCACATCTCTCAAGGGGATGATCATTCTTTAATAATTGTGTAAAATAACACCATCAATAAATCCCTTCTGAAGTTTCATCTACAGTGTCTTGAAGCTCCAGGATTTTCTTAAAGATGGGGTATGCAATCTTCATTTAGTCGCCATCTTCAATTTAGCTAAGTGAAATTGAAGACTGAGTGTGACTGGGTGCGACTCACCACTGCGATGCCTCCTGCTGGCTGTCCTGAGAATTAGCTCTGCTCACCAGGGCACCTTCCTCTGGTGGTGCCTCATCACTGTCACTTTCATTCCAGGTCCCGCGCCACTCCCAGGACTGCAGCGTCCTCTTCAGTGACTGCCCTCTGGCTGTGCCACACTCTGTGTTCTCCCTTTTCGGGGGACCTGCAATCTCTGTCCAGCCACTACTACAGTAGCAATTACAATCCTTTGTTCCAGAGCCACTCCCCATGTGGCTCCAGCACCCTTTTCTGCCCTTACCTCAGGGTCTCAGCCTGAAGGCCCTAGCAGCTCACCAGGAGCTCTGTCTAGCTCCCCTAGTCCCTGCTTACAGCACTGAATTGTCCCAGGTGCTGGGGCTTCTTCCTTCTGCTAGGAGCCTTGTCTTCTCCCCTCAAGCTCCAGTCACCTACTGACCTCTGCTCTGCTCTGCTCTGCAGCCCTTCTTATATGAGCCATGATTGGCTACTCTTCTCAGCCACTTTCTAATTGCCTCCGGTGCAACCTCCCTAGGGTGCTTTTAACCCCTTTTCTGCCAGTCAGGGGCAGCCGCCCCATCACACAGAGCCATACTATACTTGCAAAACCATCTTGCTATTCTTAGATATTATGGTAGCTCGCGATCTGAGACAGCATCCACTGAAACCAATGGAAAACCTTTCATTGACTTCAGTGGGAGCTGGACTGGAACCATAAGCAAATAGTTCCAAAATTAAAAATTGGCTTTTAACTAAATTATATAGTACAATGATTCCCAAACTTTTGTACTGGTGACCTTTCACACAGCAAGCCTCTGAGTATGACCGCCCTTATAAATTAAAAACACTTTTTTTACATTTAACACTATTATAAATGCTGAAGGTGAAGCAGGGTTTGGGGGCTGACAGCTCGTGACCCCCCCCCATCTAATAACCTCATGACCCCCTGAGGGGTCATGACCCCCAGTTTGAGAACCCCTGATATAGCACATATAGAGAGTAAGTATCACACACTCCATAGAAGGAGTCATGTAAGCAAATACATACACCAGTATGCCATTGCTTTTTATCTCCTTAGTTTTGGTCACTGGGAATACTCAATAATTCTGTGAAGAAATGCAATCAAACATCAAGCTTATAAATATCTGCCTTTCAGACCTAGGCCTAGTCTACACTAGGAAATTAGGCTGGTATAACTATGTCACTGAGGGCTTGGCTATACTTGCGAGTTACAACGCATTAAAGGAGCCCTTGGTGCACTAGCTCACTACCCGTCCACACTGGCAAGACACGTAGAACGCTCTGACTCCACGGCTAGAGCGCGCCTGGTACTCCACCTCAGCGAGTAGAATAACGTTTGCTGTGCCCCTCCTGGAGCGCCCCAGCATCAGTGTGAACGAGGTGTTGCATTACTGCACTCTGATCAGCCTCTGGAAACGTCCCATAATCCCTTTAAGTCAAGTGGCCACTCTTGTCATTGTTTTGGATATGCCCTTTGAAAGCTCCGTTTGACAACTGGCATGCTTATCTGCTCCGAGACAAAGCAACCATTACTGTGGAATGCTGTGTGTGAGAGAGAGAGAGAAAGAGAGAGAGGGGGGGGGGCGGGGGAGAGAGGGGGAGGTCTGCTGCTGTCTGAACTTACAAGAGAGCATGCTGACATGCTCTCAGCCCCCCAAAAACCCACTCTCTCTCCCCCCACATACACACAACACACTCCCTGTCACACTCCATCCCCTCCCCCCCATTTGAAAAGCATGTTGCAGCCACTTGCATGCTGGGATAGCTACCACAATGCACTGCTCTCTGTGGCCGTTGCAAGAGCTGCTAATGTGGCCATGCCAGTGCACTGTCAGCTGTCAGTGTGGACAGACTACAGCGCATTCCCTACTGTGCTCTACGAAGGCTGTTTTAACTCAAAGCGCTCTACATCTGCAAGTGTAGCCATGCCCTCAGAGGTGTGACAAATCCACACCCCTGAACTATGTGGTTAAACCGATCTATTCCCAGTGTAGACAGTGCTGGGTTGACAGGAGAATTCTCTCATCAACCTAGCTATTGCATCTCAGGGAGATGAGTTACCTACATGATGGGAGAACCCTTCCTGTCAGCTTAGGTAGCCTTTCCAATGAAGCACTACAACGGCGCAGTAACTGGTATTTCAAGTGTAGACAAGCCCCTAGTATAAAGGTAAGACAGAGGCAGAAAGGAGCTGAATACTTTAAAATCTGTCTAGCTACAGAGGAGGCAGAGGCCTGCTTTTTAAAGGACATAATTCTTAATCAGTGGTCATAAAGAAGTTATGACAATAGCAACTCTGAGAATAAATCACAAATGCAAGTAAATCTTGAAGGAATGTGAATGGCTTGTGGAAAGCCTACTGCAGGGATCGGCAACCTTTGGCCCGCGGCCCACCAGGGCAAGCACCCTGGCGGGCTGGCCCACTTTGTTTACCTGCCGGGTCCGCAGATTTGGCCGATCACGGCCAGTTTGCCGCTCCAGGCCAATGGGGGCGGTGAGAAGTGGCGGCCAGCACATCCCTCAGCCCGTGCTGTTTCCTGCAGCCCCCATTGGCCTGGGACGGCAAACCGCGGCCAGTGGGAGCCGCGATCAGCCTAACCTGCGGACGCGGCAGGTAAACAAACTGGCCCGGCCCGCCAGGGTGCTTACCATGGCGAGCCGCATGCCAAAGGTTGCCGATCCCTGGCCTACAGTATACACTGAAGACTAACAGTTGAATGTCAAAGCCAAAGTAATGCAGAGCAGTGACCAACCAAATCAATATTATGCTTGGGAAAGTGATACTTTACTGAGGTTGTACTGATGTACAAGTTAAGACATGTAAGTGAAAAGAGCACCAGGAGTAACCAGAAAGAGCTCATATATCACCACTTTACTGAGATTAATTGCTGTCCTGAGGATGGCTGTCAGGGTTCTTACTGGTCATCATTTTCTAACAGGAGCTCAGTGTAGACATCTTTTCAAGGTCATCAGTTTCAAACATTGGCTGCCGCCAACCCTCTCTCCCCCTCCCATGCACAAATACAAATAGCTACAGTAAAACTCTAGAAATTTGTGGATCTGGGAATTTAAAAAAGCTTTATTTTATTAGACTGGAACTCAGCCTATCTTTCTTTCCTTTATTTGACGATGAGAGATAGTGATGGACTATGATGGATATATTTGTGTCAGGGGTATGTGATGTGCGGGAGGAGGGCAGCAACTTTTTAGACTGGTATGCTGGAAGGTGTTAATGGTTGTCATCAAGCGGGTCTTTGACCATTAGACAATCACAGACCTGATTTAAAGTCAATGGGTGGGCTAACCACTCTTCATTCAGCTTCAAATGAAGGAGCAATTCAACCCTTCTATGCAGTGAGATAGATGGAAACAATAGAAGCCTCTGTCCAAGACACAACCTAAGCTAAGTGGGTTAAGGGGTTCCCTGGTTGCAAGCGAAGGTGCTAGGGTGTTTGGCAAGCTGTGTGTGTGTGTATTAAAGAGGGGAAAATGTGAGCAGACAGTCAGAGAAGCATTCATGAGTATGGCCCTGTGAAGGAGCAGAGTCAGAAACTTGGCGCACAGAACTGACTGGAGGGACAGACTTGGAAACTGTGAGCTGGGAAACTGCCTGCTGTTGTTTGTCTGTTGTGTTAAGGGAAACAGAACCCTGTGTAAATTATTTGAAATATGTGACTCATATAATCAATTTATCTTTCAAATGGAAACAAAACTGCAAGGTTGTGAATACTGGCTAACTGCTCAGGCCAAAGGATTTGAGAATTTTTAAAAAAGCTTTTTATATTTAATTGAACTGGAATTCAGCTTTTATTTCTTCTGTTTATTTGAGGATTAAGAGATAATTATTGGCTATTACAGATATATTTGTGCTGCGGGGGGTATGGCAGGAGGGCTGCAATGTTTTAGTAGGCTACACTGATGGAGCTCGGACCTTGACGGTAACTAAAAGCACCTCTCCACAGCTGAGAAACTAAAAGAAAGGTATCAGAGGGGTAGCCATGTTAGTCTGAATCTGTAAAAAGCAGCACAGGGTCCTGTGGCACCTTTAAGACTAACAGAAGTATTGGAGCATAAGCTTTCGTGGGTGAATGCCCACTTCATCAGACGCAAGTAATGGAAATTTCCAGAGGCAGGTATAAATCAGTATGGAGATAACGAGGTTAGTTCAATCAGGGAGGGTGAGGTGCTCTGCTAGCAGTTGAGGTGTGAATACCAACGGAGGAGAAACTGCTTCTGTAGTTGGATAGCCATTCACAGTCTTTGTTTAATCCTGATCTGATGGTGTCAAATTTGCAAATGAACTGGAGCTCAGCAGTTTCTCTTTGGAGTCTAGTCATGAAGTGTTTTTGCTGTAAGATGGCTACCTTTACATCTGCTATTGTGTGGCCAGGGAGGTTCAAGTGTTCTCCTACAGGTTTTTGTATATTGCCATTCCTGATATCTGACTTGTGTCCATTTATCCTCTTGCATCGTGACTGTCCAGTTTGGCCAATGTACATAGCAGAAGGGCATTGCTGGCACATGATGGCATATATAACATTAGTGGACGTGCAGGTGAATGAGCCAGTGATGTTGTAGCTGATCTGGTTAGGTCCTGTGATGGTGTTGCTGGTGTAGATATGTGGGCAGAGTTGGCATCAAGGTTTGTTGCATGGGTTGGTTCCTGAGTTAGAGTTGTTATGGTGCGGTGCGTGGTTGCTGGTGAGAATATGCTTAAGGTTGGCAGGTTGTCTGTGGGCGAGGACTGGCCTGCCTCCCAAGGTCTGTGAAAGTGAGGGAGCATTGTCCAGGATGGGTTGTAGATCACTGATGATGAGTTGGAGAGGTTTAAGTTGAGGACTGTAGGTGATGGCCAGTTGAGTTCTGTTGGTTTCTTTTTTGGGCCTGTCTTGTAGCAGGAGGCTTCTGGGTACACGTCTGGCTCTGTTGCTTTGTTTCTTTATTTCCTTGTGTGGGTATCGTAGTTTTGAGAATGCTTGGTGAAGATCTTGTAGGTGTTGGTCTCTGTCTGAGGGGTTGGAGCAGATGCAGTTGTACCTCAGCGCTTGGCTGCAGACGATGGATCGTGTGGTGTGTCCAGGATGGAAGCTGGAGGCATGAAGATAGGCGTAGCGGTCGGTGGGTTTTCGGTATAGGGTGGTGTTAACGTGGCCATCGCTTATTTGTACTGTGGTGTCTAGGAAGTGGACCTCCCGTGTAGATTGGTCCAGGCTGAGGTTGATGGTGGGGTGGAAGCTGTTGAAATCATGGTGGAATTCTTCCAGGGTCTCCTTCCCTGGAAGAAGGGTCACCTTCCCTGGAAGAAGGAAGGTGGCAGCATCACTGTCTTTTCTTCTTAAGGGTTTGGCCCCTCCTTGGGCCAGGTTCATGCTGGGACATGCAAATTACATTTCTATTTGCCAGCTTAAAAAAAAACTGGCTCCCATGCTTTAATCCTTCCAGGATACTATGTGGAGTTAATTACCTTGTGCCTATCATTTTATAAAGTCAGCTCAAGAATATTAGTCTTCTCACGTGCTGATGTGATATGGCATTAGCTAAAGTTGCATGAAATATATATACAGCAGGATCAACAAATCATAAATCTTGAGCTCTTTCAGCTTAATTCTATCCCCAGGAAAAAACAGTCCAATTGTGATTGAAGTCTGTGATTATCTGAGAACAGTACTGGGCCCTGCATATTGAAAAAGACCAGTCCCATTGCATTTGTCCTGTTTCTTGGTCTATAGATACACCTAATGATGATCATATTTTAGTTTTTATGGCATCTTCTGAAGAAAGAGGGCTGCAGAGGCAAAGATCTGAGATGTATCTGTTCTGCCCATGTATGGGACCTACTTCCTCAAAGTTAGAGAGCAAGAGGGCGTAAGGGTGTGTATGGGATCCCTTCTATTTAGGACTGTACAGTTATAGCCAAAACTGTATGTTTAGTTTGTGGCCTGAGAGCAAGCCAGCCCAGAAGGAAATAGTAGGGAAGTTGTGTGCATGCAGAATCCCCTATATCTACCCCTGAGAATAATCAAACTGGTGTATCCTGGTATGTCTACAGGTGGCAGGTCAGCTTCTTGGGTAGCCTCAAAAGCTCTTGTTGTAGTAACACAATCTTGATATTGCATTAGAGTTACCAGGAAAGGAGGGACTACATTCCAGTGACATTTTTAAAGCACAAAATTATGTTGAGACACAATGCTGAAATATTCGTCACAAGTTATGGACCTCACCACACTTCAAACTGGCATTCTGAAACAACACCTGATGAAAGATTGTGAAACCCAGTAAAATCTTTCTCTGTTCATGTTTCTGTTCATACTCAAGCTAATCTACTTACTTTGTTTGCTAGGATTCAATGTTAGCCAGTCCCTAGACATCCCATCTCAGCAATGTAGACTTTTAGGTACCATATATTACTCTCAGACTCTGAAGATAAAGAAATATTTGTCTGGGTATTATCTGCATAATAATGATATCCCCAAATCATATATTCCTAATCGCAATACATTCTCCAAAGGTAGGGTATCATATCTATATCTATAGCTTGTGATTTTGTGTGTATATAATATAATATAATTATAATTAGTAATATAAATTTTCTGAAAAGCAACAGAAGCAAAACAGGCTGATATTATTGAGTATCGCTGACTGGGACTCTTCTGTCAGGTATGACCTTACCCAATTCAACACATTTGATCTGTTCCCCAAGCAATTCAACACTGCCCTGTAATCCAATGTATTGGAAGCTTCAGATAGACCTAAAGCAACATGTATGTCAGCTGAAACATATCTATTTTGACAAGCAGGTCATGAAGGCAGTGTCATTGCTGTGTATGTGCTTAAACTCAGACAGTGATGATATATATTATTACTGTACAGATGTTCCTTCAGTTGTTGTGATAACACTTTCTTTAGGATTTAGGACAAATATGACAGAATTAAATATGTATATTATTAACATCCGGGATGACTGTGCCAAAAGAAATTTCGAATCGTAGTAACATATGACATTCACCATAGAGTGGAAGGATGTAGGGACTTCATCTGTCTGTGAAGTTTTAGAATGCAAATCATGGTGGCAAACCTGACCTACAAATACATAGTAATCTCTTAATTTAGAAAATAAACATTTACCTTCAGTATCCAACACTGAACTGTACATACTAATTGTAAACTAGAGAATAATCATGATATTTTAAAAACAAACAAACCATTGTGGACTCTTTTTATTTGCGTTCTATTTTTGTCTTCAGTGTACATGTGGGTTACATTTTTAAGCTTTTCTCTGCAACCATGAGGGTTAGAGAAAACTGAGATTCTCACAAATTCACATGACTTCAGGATCTGGGACTATCAGACAGATACCAAATATTGTGCAACTAGCAATAAAATTGCATGGTATGGTAACATTGCTGGCTTATTATTCCTCCTGGTAACTCCATTTGTATATGGCTGTCTAAAACAAAAGGTTAAATTGGGGGTATGGTAGAGACTAAAGGTAGGTCTACACTTACCCGGTAGTTCGGCGGCAAGCAAATCGAACTTCTGGATTTGACTTATCGCATCTTGTCTGGACGAGATAAGTCGAACCCGGAAGTGCTCGCCATCGACTGCAGTACTCCAGCTCGGCGAGAGGAGTACGCGAGGTCGACGGGGGAGTCTGCCTGCCGCGTCTGGACCGAGGTAAGTTCGAACTAAGGTACTTCGAACTTCAGCTACGTTATTCACGTAGCTGAAGTTGCGTACCTTAGTTCGAATTGGGGGGTTAGTGTAGACTGCCCTAAGATTAGTAACGTATGATTCCTGAACTCACAGTCTCTGTCTTTAGTGCATTAACAATGTGACATATGTTGACGGCAGAGCAAAGCACATTCGGATATTGTAAACTGAGTAAGGGTAAGAACCTTATTCAGCTAGTTCCACTGAATGGCAATCTACAGACTGTTGTTAACAGGTATTCAGAGGCACAGTCACTCTCACATCCATCTGTTTGCTGTTGAAAAACAGTTCTGTGCATTTGTCGTGGATGGAAGCAGATTACTTGCCCGTGTATCTCTACTTTTGCTGTGCTGCATGTCCTTCAGTATATATACACCAACTCCAAAATGATAACACCTGTATAGGCTTCTCCAGACTTAGCTCTAAAGACTTCATTTCACAAAGGAACATGACAATCTCCAAAGCAGGAGTTCCATCTTCCGCAACTACCTCTTCCTCCCCCCACAAAGGTTGGAGGTGAGGGAGTGAGTCTGTAGCTGATAGATGAATAAAACAATCATCATTCCAAATTTGTCAGTTCATAAATAAAGCTGTAACCAATAATGTATTTCCAAATCCTTGTAAATTAAAATGCCATTTTAATGTTTTATAGATTGGTTGAATATTGCTTTGTCTTTGGGAATTACAAATACAGCCTGAAATAACCAGTAAATTAGCACTTGTTACACTAACCAATTATTCATGGACAGTTGCTGTAATTGCAAAGAAACAAGATTATTAAAACCAGAAATGATTTGTTGTTATTAGTCTCTAATTCATAAATTATTAGCTGCATAAAGCCCCACTTTAATGCAGTAACTGCTGAGAGACTATGGCATTTCAGGGTTTTTATTTTTATTATTACTTTAGTTTATTACTTTTGAATGCAGTACCTCAAACGTCTCAACATCTGCTCCTGTGGTGTCTGCCCTGTCCATATGACACAAGTAATACTACTTAGAATGAATAAAAGATATTAATTCTGAATCATGTTAGAAAATGTAACATTTCTGAAACATCTAAAACAAGACACGACAAGGACATGTGGCAGTGAGAGAACATAATGCCTTGGATACTTTGTGAAAAATGAAGCACTAATTCAAACAGGGACATCTCAGTGTGACACTTCTTTATACGCTAGGGTTACCATATTTAAAAAATAAAAAAAGAGGACACTCCACGCGGCTCTGGCCCCACCCCTTTCCCATCCCCGGCCCCGCCCCAATTCCGCCCCTTCCCAAAAGTCCCTGCCCTAACTCCGCCCCCTCCTCTAAGCACCCCGCATTCCCCCTCCTCCCTCCAAGCCACATGAAAAGGGCTGCCCGAGCGCTACCGGCTTCACGGTTTGACGGGCAGCCCCCAGACCTTGCGCCCCTGGCCGATGCTTCCCCAGCGCAGCTGGAGCCTGGGAGAGGAAGTGCCCAGCTGGGGCCGCAGGGTCTGGAGGCTGCCCGGCAAACCGTGAAGCCGGTAGCGCTCGGGCTTCGGGCAACCCCCATGCCTCCAGATCCTGCACCCCCGGCTGGGCATTTCCCCTCCCGGGCTCCGGCGGCTGCTGTGCTCCCTGAACTCCTGGGCTCTGTAAGCACCAAGCTGCCTGAGCGCTACCGGCTTCAGGCAGCCCCCATGCCTCTGGACCCTGCGCCCCCGGAGCCCGGGAGGGGAAGTGCCCGGCTGGCGGTTCAGGGTCCAGAGGCATGGGGGCTGCCCGAAGCCAGTAGCGCTCAGGCAGCTCGGCTCTTAAACAAAGCCGAAGAGTCAGGGGAGGAGCACAGCAGCCAGAGCCCGGGAGGGGAAGTGCCCAGCCGGCGGCTCAGGGTCCAGAGGCATGGTGGCTGCTCGAAGCCGGTAGCGCTCGGGCAGCTCGGCTTTAAACAGAGCAGAAGAGTCAAGGTAGGGAGCACAGCAGCCGCGGGAAGGGAAGTGCCCGGCTGGCAGTATTTTTCCCGGACATGTTCGACTTTTTGGCAATTCCCCCCGGACGGGGGTTTGATTACACTGCTCTACAGCCAAAATGCTTCTGAAATAAATGTAGTCAAACTTTACTAATTCTGGGTCACTGAGAATGAAAATGATGCTTAAAATTGTTGATTGGCTCTAGTTTTCAAGATATGCTATTGGGTCGGTATATACGACCCTTGACTTGGGAATGGCAGAGGATAAGTGAGTTATAAAGGGAAGGGATCTCAATTTAAACCAGAAATGACTAAAATACATCTTTGACTGGATCTATGAATAAATCTATGACTGGGTTTGGACAGTACTTGCTTTTTAGGCAAAACAATGAATGATGCAATCTGAAGCTGGTATTGCATCATACATGATATGAATTGCATCATGTTATTCCTAGAAGTCATGGATGATGCAATCATAACGAAGCTTACATCACTCTGCTGAACAAATTGCCCTATATCAGCTCTAGAAATCATACAGTGTTGTGCTCTCTTATTTGTCAGTTTTTGATTTTGCAAAGGGACACATTTCTGTTTAGCCAAAGTGAGCAGAGATGCCTCGTACTTGTGTGAACAGTGCAGATAACTTCTGCTATGTTTGTGGTGAGGTGACTTTTGCATCACAAAAGTGCAATATAACCACTATGGTTAAGAAAGCCTATCACCTTTATTTTGGCTGCAAAATTGGAGATCAGCACAACACATATGCTGCAACACTTGTGCAACAAATCTTCGCCAGTGGTTGAACAGGAAAAGGAAATCTATGCTTTTTGCAGTGCCAATGATTTGGAGAGAGCCAACAGATCAGAACATACCAGCAATTGTTACTTCTGCATGGTGCCTCCAGTTGGGAAAGGTGTGTCAAAGAAGAAAAAGTGGACTGTGTATTACCCAAACATTTCATCAGCTATACGCCCAGTACCCCACGGAGAAGGACTGCCGGTTCCTGATGCACCAGAATCATTCTCACTTGAGTCAAACAAGGAAGAGGAAGAGGATGAAACTTCTGGTCCTGAACCATCAATGTCACAGGACCCACATTTTCTCCCATCCTCCTCCTCTGAACCACACCTCATAACACAAGGTGAACTGAATGACCTTGTCAGGGATTTGAAATTACCCAAGAGTAAGGCAGAGCTGTTGGGCTCCAGACTACAGCAGTGGAATCTCCTGGCAGGTGATGTTAGGGTTTCCATGTTCCGTGACCGTCAAAAGGATCTTGTCCCATTCTTCTTCATGGAAGGTGATCTTGTAGCCTGCAACAACATCGATGGTGTGAAGGCAGCCCTCAACATTGTTCACGATCCAGATGAGTGGAGACTGTTCATTAATTCAGTCCAGCCACGAGAGAGTTTGTGTAGAAGGGTGGTTTTTTAAGAGAGTTTTTAGTTTTGAGGGTTCTTCTGACAGTGGCCAGTGCCAGATGCTTCAAAGGGAATAAACAGAACAGGGCAATTTATAGAGTGATCCATCCCCTTGTTATCCAGTCCCACTTCTGACCGCCCTCCCCCACTTTTCCAGCCCGCAGTGGTAGAAGCAGGCATTTGGCAACAGAGAAGGGAGTTTCAAACTCAGCTTGGAGCCATAGCAGATTGGTGAGAACAGAGAGGCGGGGGGAAGCCTCCCACCCACCCTTCCAGCCCACAGAGGCAGAAGCAGGTATTTTGTAACAAAAGAGGAAAACAGGAGGGAGTTTCAAACTCAGTGGTGCGGGACTGTAGCAGACCAGTGAAAACAGGGTGTCCCTCTCCTTCCAGCAAGCCATAACATGTACATGACTACAAGCTATCAGGAACAGTATCCCTGATAATGTCGCAGCTAACCTGGTGGCTGAACTTTGTGATTTTGTCCTCACCCACAACTATTTCACATTTGGGGACAATATATACCTTCAAGTCAGCGGCACTGCTATGGGTACCCGCATGGCCCCACAATATGCCAACATTTTTATGGCTGACTTAGAACAACGCTTCCTTAGCTCTCGTCCCCTAACGCCCCTACTCTACTTGCGCTACATTGATGACATCTTCATCATCTGGACCCATGGAAAAGAAGCCCTTGAGGAATTTCACCATGATTTCAATAATTTCCATCCCACCATCAACCTCAGCCTAGATCAATCCACACAAGCGGTCCATTTCCTGGACACTACTGTGCTAATAAGCGATGGTCACATCAATACCACCCTATACCGGAAACCTACTGACCGCTACACTTACCTACATGCCTCCAGCTTCCATCCAGGACACACCACACGATCCATTGTCTACAGCCAAGCTCTAAGATATAACCGCATTTGCTCCAATCCCTCGGATAGAGACAAGCACCTACAAGATCTCTATCAAGCATTCTTAAAACTACAATACCCACCTGCTGAAGTGAAAAAACAGATTGACAGAGCCAGACGAGTACCCAGAAGTCACCTCCTACAAGACAGGCCCAACAAAGAAAATAACAGAACACCACTAGCTGTCACCTTCAGCCCCCAACTAAAACCTCTCCAGCGCATCATCAGAGATCTACAACCTATCCTCAAAGATGATCCTTTACTCTCACAGATCTTGGGAGACAGACCTGTCCTCGCTTACAGACAACCGCCCAACCTAAAGCAAATACTCACCAGCAACCACACATCACTGAACAAAACCACTAACCCAGGAACCTATCCTTGTAACAAACCCCGATGCCAACTCTGTCCACATATCTATTCAAGTGACATCATCATAGGACCTAATCACATCAGCCATACCATCAGGGGCTCGTTCACCTGCACATCTACCAATGTGATATATGCCATCATGTGCCAGCAATGCCTCTCTGCCATGTACATTGGCCAAACCGGACAGTCTCTACGCAAAAGAATTAATGGACACAAATCTGACATCAGGAATCAAAATACTCAAAAACCAGTGGGAGAACACTTTAACCTGTCTGGTCATTCAGTGACAGACCTGCGGGTGGCTATATTACAACAGAAAAACTTCAAAAACAGACTCCAAAGAGAGACTGCAGAGCTAGAATTGATATGCAAACTAGACACAATCAACTCCGGTTTGAATAAGGACTGGGAATGGCTGAGCCATTACAAACATTGACTCTATCTCCCCTTGTAAGTACTCTCACACTTCTTATCACACTGTCTGTACTCGGCTAGCTTGATTATCACTTCAAAAGTTTTTTTTCTCTTAATTAATTGGCCTCTCAGAGTTGGTAAGACAACTCCCACCTGTTTATGCTCTCTGTATGTGTGTATATATATCTCCTCATTATATGTTCCATTCTATATGCATCCGAAGAAGTGGGCTGTAGTCCACGAAAGCTTATGCTCTAATACATTTGTTAGTCTCTAAGGTGCCACAAGTACTCCTGTTCTTCTTTTTGCGGATACAGACTAACACGGCTGTTACTCTGAAACATAACATGTATGTTAGAGCAGATGGGGAGGGAGTTCCAAACCCAGCTAAGGGGGTGGATGGAGTGGGGCTCAAGGGGCCCTGGGAGACCAGGAGATAGGATCCTTGCCGCATGGGCAAGGAGATGGCCCCAGGACCAGGATGTGCAGATCCCAGGGTACTCTGTTTGTCTACCAAATGGATTCCCCTCAAATGGGAAGTAAGCTGGATCACGGGGAAGCAAACTCTCCTGGTGGGGGGGGGCAATTGCATTGGGGGTAGGGGAGCCAGGAGAGAATTTATTCAAGTAATCTGTGAAGTTGTTTTGTTAATTGTTTCTGCAGCACTACAAGGCTTACAAGATGTAGTGTGTCAACCAGAGCCAGGAAAGTTGAATGAACAGATTGCAGGATAGGAGAGTGGCATGACTAGCAGGGGAGAGTGTACTCAACACTAGATGAAGGTTGCAGGGGCAGGGTGTGAAAGTGATTCTCTTCCGTCCAGTGCGGCAATAGGTGTCTGAAGGGATGACCTTGCTGGGGTTCAGGGCACTTTCCCACTTTTCCTTTTGAGGACCTAAGTGTGGGAGGGGAGGATGGTTACTTACCCCTCCCCACATGGAATTCAGGAGACATTGAACCTAACGGTAGCAGAACTAGCAAATAGGCTATGGGATATGGGGGTGGGTGAGTAGGAATCTGGTGTCCTAGGACCTGTGTTGGAGTTGTCTGGGGTACACACACCTTTTACAGAAGCTAATGGCATTACATGGCAGTTACAAGCTAACCTTCAGTTGTTGCAGCAGCTGGGAGCTTCCACGGGTGGTGGTGGTAATGGAAATCCAGCCTGGGGTTGGATTTAGGAAACAGACAATAGTCAAGTGGGGCAAATCTCTCACCAGGGGGCAATACCCTTTAATGTAAGTGTGGGGGTGACTTATGAGCGCCCTACAACTCACCCACTGGTACGCAGTGTGAATTTGTGAGATAGAATTGCTGGGGGGCAACAAAGCACAGAGGGTGCCCCAATGGTTAGTTTGAGTGTGGGTATGCTGGAGTGGCTGACCCAATGGGAGTTCACCTTCACAGTACTACTAAGATTTTTGAGAGGTGAATATGTAGACATATTGTCACTGTTGCACAGGGAGGTAACAACAGATAGTAAGTCAGGACAGAGTAAGCAGGGCAATGAAATGCCCAAGTAGCCCAGGGAGGCTAGAATATCAGAAAATTTGGAAGCTGCTATTCTGATCTAGGAGGGTGTTAGTGCAGAAGCCTACCCAGACAGAAGCCCAGTGTTCTTCAAATATATGCATATAATGTGTTTGTGTTAACTATGACAAACAATTTAGATAGAGGGTGGCCTCACAAACCAGGATCCGGTGGCACAAACCACATTAAACACTGTGATTAGAGTGGATGACACCATAGGGGCCTGGTCTCCATGCTGATAGTGTCCTGTTCATTCTGCAGCAAGCCTGCCAGAGGCCCGAGGCTCGTAATGACATTTCCTGGGCATTTAATAAAAGTGGTTGTTTTCATGGCATCTGCAGATGTAGGCATGAGTGTGAAATATGCTCTGGGGAGCATTCAGCCAGCAATTTCCACAGCAACCTGGGAAGGCCTTGGGAGGGAACAGAAAAAGGGATAAGTCAGGCGCTGCCCATAGATCCATGGGATCAGGAGCAGGGTATGGGGCCAAGACAAAGGGGTGGAGGGTGAGCTGAAAAGGGGGGCTGGATAAGAGTACCATCTCCAGTTAAGGTGGAGGTGTTAAGGGTGCTCTTGTGGGATTATCTTGATGCGATGAAAGGGGCATATTTGTGGGATGGGTTCACGGCAGGGTTTAGGATCCTCTTTCTGGGGGAAAGAAGTCATGTGATGTACACATAATTGATATCCTTAGTGGGAATGGTTGAAATTGTAAAGAAAAAGATTACACAAGAAATAAAGTAGAATAGGGTAGCATGTCATCTACCTATACAGAACTTGCAGATTTCTCCTTTAGGCTTGGTCCCTAAGAAAGCTCTGGGAGAATATCGCTTAATTCACCATTTGTCATACCATTTGTCTACCAAGGTAGATCAGTTAATGATGGAATAGACCCAGCCTTGCATTTATCCATTGAGGAGGCTGCGCGTATGGTTAGTTCTTGTCGCCCAGGGGCGCTGATAGCCAAGTGTGATATCAAGTCTGCTTCTCCACTGCTGCCGGTGCATACTGACTTTAACATTTTGGATTTCTCTGTTGAAGGACAATTATATTTTGATAAAACTGTGTTCATGGAATGTGCAATATCCTGTTCAGCATCTGAGAAATTTAGTACAATGCTGCACTGGGCAGTGATGTGAAAAGTTGGTTTACGGCAGGTAGTGCATTACTTAGCTGACTTCTTGTTTGCAGGCAGAGTGAATTCATATAATCATAAACTCATAGAAGATTAGGGTTTGAAGAGACCTCAGGAGATCATCTAGTCCAACCCCCTGCTCAAATCAGGACCATCCCCAACTAAATCATCCCAGCCAGGGCTTTGTCAAGCCAGGCCATAAAAACCTCTAATGATGGAGATTCCACTACCTCTCTAGGTAACCCATTCCAGTGCTTCACCACCTTCCTAGTGAAATAGTTTTTCCTAATATCCAACCTAGACATCACCCACTGCAACTTGAGACCATTACTCCTTGTTCTGTCATCTGCCACCACTGAGAACACCCTAGCTCCATCCCCTTTGAAACCCCCTTTCAGGTAGTTGAAGGTTGCTATCAAATCCCCCTTCACTTTTCTCTTCTGCAGACTAAATAAGCTCAGTTCCCTCAACCTCTCCTCATGTCCTTTAGCCCCCTAATCATTTTTGTTGCCCTCCGCTGGACTCTCTCCAATTTGTCCACATCCTTTCTGTAGTGGGGGGCCCAAAACTGGACGCCGTACTCCAGATGTAGCCTTAACAGTGCCAAATAGAGGGGACTCATCACTTCCCTCTATCTGCTGGCAATGCCCCTACTTATATAGCCCAAAATCCTATTAGCCTTCTTGGCAACAAGGGCACACTGTTGACTCATATGCAGCTTCTCATCCACTGTAATCCCCAAATCCTTTTCTGCAGAATTGCCACTTAGCCAGTTGGTCCCCAGCCTGTAGCAGTGCATGGGATTCTTCTATCCTAAGTTCAGGACTCTGAACTTGTCCTTGTTGAACCTCATCAGATTTCTTTTGGCCCAATCCTCCAATTTGTCTAGGTCCCTCTGGATCCTATCCCTACCCTCCAGCATATCTACCTCTCCCCAGCTTAGTGTCATCTGCGAACTTGCTGAGGGTGCAATCCATCCCATCATCCAGATAATTAATGAAGATATTGAACAAAACCGGCCCCAGGACTGACCCCTGGGGCACTCCTCTTGATACCAGCTGCCAACGAGACATTGAGCCATTGATCACTACATGTTGAGTCCAACGATCTAGCCCGCTTTCTATCCACCTTATAGTCCATTCATCCAATCCATACTTCTTTCACTTGCTGACATGAATACTGTGGGAGACCCTATCAAAAGCTTTGCTAAAGTCAAGGTATATCACAGCCACCGCTTTCCCCATATCCACAGAGCCAGTTAACTCATCATAGAAGGCAATCAGGTTGGTCAGGCATGACTTTCCCTTGGTGAATCCATGTTGACTGTTCCTGATCACCTTCTTCTCCAAGTGCTTCAAAATGAATTCCTTGCGGACCTGCTCCATGATTTTTCCAGGGACTGAGGTGTGGCTGACTGGTCTGTAGTTCCCTGGATTCTCCTTTTTCCCTTTTCAAAAAGATGAGCACTATATTTGCCCTTTTTCAGTCGTCTGGGACCTCCCTCAGTCGCCATGAGTTTTCAAAGATAATGGCCAATGGCTCTGCAATCACATTAGCCAACTCCCTAAGCACTCTTGGAAGCATTGCATCCAGCCCCATGGACTTGTGCATGTCCAGCTTTTCTAAATAGTCCTTAACCTGTTCTTTCACCACTGAGGGCTGCTAACCTCTTCCCCAGACTGTGCTGCCCAGGGCAGCAGTTTGAGAGCTGACCTTGTCTGTGAAGACCGAGGCAAAAAAAGCATTGAGTACTTCAGCTTTTTCCACATCATCTGTCACTAGGTTCCCTCCCCCATTCAGTAAGGGTCTCACACTTTCCCTGACCAGCTTCTTGTTGCTAACATACCTGTAGAAACCCTTCTTGTTACCCTTCACATCCCTTGCTATCTGCAACTCCAATTTTGCTTTGGCCTTCCTGATTACACCCTGCATGCTTGAGCAATATTTTTATACTCCTCCGTAGTTATCTGTCCAAGTTTCCACTTCTTGTAAGCTTCCTTTTTTGTGTTTCAGCTCACCGAAGATCTCCCTGTTAAGCCAAGACTGTTGCCTGCCATATTTGCTATTCTTTCTGCACATTGGGATGGTTTGTTCCTGCACCCTCAATAAGGCTTCTTTAAAATACAAACAGCTCTCCTGGACTCTTTCCCCCCTCACATTAGCCTCCCAGGGGATCCTGCCCATCAGTTCCCTGAGGGAGTCAAAGTCTGCTTTTCTGAAGTCGAGGGTCTGTATTCTGCTGCTCTTCGGATAAGCGTGTTAGCCTGGTGGCCCCCTTTCTGATCTTGTTCAAAAAATTGCAGGTACACCTAGCAAAGGAAAAAACAGAGGGGCCTTCCACTACACTTACCTACCTGGGGATTGAGCTAGGCACACTGACGGGTATATCACAACTTCCTCAGGTTAAGCTTCCACAGCTCCCGGGCTTGATTAGAAGAGGCAGAGCAGCCAGGAAAGTTTCTCTGGGAGCTCAATCCATTATTGGGCTTCTTAACTTTGCCTACTGATGGTAGCCCTGGGGCAACTTGTGGTGAGTTACTAGAAGGGTGAAGTTTGATTTGGGGGTATGGGAGCAGCCTCTGAGCCATTTTGATGGCATGTCTATTGTGGAGGGAGAAATGGATACTTGAGGCTGATTTAAATATCCACTCACATGCTTCAGGAGATATGGGTTTTGGGGTATTTTATCAAGGGAAGTAGTGTGCCCAGAGATGACCCTCCACCTGGATACAAAAACAGTGCAGGATTTAACATTTCTGGATTCCCCCCTCCCCCTTTTTGGTCATTTGGGAGACAGAGTTAGCTAATAAAAGGGTATGTTTCTGGTGTGACAACATGGCAGTGGTACTTGTTATGAATAGCCAGTTGTCTAGATCAAACAGAGTTATGAGATTGGTGAGGGTGTTTGTACTACAATGTTTAAACGTTAACATCTTTTCTCTTTCAAACATGTGCCTGGGGTTGATAATGGAGTAGCAGATGCGATGTCTCATTTTCAGATGGGCAGATTTTGGGAGCTGTAACCAGAAGCTAGCAAGGAACCTGAATGGATGCCACTAGCACTATGGAACCTTGGAATATGATGGCTGTCAAGGTAGTACGGAGATCGGTGGCTCCATGAACATTGTAGAGCTATGAGAGAAGTTGTAATGATTTTGTGCAATTTCAGGAGTGGGAGGACCTGTCACCGATATGGCCCATTATGGAGGAATGGGTGCTGCAGTACATTTAGCAACCTGACAATCATCTCCACTTGCCTAGCAGCCCTTACATTTGCCAGTAGGCTGAATAGTTACCCAGATCCTACTAGTGGGTTTTTAGTTCAGAGGTTTCTAACAGGGTGGTCTAGAGTAGACGCACCAGCCCTAGAGAAGATACCCATCCCATCCCAGGTATATGCTTAGGGATAAGGTATGGATTCTACAGCCCGTATGTTGTTGTGAACAAGAGGTGACCTTGTTCGGGGTGACACTTCTGGTAGTATTTTTCTGAGCTTTTAGGAACAGCAAACTAGTACCTGGGTCCTGTAGGGACTCTCCTGGATGGGCTTTGGAACTGAGGGATACATACTGAGAAAGGCAATCTGTGATATTAACCTCAAGGAGGTCAAATACGGGGATGCATCCATTATTCTACAGGAGGGTGGTGAGCCTGGGAGGCTGTGAGGGCATATATGGCAATAAGGTCAGGGTGTGATGAGCCCTTCTTGATTCACCATGATGGGAGTCCCCTCACAACATACCAGTTTGTTACAGTTTTAAGACAGGGACTGATCAGGTTGGGGCTTCCAGCGCATGAATTTGGTTCCCATTCATTCAGAAGTGGCCCAGCTGGTTCTGGGGGCTAGTGCAATTCAGGCAATTTTGTGTTGACATTCTAAAGCATGCCGAATGCACATGAGATCACAATTGGGGAATCAGCGTTCATTTTCCTTTGTGCTTCCATTCCAGATGCTGGCACATGGGCCAGACTGATTGTGTGGATTTGCGGGCACACTATTGTTTACTGGGCTCATAGGTAGGCTTCCAGGTTGTAGGGAGATTCACTGCTGGGTCTCAGTGGTGAAGCAGTCTTGAACTGGTGTGGGAGGAGGGGCATGTTTTGAGACAAGTTCTTGCCCCTTCTGTACACCATTGTTGCCCCATAGCCTACACCTGATATGATTGTGGTTCACCTCAGGGAAAATTATTTATGAACGTTTAAAGTAGTGGACTTAATTATTAGAGCTCAGAAGGACTTGGGGCAGATCCTGGAACTTTTCCTATGAGTAAAAATTATTTGGTTGGACATGTTGCAATGATTGGTGAGGCAGGGAGCTGTGAAGTCCCCTCAGGTTGACAAGGCTAAGAGGTATGTAAATAGGGAGGTGGCCAAATTTATAGTTGGCAAAGGGGAGGGGGACTAGTAATTTTTCATCTGGACATAGCATATGGGGCACCAGAATTATTCAGGGAGGATGGGGTCTACTTGTCAGACTTGGGAGCTCCTTTTTGGTCCATATTAAAGAGGGCCCTTAGTAGAAGTCTGAAAACCTAGCTAGATATAGGGGGCGGGGGGACAGAGGGAGGATGGCAGCCAAGCTAATTGCTGGTGCCTCCTTGTGGTGAATGTCCAGTGCAGGTCCTCTGTAGGGAATGGAGACAGTGGTCAAATAACATGGGTTGGTAAAGGATTTAAAGGAGGTATTCTTTAAAGGAGTAGAAACATGAGGTGTTTGGGGCTCCTCTGATTGATATGGCAGGGAGCCGAATTCTCCTTTCTTTATAGCTCCCTTAACTCTCATTTAAGAGGGTATGGTGAGGTCTCAGCAGCGTGTTGACTGGGGACCAGGATGGGTAAAAGAGGGAGGGCTGACAGAAACCCCACCCAGATATATGCAAATGATTATGGAATTACCTGCATGGTACACTTTAATTGCCTGGGCACTCTCTGAAACTTAGGCTAGGTCTACACTACTGCAGGATCGATGCTGCTGCGATTAATGCACTGGGAGTCAATTTAGTGGGTCTAGTGAAAACCCGCTGAATCGATGGCAGAGTGCTCTCTGGTTGACTCTGGTACCTCACCGAGAGCAAGAAGAATAAGGTGAGTCTATGGGAGAGCGTCTCCTGTCGACCCAGTGCAGTGTAGACATCGCAGTAAGCCAACTTAAACTATGTCATCTCCAGCTACGTTATTCATGTAGGCTATGTCTACACTACCGGTGTAGGTCGACCTAAGTTACGCTACTCTAGCTATGTGAATAGGTTGATTTACTGCTGTGTCTACACTGCGCTGGGTAGATGGGAGATGCTCTCCCATCGACTTATCTTACTCCTCTCATTCCCAGCGGAGTACCGGCGTCAACCGGAGAGCACTCTGCCATCTATTTAGGAATAAAGTTGTGGCCTAATTAAACAACATCCAGTTCTCTTGTCCTCCTTCCAGCATAGTTAGAAAATGGAGCCTTTTGTGACCTGTGTCAACTACCGGAAAATCATATTAGGAGATTCCCTAATGTATTGTTAGCCTGTTTAATTATTGCACAGATTATTGTACAGCTGGAAACAAGGAGAGATAGCTCAGTGTGTCTAATGTGATCTTGCTGAACCATAAGCAGTTGATCCATAAATTAACGGTACTACATTGTTCTTATCTAGGATCCTGTTGCACTATGTGTACAGGAGTCCTCATTTGGAGTTGTGGTGGACATACAGAAAAATGACATGTTTGTTACAATGGGCTAAGTTGATGCAATGTTCAAATTTTCTAGTAGCACCCCTAAGGAGGAGGAATTAAGGCTACATCAGTGTCTTAGTTTTATTCTTCTCAAACATCTCCTCATTTCCTGTTTTTCTCACATTTGATGTATTTTCAAAAAACAAAAATCTCTAAAACTTTGTACAGGATTGGTGCAAAGGAAGTTAACTATTTCCTGATTTGTCCTAACATTTCAAGGATTTAAACAAGCATTGAGGAAGGGCACGATGGCCATAACCTCAACTTCATTGTAACATAATTTTGGGGGGCTGAAATTTCCTTAGTGATTTTTTTTAATCCTTACAGTGTAATTTTCGAGAGGAGTGACAGGACAGACAGAGTAAATATGCCATCAAATACATGCTTCCTTGTATGTAAGTACTGTCAAGGCTGCTTCCCCACTCTGAACTTTAGGGTACAAATGTGGGGGCCTACATGAAAACTTCTAAGCTTAACTACCAGCTTAGATCTGGTCCACTGCCACCATTCCCAAAAGCTAATTCCCTTCCCTGGGAAGCCTTGAGAAACCTTTCACCAATTCCCTGGTGAATACAGATCCAAACCCCTTGGATCTTAAAACAAGGAGAAATTAACCATTCCCCTCCTTCCTCCCACCAACTCCTGGTGAATACAGTTCCAACCCCCCTGGGATCTTAAAACAAGGAGAAATTAATCAGGTTCTTAAAAAGAAGGTTTTTAATTAAAGAAAAAAGGTAAAAATCATCTCTGTAAAATCAGTTTGGAAAATAACTTTACAGGGTAATCAAACTTAAAGAGCTCAGAGGACCCCCCTCTAGTCTCAGATTCAAAGTACAGCAAACAGAGATAAACACTCTAGTAAAAGGTACATTTACAAGTTGAGAAAACAAAGTAAAATTAAGACGCCTTGCCTGGCTTTTTACTTACAAGTTTGAAATATGAGAGACTTGTTTAGAAAGATGGGGAGAACCTGGATTGATGTCTGGTCCCTCTCAGTCCCAAGAGCAAACGAACTCCCAAACAAAGAGCACAAACAAAAACCTTCCCCCCCGCCCCCCAAGATTTGAAAGTATCTTGTCCCCTTATTGGTCCTTTGGGTCAGATGCCAGCCAGGTTACCTGAGCTTCTTAACCCTTTACAGGGAAAAGGATTTTGGAGTCTCTGGCCAGGAGGGATTTTATAGTACTGTACACAGGACAGCTGTTACCCTTCCCTTTATAGTTATGACAAGTACTAGCAAAACTATGAAATTAAAGTAGTGTGTACATACTTCAAAGGGCGTGGTCATAATTTCAAAACTATGAAATTAAAGTAGTGTGTACATACTTCAAAGGGCATGGTCATGGCTTAGGAGAGCCTAATGGCCCTGACAGAGTTTTAGTTATTAGTTTCTCCCCTCTGACTCACGCCTTCCTGCCCTTTGTTTTGGTTAGAGGGCACAGAGGAGAGGAGGAGCCTGATAGATGAAGGTTTGTCAAGACCCCAGCTACCATTAGCTGTCCCATAGGCTGGCAGATAAAAGTAGAAATTTGCTGAAGAGCTGGTTCATCAGACTGGATCGTCTGGCAGGGAGGTTGAAGGCCTGGACTCACAGGCAGTGGGTATCACTGGAGACTGGGTAGAAACTCAGGTAGTGGGAATGAGGCATGTTAGGAGGACATTTAGGTCCTCCCAGTAATGCTACTTTAACTGTCCGCCAGACTCCAGTGGTGCTAATTGCGCCTTACACAGGTGTTGTTCTTAACCACAGGTAGCTGCGCCCTCTAGAAAACCACCATGATTCACCAGAGAGCAGCTATGCTCTTGCAAGCCTCCAGGTGTCCATGAGCCTGGAAATGCTACTCAGGAGGCTGAATCTCATCTCTGGGCAATACTACGTAGCTATAGATAGCTCTGTGGATTCCATCTCATCTACAACTTTCCCGCCTGCTTCAATTCCTTGTTGAGCCCCATGCACTGTGCTGTGACCCTCTGCATAATCCAGCTCCCTGCTTGTGCCCCCCACCTCCCCGCTGAGTGCTTCATGTACTCCCATATCTCTCCCCACTTTCAGTATCTCTGTAAATTGGTAGGAAATATTCTACCTTGGCCCAAGAAGCATTCTACCAATTTTCAGCTCAATAAGCCTTTATTTGCAAAGTCAAGGGTGTGTGTGCATGTCAAAAATAGGGTGTAGAATGAAAGTGACCTTGCAAGCACACTATGCAGCACAACCCACCACAAGGGCTCAGTTCAGAGGAAATAATCCAGATACCAATGGAAGATGAAGAAGTCTTAGGCCTTGGCTACACTTACCCGCTAGTTCTGCGGCTGGCAATCGAACTTCTGGGTTCGACTTATCGCGTCTAGTCTGGACGCAATAAGTCAAACCCGGAAGTGCTCGCCGTCGACTGCGGTACTCCAGCTCGGCGAGAGGAGTACCGCGGAGTCGACGGGGGAGCCTGCCTGCCGAGTGTGGACCAAGGTAAGTTCGAACTAAGGTACTTCGACTTCAGCTACGTTATTCACGTAGCTGAAGTTCCGTACCTTAGTTCGAATTAGGGGGGTAGTGTAGACCAAGCCTTATAAAATCATGAGTTGCATATTTAACCTCATATAGAGCCCTTTGCAAGGGCTTATGCCCCCTCCTTTTTACATTTTCATTTATTTATTTATTTTGCAATGCCACCACTGCTCCAGAATGGCTTGGCTATAAATTAAGTCATCAGGGTATCATGTTTGTCTCCTGATTAGTACCAAGTGTTCTAGGGAGAATCCACCTGTTGTGCTGCTGAACATGACAGGAATGGCCTAATGGAATGACAACATAGAATGTGCAATGGAGGGCCAGCAGTGAAGAAGTAATCATGGTACAATAAGTGTATCTTTCTAGGTAAGTGGGGTGGAGCTGCATGAAAGAAAACAGTGGAAAAGTGAAGGTTGGTAATGTGACCTGGGAGGAGGAAGGCGGCTCAGGAAAAATGAGTGTGGGAGGATGGTAGAGGAGTGAGAGCTAGGGAGGATATGTGATTTCTGAGGGGAGGGAGTTGGTGACAACTCTACTGTTCTCTTGAGCTTTATGTACTATTTTGGTGACACTGCCGCAAATGAAGTTCAGTTATATTTGTGACAGAGGCTCCCTAGCATTTCTCTACTCACTCAGTTCCTGGGATACATTTAAGGCAAAAGAGCTCTCATTTTCCCTCAGCAGAAAATCAGGAACATAAGCTGTTCTGAGAAGGACTATGAAAAATACATCAGCAACTGCTAAAGGTGCAAGATATATTAAAAAAAAAACTTTTAAAATCATTGTGTATTTGTTTACATTAAAAAAAAGAATATTATCTGTCCACGGACATTTTGACTCCAGCCGATTCTTTCACACAAATGCAACATCGTGTCTCTGTTGCATCCTAGTTCTGTGGTTGCTGCACAAAAACTGAATATTTTCTCATATCTCACTGTATCCATGTGATTTGCCAACAGTCACATGGTAGCTGAGATTGCCACTGTTTTTCTATATAAATAGAATAGAAGTTATGTGGGTGGGAAAATGTTGACTTTTTAATGGATTCTTCTGTATGTTTCCATTTTCATAGGAATACAGCAATGTACTTAATGTGTGACTCTCACAGTTCTCCTTTAACTTGCTGTGCAGTCCAGCTGTAAGATGGATAGGCTTCTCTGATACACTTCCTCATTATGGAGAGAACGGGCAGAATGCCTCAAGGTTTGCTGGGAGAAGGAAGCACGTGTGAATCAGTCACTGTGTGCACATACGGTGCAGAGGGCTCTTCCCAGTGAAGCCGTAGGTCTAGTCTACTCCCTTCTGGACGTCTGGTACCACCTCATGCCACTAACACTTCCCCTTTCTGCACAGGAATACAAGGTGTGGGATTCTGGCTGTCTCTTGCACAAAAATGTAATGGGCAGCAGGTTTATAATGAATCCACATGCTGCAGGCAACAGACACCAGGCAAATTACACTCACCTCTGTGGAATCAGAACTAGATTTGTCCAGCACCTCCTAAAATAGGCTTCTACAATATGAACTGTAGTACCTGGGCCCCATATCTTCTCTGTGAGCGAGCCACTTGGCAACAATATCATCTCACAAACACACACAAAATCAGCATATTACATACCCCTGCACTCTCCCAATCCTGCTCTAACTCAGTTTGGTGCACTTATATAAAAGCAGCCAGAATTTGGTCCATAATAAGGGAGAATCTTTCACTGGCTTCAGATTATGATCAGTAATTCTAGAGTGGTGTTATCAAAGATCTTTGTTTGAAGATGCAAATTTTAATAGCTGTAGGACAATAATTGTTTGCTATTTTAGAGAACATATTGTTCATTGTTTCAATATGATCTTCTGTATGGAGATTGCATAGATAATAGCTGCATTTATCACTGAACCTTACATAACTGGATACAGTGCAGATTGCTCTTTTGTCTGCCAGCCTAACATTCGCAAATTAGACTCCCTCAGTTCTACTTAATTGTTGATAATTCTTTCTGTCCCTTAACCAAGTATAAAATGTTTTAACAACTCCTCTTTTCTCTGAGTTGATTTCATTTAAACCTTCTATTTTCATCTGTCTTGTTGAAAGGCATATCAGTGACAAATAGTTCCTTTTAGATGTTAAAGATACTTCCTTCTCTTTTGGGATTTCTAAGTCTTGTCAGTTCAAATACAAACTTTTCCTTTGCTACTTCCCCAATCACATTTTAATTAATGTACATCAGACATTTTCTTTGTTGTTTTTAACAGTTAATTAAAAAGAGAAGCTATACAAAAATCCTTAGCACTCAAAACTGATTATTAATTATAATGACTGATGATCCTATAAACTGCCACATTCTTCCAATATGGCTTAATTCTAACACATTTTTTAAGCTATAGTACGTTGTGAGATTTTCTCTGTAGACCAGTCTATTGTCTGTATTTGAATGCATCAAAAGGACTCAGTCCTATAAGCTGATCTACCTGGGCAGACCTCCACAATGAGTCTTCATTTTCAGTGGGACTTCCAGTGGCAAAAAAGGATCCACCCACATGGATCAGCTTCCAGAATCAGGGTGTCAATAATGAGGCTTTTCTGTATTAACACTTACTTTAAGAAAATAGCTACAGTTTGATATGCTGGTATCATGAGAATAGCAAGGTGTTGAGATTTGATGAAATATTATGGAAATCACTGTACTGAATCAGCTACAGGAGAGTTTGGAATTGTTGGTACGTGGCCCTGATTCAGCCTATCATCGCAACCATTTTTTTTTAGCATTTACACCAAGCCCTTGAAGCATTAAACGTCCCTATATGAGGAATCCCAGGACTGTTGATAGAAATTAGCATTTTTCCTTTCTTAAAAAGCCAATTACATTTCTAAAAGGCTGACCATTGCTCATTCCTCTCAGATTCAGTAGTATTAACACAGAATGTGTTGCAGAATGTATTGGCATACATTATATTCAGCTAGCTTTATCGGGCTTGTGGATTTGTGATATTTTACACCTTCACTGACTTTATTTTTCATGTCTAAGGAATCTCTTGTGCAGGGGTTCTCAAACGGGGTGTCGGAACCCCTCAGGGGGTCGCGAGGTTACTAAACGGGGGGTCGCGAGCTGTCAGCCTCCACCCCAAGTCCTGCTTTCCATCCAGCATTTATAATGGTGTTAAATATATTTAAAAGTATTTTTAATTTATAAGGAGGGTCGCACTCAGAGGCTTGCTATGTGAAAGGGGTCACCAGTACAAAAGTTTGAGAACTACCGCTCTTGTAAAACAATTGTTTACCACAAAGAATCCTTCTTGCCAAAAGGTTTAAAAAAATCAAACACTTCTATAATATTATCTTCCTTTTGCTCCCCTCTCTCATACATGCACCTCATTTATGTATTTTTTTTTCAGAATCACAGTGTTGGCCCTGTTTAAACTGACCTCAGTTTTGAAGGGTTCACATATGATTGGGGTCAGAAGGCCATTATTTTAATACTGTTTAGCTAATATGCTAGTTTACCACAAAGAGTCATTTGCTATAAAACTGCTGGTAGCTACCCAGGGTGGGTGGGATTTTTCAGTGCTAGATTATTACTTCATATTATGATAAGGAAATATGACTTTAGCCTTAATAAACAGTAATCTTTCCCTTTATATTGTGTTGAACTGGCTGATATGCATTGCCTTCAACTGGATGGAATCAGAACTACCCAGCGATGTGTCATGTTAAGAAAGATACTCCTTTTGTTCAAGTGTGGGGAGGGGGTTCTGAGTTCTAGCCCCACTGTGCCTGTAGAGCTCTGAGGGAGTTGGTATGAGGACGTTAGGAGGCCACAGAATCCTTATAATATGCATTGTCATTCACAGAAACTCCCTTTAAAAGGATGCTAAAAATTGACAAATGCACACTTAAAAGGGACTATGTTAGTGATGTGCAAAGCTCAGGATACTGGTTCAGATATGCAGCCCATCTGCTTGTCCTTCTTTATCACTCTTTAGGGCTATATCATGGCATTGAACTACAGTCCTAAGAGAAGGGATGGTGCACCACTGCACCCCCAGTGGGAAGCATTGAGATTGCGCTGAGAATCTGCTGCACTTCTTTGAGGTTGCAGCATAGTCACCCCACTCTCTTTTGATTGGTGTATGGGGGAGACTGGTTAGAACTACCTCTCCACATACTTCCCATTTGGGCTTTTTAAAAATAGTCTGGAGACCTTATGAATAGAGATTACAGTACTTCCTGATTCCAGGCAGGCTAGAAGTACTGCAAGAACGGACTTTCTTGAAATATTTTGATACTTTTGGTTCTGAAGGTGAGTAAGAAATGGACAACAAGAAGCATAAATGTATTTGAGCCTCAGAAAAAGTTTCGTTTGTGAGACAGGTGAAGGTCCAGCTAAGCTCTAAGTTTATCCAAACCAGTTCTCACATTCCTAAGATTTCTACCATATACCTTCTGTTATGAAGCATTCGGTATAGTTATGATGGTGACATGTTGCATATAAGTACCTGAGTCAATCATAGGTTAAAATAATACATTGCAGCATAACTACACTGTAAGTGGATAAAACATGGAAAGCCCCCACTTACTTACTTTTAAAATACAATGTTAAATGGTTGCTGACAAATGATCACAAAATGACTTTGAACTTATAACAATTGTTTATAGTTTGAACAGAATGTCTAGAGATTTTTGGTATGAGCTTTGCAATATTGCAAAATGTTCACAAAACCCAAGTCATTTCATACAGGTAGGTCCACCAGAAGGCAACTCCCAGATGTGGACCTCCAACCTCATCCTTTGCTGAAGATATTCTAGCTAAGACATGATTTGATACAGGCCCCCAAAGTCTTTTAACATTATACCATAGCAAGTAGCTCCCCACTTCTGCAAGTGTAATCTCACATTGCTTTCTTCCCCCAACACTTTGACCGTTCTCTCATCAGGGCTGGCTCCAGGCACCAGCCAAGCAAGCTCGTGCTTGCGGCAGCAGATTCTATGGGGCGGCATTCCGCCCAATCCTAAAGTGGCACGACTGCTTTTTTTGTTTGTTTTTTTGCCGATCTGGCCGCCCTGTAGGGGGCGGTGGTGCGGAGGAGGGGAGCGCCCTGCTGGGAACAGGCTGTGCGCTCCATCTGCCCCAGCCGGTGCCAGATCTGTAGCAAGCCCAGCAGGGCAGCCCACATCCTTCCCTCCCTGCCGACCGGCGTGGCACGGAGCCCTCCCGGCAGGTGGCACAGCGGTCAGGACTGCATGGTGATCACCCCGCTGAAGCCCTGGCCGCTCCCCTTCTCTCTCTCCCCCGCTCCCTCCCCCTGCCCCCCGCTAGCCGGGGCACGTCTGCAGCGCAGGGAGTCCCCCTGCACCCTGGCTCTGGCCACCCCGCAGGTTTTTTTTTTTTTTTTCTTGCTTTGCCGCTCCGGCTGCGCCGCAGGTTTTTTTTTTTGCTTGGGACAGCAAAAAAGCCAGAGCCAGCCCTGTCTCTCATTTTCTAATTTTCAGGGTGGAGGGAGCTGGAATTCGCCACACCTTCAGTACACCACTCCTGACAATTGTAATCACTGAGAAACTCTGGGCTTAATTCATCACTGAGTTACACCCGTTCTATGCTGGTTTAGCTCTATTGACTTAATTAAGGTTCTTTAACTATGCCAGTTGGCAATTGTCCCAAAGTGACTGTTCACTAGCGGAGACCAGCAAGAGTCCAGTAGCACTCCAGCAAAATCCTTTGCTGCTGTTTGCATGCCCCATATGCTGGGTCTTGGGGTGTGTGGTGCAAGACCAGGCTATGCACGCTTTAGCTGGGAACTCCCCTATGTCTGGGGAACTCTCCGCTGACCAGACACAGCCTGACTCTTGCCTGCACTTTTCTTACACTGTACTCTAGTCCTGAGGTGAAGTTTTGACCCCCATTGAAGTCAGTGTGAGTTTTGCCATTGAATTCAACAGGCCCAGGATTTTATCCCTGCTTCTTATAATAGTCATCTAATGTTAATCAGTGTTAAACATTTAACTGAACAATTATCTTTGTAATTTTGTTTGATTAATTTTACATAGGTTAGCTGGCACTGACGGACAGTTTATATTGTGATGCAAGTAATAACATCGCACAATGGCCTTTTCTTTACAAGCTTTTTAGGTTTATTATAATGCTGGCAACATTGCATGAAAACTTGCTTGCTGTGATCATATCATATTGTCTCATTTTTTCCAGAACATGTTAAAGAAAAAAATAGAAGCTAAAATAGATTTATGAGAATGTTTTTGGGGGAACTTTATTTCAATTGTTGTTCAACATTTTTGTAGGGAGTGCTGGAACGCCTGTTATTTTCAATGAAAATGGAGATGCGCCTGGGCGCTATGATATATTTCAGTATCAAATGACCAACAAAAGTGCAGAATACAAAGTAATTGGTCACTGGACAAATCAACTTCATCTAACTGTAAGTAGCAGGTTGATTACATAGTTGTCATTAATGAGAAGTTAGAGCATTTGAGCTTTTGTTTAAAAAACATATATTATTTTTTATAATTGGCAGCAACAAGAAAATTCCCATTTTTCTCTTAAGCAAGGGAGCTAAAACAATATCTTGTATTTTATCACAGATTTCCCCCTGTGTTCCTCTGTTCCTTTAAACTGTATTTTAGAATCTTCTCTATAGCCAGTTAGGGGTAATGGACGTTTCTTTTTCATAAGTAGGCTATTTCACAAAATGATTGGATGTACACCACTCATGTCCTTGATGTAAATGGGTGCAAATTCCTTGAAGTCAAAGGGCAGATTTGTCCAACAATCACTCCTGACTTCAGATCTCCCACATGAAAGTGAAGTACAGGGCTACTATTCTGCCAGACTGAAAAAATGTTAATTTCTGAACATAAAAAAGGGAGAGGCTGGAATGAAGTTATGGCTATATGTTTATATTGTTAATTTGGATTACACTTCAACAACAACAACAAGAACAATAAATAGCCCAGATTCATGCATTAAGGTGCCATAAAATGAAAATATATGTTTCTACTGTAGTAGCTGTTGTACATAGTGTTCATTTGGGCTGTGGGAACATTTCACATCAAAACCTGAAAGCGAGCAATTTTACCAGATCCTGGGTTTTAGTATGAATCCAAACCACTGTTCAGGCTTTAGGAAACATCAAAGAAGACTTGAGCTGACTGAGAATGCTGTTCTAATTATATCCACCCTCCCAATAGATACCAAATCCCTTCATATCCTTCATGCACCCTGCTTAATCCAGGCAGTTCCAAGCCCATCTCTACCTGGTGGTCTCTGCTGGTGAGCAAAAGGCCACCACACTTTTCCACACTCCATCAGATCTTCAGAAAATAGCTGGTTGGCTGACCTGTTCCCCATCCAGGGCCGGCTCCAGGCACCAGCAAAGGAAGCAGGTGACTGGGGCAGCCAATGGAAAGGGGCGGCACGTCCGGGTTTTCAGTGGCAATTCGGCGGTGGCTGCCTCAGTCCCTCTGGGACTCAAGAATGAAGCGGCGCAGTAGAGCTGCCGCCGAAGTGCTGCCAATTGCTGTTTTATCTTTTTTTTTTTGCTTCGCCACTTGGGGCAGCAAAAAAGCTGGAGCCGGCCCTGTCCCCATCTACCACGTTTTTTGTTTTTTGGGGGGGGGGGGTTTGAGTGGGAATCTAATCCACAAAATGCAGGTGAATTGGCAGCCAGTCCTGTCCGTTCATTCACCATTGGATCCACTGTTCCCCAGATCCACTGCTGTCACACTGAAGACACTTTACCTCACTCTGGAGTATATTTTCATCAGAAAACACCATATGAAATGGGGAATCCCTACAACAAGGGGTAGGGCCAGCTATGCACATTCCAAAACTGCAGATAGCCACCACCTAAAGGGGAGAGGCTGCTGGCCATGGAGCACCACCTTTCCTTCAGAAAATAGCACAATGTAAGGAGTAGGGGGAATTATGGTCATAGGAGGAGGGTGCTGTAATTCACCAGTTTCAGTGTAAACCATGCAAAACTTAGAGGGTTTGGTGTGAGGTTGGTTTAGGGTCTATGCACTGCTTAATTTGTGCCAGGGCTTGTCAGGGCTGAGCCCCGGCACCTCTAGGCTTGACCGTTCATAGCCCCAACACCTCTGGGTTTGCTGCATCAGTTATGAATGTAAAAAAATTGCTTGAGCTCCAGCAACTCTTCCATTACAAATTAAGCACTGGGTCTCTGCAAACCTGAAACACAAAATGCACTTCAGGAAGTGTGAAGCTTGATGACTGGATCCACCCATTGGTGTTTCCTTATATCATGCAAACCTCAAAGAGCTGGTTTCACAGAGCTCTGGTTTTCAGTATAACAGACACATAATAAATAATAACAAAAACAAAGCTATACGTATTTACAAATTATTGTTCCTTTGAGACTACTTTGCAATAATTATCAGAGTGGTACCAACAGTGATGCATATAATAGCTTCCCCTTTTCAGCCCCTGCTCTGATAAATCACCTTACCATATCTACAATTTAGTTTCTAATGCTGCTTGGCCAGATGCCATCAGTTCATTTTTGG
Source organism: Chrysemys picta bellii (assembly GCF_011386835.1). NCBI lineage: Eukaryota > Metazoa > Chordata > Testudines > Emydidae > Chrysemys > Chrysemys picta. The sequence goes on from NC_088791.1 coordinate 41,085,946, forward strand.
GGCCCAAATGGAAGCCTACAAATATGCAGCCTTTGATAACAGGTTATGTGCCTATGTTATCTCCTTCTGGTAGTCTTCTATGAAAGGGAGAGTGCCTCTTTGTATCAGTCTGCTGAGTAGTGTTTGGCCTGGTCCCCACTAACCCCCCACTTCGGACTAAGGTACGCAAATTCAGCTACGTTAATAACGTAGCTGAATTCGAAGTACCTTAGTCCGAACTTACCGCTGGTTCAGACGCGGCAGGGAGGCTCCCCCGTCGATGCCGCGTACTCCTCTTGCCGAGCTGGAGTACCGGCGTCGACGGTGAGCACTTCCGGGATCGATCTGGGATCGATTTATCGCGTCTAAACCAGACCGATAAATCGATCCCAGAACATCGATTGCCTGCCGCTGGACCCGGAGGTAAGTGTAGATGTACCCTAAGAGAAATAGGAGAGGTGAAAGAGAAGTGCTCAACAGCATAAGGAGAAATGTACTAGACAGTTCCTGAAAACATGAGAACAAGAACTTGAAACTAAATTTGTGTTCATAACAGTTTTGGGATTGATTCCATATTCCATGAAATGCTACTGTTTTGGTAGGATGTGAAATAGCTTGTTGGTGAAGAGAAATATTTATATTTAAATATTTATACTTTTCATAATTATTTGCGCTTTGTTCTGTTTGATTCAGTTGTAACTGCATTCATGTTTTCTTCAAAAGATGGCTAAAGCTGCTCTTCAGTCTTTAGCTTTTCAGTCCTGTTGTTGCTGGTTGTTTGTTCTTTTCTATATAGTGCCTGTATGTCATATGGTAATTATGATGGTATGTGAAATATAAGGCTAGGTTGGCAAGTACCAGGGACTACTGAAAACACTGTTACAACTGAGTTATACACCTGTGTCTGCTACAATCTTGTCCTCCCATCTCTTTCTCTCCTACTTCCTCTCCTATTTGATTTCTTATTCACCTGCCACATATTGTCTAAATTTTAGATTATAAACTCTCTGGGGCAGGGACTGCTTCTGTGTAATTGTGTTTGCAAAGTGCCTAGTGCAATGGGTCCTAATCCCTGTTTAGGTCCTTACTCACTCACACAATAGAAATAAATGATGATGATGATAGATTTTGTTTAGGTTCTATTTCCGTATTCACCAGGCTTAGTTCATGTGTGGGTGTTATTTTATCTACTGATTACCTATTGTAACAAAATAATATATTTCTTTCACTAGATAACATTTATTGGGTACCAGGTAACCTTTACTGATAATTACCAGCACTATTAATTATCACACTGCAAACCATATTATGGTCTTTGATCCCCAGTGGAATTTCCATTGATGGCAGTGGGTGTATCAAAGACAATATACTGGTGTAAGATAACAGACCAACTTTTTACATTATTGACCTATGAAGGACATGCCTTTTTATTTCAATATCTTTCTCACCCTCTAGAGTGGATACCTTCCTTTTAATAAAGATACATTACATACCCAGTTGTTAAACGTCTGCGATTTTTAATGAACATTAACCAAATATCATCTATAATATCTAACACCTAACTCTTTTCATCAGTAGATTTCAAAGTGCTTTACAAAGGAGCTCAGTACAGTATCAGCATCCCCATTTTACAGAGGGGATACTGCCCAAGGGAACCCAGCAGGCCAGAAACTAGAATTCAGGTCCCTGCTGTGCCACTCTAACATTTGATGCATGATGCTACACTTCTGTTCATATGGTCTGTTCCAGCTTCTGCCGACATTTTCATTTCAAACTGCTTTGTAAGCTAATACACTTTTCTCATAAATCTACTTTATTCAGTAAATACCATACTTCAGTGAACTATATTTTTTTGATCAGGATAGTGAAACTTCATAAAAGTGTTGTGTGTATTCTAAGGGCTTTCTCTGTGAACAATCAATGGCCACTATTAAGTTTAGCTAAGGATTAGTACATTCTCTGTTGCGGCGTATTAAACTAGAGATTTTTTCAGGATTGTCCAGGATATTTTTTCTATCAGATTTTGGCTGCTAGTCCCCTCTGTTACACGGGCTATAGTGCATCAGACTACCCTCTCGTCTGGTCCTGACTCTAAGCTGGACCTTCAGGATTTGTGTGCTGGGGACTTTGGTTCTTCGGAAGTTTTCACTGGTTCCTCAGGGTCTTGTGGTCAACTTGTCCCTCTCTTGGTGTGATATTGGCTTTTCCTTTGGGCAGAAAATACTAACACTAGTATTTAGATAGAGTAGTTAGATAAAGACTCTGTATCTGAATCCCTAAAGGTTTGTTTGTCAGCAGACTTGGAATAAACACTTTAACCTGACAATGCTAATATGGAAGCAAAGCAGCTGGCAAACACAATATAGAAGTCAAAATAAAAAAAAAGCGTAGTTAGCTCCTATATATACACTTGAACACAAGAACAGAATTTTGTTTGGCTTAGAGACATCAGACACTTGACCTTTACCAGACCAATCTGAATGCAGATGCTTAAAGCTGTCAAATGAATATCACAAACCCAAAGAGCCTGATTCACAATAAGGCCATGTTTTACCACTCTGGCAGTGTACATTTACACCCACTTTAAAATCCCTTTACACTCCCAGACTGCTGTAAAGGGGCCTCAGTGTAAACAATAATCAAGCGCAAAGCGTTTGATTTTTATATTATGATGATAGAAATTTAGGGCTATTATAAAGTTTGATCCTTGACAATAAGTTAAGTGCCTGCTTGTGATTTCCATTTCTTTATTACTAGTAGCAGGCAAGGTATTTCAGAGCAAACATTGAAAGAAATAATACTTGCCTCAAAAAGGTTCTCCTATTCATAACAAACAAGAAACACATAAGGGACGGAAGTTTTATTTCCACCAAAATATCATGTTTTATTCATTTAGCTACAGTACTCTGCATACCAGGTCACATGTAGTACTTCCCAACAAATGTGTGGGTTTAGCAAATTTGAGCCCTCAGCCATGTAATCTCCACAGGAGGAAAGCTGTTAAAAACAAGCTACCAGTCCTTGGTATTTATGAATTGGCAAATGTACTTCCTTTTGTGATTAATAATGAATCCCCTTTTAGAACTTGGGTCACTTAGCAGTACATGTTGTAATATGAGTGCTAGCTAGAAATGCTTACTGACAGCTTCTCTCAACTGCAGTAACTAGACAAACTCCTGAGCCAGGAAGATCAGATCCAAATCTGAACTTCTCCCAAGTTGGTCATGTTGAGCTCTGGGGCTTTGGTTTGACCCAGAATTTAGGACAGCTAATATCTGGGGCTTGGCTGGAATTATCACCATCTTCGAGAAGCAAGACAAGAAGACATCTAAACACAATAAAACTTTTCAGTGAAACACCGGGAGATTTATAAAACACTGTACTTAACATTAGATTTCTTTCCTCCTACACTGAATAGAAGTTGCGGAAGGAAAAAAAAGCATCACAGATTTACAAGATTGTTTTAACAGTAAGAAGAAGCCTGGTCACTTGGATTAATAGAAACTGTATACAAGAATGTTAAGTGACTTGTTTATGGCTTTTATTCTGTGGTGGCATCTTCATTTGCAGTGCTTTTCAGCTAAGAAAGGGTTCAATTAAACCTTTGTGGATATGAAGATCTAGCAGAGATGGTCATAATCATAAGACAGTTCTGGCCTTAAGCACAAGCTTTGGTGAACTGGTGAAGACTGGAAACCCTACAGAGCAGGCGGAACTTACCTTCTGGCAGCAGTGTCACAAGAAGAGGTGTGTCAGTGCTCAGTCTCTGTCCAGTGGCTAGAGGCCTCACAAATGATAAGCCTAACCCTGTAGGAGAGGATCAGAATTGAGATCCCTCAATTTTTATGAGTCGGAATTAAAACTATACTGACTTCCTGTCTACCTAACAGCAGAAAAGCAAATGATATAAGAAGCTCATGATGTTTTCTCTCTACCTGTAGTAAAAGAGATTCAGGGCTTGCCCTAGGCCATTAAATTTCATTATAGGACCCAAAGAATCTATTTTCTTCTGATAGCTAATATAAATTTGATTTTATAAAAAACTGTTGAATCCAAACTCAAAGAATAACAGTGGAAAATTTTAAAAGAACAAAACAAGAACTCCCAGTAGGAGCACCGAATAGAAGATAAAAAAAGTTGATCCTAATATATTTACATCATCCTAATATATTTTACTATATGGTGACCAGGGTGGTTGATGGATGCACTGTTGCATGCAAATAATCTCATAGCAGTACAGTTCAGCCTTGCTTTCCAACAATGCAAATGATCATGACATTGATCAGGTTATCTTACGAATAATACTGAATGAATGGACAAAGAAGTGGATTTTCTCTACTATTCCTGAAAAAGTTCCATTGACTTTCTCTGTAGTATATGGTAGCTCAAAGCCAGGCAGGAAAAGACCATTAGATAATGTTGGGGAGAGTTGCTAGGCTCCACTAAAATAGACCTGAGTGTTCAATAGAATTGACAGATGAGTATGACTCATGTTCTCCTTCACTAATAGAGTCTGAATACATCAGGGAGCCTCTTTGCAGGAAGTGCAGATGCCAGACTTAACAGCCCAATCGATAACAGCAGACAATGAATGCAGTCTGTGGGCCAGTCTGTGAAATAGGCAGGTTGGGACAAAAAGATATTATTTTTAAAAACAGCACTTCTGTGAGTTTCTAATTAGGAAAAAGGGGAGAAATGGAACATTTGTAGCATTGGGAGATTGCACATCCCAATGTTCTTAAACATTTTACCTTTGAAGAAAAAAGCAAAATGAATACAAATGTAGAAAAGACATCAGTTGGTGTGGAGAAGTACTTCTATTAGATTAGGAAGCATATGGTACATTATTGAACACCTGAACAGACCTTTGATTCAGGGTTCAAAGAATAGAAAGATACATAAAAAGAACACCATATCTTCTACTTTAAAGCTTACTGTATGGCAGAATTAATAGTATTTTCCCCCCCAATGAAATTGAAGTCCGGGCTTCCATGAAATGCTATGTACAGGGGAAACAAAGCGACATGCAGAGAAAATGCTGAACTTGGATAACCATTTGTTCATCATTAGAAAGATGCCAGATGCCAATAAAACTGCCTCTGCTCAAGAGCTAAGACAAATAGAGATTTTTCTCACCTTGTCTGGGTCAGTGAAAGTCAGGTTTCTCCAGTGAAGTATGGGGTTGCTTACACAGTACAACACTGGGAAGTGTGATGAAAAACTTGACTATGAATTTGTCACAAGCCTCTTGCTTCAGCAGTAAGTATTCTGTCATGTTTGTGATCCTTACATACAGGAATGATTATGCTGTGAAAGAACTATGCTTTAATAGCCATAGCATGAGGGATTGCAGATTATTTTTGTGTACTTCTGATCATTTCAAGAAATATAAAGAGCCCCTATGACATATGATAAATTAAATCATTCTGCTCAGTTTTAAAATAAGTATTTCCTCTTTCACACTCAAGGCCACTGTGCAATGATAGAGCATCTAAGAGCCATCAACTGTCGGAAGTTGCTCTATGGAACTTGTCAGTGTTATTATATTTGACACACAGAAACATCTTTTCAGGTATAACAAGTAGTTCAGTGAATGTGTTGCCAACAGTATGTATGCAGTAAATTGGGAAGTAGTGTGGAACATGGGGCAAAAAGTAGGCTAAGGCCACCAGGGTTGATTAGTTGCTTTTGTCGCTGAAAATTAAACTGTACTTTAAATCTGGAGGTATAATGTTTACTGTTAACAGCCAGGGTAGTTGATTAAATTACCTTTATTTGTTGTGCATTTGCTTTAAATAACTGAACTCTACTACTAAATGAAAAATCATTACGTTGAAGAAAACATTCTGGAATGGAATTTTCGGGGGATAAAGTCTTGTAAAAGAGAACCACCATCATGTGGCAGCTCATTTACTAATTCATATTTTTTTCTGTTTACTTTATCATACCCTGGCTTTTTATGTCCCTCACAGTAGTATTAGCTAATTTATAGCACAATATATTGTTAATGTTTGTATATTTATATAGTGTTTTTCATCCAGATCAATCTCAAAGCAAATTTTATTAACTGATATGCAAAATAATCCCTTTGTGCATTTCTGGAAACCACCCAACATTGGGAAAAATAGTTACTAATTAACAGTTTATACACCATTACAGTTTAGAGTAGGAAGTGAAGACAGAATACCAAATTTCATTGAAACTTTAGCTGAATTTAGGAAAGCAGAAGTGTTCTGAGGTCACTGGGGTGTAGGAAATAGGGGATGGTATAGAACTATGGGGCAATTTGAGCTGCAGTTCCAGCTATACATGGATGACACTTAGTTCTGCCGTGCTGAAATCAACATGGGGAATTCTATATTTGATCTGGTCCTAACAGATAAACATGAACTGATCACATGATTAAAAATTAATAGTGGCTCATATGCAAGTGATCATGGATCAATTTATAATGTGCAAGCAGAATAAAGTCCAGACCAGTTCTATACATACTTGGTGCTTTAACAGCGCCAGTTTCATAAAGTTGAAAACAATTATCAGCCAATCCCAGGCAAGAATAATGGAGCAGCTGGTACCGGACTTGATTAATAAGAGCTAAAGAATGATAATATAATTAATACAAATCAACCTGGGTTTATGGAAAATAGATCCACTCAAACTAACTTGGTATTTTTTTTATGAGATTACAAATTTGGTTGATAAAGGTAATAGTGTTGTCATAATATACTTAGACATTTGTAAGGCATTGGGCTGGTACCGCACAATATTTCCATAACTAACTGGAACAATATAAAATTAACATGGAATACATTAAATAGATTAAAAACTGTCTAATTGATAGGTCTCAAAATGTAACTGTGATTGAGGAATCATCATCAATCCCTCAGGGACTGGTTCTTGGGTCTATACCATTTACCATTTTTTCTATGACCTGGAAGAAAACATAAAATCAGCATCGATAAAGTTTGCAGATGACACAAAAACTGGGGGAGTGATAAGTAATGAAGAGGACAGGTCACTTATTCAGAGCAATCTGGATCACTTGGTAAACTGGGTGCAAGCAAACATGCACGTTAATTTAGCTAATTGTAAATGCATACATTTTATCATTAAATGTATATATCTAGGAATAAAGAACATACTTACAGGATGGGCAACTCTATCTTGGGAAGCAGTGACTCTGAAAAAGATTTGAGGGTCATGGTGGATAATCAGCTGACTATGAGCTCCCAATGTAACACAGTGGCCAAAAGAACTAATGTGATCCTGGAATGCATAAATAGGGGAATCTTGAGTAGGAGGAGAGAGATTATTTTACTGCTGTATTTGGCTCTAGTGTGACAGCTGCTGAAATACCGTGTCCAGTTTTTGTGCCCACAATTTAAGAAGGATGTTGATAAACTGGAAGGGGTTCAGAGAAGAGCCATGTGAATGATTAAAGGATTGGAAAACATGCCTTATAGTGATAAACTAAAAGGGTTCAATCTATTTAACTTTACCAAGAGAGGTTTAAGGGATGATGTGATAGGGGCATTCAGTGACCGAGTGGCCTAGTGGCTATACCATTGGTCAGAGGGGCTGGAGGGGGACCCAGAACCTCCCCAGGGACCTGTGTAGTTCAACCCCTTAACAGGGGAGATGGGTCTGCCTCTTGGCCGGGAGAGTGTTCAAGACCTGTTTCCCTGGGCTACATCCAATTAGTCTTTTTAACCTGGGGCATGGCCCCGCTAATTCAATTATCCTGCAGATGGGCCTTAGCTGCAGGCTCCCCTTGGCAGAGGAAGGCTTACTTGCCTCCAGTGGCTGTGTCCACTGATTCGTCCACTTGCCTCCACTGCTCCGTCTCTTCAGGCAGGCAAACAGAGACCTCCTGCATCCTCGCCAGTCAGTCCCCAACTGAGCCAGGCTCCCATCTTTTCTCCCCCCTCCAGGCCTGGCATCAGCTGCAGGTATACCGGGGTGGGGCTAGCTGAGCACACAGGTTTTCTTTAACCCCTGCTGTGCCAGGCGGCCGTTCCTCTACTCCTTCACAGATGCCTTGATTACAGTCAATAAGTACCTACATGGGGAACAAATATTTAATAATGGGCTCTTCAGCCTAGCAGAGAAAGGTATAATACGATCCAATAGCCCAAAGTTCAAGCTGGATTAATTGAGACTGGAAATAAGGCATACATTTTTAATGATGAGAGTAATTAAACATTTGAACAATTTATTAAGTGTTGTGGGTGTATTCTGGCCATTACTAAAAAGCTCTAGGAATTATTTTGGGGCAGTTCTATGGCCTGTGTCATACAAGAAGGCAAACTAGATGTCACAATCAGGGCCTTGGAGCAGAGCCCGGAGCTGGAGCACAGACCAGTAGGTTTTTCCTGGAGCTGGAGCAGAGCAATTCAAAAATTTGATTGCTCCAAATCCCTGGGCACAATGGTCCCTTCAGGCCTTAGAATCTATGAATCTCTCCAGATTAGTACTTGAATGATAGTGAAGTTGAAGCTCAGTCTGGATATGAAGGAGGTGATGTTAGTGTTGTGCAGGAAGCATTTGACAGGGCTGTTACCATAGAGAAGATTAATGCCTTCAATATTGAGGCTGTTTTCCATTCTTTCCCCAATGCATTCACTAAATTGCAGTGCACCTTATGCCACTTCAGAGAATTTCAGTAGTCAAATGTGCCTTTTAGATCTATTCCTTGCTAGATGCATAAGATCTCTACATTCAGACACAGAATTCACTATGGTAGCCCAAGCCTTTATTACCTCCAGATTGGATTTTGCTCCTTCACGTGGGACCATATATGAAGCCCACTTAATTATTTCTCAAACTGAAATGTGTCCAAGACACACATGTTGATGCATTTCCCCTCATTTGTGGGTGGGATGTAGGTACACAGGTTACCCATTAGGGGTAAAACCATGCCTACATTCTGGGGCCCTTCTCATTTACTTTGAGCCCTTCCTTTGCTTTCCCTGACAATAGCACTTTCCCTCTGGCCAACTGGGATGAATCCAGCATCTCTACTTTTGATATCTCTGATGCTGTGTAATCAGGTGGCTGGGAAATCTTAAGGAATGGTGTGATCATCAGCAATCCCCTCTTATTTTCCCCCTTGAAAACAAAACTTTCAACCTCTGTGATATATCTGGTCTCTAGTGTCCCAGCAGTCAGAGCCTGAACACTTTTAACTGGGGGTCTCCAGTGTGACATCAGAAAGTATTACTTTTACTACTGTTTCTCTAGCCCATCTGTGTTGTTTAATTTTTATTGCAGCTCAAAATGTTTTATGCTTTGAGTCTTCTCTACTTTTTTGTTCATGTTTGTCTTTTATCCATAGCAAAAAAATGTTTCTTCTAGTAAATCTTCTTGACAGTATTTTCTCTTGCTTGTTTTTTGTGTTCCCAGCTCACTAAGTCCCAGTGTAAAATGTTCAATTTATGTATTGACTCTTCACTATAAGTAGCAATACAGACCTGAAAACAAGCTTTTCCTTTGCAGCTCGAAGTCTCAAAATACAAACAAACATTTGTCTCACAGTTCTGAGCCAGTTCAGGCTTTGAGATGTTTGAATCCAGTTTGTTCACCCAGCCCTGGAATCATGTTTAAAAGGCTGATGTGATTTTCTTTTTTCTATGTAGAACTGACATATCAGGAGCTAATTACAGTAGGAAGATCTGACTTTTCACTAAAAAGAACTGGCATATAGTTAAAAAAAGAAATATTACTTTTATTATAGTGACAGCTGATAGCACCTTAAAGTAATATCAATATATAAATCTCTGGATTTAGCAAGGTGAAATGCTTCAAGTTGAAACATACTATACAAATAAATAGCTCAATTCCCTCCACCACCACCCCAAAAAAAAAAAAAAGTGAAAAAAAGAAAGATGGTGTAGTAGCTGGTTAGTTCAATTGGTGGTGAAAGTTAAGTATGAAGTGGTTTCCATTATATACAGGGTTTGCAGTTTGGTTCAGTGGCTGTCAGCATCCCTACTATGCAAATTGTTCCAGCACCCCTGCCCAGAAGTATAATAGAAAAGATGTGTCCATTCTTGCAATTACTCTCTATGATTCATTTGCGGTCATATATTTTCTTCGAGAATACTTCACGGGAAATGTGTTATGTACCAAGTTAAAGTCTCTTGAGAGCAACTTGAGTAGGATACTTCTGAGGCATAAAAGCTTTAAGTAGAAGAGGGTAATTTTGTGTATTTCCCTTGAAAGTGAAGAACCTCTCTCCCACTGTAGGTGCTTTTATGGCAATTAAAATTTACAAGTACAAAAATATAAATCATACACAAACACAGAAAAATGCATCCTGGAATGCCATAAAAATCCACAGTCATACTTATCTACAGCAATACCAGTAACCCCTTATCTGACATCCCACCAGATTACACTGCACTCTGTCCTTTCCCCAGAAGCCTGAGGGGAAAAGATGATCCTTGCAGCCTCCGTTGGTGGCTTACAAATCTGGCTTCTGGCAGACCGAAGAAGGGAATGCAATCCAAAAGTGAGGCTCTGTCCCAGAAAATGACTTATGACCAGCGCCTACTTTTTAAACTAAGAGGGTGTTAGTTCAAGTGCTTTTGTTGCTCACGTAGCTGTTTCCCTCTCACATGAAGAGAAAAGCAGACTCTTATGTAATGAGGTCCCAAGCCATTCAGCTTAAAACCAACAATTTCTACCTGGGAGCTAATAGGCAGACAGTGCAGATTATGGTACAGTGATATGATGCGCTCCCTGTGTAAAATGCCCATGATGTAAATTCCACTTTATAAGTGTGCAGCTGCCATGAGTTTCATGTCTTAGGATTGCAGGACTGGGCCCTGGGGTGAAATCCTACTCCATGGCAGTTAATAGCAAACTCCATTGACTTCAGTAGGGCCAGGATTCCACCGTAGGCGTTTAGGGGTGTGAGAGATGTACATTCACCGACTCACATTAATTCCTTTCTGTTCACCACATTTTCTTTCTCCACTCTAGTCTCCCTTTTAACTCCAGCTTTCTTCTTTCATCAAAATCATTTCTTATTGTGAACATAAGATAAGCAGCACTCCAATATAGCTTTATTAATCCTAGCGGATACTGAGGGCAAGGGAAGTGGAGAGGATAAGAGTCTTTCTGATGAGAACAGAAGCTAATATGCTGTGTACAGTATTTTTTGGTTTCTGGTGTTTATTTTTTGAGAAATCGTTGCTCATCTTTTAAGAATTTAAATAATTGGTTTCTTTGAATTATAAAAGCTGCATGTCACCAGCAATGCGTTTCCAGTGAGCACAGAAAATTTATAATGCATGGTTCTTAGGGCTTGCCAGCCTGCCACACGCATAATTATCAAACCTGCAAATATTTGACAGTTGCTAGGTTTCTGTGTCTATTTTATGAAGCCCCATTCTCAAATGCTTGCTTCAGTGTGAAGTTATCAGATTAATCAGGTTTCACTACAAATGTGCAAGCCATAACCAGGGCCGGCTCCAGGGTTTTGGCCGCCCCAAGCAGCCAAAACCAAAAAAAAAAAAAAAAAAAGCCGCGATCGGGATCTAAAAAAAGCCGCGATCGCGATCTGCTGCGGCAATTCGGCGGGAGGTCCTTCACTCCCAGGCGGAGTGAGGGACCGTTTGCTGAATTGCCACCGAATACCTGGACCTGCCACCCCTCTCCGGAGCGGCCGCCCCAAGCACCTGCTTGAGAAGCTGGTGCCTGGAGCCGGCCCTGGCCATAACTCTGGAAATGTTCACTCCAAACTTGGCCAAGGTTTGCCAGAAGTTCCAGCGAGAACTAGGTAATGTACTTCCCTGCTTTCTTTTCTCCAGACTCTTCCTGCCAGTTTATGCTGGAACGTTGGGGAAATTACTTTAGATCACCAAAATCCAGTTTGAATACCAAGAAGCAGCAGAAAGCAAACTTCAAAGTAACCTCTCAAGGGGTCAAAATATGAATAAAATAAAATAAAAAAGTAATATAAGCCTCATTCATCTGGGGTCCTCTCCGGCTGGTTCTCTATCTAGGCACCTCACCCTTCCCCTTAATTTCTCTGGTGGTTACCCTCTCCTATTTGTTCACTCTCCTTAGTAGTTACCTACCCTCCTTTGCCTTCTTGGTAGCTGTTCTCATCTTTGGCAACACCAATCTTCCTGATGGCAGTTTTGACCTCCTTTTCCCTTTCCCTGCCCACTCCTCCTTGTTCTCTCCTTTCTTCTCTATTCCATTACCGCCTGCTCCTAATATTTCTTCACTCCTTCTTCTACCACTTTTATCCACCTATGAGCATTGGGGAAACTGAAACCAATCCACATCCCTGTTGATCACAGAAGGAAGAGCAGGCAGTGGTTACAGCACTATCACAGGATGTAGGAGACCCAAGTTCAAGTCCTTCCTTCATCACAGACTTCCTTGGGCAAGTCACTTAGCCTCCCTACCTCAATTCCCCATTTTTAGAATTGGTATACTAGGATCGCCCTATTGTGTTGCAAGGATAAATATATAAAAGATTCTGGTCACCTCATCTCAAAAAAGATATATTATAAATGATATATTGGAAAAGGAGGACAGAGAAGGACAATAAAAATGATTAGATGTATGGAATACCTTCCATAGATAGAGAAATTAAAAAGACTGGAACTGTTCAGCTTGTAAGAGAGATTACTCTGGAGGGTTATGATAGACATCTATAGGCAGAGATGAAAGTAAGTCGGTATAGTCCACAGCCGACAGTACCGGCAGGGCTGATAGGGGAGGTCGGGATGGGGCAAAAGGGACAGCTTCCCCAGGGCTTAGCAATTTAAAAGGGCCCAGGGCTTCCGGCAATGGCCAGAACCCCTGGCCCTTTAAATAGCCACCAGAGCCCCGGTGCTGCTGCTACCGCGGTGGTCCGGCAGTGATTTAAAGGGCCTGGGGTTCCCGGCTGCTGCTACTGCTACTGTGCCAGTAGCTGGAGCCCCAGGCCCTTTAAATTGCTCCCAGAGCCTTGCGGTAGTGGCAGCGGCCAGGAGCCCGGGCCCTTTAAATCGCCACCGGAGCCCCAGGCAGTGCAGGCCCAGCAGCGCTGAAGGGCTGGCTGGGGGAATCTAGCCCCAGCCCCGCCCCTTCCAGAGGCCCAGAGCTGCCCCCCCACCTTGCTCAGGACTCCAGCCACCCTGCTTATGTTACTTTCACACCTGTTTATAGGGTGACCATAGTCCCAATTTTGGCCAGGACAATTCCCTTTTTAAGCCCTGTCCTGAAAGTTATGACTTCTTTTTTGGCAAAACTGGGCATTTGTTCCATTTAGTCTTGCTCTGGGGGGGGAAGGAAAAGAGGGGGGCATGGAGGAATGTTCAGGCAAGAGCAAATAGGACAAATGTCCAGTTTTGCCAAAAAAGTTGTGGCATCTGTGATGTCGGTTCCAGCAAGCGGCAACACCACCCCATGCAGCAGGACTCAGTCAAACCACGATGCCAAGTGGCTCGGCTCAGGCAAGCGGCGACACCAGGTGCCACAGGCCAGCCCCGTGTGGCAAGGCTTGGGTCAGCATCTGAACACTGACCATCTTTTACCCAGTGTCCCGTTTTCAGCTTAGGAAAATATGGTCAACCTAGACATCTATAAAATCATGAATGGTATGAAGAGAGTAAGTAGGGAAGTATTATTTACCCCCCTTCACATAACACAAGAACTAAGGGATCACCCAATGAAATTAACAGACAGCAGGTTTAAATAAACGTAAGGAAGTACTTCACTCAGCACACAGAGAACCTATGAAACTCATTGCCATTGGATGTTGTGAAGGCCAAAAGTATAACTGGGTTAAAAAAAGAAATAAGTTCATGGAGGATAGGTCCATCACTGGCTATTAGCCAAAAGGGTCAGGGATGCAACTCCATGCCCCGGGTTTCCCTAAACTTCCAACTGCCAGAAGGTGGAACTAGACGACAGGGGATGAATCACACAAAATTGTCCTGTTCTGTTCATCCCCTTTGAAACATCTGGCACTGGCTATTGTCAGAAGACAGGGTACCGGGGTAGATGTAATATTGGTGTGGCCCAATATGGCCATTCTGATGAAGAGTAATGACTACTTTTTTCTGTAGTCCAGTGTAACTTCTAGGGAAAAAGTTATTTCTCACAGGTTATTTTCAACAAAATGAGTTGCCTTTCACGTGTTTTGCTGATTTCTAAGCAAGGGTTTCAAACACAATGGAAATGCACTGCCTAGTGGAATGCAGAAGAATATATTCATTGCACACTTGCAGTCAGTTATTTTGCTGTGGGAGGAATGAATATAGAGATTTTTTTTCACCCACACAAATGTAACTGTAAAACAAACAAGCAGCAACAAAGGAAAAACAATTGGCAGGAGCATAAGATGAAGCAAAGCATATTATTTTTTCTAACTAATGGATCTATTGAAAAAATTGAGCCACACAAATACCAACAACCAAAAACAATTTACCCCTTATATACTCTAGTAACATGCCATATAGCTGATGAATATATGTGTCAAATGAATACACTCAATTATCATTCTAATTCGATATCCTGTCAGCAGCCTCAATACCACAACTGTCCTCATCTACCCCATCTACCCTTTTGTGGTAATATTGGGAGAAATATTTGTTACACAAATTCATGTTTGTTGTTGTTTTTACAATTTTTTTTCTGTTTATAAGTTTAGAAAAAGTTTGTGAAATTGGAGCATTTAAAATAATCAATTTTTATTTCACATTATTTTTACCTATTGGAATGTTTGAGAAAGATTGAAAATCATTTTGGTTCTGAAAATACAGATATAGTTTTGTAAAATGTCGAGAGAACATGGTGGTCTCCAGAGGCCTTGGGGTTTAATGTATTAAATACATGACCGTGAGTCAAGTTGTCCAGAATTACTCTCTCTGTCAGGCTTTAATATTACTTTTGTTCTGATACGGAACTTTACAGATAATTTTTAGTCAAGTTGGTAGATGTTATTATTTATATGGACACAGCAACAATAAGACATAGACACCATAATATGGTTAAATGCAGAGACCACAACTTTATTTAAAAGTATTATCTAGCTGCAGTTACCACCCCAAAGTACCCAGAAGGGTTGTTCCAATGCATATGTCAATGGGCACCAAAGGCTTTGGTGGATTATAAACCTGAGGGTTGGTTTGCAGGCCATGCTCTCTTGCAACCCTCAGATCTTCCCAATGACCTTGATAGGAAGCCAGAGTTCTGACCTTCTCCCTTGCTCCACATCGGAGGTAGGAGAAATAATATAAGGGAAACCATAAGCTGTGTGAGGCACAGCGGCACACCACCTCATCATACAATGCTGTTCCCAGGACCAATGCCAAGGCAGCCCACTGGGTTGATTCAGGATGGGACTGAAACAGGTAGCCATACCTAGACAGCAAACTGTAACAACCCCCTCACACTTCACCATCACCACCAAATAGGAGCCAATCACCCATCCCCATCCCCACCACCCAATGGAAGCAAGTGGTAAACAGGACAGGCCCCAGAGCCTGGACCCAGACACAGCATGTGACCTCCCTTCCCTGAACCATGCCCTGGGGCATAAGGGGGGGGATGTGAAAAGAAGTAGCTCCACAGGTTGACGGCAAATGGAGGTAAGGGAAGGAGAGGGGAACATCACCTTAGCTGTTCCCACTTGAGGCCTCTCGCCCTACTCCAGCCTCAGAAGGTGACCATTGCTCCCAGCCCTGTGAAACCGCACCCAGGCTAGTGAGTAAGAATTTCCATTTAACATATGGGAAAATTGAGGTTCAAAGAGGTTACATTATTTGTCCAAGATCACAAAGAAAGTCAACCTCAAAACTAGTATCACACAACCAGGCCTATTGACTCTCAGTCCTGTACAAATTCCATTAGAACATGTTATTGTCAGTTCATCTTTCTGTATCTCCCTCCCCATATAATGGGGATACTTCCTATTGACCGACCTACATGTAATTGGGGACATCTTAAATCTTATCTGTTTTCAGGATTTCACATATGGTAAATATCATTGCCCCATCTTACATCTAGTGAAACTGAGAGGCAGTAGGGTCTGTCTACACTTTGAGCTGGAGGTGTAAATTCCAACTTAAGGCGACATACCCATGCTAGTGCTGACTGAGCTAGTGTGCTAAAAAATACAGCGGCACAAGTGGGCAAGCCAGCCTGAGTACATGCCTAGCATCCCAGATGAGACTGTACTAGGGGCCTCTCCTGCAGCTTGTGCTGCCTTGGCTACACTCTGTTTTTAAAATGCCAGCTCAGTCAGACCTAGTGTAGGTATGTCTCCTTGAGCTGGAATATACACCTGCAGCACAAAATGTAGATGTACCCATAGAGAGGTTCAGTGGTTTGCCTAGGAAGAATTGTGGGCTAGTGGGTTAACAGGAGTCTTAATCTCTCATCCTGGTTCTAACAGCGATTCCGTACGTGATGACTTAGCTTTTCCGTGCCACTCTTTTCCCAGATTTAAAATGGGGATAATGACATTTCTCACAACATTCCAAGCTGGTGCATTAGTGATAATTGTATTTGATTCTGTCATTCAGACTCTTCATCCAGTCTGCTTTGTTTAGGACTGGATTATTTTATAACTGATTGTAGTACAGTAGAAGACCAGCTAGAAACTAACATTTTTGTCAAGCTTTAGGCAGAAGTCTAAACCTGGGCATCCAGGAAATGACAACCAATATTCAATGTGCAGGAAAACATCAGGCAGTGCGGTCAAGGGCCGACATTTCACAGCAAACATGGTGAAGTTAGTAATGAAACTGACTTGACACTGCCATTGGCAATCCAGATTCCTGACAGTTTTTATCTCTGACTCTGTTTGCATTCTGATGGATTGGTTGCCCTTGACTTGTTTCCTGTCTACACATCCATAGTTAAATATTTGTAATTTCAGCCTGTAAATACACCCTGCCTGTCTCGGGAGCTATAAAAACTGGCTGGCAGGCCAAATCCAATGATCATCATATTTAGGCTCCTAATGAATTACATTCACTTTTGGTGAACCAGTTTCACTTTAATTTCTGAATATTATGGTTCAAATTACTTGGTTGGACAAGGTACATGAGAGAGTTTAACTTGTACTTTGGGAGTTATGGATCCATTATAGAATGCAAAAGGCTAAATATTAGACTAAATTTTATTATATCATGCAGTTGTTTCGCTTCAGTGATGAACTTTTAGTCAGAAAAGAAATAATTGTAGGGATCTGTGACAGAACTAAGCAAAACTCTTAGAAAGAGCTGTGGGTAACATTTTAATTCTTGGTCATTTTTATAAATCAGGTTTAGAATATGTTTTAAAAGCCACATTAACTGATACCCAGAAGTCTTGATGCTTCTGAAGAACTGAGTTGCCTGACGCTAGCCTGTTTGTTCCATTAATGACATCAGAATACACCATTTATATCCTAGAGAGATACTACTAATGTATGACTTCCTCTGTCTATAGCTAGTATTATTTAGCTCATTACAGCACTATCCTTAAAGAAATAGCTTTCTGTTATTGAATTATCATTGAGTAAATATCAGATTCTGAACTAATGTTTTAAATAGTTGAAATACAAGGTAATTTCCTAATTATAAATTATAATATTATATATCCTGAAGCAATTTTACGGTCCTTGCAATATTATTTAGATAAAGCCCTGATGAACACCCTATAAAACCATGATTTATTCTTCAGATTCTGTCCTTCCCAGGAAAGTCAGTGGGGCTGCCCCAGCGATAAGATCAATCTGTTTCTCTCTCTCTCTGTGTCCAGCTTCTGATATTGTCATAGGTCACCGTAGAATCTGAGGAAGGGCAGAATTTTGTATGTTTTCATTAATGATGGAAACTCTGCTTCAAAAATCTGTTATGCAACCTATTAATAACATTAATGGTTGGTCCCCTTTAGTTTCTAAGAGCACTGCTGATTAAATTAGTTGCTGAGTAGCTAAAGGAATGTAGGTACTGGATTGTAAATATGCCTGCTGTATGTTGTACTGTGGCATGTACAGATCATGCCTGGTATTAACCCAGCTCTCCCAGCGTTATTTTTTAGTTTTGTTATTAGAGGTTAAAGAACAAATATAATTGTAATATTCATAAAAGGCTGGCACTATTTACTCAGTGTTATGAAACTTCATTCAGTCTGTGTTTTCACTAGTTAGCTGATATGAGTTTTAGGGCTGTAATCTGAACAAGTTACAACTCCATCAGGCACACATCTCCTCCATAGTTGATTTTTATGATGGTTATTCCTGTTTAAAAAAGCAAGGAAGGCACATTCTCTTGTGTCCTAACAAATTAGTTCTAAAACGAACAAATATTGTAATTTAAGGAAATAATTATATACTCTGTTTTTTGTTATTATGCGGATAATCATTAGGAGAGTGGAAAATGGCAGCTTATCATCTAATGCCTTTTTGCTAAGGGAACTTTAGACACATCTTGGTAGCACATATATCCATCAAGAAGTTTGGTTTAAAAATTCAGAGGAGCCACTGAAATAAAATTAATAATCAGGAGCCTGTTCTGTACTTACCTAACATGTGCAACAGATTAGGATGGATTTAAGATAGTAATTTGCCTGGTCTTGTGATGACATTGTAGTTGAGAGCACTAAGCAGCTGGCACACACAAATATAAGTAACAAAAATGAGCGTACCAGAAATGAAGTTTACCAAGGACTATCAAATAATCTGAGTGAGCCTCAGCCAACTTTTGCAGACTCTGAGCAACAGAAGGACTACTTCTTGTTCAGCATGGGTAAAATACTCCCAGAAGTGATACACTAATTATTATTTTTTCTGACTGGCACTTTCTCTTCTTTCTCCTCTCTCCTATCTCCTTTTTGCCTTATTTTTATTTTTATTCTTCTAAGCCAAGTTTTTAAAAAATGGGTGTGTAAGAGAGATTTGTGAGAGATTTTTAAAGGCATTTAGGCATCTAAAAATGCAGATAGGAGCCATGAGGGAGTTTCCAAAGCACCCAAGCATGTAAGGAGACTAACTTGCATTTAAATCAATGAATTGAATTAAATGCATTTCCTAAGGCACTTTTGAAAATTCTGCCCCCAAGTCCATATTTAGACACCAACATAAATGACCTGATTACTGAAAGTGCTGTGCACCCAGCAGCTCCCTTTGACTTCAGTGGACGTTATGGACATTCAACAATTCTGAAAATTAGAACATTTATTTAAGTGCCTCAGTGTGGATTTCGGAACCTAGCTTTAGGCAAACAATTGTGAAAGTCTTGTCCCATTTCTTCTCCTCTCTCCTTTTCGTATCTTTCTTATAACCAGTGGGTCTCCAGTTAAATTCAGAGAAAAATGCAACACTGTTAATTTGTGAGTTGATTATGCCTTGAGGTTTGGGGCGCTTAATCCATTTTTATATAGTTCACTTTATGATAGAAAAACTGCAAGGGCTTTTGAGAGTGTTGTAAAAGACTCTGGCCATTGTGAAATGTACTGAGTTACGTCAGTACATTCATATTAAGTAAAATAAAGTTTTTAAAATATAAGAAGTACATAGCATACTGGAGGTTTATAGGTACCTGGGGGTTCAGCTAGATGACCTACAGCAACATGTCTTTTCAGTCTTTAATTTATGTGAGCTGGATCGCTGCTTCCCTTTCTGCAAGTAAAGGGGACCTCTAGCAGATGTCTGGGGACACCCAAAGAGAAGTAACGCTTGCTCTGTGGTATCATCCCCCTCCATGGGAGTGGTCTCTGAGTGATCTGCAGGGATCTCTGGCAGTGGAGGAGGCAGGGCCGCCCAAGGGGGGAGCAAGTGGGGCAATTTGCCCCAGGCCCTGGGCCCCGCAGGGGCCCCCACAAGAGTTTTCAGGGCCCCCCCACAAGAGTTTTTGGAGAAATTCGGCGGTGGGTCCTTCACTCGCTCTGGGACCTGCCATCGAAGACCCCAGGCCCCCTGAATCCTCTGGGTGGCCCTGGGAGGAGGAGGAAGAGGTGGTAGAGTGCATGACTTCTATAGAAGCAGTGCTGCGTGTGAGTCGGGACTGTCCCGATTTTGAGGAGTTTGTCCCGCGTCCCGACCAAAGTACGGTTGGGACGCCATTTGTCCCGATATTTTGTTTTGGTTTGGTTTTTTTTACATTCACCCATTTTTGGCAGCAATTCGGCGGCGGGTGCTTCTGTCTTTGGCGACAAAGTTTATTACCCGCCACTGAAATGCCACCGAAGACCCAGATGGGTAAGTGTAACCCCTGCGGCGGTCCCGATATTTTCCACTTAGCATCTGGTCACCCTACGTGTGACACTCTGTGAAGGGAAAAGGACTTTGAAGATAACTGGTTATCCTTGGATTTAGAAGGCCCAGTTGCTTACTACTTCTTCTTTGGGAACAACCTCCTCTTTCTCCTACAGTTTAATGATGCAATGACAATCCCATAAGCAGGGACTCACAGAATTTCCTGTCTGCTAGGGACCTTTTTTCCATGTCTGGGGCAATCTGGATCTATGAATCTAATCATGAGATTAGCCTAAAAAAAATCACTCAGACAGGAAAATTTGGGAGAAATAAACTGAAACATTGAATATTTCCTATTTTTATGTACATTTGTTGAGCCTTGAAAGATCACTTTGTTTTAGATAATTCTAGGCTTAAAAGACTGGAATGATTTTTTTTTTTTTTTTTTAAGAAAAAAAAGCAAGTTTGCTCTTCTGGTGAGTTTTTCCAATATTTGTAGCATTATATTGTCATAATATGAATTATGTGGTATATATTTTGTGTGCCAGATCTACTGGAATGAAAATTATAATATGAATCATTACTAGTGACCTTCTCCAGATGGGCATTTATTACCCCTGTTGTCACTGGATCATGTAACTTTTGAGACATTGAAATGTGTTTACTAACTGCAAGAGTTTTGAGGGACATTCAAGAACAGTGATAAGGGCTGGATGAAATTTTGTAAAATACTGCATAGTTGTAGATTAAAAGAAACTGTACCCATTTTGCTCAGCTAAACAAGGGAAACACTCAGAAGTACTCGAGTGATATATATATGAATGATATTTTACCATTACTCACAGTCTTTAATGTATTTATCTTCACAACACCGATGTGAGGTAAAGTGCTAATATCGTACTTTTAGTTATCATTCAGAATTCATAGCAACACTTTTCCTTCATTCCTATTAGATGAATTAGGTTGCCCAAAATAGTATGATTGCTGGTCTTGAGAATCAGGAGGACTGTAGAATAGCCTAAGACTCCCAGGGTATGTCTACACTGCGATAAAACACCCATAGCTGGCCCGTGTTGGCTGGCCTGTGTCAGCTGCCTCAGGCTCGTGAGGCTCGGGGTGTGGGGCTAAAACACTGCAGTGTAGTCGTTTGGGCTTGGCCTGGAGCTCAGGCTCTGGGACTCTCCCCACCTGTGGGGTCCCAGAATCTGGGCTCCAACCTGAGCCCAAAAGTCTACACTGCAATTTTACAGTCCGGTAGCCTGAGCCTCATGACTTATGTTCCCCCTAAACTGCGCATGGGCTCAGGGCTGCGGCGGGGAGAGATGCCGCTCCCCTAGCACGGACCTGCCATGGTGAGGAGAGGCGCCTTTTCCTGCCGGCCCCAGCAGGGACCTGCCTCGGACTTGCAGTGGCCAAGTCCCTCCCCCGGCCTCACCCCAGCCCCGGCATGGACCTGCCGCAGCCAGGGAAGAGGCGCCTCTCCCCCTCCTCCTCCAACCCAGGTGCCTCTGTGAAGAGAAAGAGCTGGGGGGAGTCCTCTCTCTCCCCGCTGTAGCCCCTGGGCAGCCTGCATCCCAAACCCCTCATCCCCAGCCTCACCTCAGAGCCTGCACCCCCAGGCAGAGCCCTCACCTCCCCCCCAAACCCTAAACCTCTGCCCCAGCCCTGAGCCCCTCATCCATGGCCCCACTCTGGAACCCTCACCCCCTAATCCTCTGCCACAGCCCTGAGCCCCCCTCCCACACTCTGAACCCATTGGCCCCACCCCCACCACATGAATTTTGTTATGTGAACTAATATAGAGGTGATGTGTCACACATCACTTCCATATTGGTGCACATAATAAAACCCATTCCATACATATGTGGGAAAAATTAGACGGAACACTGCCATGACCTTGAGTCAGCTGACACTAGGGTTGCCAGGCGTCCAGTTTTTGACCGGAATGCCCAGTCGAAAAGGGACCCTGGTGGCTCCAGTAAGCACTGCTGACTGGGCCTTTAAAAGTCCAGTCAGTGGCACAGCGGGGCTAAGGCAGGTTCCCTGCCTGCTCTGGCTCTGCACAGTTCCCCGGAAGTGACTGGCATGTCCGGCCCCTAGGTGCAGGGCGGCCGGGGACCCTCCACGTGCTGCCCCCACCCTGAGCGTCGGCTCTGCAGTTCCCATTGGTCAGGATGTGGTGGGGGCAGGGCCTTAGAGAAGGGGCGGGGCAGGAGGCGGGGCAAGAGTGTTCGGTTTTGTGCAATTAGAAAGTTGGCAACCCTAGCTGACACAGGTTAGGCACAACTGTTATATTGCAGTGTAGACATACTCCTATAGACTTGAGTGAACTTTGCATCAGGCCCTTAGACCCAGATCATCAAAGATATTTAGGTACCTAAACTCCCATTGATTGTAATGGGAGTTAGATGACGAAATCCCTTTGAAGATCTAGGCCCTAGAGACTTGGCTTTATGAGTGTGTTTATGTTTGATGCATCATTATAGTTGGGCACTTTTGCTGTGAAGAATAAAATGAACCAGAAGGTCCCCTATGGCACAGAAGAGCAGAACGGAGGCTCCACTGTCAAGTCAACATGGCTGTATGGTTGGTGCTTGGCTGCTTGGAGGCAGGGGACTGAGGCTGTCAAGCAGCTGCCTAACACTCACTGAAATTTGTGGCAATACAGCTGGAACTGCTAAGGCCAAAATTAGCACCCTTTCCATACTGGCCTTACTCTGTCCTCCGCCAGCGGAAGGTGAAAACACCTATGCCATATGGAAGTTTATTATTGCTGTTTTACTTATAAATACAATTTATACATCCAAAACTGTGCTAGGCACTTTACAGGCAAGTATGAAGACCCAGTCCCTGCACTTAAGAGCTTACAATCTAATGAAATAATGTACACATGAAAGATGGGGCACAAAGGAAAGGGCCAGATTCTGCCATCCTTGCAATAAGACCTTACTCTGTAAGTAGCTCTATTTAAATCTGTGGGACCCCTTGTGAAGCAAAGTGCTACTCAACCTGAGTAAAGGTGGCAGAATCTGGGCCAAGGTGCAGAAGTTAAGCAAGAATGTTGTTAGATTCATGAGTTTTCTTTACAGATTTTATTTTATTTTTTGTGGGGGAGACGTCCTATTTGTTATACGTCACTGTGGAGAGATCCAGGATTGATGGGCCTTTTGAAACAAGGTTGCACTGCGTGTATGAATTTTAAACTATAAAAAGATAGTGGAATTTTTAAACCAGGAGGACTGAAGTGCAACTGTGACATCTCTTTAAATTATTAATCATATTGTGGTATATACATATTTTTACCTACTAGAAATGGGGGGGGGGAAAGATATTCTTATGCATTTCGAGCAAAAGTTGAAGGATGAAAACATATAAACAGATAACAGGTTCTTCTTGGAAGAGATGGCATTATGTCTAAATGGAAGTGGATCCTTCCCTGGTCCTTTTTATTCTGTCAGAGTTGATGCATGGAGATTTCAATCTGTCCTTTTGCAGTACCAGAAATTAATTCCAAACCCACATACTCCACATTTCCTAATTAAATGTTTGAAAACTACTGGTATTTATACTTGCATGTGATTAGTTTATAAACTTCTTTATTTAGGACTTTTTGCTTTTAAACTAGCCTGGAGTCAATAAATCTCTTTACAGATGTCAATTTGGTCAGCAGTAAAGAGGTAAATAGAAACTAATGACACTCATCAAGCCCATGGCATGAATGATTTATTGGACACAATCATTTAACACTTTCATAAAGTCAATATAAGGGAAAGAAACAGGTTTCTTATTATAGTAAACTGTATTTGTACTGTCAGCACACCATGATTTATGACAAACCTGTGGCCAGGATTAGGATATTATAAATGAAGGAAAATGGAAGGCTCATTAATTTTTTATACCCGTAGGTAGAAGACATGCAGTGGGCTAGCAGAGATCATACTCATCCAGCATCTGTTTGCAGCCTGCCCTGTAAACCTGGGGAAAGAAAGAAAACAGTAAAGGGAGTGCCTTGCTGTTGGCACTGTGAACGCTGTGAAGGGTACCATTACCAAGTGGATGAGCTCACCTGTGAACTGTGCCCATTTAATAAGCGACCAAATGCCAACCGCACAGATTGCCAGCTTATTCCAATAATCAAACTGGAATGGCATTCTCCCTGGGCCATCGTGCCCGTGTTCATAGCTATTCTCGGAATTATTGCAACCACCTTTGTCATCGTGACATTTGTCCGCTACAATGACACACCCATCGTCAGGGCATCTGGCCGCGAACTCAGCTACGTGCTATTGACTGGGATTTTTCTCTGTTACTCTATCACTTTTTTAATGATCGCCGCTCCGGACACAGTGATCTGCTCATTTCGACGGCTCTTTTTAGGACTCGGCATGTGCTTCAGTTACTCTGCCTTGCTCACAAAAACTAATAGAATCCACAGAATATTTGAGCAAGGTAAAAAATCTGTCACAGCTCCAAAGTTTATTAGCCCGGCTTCCCAGTTGGTGATCACTTTCAGCCTCATATCCATGCAGCTTCTTGGAGTCTTCATCTGGTTTGCTGTTGATCCACCACATATCGTAGTAGACTATGGAGAGCAGAGGACACTTGATCCAGAAAATGCCAGGGGAGTTCTCAAATGTGACATTTCTGATCTTTCTCTCATTTGTTCCCTTGGATACAGTATTCTCTTGATGGTCACATGCACTGTGTATGCTATTAAAACAAGAGGGGTTCCAGAGACCTTCAATGAAGCAAAACCCATTGGATTTACTATGTACACCACCTGCATAATTTGGTTAGCTTTTATTCCAATCTTTTTTGGTACTGCGCAGTCCACAGAGAAGGTAAGTGACAATAAAATTAAGAATCAAATATTAACCTGCCTTTTTCAGTTACAATATTTGTAAAATTACATTAATTCAGTCTTATAAATTACTAATTCTGAATGTGAACACAAATTCCTAGACTATTAGGAAATGGAAGGTAATGGCATGTGTCTTTGGAAAGGTACATTTCCCGGGTTTTGTAACAAGATCTGGGATCTGACTATGACATGATTGCCATAATAACTTGGTCATTTTCTGGATACATCTTTTCCTTAAATGACTGCTTCCACTAATGTGTATTATTATCCTTTCATGATGCTCCAGTCTGTTATATGAAATGCTATAAATGTTTGCTGCCTAGCACAGAACTGATGCAAATAGATAGATTTCAAAACGCCGCAAAGATCTACTTACACTTGTCAAAAATAATGAAGAAGAATGTTTGGGTAGAATGAAAGTCATTACCTTTACCTGTCAGCCACACACATAAGTAAGTAAGTAAATAAATAAATAAATACAAATATGGGGAGAAAAATGCCCAGTAAATTGAATATTGATCTCATATAAAACCTTACAGAAGGGCTCAGTTAATTAATTAATAGCTCCTTGAGAAATTAGGCTCATGAGAGATTCAGTCTAACATGTTCAGAGGTCAGTTCTTCCTTGTTCAGTTGACAAGATCCTTATCAGTCAGGGAGAACCATATACAATACCTCAAACATTTAACTCTATCTCTTTTGCTTCTAATGGGAAGACAGAGACACGTCAGCTATGCGAGTTTGTCTCCAGCTGACATTGGGAAAGATGGCAAATCTACTAGGAAAGAGCAATAAAACACAGATCAATCGCCAAGATGGTTTGGAAAATCTTGAAAAGCAGAAATGTAGGGTATGAATCCCTGAACCAGATTCTCCTCCTGCTCCCATTCCTAATGGGTGATTTTTTTAAACATTATTTTTTTAAAATATCCAAAATATTTTCCAGAAAATGGACTACAGAATCTATCCCCATCAATGTATATGGAAACGGCTACATGCTTTCAGCTGGCATAACCCCGTTGGCTTCAAAATTCAAAATGTTATTGTGTGACTCAATAAGACACCTGCTGATTCAGGCGTAAAAGTTTTCAGGGGGAGCAGAGCTCATTAGTATGATCTTTTTCACTAGTATAGATCAATGTGGCTTTCACCCAGGTTTCTTTAAAAAAAAAAAGCATTAAGTACGCTCACTGCTGAATAGGTCAGACTGCCACAAAGCCAAGATCTGTAACCTGCCATGACTTGCATGGCCTTGTTCAGAATGAAAGGCCATTAATATTTTATGGAGAATTAAGCCCTAAGGTAGTGGCACAGCGTAGGTGCAGTAAGTAAAGCTGAAGAATTCTGACACTTATAATTGGAACACGGAAATACTTTTAGCTGATAATCATATGTATGAACAGAGTTTAAATGCTGATGTTTTTATGTATAGGTTTAAGTCAGGAAAGACTTGTGTGGATAGAGATGCAATACGTATTATTTGAAAGAGAATGTTTTACCATTCAAGGCATGCTGAGTTTAGCAAGGGATGGTATTTGTGACTAAACAAATGTATTTCTGGATAATGGAAAATGCTATTTGGCCGGTGGTTCCGCAATCACTTTTAATTTATACAACAGGTCCACATTTATTTGATGCAAGAGATGACACACTCTCCACTTCTAAAGAAGAGAATAATAACCCCTCTATTTGGTTTCTTATGTGAACTCCCAAAGTGGACATATGAACATAACTAAATCTCCTGGATTCTGGCACTAAACTGTTAGTTAGTTGTTGCATTTTTAAAAAATGATCGGTTATTCTTGTTCTTCATATAATGACTTTCAGGAGGGGAAAAACAAATTAAAATGCTAATACAGTAGTTTTGCAATTCAAATAATTCTTTCAGCCTTTCTGCTTTTTGTTGTAAATAAAAACATGTTTCCACACCAAGCCTTATGGACATCATCACAATAGCTCAAGCATGCATGCAATTAAATTGTTTCTCTAAATGGGACAAAAATGTAATGACTAGTGCTCACGTAGATAATAAGTGTCTGAATATACTCAGGCAAAGTTACTTGTAGTTTTCTCAGTTAATATCGAACTTCTAAAGACATGTTCTAAAGAAAGCTAATACACTATAAAATATGGTAATTGGAATTATAGTAATTGGAATTGCTTTTTGTACACCTATTTTTATCTGATAAGGAAATGATGGGATAAATTAAATGAAGAGGTGGTTTCTGAGGTGCTCATCACCTTGAACCTTGTCTGCAGTTATTTTAGAGCCCTCATATTATTTGGCTATATGGCTTGAGTTTGTTCAAAGGGAGTCTAGCTATAAATTAGGGAACTTAAAGCACTGAATAAGAGTAAGGTTTGCATTCTTGAAATGCTGAAGGGAATAAAATTGAGCAAGGCAGTCTTTACATCCCAAATCTATTCCCAACTGGTATTTTACAGCATCTGTATCTCTAGACAGGCTCCTATTCATCATAATAATAAATAATAATAATAAATCGTTAAAACATCTCTGAAAGTGTTCTGGGGTACTGTCAGGACTGGGGCGTGAACAGGAATCAGGGGCCTAGTGACCTGAGCAGGAGTTGGAGCTGGAGTCAGAAGTCAGGAATTGGAGTCAAGGGTCAGAACCAGTTAACCTGGAGTGAGGCAAGACAGGCAAGGCTGGGTCCAAGGCAGAAACAGGCCCAGAGCAGGGCTGGGGGCAAGCAGGCACAGGAGCTCTTGCAGCCATGGGATATGCTTTGAGCAGTCACTGTGGTGGTAGTGATGGTGGTGGTACTGCTATGGGGATTAAGAGCCTGTCTGCTGACTTTTCCAGCCAATAAGGTGGTATAGCCATTCAGGCAGCCTAGTATAGGCCAGCTGCACTGGGTAGGTTGCAGAGGGACTGGCTCTACTGCAGGCCCTGCTTCCTGATGGGCACTTCCTTATCCCCTAAATGTTACTGATACCCACAACAAGCAGCAGAAACCAATATATTTTCTGGGAAGATCATATACATCTATGCAATTGCCCATTCCAAGAACTAATGAGCACACAATTTAGGTAGAAAATGTTTTGGTATCTCCTATTTGCTTTGCTTCAGTCTTCACGGCTGAGGATGTTAGGGAGATTCCCAAACCTGAGCCACCTTTGTAGGTGACAAATCTGAGGAATTGTCGCAGATTGAAGTGTCACTAGAGGAGGTTTTGGAATTAATTGATAAATTTAACAGTAACATGTCACCGGGACCAGATGGCATTCACCCAAGAGTTCTGAAAGAACTCAAATGTGAAATTGCGGAACTATTAACTATGGTTTGTAACTTGTCCTTTAAATCAGCTTCTGTACTCAATGATTGGAAGATAGCTAATATAACGCCAATATTTAAAAAGGGCTCTAGAGGTGATCCCAGCAATTACAGACCAGTAACTCTAACATCACAGACACATAGAAGAACATAAATTGTTGGGCAAAAGTCAACATGGTTTCTGTACAGGGAAATCATGTCTTACTAATCTATCAGAGTTCTTTGAAGGGGTCAACAAACATGTGGACAAGGGGGATCCAGTGGACATAGTGTACTTAGATTTCCAGAAAGCCTTTGACAAGGTCCTTCACCAAAGGCTCTTACGTAAATTAAGTTGTCATGGGATAAGAGGGAAGATCCTTTCATGGATTGAGAACTGGTTAAAAGACAGGGAACAAAGGGTAGGAATAAATGGTAAATTTTCAGAATGGAGAGGGGTAACTAGTGGTGTTCCTCAAAGGTCAGTCCTCGGACCAATCCTATTCAACTTATTCATAAATGATCCGGAGAAAGGGGTAAACAGTGAGGTGGCAAAGTTTGCAGATGATACTAAACTGCTCAAGATAGTTAAGACCAAAGCAGACTGTGAAGAACTTCAAAAAGATCTCACAAAACTAAGTGATTGGGCAACAAAATGGCAAATGAAATTTAATGTTCACAAATGTAAAGTAATGCACATTGGAAAAAATAACCCGAACTATTTATACAATATGATGGGGGCTAATTTAGCTACAACTAATCAGGAAAGAGATCTTGGAGTCATCATGGATAGTTCTCTGAAGACGTCCACGCAGTGTGCAGCGGCAGTCAAAAAAAGCAAACAGGATGTTAAGAATCATTTAAAAAGGGATAGAGAATAAGACGGAGAATATCTTATTGCCCTTATGTAAATTCACATCTTGAATACTGCGTACAGATGTGGTCTCCTCATCTCAAAAAAGATATACTGGCATTAGAAAAGGTTCAGAGAAGGGCAACTAAAACGATTAGGGTTTTGGAACTGATCCCATAATAGGAGAGATTAAAGAGGCTAGGACTTTTCAGTTTGGAAAAGAGGAGACTAAGGGGGGGATATGATAGAGGTATATACAATCATGAGTGGTGTGAAGAAAGTGAATAAAGAAAAGTTATTTACTTGTTCTCATAATATAAGAACTAGGGGCCACCAAATGAAATTAATGGGCAGCAGGTTTAAAACAAATAAAAGGAAGTTGTTCTTCACACAACACACGGTCAACCTGTGGAACTCCTTGCCTGAGGAGGTTGTGAAGGCTAGGACTATAACAGGGTTTCAAAGAGAACTAGATAAATTCATGAAGGTTAAGTCTATTAATGGCTATTAGCCATGATGGGTAAGGAATGGTGTCCCTAGCCTCTGTTTGTCAGAGGATGGAGATGGATGGCAGGAGAGAGATCACTTGATCATTACCTGTTAGGTTCACTCCCTCTGGGGCACCTGGCATTGTCCACTGTTGGTAGACAGGGTACTGGGTGGATGGACCTTTGGTCTGACACAGTATGTCCATTCTTATTTTCTTATTTTCTTATTTTCTTATTGTTCTTTCACTCTGTGATCGGTGTCGGTTCACCTGCCCGCTAGGGGGCGGTGGGGAGCTACGAGGTCACTGGCCGGCCTGGGTCACGCCTCTGCCAGTGGGGAATTAGCGGCAGGAAGGACGCCAGCTAGTGTCTGTAGCGCACCCCTCAGGCAGGGGAGCACCGGCAAAGGTCTGTAGCGCGCCCCTCAGGCAGGGGTTGAGCCGGCAAAGGTCCGTAGCGCACCCCTCAGGCAGGGGCGCGCTGGCAAAGGTCCCGGCGTGGGTCGGCCGGGTAGGGGAACGCAGGCCCACCCTACACCACTGCGTTCCAGCCCAGGGCCCTGACAGTGGCCGGACGAGGGTCCTGCCACTGGGTCAGCGGGGTCCTTCCGCTATATAGACTCATCACTGTGCGGCTCTGTCCCTGGGCTACTTTCTACCCGATTGCTCGTCCGAATCCCTCTGGTCCCGCCAGTGCGTCGGGGTAGTCCGCTGTCGGCAGCTCCAGCTCCACCTTGGGCTCAGGCTCCTCCAGCTCCTCCCGGTCCTCGGCTGCTGGCAGCTCCAGATCCCTCTCCGGCTCCTCCAGTCCCTCTGGGTACTCGGCAGCAGGCAGTTCTGGCAGCCCCAGTCCTTCCTCCAGGTGAGGTTTCCAGTGGTCCAGGGCCTCCCCTGGCATGGCAGCAGGGTTTGAAGGGAGCAGCCCGCGGTCTGCCTCTGCCTCCTTCCCTGGTGCTGCCCTGACTGAGATAAGGGCCCCGCCCTTTATACTTCCTGTTCCACCCCTCCCCTTCCGGGGGGTGGAGCGAGCTTGGCCTGGCCCCGCCCACTCAGGCTGAGCGAGCGGCCCTTTACCCTCAGGCTCGGAGGGCAGCCATCCTGGCTCCCTACACACTCCCAGGATATTTACATTGATAAACAGAGAGACAAGGTAATTTAAACAGCTTGCTATTTGAAACTAACAGAAGGCCTGATCCAAAGTCCATTAATCTATGGAAAGATGCCCATTGACATTAGTGGTATTTGAAGAAATCCTAGCAGATGTGAGTCCAGTGAGTTTTTGGACAGGATGAAGCTGAGTTTGAATGTACAACAATTAGAAAAAATGTGGACCCTGATCCATTAAGTCAACAATTAAGCACTGATGTTAATTGTCTCAAGCACATGCTGAAAGTTAAGAATGTGCTTAAGTGTTTTGCTGAATGGGGTAGACTGCTGAGTCAGTGTCTTAATGAACCAGATGCTGGATTGAACTTTAGACATATGTAAGAGGCACTGGAGATTGAGGAAAAGAAAAGGTTTATGTGGGTATTCAAGATTATAATTACTAGGCCAAATCCTCAGCTGGTGGAAATCAGTGTAACTTCACTGAAGTCAGTAGAGCTAGGCTGATGTACCCCAGTTCAAGTTCTGGTCCAAGGTATGTAGCTTGTAATTAATAGCCCCATTATGATCGTTTTTCTACTCACCTTCTGGCTTTCTGTAAGTATGTAGGTGTAAAAATAAAACGTAGTTGGGAGGATTTAGAAACATATGAGAAAAAAAAGTAGCAAATAAGCAAAGGCACAAAAACCTTCTGAACCTTTCTTGATCCTAGTCTGATGACTTTTATAAATTTCCAGACACTTCAGTTATCTTGAATCTCAACTAGCAGAACATCAAACCGACATACATGCCTAAGAAAGCCATTCTTCTGATTATCATTTCTGCAGAATTTCAGTTTGTGGCTGTTGCTACTAGCGGGATTCATAGATGCAGACAAGAACAGTATGCAGGTTTTGTTCATCAGCAGTTTCCATTGTGAGCCTAAGTGTAGGAGCAAAAAAGGGTAATGACTCTGCTGAGTATTGTTGGACTGACTTTCTCTTTCGTCATTTTGTCACTTCATGATTATGCTGTTGTCTTCCATTATAAAAAAGGAAACCTACTAAGAGCATTGAAAGGTATTTCAAAGATATATTGGGATAATGGGAAAAAAATGTCCTCAAGACATAAAACACTATATCCTTAACGCAGAAGTAAATGTCACTGAGGTGCTTTAAGTGGAAAGCGGAAAAACTACAAGATAGCATTCCAGCCTGCATATCCTTTGACCTCACATTTGCATGGCAGAATGTTAAAGTATTGGGATTTTCTGAAATAGAGATCTCTTAAAATGTCATGATGGTTGGAATGCTGTAGAATAAAAAGTGAAGTTGGCTGAATGATTAAAACAGATGTTTTATGAACCACAGGGTAAAATTAAGTTACAACGGCAGACTGCACAAGAATCGGCAGAGGATAAATGACTGTCTAAAATACATCTCTATTTGGTGAAAAGATCTACTTTAATTTCCTTGCATTACTTGTTTTACAAGTTTTGACAGGTGGATGAATCATGTTCATTCAGATAATAAAGATATAATTTATTATATTAGCCTAGCACTTTTCTGTTTTGAGTGAATATACCAATACTTGTTTTCCATTTTGCAAAAGAAAGGAGGCTGCACTTTTTGATAAGGAAAAAGGACCCAGAGAAAACACTAAGTCATTCTCCCGTCTCCCCATTCCTCCCCGCACTCCGAAAGCAGTGAAATAACTGCAAGGGATAATTTAAAGAGACAGGAACATTTCAGTATATTTCCAAACTATGCCTACAACTTTGATCTTTTCTCCAACAAGTGGAGTAAAGGCAAATTAAAAAGTATGGCATAAACAGATCATATGAGTGTTCCCATACATTATTATTCTTACTGCCTTACTAGTCCCACAGTTCTTAAGCTGTTGTACATAGACCCAAGGTGATTGATGGAGCAACAGCTGGTAGTGTGCAGAGAACTTGCTGGTCACATGACATGGCTCTCCTACTTGTTACCAGCTGCTAAGTCACTTAAATGAAGATCAAAATACATCTGATCATTTCATAATACTAATTGTCCATGCAAACTATTGCTGTACTTGTAATAAGGATATTATTCAATTTCCAATGGGAGGGAGATGCGACCCCAGGAGACTATCTATTAAAATGTGGTCCAAACGATGAAAAAGCTTGAGAACTCTGGTGCAGGTAAATTCCCTCTGCCCACCCTACATTTCTGGAGATGTTGGTCAAATATTTTTCTTCTAATTTTTATTTCACTTATGATGAATTCAAAATGATTTGAAGGTTACATTAAGAAAGCAAAATGTCTGATAATGGTTCATACTTTGATAATGAACCAGCCTGCACTCCGAGTTTTCTTCATCTCAAAATATCATCCCCCTAGTCCTGATGATATTCAGAGATGTGTCTCTGAAGGTAGTCCATCGTGTGCACATCTCAGCACCAAAGAAAGAAAGCAGACCTTGAGAAAGGGAACTCATCATGTTAAAATTTCTTTCATCTTGTTACTAATGTCTGTATTGAGTTTAATTGAATCCTTCGCTCCTGTGTAACAAACCACTTAAGAATTCAGCTAGTGTTGATGAACACCTTTTTGGTAGACCCATCAGTGTACAGTGTTGGGGTGTGCACACTTAGCAGACTGTGGGACTGATATTCCTCTCCCTTTCACTATTTTTGCTCCAGTTGAACTCAACTGATTTCAGTGGCATTACTCTTGATTTGCACCAGTATAAGTGAGAAGAGAATCAGGCCCTAAGTTTTTTGTTGTTCCAAAAATGTATTTTATTAATTAAATAGTTCTTCAGTTTTAAACTTTTTCTAGTAATCTCAAATAAATCATGACATTTGATATCTTCAAAGGGCTGAGCAAGGGACTGTGTGTTTTTTACAGTGCTCCAGGAGCAGAATGGGAACTATGGTCTGACTCAGAATCTAGGCTCCATGAGCTCTGTGGGGGAAGTACCCTGCTCCAGGCCTATACCTGGAGCAGCACACTTCCCCTTATGTGTCAGACAGTGCAACTCCCCTGTGCAGTTCTGGATCAGAGCCGCTTCTGTCCACTTCTTCAACTAGTGAATGCAGAAGTACTGCAAGGCTATTATCCCTTTCTCTCCCACCCACGACCCAGATAACCAGTGAAAGACAGTAAGTCAGTGCTTATGCTCCATGTGATCTTGGGACCTTTAAGCTTGCACCTGCAGTGTCCACAGGGGGAATTACAGCATGGAACGTTGGTGTGCACTGCTGTTCACACCCATTTCATCCAAATTGTGTAGTGTAGACATATCCATAGTGGGATGTATATGGCGCATAGGCCATGTGCTGCTCCTCTTCATAGGCAAGAATTTCACCTTATCTGCATACACTCAAGGCCCTGATTCCTGTGCAGTATATATTGTTCCTTTCACTGTGCCCTTTGAATGAATGGGGTGGTTTTCTTCAAAGCTTTGTTGATCAAAAATGTGGAATTCAGCCCAAATGACATATTTTTGTCTTAGGCACCAGCTTCTTAGCTCTCTGCAGATAGCTTCTGAGAAAGCAGGGCTATTGGGGCAGCTTGAGGCTATGTCTACACTGGTAACTGAACGACGTAATGTTTGTCTTTCAGAGGTGTTAAAAAAACAGCCTGAAAGACAAAAGTTTTGTCGACGACAAGCGCTGGTGTGAACAGTGCTCTGTTGGCAGGAGCGCTCTCCTGTTGACAAAGCTAACGCTGCTCATTGGTGGTGGAAGTATTTTGTCGGCAGGAGAGCTTTCTCCTGCCGACAAACAGCGACTACACTGCCCACCTTTTAGCAGCACAGCTGTAATGACACAACCATGTTGCGTAGTGTAGACATAGCCTGAATGAAGTGAGAAACAAAGTCAAAAACTTGAAAGTTTAGACAAACATTTTATGGCAACATATATGAATGGAATGGTTTTTTTACGGTAACAACTAGGTCACTGCTTAGTCTTGAGTGGTTTGTAAAACTTTAACCATTGTAATAACATTGTGTCTAGCTGCACAATCATATTGGCTGTGACAGGTGTTTCTGTATCCTATCATTATTCTGAGCAGAATGGCCAACAAAGTCACTGATAGTTTTGCATAAAAAATAATGGCAGGCTATGGCCCCGACAGTACAACTCACTTTTCATTTTCAATCACTTTGTGCTCCAGTGGTCAGGGCTTGACAAACACGCCCTTGCACACTGCATCTAAGGATATTCAGCAATTTTAACAGTTTAGTAAATGTGGTTTCCCTTGCTCATTTGCAAGCCTAGCCTCAATGTGTGCGCTGATCAATGTCAAGGTGATCCTGGTAAAGTGTGTATCATAGGTCAAGAAAATGGATTAAAGAGCAAATCCAGTTCCCACCTCTTGGTAATAGAAGCAGTGCAGTTCTGTTGTGTGAGGTGAGCACTAGATGTGTGTGGAGGTGCGTAGCACAGAGCCCATTTCCACAGAAGCTTCCTGTTGGGCAATGCTCATGTTCATGTAAAATCCTCCAGCTCGCCCTTAGAGGAAGTGTGTTGAGACCGAAGCAGGCTGCTACACTCCATGCATTGTCTCATGAAGCCTGTGTAGAGTGTTCTGCAAAGCTGCTTCATTGCCTGAGGGAAGGATTCTATTCCCCCCCAGTTATCTTTAGGGGTAGATTTAAGATTTGGCCTATATGCAGTATGTTCTTTCATATTCTTCTTTGTCTTGACAAGAATAGGTTTATTTTGCACCACTTTTAATCTTGTTAACAGCTTTTTGTCCTGAAAATATGGCTTTAGCAGTAGTAATTGGCAAATCTAAAAGAAACTATTGTGTAGAAATCAGGATGGAAATCTTGCTGGAACAGCCTTTCTTGTGAGATGTCTGGTACTTCTTAGTTCCTGCTGAGTTGGAAATAGAACAGAAATAGCTTTCCTTGTGGCATCTTAGTATTTTTACTTTGGTCATAACTAGAAAAGCACATGTAAAAAAATGCAAAAGAGAAAACGGTTCAAACATTAAAGAAAGCTTTTGTCTCAATTGTGCATGGAAATTCAGCTTATTTTTTATTTTTATCCACCCCTAGTAAGAATGCTAATTCTATGTATGCCTTGTAACACTGAATTAGCCTACTTAGATTTTGTCAATATTGTGCAGTTTGATTAATTGAGAATTTCTATTCATCCCCGTTTATATGTTCAAGAAGCTGTAAGAGCTAAAGCAGGAAGCCAATTAACATACAAGATATATCCCTGGAGTTTCATTGGGTATTGATGATGCTGTATTTTAGTCCAGATTCTACAAATCTAGTCAAAACTTATAGTCTGTTATGGAGATATTAGGCATTAAAATTACATCTCACACTCATTGTAAAGATGGTAATATTGAGAGTCAGATAATGAAAGAAATCTGATTTACACTCACACTGTGTGGGCTTTATATTTACTATTAAAATACAAAATTATTTAAAGGAATAGTGTTACTATTAAATTACTACCATTTAATATATTTTTTTCTATTTTACACTTCTTATTACACTATTGTGGTCAAAATAGATAGACTCTTTCCTCTGTTACTAGAGAAAAAAGAGCCTATGCCTTTAAAATGGCCAAGTGGCTGTAGTTCCAATCCATATTTGGCAACCCTCCAAGAAACAAAAAAAAAATGTAACTGGGCTCAATTAAGTTTATTTTTTCATAGTTTCCTTGGAGCCCTCTTATGAAGAGATAAAATGAGGGTGGAGATGTCCACAGCATCTAATCCAAGAGGGTCAGAGTTTCACCTTATTAGGACGCTTTAAATTATCTAGAAAAAAGATGGATTAATTGTGGGAAATCCTAGAAAGAAAACATTCAGTATGGGCAATCATTTGGATTTTCGCATCCTAAGATCATGACCTTAAGATTCATAGATGGCTTATATACATGGTCAATTGTTTACCTGTAATACCCATCCGCTAGAATGGCATGATGACTGTTTTCATGATAACCAAAGTCAATGTTCACTTGACATATTTGAAGTATATGGATGGAGTGAGGTGCCATCAGATATTGTGATGTGATCAGTTGTATACCAGCTACATAATACAATTTTCTGAAGAAAGCTCCTCCTGTACATAAACTGTGAAGCTGCTGAAAGATGTTCCATAAAACAATTTAAAATAGCTGAACAATGAAAGAAAGGAAGACATGGAACTTTGTCATCTTTGATGTAACTCCACTAATTTCATACCAAGTAACACCAGAGAGAATATGGCCCGTAGTTTTCACAGATTTGCCAGATAATCTACCTAACATCAAGTACTTTTCCATGTTGTTAATCTCCATTAACATTACTTGTGGTGCTAGATAATACATAACAAGAAGTACTAACCACAGTCACTCAATTTGAAGGCAACCGTGTGTCAGGCAATTTGTGTCAGGAAATAAAATGAACTACAAAAATATGACCAGATAAAGTTTGAGGTTGCATGAGAAGTGGGGAACTACCCAGGAGTCGCTGTTCAACAACAAGATGTAAGGAGATGTCCCTCTACATGAAGCATAAGACACTTTGCAAATGTCTTTTTCTACTAGAAAAGCACCTGTAATTGTGTGAGGCATAGCAAAAGAAGAATTCATACCAAGCAGGGCATGCATCTCCTAACCTAGTTATCAAAGAGACACATGTGAATGAACAAGCTACAAAAATCAGTCTCCGAGCCTGAAATTACTTTTTAGACAGTCTCTGTGAGGGACTTGCTTGTACCATATGTTTCCTTTAAAGCTGAACTGCTGAAGTGATGATGTAGAAATAGAAATCTTGCATGCAATGCAAGGTACAATATGGTCAGATAAAACTCAATATAATGGGCTTACATCCTCCAAATTGCATTGTCTTATGCCTTTTAGAATTGTTATGATAATCTTTCACTTAGTTACAAAAGTCATCCAACTTCATAACAGTTTCCAGATTTCATAATTACAGATTAAGTTGCTATTTTCTCTGCACTATCCTTGCAGTTGGGTAGACTTGTCATCTCTCTTCCTTCCAAATGCCAAAGCTCTGATCCATGCTCTCATCACCTCTCACCTCAGCTACTCTAATATCCTCCTCTCTTGTCTCCAGTCCACTTCATTTATAGTTTATCCAAAACACCACCATTAATTAACCTTCCTCTACCGTTGTCCTAACCATGTCAGCTAATGGCTTCCTCATCTTTCCCCATGATATCCAAACACCTAATCCACATCTTTAAACTTTACATGTAGCACTGCCTACATTCCAGCTCTTCTTTCATCCTACTCTCCCTCATGGACACTATGCTCTGCTCAATGTTCTCTCCTTAATATTTCTTTTATTCCCAACTCCCACTCCTAACTTCATGCCTAGTCTTATGCTGTAGTTAAAACAATTTCCATTCCTCCCATCTCCTATCATCACCATCATCCCATCATAGCAAATCCCATAAGGATGAGGCCTCTTTGCAAATCAAATGCCACCTGGATCAATGTGTGACAAGTTGCTTAAGGTGGTTTAATTGTATATTCAGTTTATGTCCATCATTGGCAATCTTGTTGAACCTCTGAAGCTTTTGGCATGCCACTGATCACTTAGCATCCATCATTTCCATGGTCAAATCTATCCAAGACCCACTTCTTTTTGTTTAGCCTTCCATTGTTGACAGACTATGAGTGAAATCCTGGCCTCAGTGAAGCCAATGAAAATTTTACCATTGACATAGGTCACTGCCCTATCTCTTCCTATCACTGTCTGAATCCTTTCATTGTTTGCAAAACATCCATCCCATTTAGATTACAAGTTGTTTGAGGCAAAGATCTGTCTCAATTATGTGCTAGCATTTTGCACACCAATGGCACTATACTAGTAACAAATAATAATGAAAAGTTTGAATTTTTCATTGTTTATCTAGCATGAAAATAAAAATCCAAGAGCTTGAATCTGATTTAACCAAACTTTAGCAATAGCTGCTTTGCAGCATATTCTAGCATACTTTTGTATGTTTTCAATAAGTACACTGCAACATCCTGTAGTTCTGCTCACAACTAGTATACTACAACTACTATATACCTTGGCTATATCTGAGAAAGGAAGAAATAAAATAAAAATTACTCTCCAGGCAGGTTTGGTCTCCTAAACATCCCTACTAGTAAAGAGTACTAAATGTGTCCTATCCTTAAAATATAGAGTTTTCTCGTCTCTCCACTTTACAAATGGAGGGCAGCCGAAACCTCTGTTTGAGATGAGAGACACACAAGAGTAGGAAAGCCAATTTCATGGTACGTTCCCTGTTCCTTCTATGGTAACCCCTTCATAAGAGGTCCAGGGGACACCATATCTGCAGGTTGGGATGTGGTGGCAAGAGGCAAGTCTTGGGGAATGGCAGTTCTTCGGGCCATGCTTTCCCTTTACAGACATGCTGCCAAGAAACATTGACTCTTCTGGTGCTTGTATGGGTTTCCTCTTTGGACTCTGGAACACCTCCTCTTCTGGGCAGCATGGTCAGGTAAGCCACTGGTGGTATGGCTCCCGATGGAGCCGACATACATAGCTGCTGTTGGAAGCCAGGGACTCTGTGTAGCAATGCACGGTCTAAGAGCAGTGTGGATGGCCCATACCACTGGTGGATCTCCCAAGAGCACCATGGTTTAAAAGGATCTGCATGTTTGGGGGCCAAACTAGCCATTGCTGTATGATGGAAGATAGAGGAGGAAATTCATGTAGGTTCTACTCCAGTCTGTGGGAATCACCAGTACAAAAGAGCATGGGGGGGGGGGGGGATATTATTCTTAGTGCTTAAAGAGAGCTGCAGTAACTAGAGATTAACTACGTGCAAAGATAGATCAGCTACTGCAGCATTTGACAAAAGTTAATAAATGCAGAGTTTTATGTAGATTTCATCACACAGAATACACTAATACTATATGGAAAATGCTAACCTTACTGTTTAACTATGAGCCTAATTAATAATTTCTATCTATTGTGCATGCCTGAAATAAAAGCTTTTATAAAATTGTACTAGACTTTTTATCTATACAGTGGAAATTATAAATTCTGCCTTATTAATTATGCTACCTGAATCTACCTGAATACTAATGTGAGCTCTTTGGGTCTCTTCACCCATGGATGCACTCACACACATTTACTATGAATGCTAAAGGGAGCTGCACACACACATTGACCAGAGAATAGACCCCTATGGCTGCAAAATGAAACACTGGGCACCTCTCCAACACATGTAATGCCCCAAAGTCAATGCCAAGACCTATTTTTACAGCAGTTAGCACTAGCATGCTGTTTAAAATGACAGTGTGTAAGCAAGTAAGTTAGATCTAGCCTGTCAGGTTAGCCTGCAGCTATGCGTTTCAGTGCACCAGTGTTCTTCTTTCTCCTCAAGGCCCTCCTCTTTCCCCCACCCCCGCTTGTCAGCCCTGCTAAGCAATACTCTTTTTCTCCTACAAAGCCATCCATTTGGGTGAAGAATATTTTCACAGCGGCCCCATGGTCAATGCCTTCTTGTTGAAATTGCATTTCATCCATGTTTCAATTTATACACAATTCTTTTGTTTTTCAGAGCCTTTAATTTATTTTGGAGAACCAGTGCATTTTTTTTCTTCAGAGATTTTAAATGTGACAATCTGTTTTTATATTAATGTTAATAGGACTATCCATTTTGCACTCAGCAATTTTTGAAGAAAAATACATGAGTGATGGCTGGACTAAGTCTAAAAAAAAGATAATGTCACTTCCAAAAAGACTAAAATACTTATTTTTGTCATAGAATATTAAAGGACCTCTGCAGTGCAAGGATGTTTCTCAGCCAAATCTTATGCTCTATTAAAATAATACAGTTGTCTGCAGCTATCTAGTCATGTCTGATTATTTTCAGATGAATATGCAGATGGTTACTAGGGAGTGCAGTTCCTTCAGAAAGCTAGAAGAAGAGGAGATGACAGGCTTGGCTGCATCAACAGGCAGGAGGTTTTGAACCCCGCATGCCAACTCTGCAGCTCCCATTGGCCGGCTGCAGGGGAAACAGGGACATGTCGGCTGCTTCCGGGAGCGGCGTGGAGCCAGGGCTGGCAGGGAGCCTGCCTTAGCCCCACTGTGCCACCTACTGGGAGCCGCCCGAGGTAAATGCTGCCCAGCCGGAGCCCACACCCCTCACCCCCTTCCACACCCTAACCCCCTGCCCCAACCCTGGCGGAGCCCCCTCCCAGAGCCAGTACCCCAAAGCTCCTCCCATATCCCAACCCCCTGCCCCAGCACGGTTAAAGTGAGTGAGGGTGGGAGACAATGAGCGACGGAGGGAGGGGGGATGGAGTGAGCAGGGCAGGGCTTGGGGCTGGGCAAGGGAGTTTGGGTTTGTGTGATTAGACAGCTGGCAACCCTAATGGGGCAGGTCCTGAGCGGGAGATGGTTTTATGGGATGAGAACAGGAACTGAAGGTATGGATAGGAGCTAGTGGCTTCAGCTTTGTTAAGGCCAGAAGGGTAGACATTCACAGTCATCATGGTGATTATTCCAGTTTCAAGTTGGTGCACCTCTACTGGACCTAAATGGACCTACAGCTGTAAAAGGGAGTAATGCAATGGGGAATCAAGCCTCAAATCTTTATAACTGAACCCATCATTGTGCTATGGAAAATTTTGCAATTTGAGCACAAACAACATTTGTTTTACATTCACCAATCATGAGCCTGGGCACCAAATGCAAACAAGTATTGTCACAAATAGGCAGACCATTGAGGGTCTCTGTGTCTCAGAAACCAAACACAGGGATCCATACTGCCATGAAAATAAAACAAAGCAGAACAAAAACCTCTTAAAAGAACTCCATCCTCCATCCTTTTCAAAGATCATGATACCTCGTCCATTTTATGTTACTAAGGTCTTATCTACATGAACAATTAGACTGTGGCATGCTGGTGTGTGAATCTACCCCTTGTTAGCCTGACGTGTGTTAACAGTTTGCTAGAGAGCTTTGATCTAGTCCTCTTAGAAACAGGACTTGATCAAAGCACAGTAGCGGATTGCTAGTGTGCACCAGCAAGGTGCACCTAAACAGTTAGTCTGCAGCAGGCTAGTGCGGGCTCAATTCACACCGTAGCTTACTGTGAACTAAATGCTTGGGTAGACAAGCCCTAAGTCAGGCACTTATGGTATGTCTGCTTCCGTAACATAGAAATGTTACCTGAGCTAGATAAAAAGCCAGCCCTCACCACCATCTGTTACATTTAAGTTCCTCTAAGACACAGGCACTATTCAGATAAGGTTTGATCCTACCCCATAAAAGGCAAAATTCACTGGTATGCTCCAGCTATTTTTGAGCCACTCCGTAAACCCAGTTTAACTGGCTGATCAGAACAGGCTGACAATGATTTTCTATTGTCAAAATGTTGCATAGGAACTAGAGTGCCCTAGTAAATCTAGCCTGATTAGGAGAAACAGATTCTAACAGACAAAAGAGATTAATTCTGATCAGAGGCCACTCCCCCAGCCTTCTCCTCCACCCCCCAGGACTGGGCACCCACCTCCCACCTGCCCCCCTCAGTCCTCTCCCAGCCTCTTCTACCCCCAGTACTGGGTACCCCGTCCCCATCTCCCGGCCTCCTCCATCCCCAGGGCTCGGCATCCAGTCCCCATCTGCCCCATGCAGCCCTCTCACAGCCTCCTCCACCCCCAGTACTGGGCACCCACTCCCCATCTGCCCCCTGCAGCCCTCTCCTAGCTTCCTCCACCCCCAGGGCTGGGCACCCACTCCCCATCTCCCAGCCTCCTCCACCCCCAGTGTGGGGCACCCACTCCCCATCCACAACCCTCCCCCTGAAGCTGCTCAGCTCAACCGCAACAGGACGCAGGCATCCCCAGCCAGCATCCTGCACTCAGTATCCCCAACCCCCCCATCCCCAAGGCCCCCAGCAGTGGTAGAGTTAGGGGCATACTCTCCTTGTGCACCTGGGAACTCTGGGAGGCACTGATTATGGAGAAACACCCAGAATCTGCCCAGGGTTTTCTTTTCCCTGCAAAAGAGATTTGCCCAGCCCTACTACTTACTGTCAGAGGTTACAACTTTGCCACAACCCCACAGGCTACAAGTACAGCTACTAGCAGGGCAGTTTGCTTTGTAAAACATGGCTGTAATTTAGAGCAGATGACCTTAGAATGTGAATATGATTATTTTTTATTCCCAGATTGACCCAGCCTATAATAGGAGGCTGGGTGGTTTTACTTCTATCAATTCTGTGAAAGGGGAGAGTGCAGCAGTCAAGTGGGTTAGCGTTTTTAATAGGATTTCATTCAGGGCCTCTCTTTTTTCCTCTCTTACAATCCTCCTCCGAGGCAGTTGTGCATATACTATTCTCCAGATGAGCTAAAGGAGAGAAAACCAGCCTTTGGCTACAGTCAGTAGTGAGTGTTGACCGATGACTAAAATGTAGCAAACACATAAGATCAGCACAGGTCCTTCCCCTGGAGAGAAAGGCTGTCAGCACTGCAATTATCCCTGCCTTTGCATCCTGGAGACACTTTAGCAAGTATTATGATACTACTGTTTGTCTCATTCAGTTCACACCACGTTTCACTAATCATCTTTGCAACAGGCTTGTGGACATGCTGCAGGATCATTAGCGACACATTTCTTTGTATTATGGAGAGAGAGAGCAGTCCCTCTATTGTTAAGAATGGAGCCAGCTTTCTGTTACAAGCTGCACATTGACCTCCCGCTCCTTTGTCTTCACCAAAACTGACTGAGACTGTCTGAAAATTACAAGGTGTAGTCCTCTAGTAGAGGCGATTGTCTAAAAACCTATGGGATAATAGGACAAGCTGTTTGTGAGATAAGACCAATGAAACAATTTGAAGAATGAATGTTATCTCTTCTTAAATTACACCTCTTTGCATCAGAGAAGGATTTAACCCTTCTTTAGAGTTTCCACTAAATGGGGGCAGCTCCAAAATTCACTATTGGCTCCATAGGAGACCTGCCACCGCAGAGGCTGGTGAGGTGATGTGTAGATTAATTGCATCCTTTGACATCCAACAACACCTATTATTTGGGCTACCCTCACCCCTGTAGCCATGCAGATTTTATGCCTCTATTGCCAAGCAGTTAAGGCTTTATCAGCCAGAGTCCAGGACTATAGAAAGATAAAAAATATGGGGCCAGATTCTCAGCTAGAGTAAATCAGTAGTTCAGGAGCTGGCCTTCATTGTTGTAGAGTGAAATATGTTTTTTTGTGCACCCAGGGTATGAGCATGCTGCTGCTGCAATAATCCTTGATTCTGACAGCCGAGGAATGAGGGACTGAGCTCAAATTCTTAATTCTAATGCCCATCGTAATAGCATTTTATACTGCTGCTAAAACACTGGGTAGGCCCCCAGAACAGAGCTATATCATTTGAGAATTATACAAAAAATGAACTCCCTGCCCCCACTTGATGAGAATTTAGCATAATTCAAAGAGGGTCTGGATTTAAGTGAATAACAAGAATATCAGTTCATATTTTTTAATGCGAGTGCAAATTTTGGAAGAGATATAAAACATCATGCTTCAGACCTTAATGCACTCTTTAAATATTAGTGATTAGGATGAAAAGTTCCCCGTCAGCCTACTGTGGGGTTTCTTGCATCTTCCTCTGAAGAATCCAGCACTGGCAATAGTCAGAGATAGCAGGGATTAGATGGACCATGTGTCTGATTCAGTTTGACATTTCCTATGCTGATTACATTCCTAAACATTTTAAGGACAAAATATTTTATATGTTTTTTTTCCCAGAAGAAACATCAGCTGTTAAAAATAAATTGGTCTGGATACTGTAATATTTTTTTCTCTTATGTCTCTGGCCTCTCTCTCTTCATAGTAGTGTGGCATTCCTAGGATCTACCTCCAAGGCAGTTTTCTTACAGTTCTTGAGCTTCTGAGACTGTCTTTTGATGTGCAACCTTGTAAATTTGTGCACCATCTGTTTTTTCCACTTATTCTGTATGTGAGAGATCTGGTCATTTATTCTGCGTGAAAGATAAAGTGCTGCAAAAATCCCTTGTTAAGTGTCTCTGGTTATAACAAGAAAGGTGTTTCTCTA
The DNA here is from genome assembly GCF_011386835.1 of Chrysemys picta bellii. Taxonomy (NCBI): domain Eukaryota; kingdom Metazoa; phylum Chordata; order Testudines; family Emydidae; genus Chrysemys; species Chrysemys picta. The sequence goes on from NC_088791.1 coordinate 41,130,721, forward strand.
TGTATAGTGGTTGTCCCTGAAGGTTTTAAATACATTTGTATTCATGCAGCTAAGTAAATCTGCATCTGTAATCCTGCTGTGATATTCCACTTGCATACCAACAGTGTATTTCTTAAAGAGAAATACTGCCAGTTTGTGTCTTGATTTTTCCTCATTACCAAGTTATTTTCATCTGATAATGCAAGTCACAATATTTAATACCTTTTAAGTGCATAATGTCTGACTTTTTTCATCCTAACAGAGGCTTTTACATTTCACAGAGTTAGTGAGATTCCCTAATTTGACATAATTGTTGAGGCATCAGCAGTTTACAGAATACCTCTTCATGTAGATGAGGCTACCTGTGTATAGTTCTGTACTACTGTACTACTCCTTTCTCCTCTTCCTGTCCTTTTAAATGAGGAGAAAGCACTGTGCTTACTAATGATATGCCTAGTTGCAGGTTTGGAAGTAAAGACTGCAGAAAGAAAAGGTTGTCCCTCCTCTTCTCTTTCTTCTGAACACAGAGTTTGTCCTGCAAGGTGCTGACTGCCAAGCACTCCTGTGAAATGGCATGGCACTCAGCACATGGTTGGACCGAATTTATATTCAGACCATTAGTGGAAACATAATGATACTGCACCAACAATTACACCGAGTTCCATAACATAGCTCACAGAGCAATCTGGGACTTGTTTTGAAATGTAATTTATGAGCATTATAGCTGAGCCTGAGTAGATTGTATCATAGTGATGATACCTCCACTAAAACTCAGTGCAGTTTGCATGTGATTATTTTTCTTTTAAAATTGAAGTGCTTTTAACTGAAGTTCATGGGCCATGTTTCAATTTTGTTTTTAATAAGTTGAGAATGTCCTCCAAACAAATCAGAGTAAAGAGATGATAGTTTTCCCAAAAAACAACAGAACACTTGTCAATTACTTTCCATCTATACGTTGGTTGAAAAGCTAATATGGGAATATTACAAGTGTGTGGGAGGCGGGGGATTGTGTGGTGTGTACATAATTATGAATTATTTCATATTTGTATTACAGTAGGACTCAGAGGCTACAACCAAAACTGGAGCCCTGTTGTGCTAGGCACTGGGGAAACACATAGTAAGAGATGGTCCTAGCTGCAGAGTTTCCAATCTAAATAGAAAAGTTAGACAAAGAATGGGAAGGGAAACAGAGGCAGAAAGAGTAGAAAGGACTTGTTTCTTTTGGGCTACAAAGTAGAATGGCTTCAACAGAAGAGATTGAAAATACCCTACTGCAGAACACCAGTGGCTTAGTGGTTAAGGTAGTCCTGGGGCAAGTGGGAGATGTGAGTTCAAGTCTATGCTTCCCCCTCAGCAGAGGTGGGGATTGAATGTGAGTCCTGAGCAAGTGCTCTGCTCACTGGGGTAAAGGTGATATGGGGAGCAGCAACTCCTCCCCCTGTTTTGTGTAGGGCCCAATCTATTAGACGGCATCTGAGAATGCCTACCAATTGGGCCCTGAAGGTGAGATAGAATCATAGAATATCAGGGTTGGAAGGGACCTCAGGAGGTCATCTAGTCCAACCCCCTGCTCAAAGCAGGACCAATTCCCAACTAAATCATCCCAGCCAAGGCTTTGTCAAGCCGGGCCTTAAAAACCTCCAAGGAAGGAGACTCCACCACCTCCTTAGGTAACGCATCCCAGTGCCTCACCACCCTCCTAGTGAAATAGTGTTTCCTAATATCCAACCTAGACCTCCCGCACTGCAACCTGAGACCATTGCTCCTTGTTCTGTCATCTGCCACCACTGAGAACAGCTGAGCTCCATCCTCTTTGGAATCCCCCCTCAGGTAGTTGAAAGCAGCTATCAAATCCCCCCACATTCTTCTCTTCTGGAGACTAAACAATCCTCTGCTGGACTCCTTCCAATTTCTCCACATCCTTCTTGTAGTGTGGGGCCCAAAACTGGACACAGTACTCCAGATAAGCCTCACCAATGTCGAATAAAGGGGAACGATCACGTTCCTCGATCTGCTGGCAATGCCCCTACTTATACAGCCCAAAATGCTGTTAGCCTTCTTGGCAACAAGAGCACACTGTTGACTCATATCCAGCTTCTCGTCCACTGTGGCCCCAAGGTCCTTTTCTGCAGAACTGCTACCTAGCCATTCGGTCCCTAGTCTGTAGCAATGCATGGATTCTTCTGTCCTAAGTACAGGACTCTGCACTTGTCCTTGTTGAACCTCATCAGGTTTTTTTTGGCCCAATCCTCTAATTTGTCTAGGTCCCTCTGTATCCGATCCCTACCCTCTAGTGTATCTACCACGCCTCCCAGTTTAGTGTCATCTGCAAACTTGCTGAGAGTGCAGTCCACACCATCCTCCAGATCATTAATAAAGATATTAAACAAAACCGGCCTCAGGACCGACTATTGGGGCACTCCTCTTGAAACCGGCTGCCAACTAGACATGGAGCCATTGATCACTACCCGTTGAGCCCGACGATCTAGCCAGCTTTCTATCCACCTAACAGTCCATTCATCCAGCCCATACTTCTTTAACTTGGCGGCAAGAATACTGTGGGAGACCATATCAAAAGCTTTGCTAAAGTCAAGGAATAACACCTCCACTGCTTTCCCCTCATCCACAGAGCCAGTTATCTCATCATAGAAGGCAATTAGGTTAGTCAGGCATGACTTGCCCTTAGTGAATCCATGCTGACTGTTCCTGATCACTTTCCTCTCCTCTAAGTGTTTCATAATTGATTCCTTGAGGACCTGCTCCATGATTTTTCCAGGGACTGAGGTGAGGCTGACTGGCCTGTAGTTCCCCGGATCCTCCTCCTTCCCTTTTTAAAAGATGGGCACTACATTAGCCTTTTTCCAGTCATCCGGGACCTCCCCCGATCGCCATGAGTTTTCAAAAATAATGGCTAATGGCTCTGCAATCTCATCCGCCAACTCCTTTAGCACCCTCGGATGCAGCGCATCTGGCCCCATGGACTTGTGCACGTCCAGTTTTTCTAAATAGTCCCGAACCACTTCTTTCTCCACAGAGGGCTGGTCACCTTCTCCCCATACTGTACTGCCCAGTGCAGCAGTCTGGGAGCTGACCTTGTTCGTGAAGACAGAGGCAAAAAAAAAAAATAGGAGGAGGAATGCCTAGTTTGAGGATTGTGCTACATTTTAGGAATACGATAGCTGCCTGGGTTTTCAGGAATGTGGTGGCTGTGTACATGTCCACTAGCAGATTTTTGGGCACCTAAGGAGCTTTAGCAATGGGAACTTAGGTGCCAAATGGACTTTAGGCACCTACAGGATTAGGCAGCTGCTGAGTGTGGATTTTGAGGTTCTACATTTTTGATGTAGGCACTAAAATGGCAGATAGGTACCTAAATCCCTGTGGATCTAACCCTTAGAATAGGTTATTATTATGATCACAAAAATAATGTGGACTGATTTTCTAACATAATAATTTGATTTTTATTGCAATTTTTGCCAGTTTAACTTGCCATGAAACATCCCTGGCCTGATGTATTTCAACATGGATGTTTCTGCATTTTACTGATGCAACTCCTAACAACACTTTTTATGTTGGCAAATTAAAAAAAATAAATCAGTTCCAGCAGCACAGTGTGAAACAAGAAAACAAGGTTCAATAGCATGGTAAAATGTTGATTTAAGAAAATGCTGGCAGGCCAGATTCACCCTGGTATAGTATCAGCATAGTAACACTAATTCCACAATCTCTTAAAATGCCACACTCATACACCAGCAATGAAAGAGGTTCATAATCAAAGGACAGAGGAAAACAGCCCCGACATAAGCATAACACCCAGGACACAAATGCTGTTCCTTCGAGCCAAAACACTAGTTCCAACACTTCCTCCACTTCTCTTCCAATATACTTCAGTGTCTTTGTCTTTGGTAGAAGGAACTGGCCCAGCAATAGTAGTAAGAACAAACTCAGGCATCTGAAACAATCCCTTTAAAACAAATATCAACTACAAGAAGCCCAATGTAAGATTCATAGATTCCAAGGCCATAAAGGACCATTGTGATCATCTCGTCTGACCTCCTGTGTAACAAAGACCATAGAACTTCCCCAAAATAATTTCTAGAACACTTTTTTGTAAGAACATCCAATCTTGTTTTAAAAATTGTGAATGATGGAGAATTCACAACGACCCTTGGTAAATTGGTCCAGTGGTTAATTATTTGTACTGTTAAAAATGTATGCCTTATTTCCTGTCTGAATTAGTCTAGATAGATTCAACTTCCAGCCATTGGATAGTTTTATACCTTTTTCTGCTAGATTGAAGAGCCCATTGTTAAATATTTGTTCCCTGTGTAGATATTTATAGACTGTAATCAAATCACCCATTAACCTTCTCTTTGTTAAACTATAGTCCAGGGGTCAGCAACGTTTGGCATGCGGCTCACCAGGGTAAGCACCCTGGTGGGCCGGGCCAGTTTTATTTACCTGCTGACACAGCAGGTTCGGCTGATCGCGGCCCCCACTGGCTACGGTTCGCCGTCCCGGGCCAATGGGGGCGGCGAGAAGCCGCAGCCAGCACATCGCTTGCCCGCGCCGCTTCCCGCCACCCCCATTGGCCCGGGATGGCGAACTGCGGCCAGTGGGGGCCGCGATCGGCCGAACCTGCTGCGTCAGCAGGTAAATAAAACTGGCCTGGCCCGCCAGGGTGCTTACCCTGGCGAGCCGCGTGCCAAACGTTGCCGACCCTTGCTATAGTCTATCGCTATAAGGCATATTTTCTATTCCTTTAATCATTCTCATAGCTCTTCTCTGTACCCTCCCCAATTTATCAACAGCCTTCTTGAATTGTGGACACCAGAACTGGACACAACATTTCAGCAGTGGCTACACCAATGCCAAATATAGAGGTAAATTAACCTCTCTAGTCTTACTCAAGATTCCTATTCCTATTCCTATTTATGCATCCCAGGATTGCATTAACTCTTTTAGCCACAGCATCCCACTGGGAGCTCATGTTCACCTGATTATCCGCTATGACCCCCAAATGTTTTTAAGTCCCTGCTTCCCAGGATGGAGTCCCCCATCCTGTAAGTATGGCTTACATTCTTTATTCCAGGATGTATACATTTACATTTAGCCATATTAAAAGTGCATATTGTTTGTTTGCACCCAGTTTATCCAGCAATCCAGATTGTCCCCTTCATTATTTACCACTCCCCCAATTTTTGTATCACCTGCAAATTTTATCAGTGATTGTTTTGTTTTCTTCTTTCATAAAAATGTTAAATAGCATAGGGCCAAGAACCAATCCTTGCATGTTCCCACTGGAAACACACCCACTCAATCATTCCAGTTTACAATTACATTTTGAGACCTATCAATTTGCCAGTTTTTAATCCATTGATTGTGTGCCATATTACTTTATGAGAAAGCCAAGGTGGGTGAGATAATGTCTTTTATTGGACAAACTTCTGCCAGTGGAAGAGAGAGAGAGACAAGCTTTCGAGCTACATGGAGCTCTCCTTCAGGTCTGGGAAAGGTAATCAGAGTGTTACAGCTAGTATAGTGTGAGGCATCGATCACTTGCACGTTTACAGTAGTGTAAATGGTGGATTCTCTGTAAATTGATGTCTTTAAATCGTAATTTGAGGACTTCAGTAACTCAGTCAGAGCTTATGGGTCTATTACAGGAGTGGGCAGGTGAGGTTCTGTGGCCTGCAATGTGCAGGTCAGACCAGATGATCATGATGGTCCCTTCTGGCCTTAAAGTCTATAAATACATGCATAGGCGTTAACACATTGTAAGGGACCATATACATTGAAAAAAGAAGAACAGGAGTACTTGTGGCACCTTAGAGACTAACAAATTTATTAGAGCATATACATTGAAGTGAGCCATTAACACTTCTGCAGTCATAGGACAAAGGAGGGTTAGTGGATTACAGATTGTTGCAATGAGATATAAAACCAGTATCTCTGCTGAGTCCATGATTTTTAGTGCAGAGCAAAGTTATGAATTTAAGCTCCCAGGCTCATCTTTTGAAAGTATTCTTCAGGTTTCCTTTGAAGGTGAAGCCTGAGAGGTCAGAAATGGAGTGATTGTTTTGTTGATTGTTAGGTGATAGGGTGATTTTGTCTTTTATCATTTTCCTCTGTGAGTTCATTCAAGAGCAGAGTGATTGTCTGGTTTCACCCACATAGCATTTGATGCACTGGATGAGTTACACGACATGTTGTGATAGGCATGTGTAAGACTCATGGATTTCGAAAGTTGTGTCATTGGGAATTTTGATCATTGTAGCAGCAGAGATGTATCTCTTTCTCTTCCACCCACAGAAGTTGGTCTGATAAAAGATATTATCTCACCCACCTTGTCTCTCTCATATCCTGGGACCAACATGGCTACAACATTGAAAACAAAAATATTAATTTTATATTGTTTTAGTTTTTCAATAACATGTGTGGTACAAGTCAAATACTTTACAGAAGACTAGTGTACTACATCAACACTAGTACCTTTGTCTACCAAACTTGTAACCTCATCGAAAAATATATCAAGTTGTTTTGAAGGGACCTATTTTCCATAAACCCAGGTTGATTTGCATTCATTACATTACTCTCTGTTTAATTCCTTATTAATTGAGTTCTGTAGCAGCTGCTCCACTTTCTTCCTGGATTGATGTTAGCTCTGACAGGCCTATAAGTACCCAGGTCATCCCATTTACCCTTTTAAAAAGTTGGCACATCATTAGCTTTCTTCCAGTCTTTTGTTACTTCCCTAGTGTTCCAAGATTTATTGAAATTGGGGAGGGATAGCTCAGTGGTTTGAGCATTGGCCTGCTAAACCCAGGGTTGTGAGTTATGTTGTTGAGGGGGCCATTTAGGGATCTGGGGCAAAAATCTGTCTGGAGATTGGTCCTGCTTTGAGCAAGGGGTTGGACTAGATGACCTCCTGAGGTCCCTTCCACCCCTGATAGTCTATGAGTCTATGAAAATCAATATTAATGGTCCAGCAAGCCCCTCAGCCAGCACTTTCAAAACTCTTGGATGCAAGTTATCTGGATTGGCTGATTTAAAATCTATCTTTAGTAGTGTCTGTTTAACAGCCTCCAGCAATACTACTGGAATTGAAAGAGTGTTATCACCAGCATAAGATGAGACTACGTACTTTGTTTTTTCTCAGCTACAGAACAGAAATATTTAATAAACACTCTGTCTTTTCTGCATATTATTGATTATTTTTGTATTTCCATCCTGTAATGGACTAATACCAACACCAACCCAGCTCGTATCAGAAAGGACCCCACAAAAAACAATGTCCTGCAAGTCAGTTTATTTATTTATGAATCATTGAAAAGGCCAACATTGGAGAAATGGTCTACAGGCTATCACAGAAAGTGTTTTCTAGAAAAGCCAACAAGGGTACTGTCTGAAATGGTCAGAGAATCCCCAAAACTCATCTCTGGGAGACTTTAATAGCCATGTTGACAATGACAATACACAGGACACCCTCACCCCTCCATTTCCATCCAAACCCCCATGAGATTTTTTTCATGTGTTTTCTGTTCCCAGCCACACAGCAGAACACACAGTAGATTGAATCTTCACTCTAGATGTGGACACAAGGGTCACAAAAATGACACCACTTCTCTGGTCAGAAACTACCTCCTCCAAGCACAAATCAGGACTCAAAAACTACATGTTATATTGTGGAATGCCATTTTTGACCAGCCCTAGAATATTTTCACATTTACCAGTGTCATGAATGTGGATTTTGCATTAACTCTTGTCTCTGTATTTGCAGCATACGGAAACTTTCAACCACAAATATTTTGTCAGCACAGAAGCAGGAGATTTCTCTGTGATGCATGAGTAAATACATGGCAGTTCTTTGTTGCACAAGGAAAAAATAGAAAATAAAACATGCTGTAACTGCACATATAAAGCATTTCAGTGGTGTTTTAATAGTGAATATTTCAGCAAGTGAAATCTCACTGCTGCAGCACTTCAGTGTAGACACTACCTTTGCTGATGGAAGGGGTTCTTCTGTTGGCGTAGGTAATCCACTTTCCTGAGAGGCGATAGCTAGGTTGATGGAAGAATTCTTCTGTTGACCCAGAGCTGTCCATACTGGGGGTTAGGTCAGTTTAACTAATCCACTCACACCCCTGAGCAACATAGTTAAACTGACTTAATTTTCTAGTGTAGACCAGGCCTCAGAATTACGGTACCACACTATCTTTCCCTAAACACTTCTAATATCAAACCAATTCTGTTCACTTATGTTAGTCATAAACTTTGGGTTCTGTAGGTTTTACATTTGAAGGCAATGTTAGTATGATTTACAGTCATTTTTCTCAGAAGAAATAGAACACATTTCCTGTTAAACACTATATTTTCATTTTCTTGCTCCACTGACATAATTTCCTTGTAGGACTGTGGTCTGCTATGTTACTTTGTTATGATAAAGAGAGGTTATTTTTTTTCAAATGAGTTTGTTACTGTTCCTTTTCATTAAGTTAAATTACTTTACTACTACTACTACAAAAGAATCTGCAGCAAGACTTCACAGAATGATTTTCTTAGGGAAAAAATCTTCAGAAGTATTTTAACTTTAAAAGTTTTGGCTGAGAAGCAAGAAGGAGACAAGTGTGAAATTAAAATATATTGCCATACATGATTAGACTTTAAAGAGTTCTACTAAAATATAAACTAATCCTTTAATGGTTTGAAGATATATAGCTAAAAAAAAAGCTGCCTGTTCTTGCTCATTTTAAATTGATTTCACCATTTGGTTAACTAGTGTAAATAAAAATCTATTTTACTTTTATTTTTCTACCATCGGGTAATCAGTGACAGCAAAGATATCTGTTATTTTGGGATTCTGTAACTCAAGAATTTCAGAAAGTTCATAGGGGATTTTATGCTATTGCAATAATAAGGGTGTGGGGAAGGGGTTAGTTGTTGTTTTTTTGGAAAGGGTGCGGCTCTTTTGTTTGTTTTGGGGTGTATTTTTTATGATAATTTATTATTTTGAAAGGTGGTGGAAAAAAGAGTGGATTTAGATAGAACCATGATTTTCATGGGGCCCTGTGAACATTGAGAAACTATTAGCGGCCTTGCAATTAGTCCAGGGCCTGAATTAGATTTCTGTAGAGGAGCCTAAATCTAAAAGGCAAGTTGTGAGTTGCATTTAAAATCCACATTGTCTCCAGTAAGAGATTAGAAACTGAGGAGTCTCCAGGCACTTAGATACGGCAATAATGGGTACCAGTTTAAGAATCTAGATAGAAGGACTTCCTCCCTCAATATAGAACAGTGGTGGGCAACCTGTGGCCCGTGGGCCACACGCGGCCCATCAGGGTAATCCGCTGGCGGGCCGAAAGACAATTTGTTTATATTGACCCTCCACAGGCACAGCTGCACGCAGCTCCCAGTGGCCACATTTCGCTGTTCTTGGACAATGGGAACTGCGGAAAGTGGCGGCCAGCACCTCTCTGTCCATTGGCAAGTTGAGGGTGGTGTGGAGTTGCAATACCATAGGACATATGGATGGCTTTTTAGTAGAAAGCCTCTCATAGTACCCATATATGCAAAGGTAGTAAATCTGGTTTAATGGGTGCAAAGACTGCTTCTCTCAGCAGTTGGTAATCTGTGCTGGCCACAGTGGAGATAGAGAGGTGGTCCATGGATCCAGCATCTCCCCATGCCACCCCTTTTGGTAACAGCATTCAGTGGTACATGTCCTCTTGCTCAGGCGAATACAAATGCAATCCACATGTTTGCATTGCAGTTTTCAGTGGTGTAAATAAGGGACGAAACAGTAGGAAGTGTTATATTTGGACCCAGCAAAGAAGGAGATAGACACAGACACAGAGGGAGCTGATAGAAACACAGCTCTCTGCTGCGATGGTTAGCGATATTGTTCAGGCAGCAGAACTGAAATTAACATAAAAGAGAGGCTTTGCACTGGGGAGGGAGGAGTGCTTTAACACTTAAAGGGACAGGACATCACAGGGAGGATACATAGTTCTTGGCTCTTTGTTTTGGGGGACTTTGTGTGCCTGCAGACTTGCAGGAGCCAGGTGGGGATGACTCCACTGGATGAGCTAGAATCATCCAGAAATTGGATGGAGTAGCTTATTAGCTGTTTAAAGCTGCTTAGTTGATTTCCGTTCTGGGCAAGCAGAGTGACGGGACACATCCAGAGTCACTCTCTGAGAGTGGAATGAATGGGCACTCAAGGGGAGAGGGAGAAGCTTATAAATGGGAGTGGGAGCCAGACTGGAACACTCAGCAGTGGAGCAGTGCAACAAGGATCAGAAGGGTCTGTTGTCAGGATTGTGTTCCAGGGACTTTGCCAGTTTGCTGATTTAGACTGCAGGCTCACTCACCCCATGAGAGAGGAAGACAACTAGAATTGCTTCAGGCTGTCACTGCAGAGACTCAGAGGGAGTTTGAAGGAGTCGTGGGACTATCATTTGTTTCACAGACTTTAAGCAGCTTGTGCGTTCCTCAGAGACAGAGAACAGTAAATCCTCCCAGAGAAGAGCCCTGGGAAGGTATGCACATGCATAATTATATTTTGCATTGAATTTGTGATAATAACAAGTACTATAAATTGGGAGGGCCCCTCCCCCAAAGCATTGTCTTTCAAAGAGTTGTTATTGACGATATTCACAGTTGTTTCAAGAAACAAGTAAACTCTCATGTATTCAAAGAGAGATCTAATTTACCTTGATTTCAGTAAGGCATTCGATACGGTTCCACATGGGGAATTATTAGCTAAATTGGAAAAGATGGGGATCAATATGAAAATTGAAAGGTGGATAAGGAACTGGTTAAAGGGGAGACTACAACGAGTCGTACTGAAAGGTGAACTGTCAGGCTGGAGAGAGGTTACTAGTGGAGTTCCTCAGGGATTGGTTTTGGGACCAATCTTGTTTCATCTTTTTATTACTGACCTTGGCACAAAAAGTGGGAATGTGCTAATAAAGTTTGCAGATGACACAAAGCTGGGAGGTATTGCCAGTACAGAGAAGGACCGGGATATCATACAGGAAGATCTGGATGACCTTGTAAACTGGAGTAATAGTAATAGGATGAAATTTAATAGTGAAAAGTGCAAGGTCATGCATTTAGGGATTAATAACAAGAATTATTGTTATAAGCTGGGGACGCATCAGTGGCAAGTAACAGAGGAGGAAAAGGACCTTGGAGTATTGGTTGATCACAGGATGACTATGAGCCGCCAATGTGATATGGCCGTGAAAAAAGCTAATGCGGTGTTGGGATGCATCAGGCGAGGTATTTCCAGTAAAGATAAGGAGGTGTTAGTACCGTTATACAAAGCACTGGTGAGACCTCATCTGGAATACTGTGTGCAGTTCTGGTCTCCCATGTTTAAGAAGGATGAATTCAAACTGGAACAGGTGCAGGGAAGGGCTACTAGGATGATCCGAGGAATGGAAAACCTGTCTTATGAAAGGAGACTCAAAGAGCTTGGCTTGTTTAGCCTAGCCAAAAGAAGGCTCAAGGGAGCTATGATTGCTCTCTACAAATATATCAGAGGAATAAATACCAGGGAGGGAGAGGAATTATTTAAGCTCAGTACCAATGTGGACACAAGAACAAATGGATATAAACTGGCCATCAGGAAGATTAGACTTGAAATTAGACGAAGGTTTCTAACCATCATAGGAGTGAAGTTCTGGAACAGCCTTCCAAGGGGAGTAGTGGGGGCAAAAGACATATCTGGCTTCAAGACTAAGCTTGATAAGCTTATGGAGGGGATGGTATAATGAGATTGGTCTTTGATTAGCGGTAAATATGCCCAATGGCTTGTGATGGGATGTTAGATGGGGTGGGATCTGAGTTACTACAGAGAATTCTTTCCTGGGTGTCTGGCTGGTGAGTCTTGCCCACATGCCCAGGGTTTACCTGATGACCATATTTGGGGTCAGGAAGGAATTTTCCTCCAGGGCAGATTGGCAGAGGCCCTAGGGGTTTTTTGACTTCCTCTGCAGCGTGGTGCATGGGTCACTTGCTGGAAGATTCTCTGCACCTTGAAGTCTTTAAACCATGATTTGAGGGCTTCAATGGCTCAGACACAGGTTTGATACAGGAGTGGGTGGGTGAGATTCTGTAGCCTGCGTTGTGCAGGAGGTCAGACAAGATGATCATAATGGTCCCTTCTGACCTTAAAGTCTATGATTCTATGAGAGAGAGACAGTATGTGAGTGATTTAGTAAATAGTTTCCTTTGGAGAGTTTGAGTCACTCTCCTTCTTAACAGAAATTTAATTCTGTATAATATAGACAGATAGATATTAAAGTCCTGAAAAGACTAAACTCTGGCCTGTACCATAGCTGAAAGGTAAGCTGAAAGGTAAGCTGAGGTACAAGAAGGGGGAAAAGTACAATACCTGATGATAGCATATTGTCTCCCCCAAACCTAATGCAATACAGAAAGAATGTTCCTTATACACCCCACTTTCCTCCTCAGTGCACCCATACAGAGACTGACTACAGTCCAGTCCTATGAAACTTGGGTGGAACTGAACACCCATTGTTTAAACCAAGAAATTTAAATGCTATTCAATTTCTGTCATATCCTGTAGTAACCGTGGGTAAGGTTTTCAATATTGTACTTATAAACTGGATGGCCTGTCAGCAACAAACACATAAATTGGGGTTTGGGCTCACGCTAATTCACTTTTGCATTTGTATCGAGTTGCAGTGTTTACACTGAAAGGAAAGACACAGCAAATCATTGCAACCAATGCTTACATAGCAAGTATAGATTTTAAAATTGTGAAATGTGTTCTCTGGTCTTGCTGAGCCAAGACAAAGAAGCACATATGTTGAGGAAAACCACATGCTGTTGGGAGTCCCCTGCAATCCCTAAGCACAGGGAGGAGCAATTTAGCATTAACTGTCACTTTCCTCTGTTGGTTCAGTGTAAGTCAAACACAAAAGACAGAGGGAATGTAGATTTAGAGAGAAGATGGGATTTCCAAGCTTATGCGACAAAATGTTATTTGCTAAGAGACTTAAAGCTGAGTGAGTAGTACAAAAATGTATTTCTGAATGTATTCACTTAATCTGACTTTTGATTCAATCCAAACACAAACTTTATACTCTTTTTTTTAAAAAAATCACTTTTTCCCCAAACATTTGGTTTTTTATTTAAGCACGTTTGTGATGGAGCATTTAGTCACGTAAATATGGGTTTTCAACTCAGCATCCTACCATGCCTGCTCCTATACACATTGGCTTTGCATATTTGTGAGTCAGGGCATAAGAGAAAGAGATGAGACAAGAAGGCTATTTTAAAATCACTGGTGTTCTCAAACAAAATCAATGCATTGTCAACATGAACATTAGTAAGTAGGAGAGGGGAAAATGTGGGCGAAGAGAATGAAAATATGAGCAGCAGAAAGGTTCCTTGCCTAGAGACACTTTGCATGAGGTCCAGACTCAGGACAATATGGTCAGAAATGGATCATTGCCTGCATCTACCATGGTACAGGGAGAAGTATATCAGCTTGCAGCCAGATGGTCACCCATCACCACAATGTCGAAGGGGAGGACAATCAGTCCCACTGCTGTTATCAGTGAGAAATGGGAAGCTGGCAAACATTGGCACCAACCAAGGAGGAAGATTGGGGGATGTTATGGTAAGAGTAATTAATTGGTGAGAAAGTGACAGGAGAAAACTGAATGTAGAATCTGCTAGACGGACATTTAATTTGTTTTAGATTTTGCTCTCATTCTCCCTCAGAGAGGAAAGATCTCAGCTATTTTTAAATCTAGTGTTCACATATGTAATCAGATATGCTCTTGTGCAAAAAAGGACAGGAAACAATTTTAGATGTTCTAAATTTTCTTATGTCTATTTATCTCCCGCTGCTTCTCTCACTCTAAAGTGCTCTTCACCCTGCCCCTAAGACTCAACGCACTAATGATTTTGTCACTCAATGCTCCTGTTTATATAAATTAAGTAATCCAATCAGGGAAAGACAATACCATTCCATGTAACTTAGGTGCCCAGTCTCATGCCTTGAATATCAAATTACAAATATAAAATACTCTAAAAGACTTGAGGAAACAGACAGCAAGATAAGGAAATAAAGAGAGAATGGGGAGCAAGACAAGGGAAATGGTGTAGACACCGGAGGATTTAATGTAGGAAGGAAGTTTAATATAGAAGGAGTCAAGAGAAAATGGCATGAGTCAGGTGAACATGTTGTCCCAGTGAGGAGAAAGGGTGGCTGTGGGAAGCTGCTGGATGAAGGGGGTCAAACTTTTGATATTTGCTTTAGGGGCCAACTATGTACCATTATGCCTCTCAATGAAACTCAATAAACTGAACACAGTATGCTTATTAGCTGCGTTACACCACAGATATATTTTACTTCAAGTTATCATGGTACTTCTCTCTGAAATATTGCCTCACAGTAGTACAGTTTGTCACTATGCACAATTTACTCAAACCACCACTATTTGCTAACAATAGTGTGCTAAATTCACGGTGGACTGTTCCTACTTCAAGCCAGATTATTTATACTGTGATAAAGTTGAAGAATAATAAAATAACAGTTTACATCTGATTGTGCCATGAATATTTTCTTTTTGCTGTTTGTGCTGATTGCAGAGCATGAAACAAAACCCATCTTCTCCTCAGAAGACTAATGTTGGGGTTGTCTGCTGTACAGTCCACATTTATTAGCCATTAATTAAAAAAATCCTTCAGGTTTAATAAGAATGAGAGGCAGAAATGTTGTAAAATTCCAACCAGAGTCAGGCAAGAGTTTGGTGAGATTCTGTAGGAGAGAACTCAATGTAAGCTATCATCTGTTTTCGGTACTTCTGTGGCCCCATTACCTTTGTATCTGAGCATCACAGAATCTTTTAATTTATCCCTACACTTCTGCGAGATGCAGGGAAGTAATACTATCCCCATTTTACAAATGGCAAACTGAGTCACAGAAAGACTAAGGAACAGGTTTTTAAAGATATTTAGGCCCCAAAACATTTAGATAGGCATCTAGGCACCTAACTTCTATTGGGTGTTAGGAGACTTGCTTAAGATCACACACAGAACTGAACCCGGGTATTGGACTAGCAACCTAATCACTGCACTATCCTTCCTCCCTGATACATGCATAGCATTTTCCAACTGAAACAAGCTTACATTGACCTCTACTGGCAGGGAAAGGCTCCGTTATTCCTCCTGTAGTCAAGCCAAGGCCTGTGAACCCAGAAAGTCCAAATTTAAGCCTGGGCTACAGTAACAGGCAAATCCATCATATGGGATTCTGTTTCTGTCATGTATTGTAGGCATTGTTTTTAACATTCTCAATATTGCACTTACAAATTGTGGCCTGTCAGCTAAGAAAAATGTGTTTGGGTGAGTCCTGTGATGGGTTGGAGGAACTGGCTAATTGGTTAGATTGGCTCCATTGTCTAGCCACCAGTTTGCAGTCTTGAGACTACATTCCAGTTCCTTGAGTGAAATTCACTAGATTTTCTCATTAGTTTGAAAGAAAAGGTTGCTCTTGTGTTCCTCATTTAGCTGCTTTGGAACTGTAACTAATAATTCTAGAGATGACTGTTAATAGTCTATAATGATAGAAAATCATTATTTAGTAAATAGTAATTGGGATATTATATAACTGGTAGCATGCAACAGTTCCCTATACATTCAGTAATATAATTAGAAGTGTTAATTAAAGTTTGAAAACATAAGTAGGGAGAAGAAATGTTAATTATTTCTAAAAATGAGTGTGTGGGGAGGACGGGGGAGAAATTTACCAATTAGCCTGCTAGCACATCTGAACCAGTGTTTCCTTGAGAGGTGGAGTGTCTTCTTATTTAATCATTATAACAGATTTGTAGAGGCACTCCGAATATTCTGAAAAATCATAATCAAGAGGCTTGTCTGTCAGGTTTAAAGCATTGGCACAACTTTGAAATGAGCAATCTGTTGTGTGCTGGGTTTGAATCCAGCATAGGAATCATAGCACCATAGAAAATGCTTTATCTAAGATTAATGATTACTATTTATAGTAGGGCTGTTAATCGATTAAAAATAATTATGATTAATTGCATGATGAAAAAAATTTATTGCGATTAATCGCGCTGTTGAACAAGAATAGAATACCATTTATTTAAATAATTTTGTATATTTTCTACATTTTCAAATATATTGATTTCAGTTACAACACAGAATACAAAGTGTACCATGCTCACTTTTTATTTATTTTTTATTACAAATATTGGTACTGTAAAAAACAAAACAAATAGTATTTTTCAATTCACCTAATACAAGTACTGTCTTGCAATCTCTTTATCACCGTGGTGAGCAACCTATGGTCTGTCAGTGTAATCCACTGGCGGACCGCGAGACAGTTTGTTTACATTGACCGTCCACAGGCACGGCCACCCACAGCTCCCAGTGGCTGCAGCTCGCCGTTCTGCAGCTCCCACTGGCCGGGAACGGCAAACTGTGGCCATTGGGAGCTGCGGGCGGCCGTACCTGCGGACAGTCAATGTTAACAAACTGTCTCGAGACCCGCCAGCGGATTACCCTGACGGGTCACGTGCAGCCTGCAGGCCGTAGGTTGCCCACCACTGCTTTATCATGAAATTTGTACTTACAAATGTAGAATTATGTACACAAAATAACTGCATTCAGAAATAAAACAATGTAAAACTTTAGCATGTAAAGCGGAGTCCTACTTCAGCCAATCATTCAGACAAACAAGTTTGGTTACATTTTGTAGGAGATAATGCTGTCCGCTTCTTGTTTACATCACCTGAAAGTGAGAACAGGTGTTCGCATGGCACTGTTGTAGCCAGCGTCGCAAAATATTTATGTGCCAGATGTGCTAAAGATTCATTCATATGTCCCTTCATGCTTCAACCACCATTCCAGAGGACATGCGTCCATGCTGATGACGGGTTCTGCTCGATAACAATCCAAAGCAGAGCAGACCAGCGCATGTTCATTTTCATCATCTGAGTCTAATGCCACCAGCAGAAGGTTGATTTTCTTTTTTGGTGGTTCGGGTTGTGCAGTTTCCGCATCGGAGTGTTGCTCTTTTAAGATTTCTGAAAGCATGCTCCACACCTCGTCCCTCTTAGATTTTAGAAGGCACTTCGGATTCTTAAATCCTGAGTCGAGTGCTGTAGCTTTTTTTAGAAATCTCACATTGGTACCTTCTTTGCGTTTTGTCAAATCTGCTGTGAAAGTGTTCTTAAAATGAACTTGTGTTGGGTCATCATCTGAGACTGCTATAACATGAAAATACTTTCATCAAGCCCTGCCACCCTGAATACATCTAACTTATCTGCATATTTTCTAACTGTTCTTTCCCTCTTTTGGCTTGCATTCCATCCCCCTTGTTGTCAGTATTAATTGTACTGAGAATCTGGTCACTATTGTCTTTTTTCGTGAAGACTGAAGCAAACTAGGCATTAAACAAATCAGCCTTCTTGATGTCATCAGTTATTAGCTCCTCTTCCCTGCTAAATAGAGGACCTTCACTTTCCTTCATCTTTGTTTTTCTCCTAATGTATTTAAAGAACTTTATATTGCCTTTTATGTCCCTTACTAGGTATAACTCATTTTGAACCTTAAACTTTATGATTTTGCCCCTACATGCTTGTGCTATTCTGTTGTACTCATCCTTAGCAATTTGTCCACATTTGCACTTTTTGTAGGATTCTTTTTTGATTTTCTGGCATAAATCCATTATGCACATAGTTTTGTCTAATTATGACCGTTTAAATTGCAGCTTGCTTATTTTTCTTCTAAAAGGTGGGAGAGGACAGTTGTGAAAAATATTCTAATTACCCTATAATCATTGGACCTCAATTGGTGCAGCTTTCTAATTTAATTGAAGTCAATAAACTGTATCAATTTACAGCAGCTGAGAAGCGCTCTTATGTCAGCTGACGTAAGAAATCAACTCTACTAACATTTCCAAATAAGGATAGTACTCTGTAAGAGTTTCATGTACTAATTGCAGTTGAAATGCATGCTGAGGTCTAAAGGGACTTGTTTGATTGTTTGATTTTCTTTTTGTCTTTCCATTTTAGCTGTTTCCTTGCTCATTACATTGTGTCCATTAGCATAGTACATTATTTGTGTTTGCACAGATTTTCTTGCCAAAGGCAGCCCTGCAGCTGTACAGCCATTGGGGTAACCAGCTGTTACTTACGTAAGCCTCAATCATTTTGTATGACACAGTAACTTAATTATGCCCTGCTTAAAGATGCTAAATAAAGTTATCTTCCAAACAAATGTACTTCACTTAATGCTTTTTTTTGTCAAGTACTTGAACTCTGTCACTTGTGCCATATGCGTTAAAATAAATAAAAACATTTTAAAATCAAGCCTACTAGCAGGTTAATTATTATAGAATCAGAGGTTGTTTTATATCAGAGAGGTAGTCGTGTAAGTCTGTATCCACAAAAACAACGAGGAGTCTGGTGGCACCTTAAAGACCAACAGATTTATTTGGGCATAAGATTTCGTGGGAAAAAACCAATTCTTCAGATGCATGGAGTGAAAATTACAGATACAGGCATAGATGTACTGGTACATGAAGAGGAGGGAGTTACCTTACAAGTGGAGAACCAGTGATAACAAGGCCAATTCGGTCAGGGTGGATGTGGTCCACTCCCAATAATTGATGTGGAAGTGTCAATACCAAGAGAGAGAAAATTGCTTTTGTAGTGAGCCAGTCGCTCCCAGTCCCTACTCAAGCCCAAATTAATGGTGTTAAGTTTGCAAATGAATTGTAGCTCTGCAGTTTCTCTTTGACATCTGTTTTTGAAGACATTTGTTTTCACTCCATGCATCTGAAGAAGTGGGTTTGTACCCACAAAAACTTATCCCCAAATAAATCTGTTAGTCTTTAAGGTGCCACCGGACTCCAGGTTGTTTTATAGTATTTGTAGTGCTCTCCATTATTTGTTTAGTCAAGTTATATTGCAGGTTAGGTGTTTCGGAAATTAGGAAGTGAAATGTAATAAGTAGCATTATGTATCAGCAGGATTAATAATTCTTTTCTGTGTCTTTCAGACATGGAAATGAAACTCCAATAGTGTTGGTTAGGTCATTTAGCAAATACATGCAGAACAGGAACATTCTTTATGTTTCATAATTGAACAAGAAATTATAATCTTTGCTGTTCAGCTAAAATACTGCAGATTAAAGGTCGTGCCAATCAATGAAAGGGTCAGTTTATGCTGTAGGAAACCACACATCTTTAAAATCCTGAAGCTGGAGAAATCAAATTCAATCCATATTTCTTCACTTAGCTCATCTATCTGTAATTCTCCTTAAATCAACATTTTTTTCTTTTCCATTACAAGACATTCATGCATATGAAAGTGACAATTTTGGCATTGCCAACTGGCTTCTTGAGTTTTGAATGTTCCAAAATGTCATCTCCCATATTTTCAAAGGGATTATAATTGAAGATGTGCCAATATACATTAATTTATTTTGAATAGTTGCCCATCTGCCACATTTGCTAGTTGATTTAGCTTTTGGACAGCTATTACATTTTGCATTCAAAGAAGATACCTGCAAACTGAATTAATTACAGACCGGCATCTTCTCGAAAAGGATATTTTGCTGTAAAATTCCAAAAGAGCAAATATAAAATGATTCTTTAAATCATGTTGTGTTCTGTTTAGCTCTATCTATCCGGGTAGATAGTGTAAGTCTGAACAAGACAGCACAGAAGACAGCATGTTATACATTTCTAAGTATTTGAAAAGAGGTTGGAAATGAGTTGTGAACTTCAACATATCTGTACTGGAAAGTCTCTAGTATTGACTGTGAAGGACAATTATATATATATCATAATTGGAAATATGAAAGGGGAAATTCATACCAATGTAGGATGCCAGCACAAGGCTTAATGTACTGCTTACTTCCCAGCCTATGCCTTATGCTGTCCTCTCCTCATGAGTGAATTTCACCCACTGTGAATATCTAAGGCCTTGGCTACACTTACCGGCAAGTTCGACGGCTGGAAATCGAACTTCTGGGTTCGACTTATCGCGTCTAGTCTGGACGCGATAAGTCGAACCCGGAAGTGCTCGCCGTCGACTGCGGTACTCCAGCTCGCCGAGAGGAGTACCGCGGAGTCGACGGGGGAGCCTGCCTGCCGAGTGTGGACCAAGGTAAGTTTGAACTAATTCGAAATAAGGTACTTCGAACTTCAGCTACGTTATTCACGTAGCTGAAGTTGCGTACCTTAGTTCGAATTAGGGGGGGTAGTGTAGACCAAGCCTGAAATGTACATTGTCTTAAGACAGAGAATAACCCTCAATTGCATGTAAGAGAGTTTATTAGTTTAAAAATGTATATCATTGTGCATTGCTGAGGCACCAGGGCCCCTATAATCTTTACATCTTTCCCATTTTTCCCTTTTCCCAAAAAGGCTTCAGTTTGAAATAATTAAGGTTGAAAATATATTTCTTTTATAGATTATGCAAATAAAATGCAATTGTGATAAAAGTCAAACTTAAATGTTCAATACCAAAGAAACTCCTCACTCTTATAGAACTCTGCCCTTTTCCCACGATGCATCCCTCACTTAATGGTAGGAATTCCTGCCTTTTAGCACATATGTTCTTCCTTTGTATAATTATATAACCTGCACCAACCCTTCTGGCCTATAGTGCCTGCAGATCTCAATCCAATAATCCAATGGCGCGACTGGTGTTTGGAGATTTTCACCCCAGAGTGGCTTGATTTTTCAGAGGTGGTGAGCATTGCAGAGTATTTTTTGGATGGGGTGAACCACAGCTCCCACTGAGTGTAAGTTAAGTTTTGGGTGTGTATCACTTCTGAATATCAGGATCTTTGTGTAGAATGGGCATTTTATTGATTGAACTCAAGCCAGTGTGTACACAGTGGGGCCTCTTCACAATATGGATTGTGGGGTGAATGGATTACAGTAGGGTGGACAATCCACAGTGGTGTAATGAATGGAAGTGGTGTGGTGCATGGAATGTAGTCTGTGAGATGCTGTGGTATCTGATCTGTGTCAAGAGAAGGGAGAATAGTCAAACCTTCCACCTATTTGTAATAAGTGAGTCTGGAGTTTTGCAAGCCAGTCTGTAGAGTTTTCTCTGAGTGTGTGGGGTGAGCTTGCATTTGAATGTTAGAGAGGATGGACCAAGGTGCAGGAGGAGATTTAAGGTAGTTGTAGAAGGAACTGAAACTTTAAACAGCATTACTTTCAAACATCTGTTGTTTTCTATCTAAAACATAATAACCATTATAAATTAAACAAATCTGAACCGTAACTGTTTTAACTTAGCTTTTTTTCTGGGGATTTCCAATGATCACAACATTTGAGGTCTCTTACTAATTTTTCCCATATGTTGTAATACAATATTTTAAGTACAGCCTCCTTTACCATAGGTTACCTACCAGGCTGCAGGCTGGGTCTCCAGAGGTTATAATGTTTGTGAGTTCTGTTGTTTCCTTCAACAACAGAACGAAGGGGAAAATGTCTTTTCTGGGGTTTCATTATGAAAACAACTCATGGAAACTGGGCTGCGTTTCCATTGAGTTAGCAGCAATTTTCATGCTGCTGTGTACTCTGTCTCCCTGCACAGCCTTCCTCTTAGAGGCCCAGACCCCCCTATACCTTATTTGTTTTCAGGGTTAGAGAAAGCCTAGCGGCCTGCTATCCCTCCTTTCCTCTGATGCATTAGAAGGTGTCCAGATGGCCCCTTTACCAGAACTGGAGTAGAGAAAGCAAGGTACAGATGGTAGTGTATGAAGTGAGGGAACTTGTAGGGGGCATTGGATGACCATGTCTGGGCAGAGAGGAATCAGGAAAGGGGTGCTGCCGGGTGGTCATGACTGGATATTTGGGGCTAGGTGAGGGAACTGGAGTTCATTGTCCCTTACTGAATGGGTTCCAGGAAGTATGTTTGTTTGGACTAGAGTTGTCCTAATCTGAAGTTCTGGTTCCTCTTCATTAGAAACTATCTCTGAAAGCCATCCTGGGTATGTCTATACAGCAGCTAGGAGGTGTAATTCCCAGCTTGTAGGCTCTGCTTCAGCTAGTGAGCATGCTAAAAATAGCAGTGTGGCTGTGGCTGTGCAGGCGGTGGCTCGGGCTAGCTCTCTGAATGAGATTCTAGGTATGCACTCAAGTGGCTAACCCAAGCTGCTGCCCATGCCGCTGTGGCCACACTTCTATTTTTAGTCTGCAAGCTTGAGCAGAGTTGGTGCATATCCATCTACCCAAACTGGGAATTACACATCCCAGATGCAGAGTAGATGTACCCAGAGTTTGTGGCAGGCTGAAGTGGAAAGAACACTCTGGGATTTTAGTTAGCTTGAGAGCCCCATCATAGAATAATTTCAGGCACCTGGTGGGAAAGCATTTTTGGGAAAGTGCTAGCAGTTAAAAGTAGTTGTTACTTATTATATCAATGACCTATGTAATATTTGTCATCTACAATTACTGGACATACAACCTTCCAAGAGTGGGTTGCAAATTCGAGCCCTTTATATTGTTACATTATTTAAAATAACAAATAAAATATGAAAAGAAAATAAAGAAGCCATTCAGAAGCTATTCCCGTGTCACAACAAAAGAATTTTTAGATAAAAATGGGATGCTTATAGACATAAGACTTACATGAAAAATATCTGAACAGTGGAGCCATTACCATCATTAATCTTGGGGAGTGCAGGTACATATGGGCTCCATTGAGGCTATAGGTTTCCATAGCTCTCATGACATCACCTCAGCTTTATACCAATTCATGCATTCATGCACATTTAATTTCAAATCTACCCTCAGATCTTTCCTTCCCCTTAAAATCTGAAAGCTACTTAAATATATAGATAAGAAATGCAGAATTGGTTTTCCCAATCTTCTGTACGGTACACAGAATCAAATCTATGTTTACTGTTAATGATAATAAGCAAATGAATATGGTGGGAGAGATTTCAGTTTTCTCTCACAGCCTGATTTTAATTGATAGGTTTGGCAAAAGAATATTTAATAAGGATAAAAAAATATTTGATTAGTTCCCCATATTTTCTAACCCACAAAGAAGTTTGAAGCAAAATCTTGTCCACTCTGGCTTTGTATTTTCATGTATTTTGGGGCAAAATAATGAAAATCATGATATCTTTAAATATAATGGTTATATTTGTAATGCTTTCTTTTAAGCAAAGCTGGATCTTGCTTTCACAGTACCATGAATAGAAATAATAAAAATCTACAAATCCAAGTTTTAGGGATTTCTGCAGAGAAGGTGGAATATTTTTATTAACTGTTCTACTTGACCCCAGTTAGAGCTGCTCCCTACGTGGCTTTAATCTCTGGCCTCCTGGGTTATAAAACATTTACCTCCAGCTTGACCGGTTTCTTCTGCATCTATGCTTTCTTATGAAATTGATGCTATGGTACCGCTTTCTGATTCATCAGTCAGAATGTGTCATCCTGGATATTATGATCCAATGGAGCAAGCAGCACCACACAAAACAAAGGACAGCCTCAAAGAAAAGGTCATGTGCAGTTGAATAAAGCACTCATCTGAGTCTAGGAGGAAGAGATTGGATTGGGTCTTCTCTCCCTTCCCTGTCTATTTTCTGTTTCAGGAGGGATTGGGAATGCATGATTTCACTCTATGAAAAGAGTCATACTGTGTGCTCCGCAGCTATAGAGAGACTGGGCCTTGTGTGCCTTCTTTCCCCAATCGAAGTGCTAGCTTGCAGTGAGAGAGGAAAGGCGAGTATTCCTCCAGCCATGATGTGGTCTGATAGAGACTCCCAGCAGCCATGGACGCGGATAGGGGCATAAAGAAATGAGGACAAAGGGGGAAAGAGCTTCAAAGTCTCAGACACTGGAAGAGCACTATCAGGAGGCGCTGTGGCAGTTACAGATGGCAGGTAGGAGTTGGTGGCATATAGCATAGAACAGTGGTTTGCAAACTTTTTGTATCGGTGACCCCTTTCACACAACAAGCCTATGAGTTTGTCCCCCCTTATAAGTTAAAAATGGGGAGGTAATTTAATTTAGTGGGGGCTCAAAGCTGTCAGTCCCACAGCTCGTGACTCCCATGTAACCACCTTGTGACCCCTGAGGGGTCACAACCCCCAGTTTGAGAACCCTTGGCATAGAGCCAGGAAGACAGATAGAGTAGATCAAACCTCCATCCAGTCATATATTCTCCTAACAACAATTAGGAGGCAATAGGAAAGTCCCCCACCTCCAAGCCATCTAGAACAGACTGTCTAACAGGTGCTAAGAATACAGCCACTGCCCATATACTAAGAAACAGACCATACTCTGTGTTCCTAAAATGTCAGAGAGGATTACACTACATAGCTAGCACTCAGATGCCATGGTGATGGACACAGTATAAATACAGTACTTAAAGACAGGTTTCAGAGTAGCAGCCGTGTTAGTCTGTATCCGCAAAAAGAACAGGAGTACTTGTGGCACCTTAGAGACTAACAAATTTATTAGAGCATAAGCTTTTGTGGACTACAGCCCACTTCTTCGGATGCATAAAAGAAGCCTCCTTCCTAGCAGCCAAGTGTGAGGATACAACAGTCTCAGTTATGTCTGGACTTTGCTGGACAAAAGGGGTGTAGTTTGGGAGGGGTTTAAAGGGCTAGGCTACACTACAAGTGCTACATCGGCACAGCTGTGCTGCTGTAGTGCGTGTGGTGAAGACATTCTATGCCGATGGGAGAGAGGCATAATAAATCCACTGCCGTGAGAGGCAGTAATTATGTCGGCGGGAGAGCTTCTCCCACCAACATAGTGCTGTCCACACCGGTGCTTGGGTCGGTGTAACTTATGTCGCTCAGGAGGGTGGCTTATTCACACCCTTAAGTGATGTAAGTTATACCAAAGTAAGTTGTAGTGTAGACCTGGCCTAACTGAGTGTGTAGTTCTTTTAAACTTACCCCAGTGGTGGCAGCCTAACTCCTAGACTCCTATATCTTACGGTTAGCTACCACTGTGAGACACACGGAGGATCATTTAGTATTTGCTAGCTTATTGAACTGAACTGTCTTTGCTGTTGTTCATTTATTTTATTGATTTTTAGTGCAGCTCTTGCTGTAGCAGCCAGCCATTTATTTACACAGAAGGATAAAACTACCCACAATGCACAGTGATTAAAAAGCCACTATCCTTTTGTCAGGAATAAAATCAAACAGAAGATAAGAGTCAGACAAAAGTTAAACCAAATATATAATGTTCTGCAGCTCACTGGACCTGGGCTCTGGCAGGGTGCCAGAGGAGTGAATTTTAAAGATTGAAAAGAGCCTCATAAGAGAAAGGTCTGACACTAGACATGGAGAGGTTCTTTTCCCTTTGCCCTTCATCTTGTGTAGTCATTTGCACTTGCTTTGCATTAGTGTAAATGATGGTACAAGCTGCAGAAGAACAGGGAATCAGGCCTGGAGTGTTTAAGCACAGGGGCTGTCAGACTGCCTCCAAGCTGAGCTGAATGCTGCAATGGGGCTATGCAGTAAAGTGATCAAGAGACAGCCTTTACAAGTCTAGCAAGTTGTTCAGTGCCCTCAGCTCCCATTGGCTCCAGCGGGAGTTGGTGCTTATCACCTTGCAGGGTTGGACCTGCAAAGAAGAGGACACCTCAGCAATGTCTTTCTTGAAGTCAACCAGACACTAATTGAAAGCCGGCGCAATACTCAAATCATGGGTACAACATACTTGTTCACGGGATTCCTCCACTCAGGGCTCTAGGCAGTTTTCTCTGTTAGTGGAGTAAATTTTAAATGATATAAGACACCACCTTTACCCTAATATTAACCAAATAATCAAACAATTTCATTAAAAATCATTTGCTGTTTCCATAATCAAAACATGAAGCCTTGTTATTAATGGAACATGAGAATTTGACAGGTACGTTCAGCAGCGCTATATTAATCACAGCATCTCAATGTTCCTGGTAAAATAATTAGCAGTAAAATGCTTGACAATCTCAGCATTTAAGTAGCCATAATTAAATTTCCGAGGTAGTTCATCATTAAGAACAATAGGCTATGGTCACACCTATTTTAGTGCTAATGTTTCAGTATGTCTGGTGTCTGATTCAAAAACACAACAGTCATTATAAATACTGTATTGCGAAAACTTATCTTTGCAACCTGAAAGGCAAAAACTTTGTTTTTTTCAGTCGAAGCTTAGATTAGTAAAATCCAGAGAAAACTTGCAGGCAATCACAATTTTCGCAATGGATAAATCTTATAAAGGAGCCTGATCCAAACCATTTTAAGGCACTGGGGCTGCATTAGGCCCAAAGTTTGGGATCTGGGTTTGTTTCCTTTGGAATGGAGAAGGACAGCAGTGACACAGTCGAGAGCAAGTGCAATCAAATCAGTGATAGCAGCTCCTAGCAACAGCGTTCTTTATGGGCCAAACAGAAAGTATCACAATAGAAAAATTCCATTTTTTGTGACAAGGATGGTAATAGGAATGGGAACTGGTGCAAGCACTATCCATTCTCATTACACGCAAAAAAACAGTTTTCTGATGGTCTTTGGTTGCAGTACCAGAAGGGTATTATTTTTCTTTCCTTCTTTCTCCATGCCTATATGTTCTTTACTTATAGTAGAACTGATTGGGCTAATTGGGTTATGAACTAATGTCGAGATGAGTGATATAAGACAAGACGGGCCCCCGTTACAAAGTTTGGATCCACCCTTCTCCAAACCTGGGAGTGTTTGTATCCTGCACTTTGGCTTGGGCCTCTCTCTAAATGTAAGCAGAACTGTGCAAAACTAGGTGGCTCCATTTTTGTGGATTCATGCAACATTGCCTTTGGTCCTGCTCTGTGCACATTTGCATCCCTGAGTTTCACTTTGAGTTTCAGACTGGAATACACCTAGAACTTTAAAGTAAAACTCAGTGAAAAGGGCCAAGTTTCGCCTAGTTCCAAATGGAAACCATGTGAAACTACAAACTGCCTGATTTCAATCCACAGATGAGGCCCAGTTTTGAACAAACCTTGGTCAAAGCTAAGCTTTGGATGAATCAGGAGCTAATTTCAAACTACACCTCTACCCCGATATAACGCTGTCCTTGGGAGCCAAAAAATCTTACCGCATTATAGGTGAAACTGCATTATATCGAACTTGCTTTGATCTGCCGGAGTGCACAGCCCCCCCCCCCCCCCCCCGAGCGCTGCTTTACTGCGTTATATCCAAATTCGTGTTATATCGGGTCGCGTTATATCAGGGTAGAGGTGTATGTGAGAATGTGAAATCAAGTTTAATGTATTTTGTGTTTTACTGCAAATGTTTTCTAAAGCTGCAGTTTTAAGTAATAACATACAGGCAGGTTTTATCTGGCCCTTGCACCAGCATACAAGGAAAGGAGAACTGTTCTCTCCATGGGGATAAACACTTCCCTCCAAAAGTTGTGGAGAAACAGGGAGGCGGCAGGCATAGTCTGGATGGTGCAGCCTGAACACCCACACTGTGTACTTGGGAGCTCAGGGAAGAAATTGGCTCCCTGAGGCACATTTCATCCTGAGTTTTCCCTTTCACATTGCAGGGCTGTGTCTAAGTGGCGCAATGTAGTCCACAGTAATAAGATCCTTGGAGTGTAAATTATAACTCTCTGGATTTAAATTATGCCAACAATGGGTTTAAACTTATTCCAGCAATGAATGGAATCTCCTTGCCTCCTTCTCAGTCGGTAAAACACAGGGCATATTAGTTGCACCAAATAAATGGAACCTGAAAGAACAAAACAATTATTAGCTGCTGAATAGTCCTATTGGCAGGAATGGCATCTGTAATGTGCTTTGTCTTCAGATTATATTCACTATTTAAAGCAGCCAACAGGCATTGATGCCATTTGTATGTAAAATATGCATTTCATACATGTGCAAACATCTTTCCATATAAGGTTGGAAAAACCTTCCAGTTATTTTAACCATATAAGGTTACCTGGACAAATCTTAAGGCTTCTGTGGGCCAAACTCTGCTCTTAGTTACACCAATGTAAATCCAGATCAACTGGATTGAAATCAATGGCATTCCTCCAGATTTATACTGGTGTGAGTACACAATTGGGGTTTATCCACTTTTGGAGCTATTACAGGTGATGTATTATTTAAATGAAGGAAGTGCTGCATACCGCTTCCAGTAACAAAATGCAAAATCCTTTGAACCTTATTATCTTGACAGTTGCATGCAGACAACTCCATGGAGAATGACAACTCTACATTTAGTGTGCGTAGTGTTGTCAGGTTTAAAAGTGCTAGATCTCTACCCAGGTGGTAAATTGCACAGGGCACTGTTGGCTTTTTGGTGAGATTTGACACATTATCTATAGAATACCACCGATAGTTCGTGGAGTGTCCCCATGGTGTGAGTTCACACCACTTAAGCAAATCTGTTACACTTTTCATGTAATGGTGCTTTAAGTGATAGCACTGTTTGTGATTTCTAAGGGTAAAGTAGCTAATGGAAAAACTTTGTTCATGAGTTGAAGAACACTCAAAATGTGCCACTGTTTGGGTTATTCTGGGCCAGCTTATTACATCTTTAATTTTCTGCTAAAGTCTGATTTACTGAGGGTATTGGCTGTAGTGAAAAGAGTTGATCTGGAGATTGACATTATTGACAGATTCTTAGTACCGTATCTCATGATGATAGTCACTATGCCATAAAAACACATCCCACACTTAGATTAAATGTTGGTGGAGCTGTCAGGAGGTGGAATATATTTCACTCTGTCCCATAGAGTGGGCTCAGTGTTCCTTCTGGTAAAGTCACAGTATTGTCAAGCTGGAAAGAGAAATTGGAGTAAGCCATGCAGAATTGTAGGTAAAATTCTTGTTTAATAATATAAAATCCTCTATGAGAGGTAACTGTTGAACAAAGCCACAATGAGTATTTTAATGTGCTTTTTTTGAATAAATATTTGCCCTCTGTGTTTATTACCAGGGAGCCATCATCACCTTTTCTTCCCAGGCAGGAAAAGATCAGAATAGCTTGGTTTTCATAGTAATAAGTGATAGACAGAACACTCCCTTTGAGATGGTAATTCTTCCTGTTTGTCTGTAGGGGATAGAGGTCTATTTCAAACTGGTTCCCTGGAGATACTATATTCCAATTTTCTATTTACAAAGTCCATAGCATATAAGAGTATTTGTTATGTGCCACTTAATAGTATGATTAGAATTCAACTGTAATGTACAAATGTTAAAAGAAATGGTATTCAAGCTTCACTGTGGAGAAACTCATTTTCTTCCAGGCACAGGAGTCAAACAGTAAATCAAATGTTTCTCATTAGATTCTGTGTTAAGCATGTTGCCAGTTGAACAGTATTGCATGCACTGGTGCATCAGTGAATGGCATATTATTCCAGAAGCTTCTGTTTATTAGAATAGATGATACAGGGCTAACCTTGTTGTCAGCCTTGTTGTATATTATGTCTGCACAGACACATTTGTTTATAATCTGAAAATGTAGGTGGTTCAGAGCCTTAATTATTTTTAGGGGAATGGAGTTTAATAAGCATTAGCTGCTTCTACCACCCACTCTTTAGTGGAAGAAAAAAGAACACTTGACTATAATTAAAGACAATCTGAGTGAAGCTTCCTTCATGCTGTCACTGTCAAGTGACAGCATGATACCATTTCCATGTTCAGTTAATATTTTTAAGACAATTAATGCATTTGCCTATGTATTTCCTATCAGTCATACAAACATTAGTTTTCATGTTGTTTTTCCCCCCAGATGTACATCCAGACAACAACACTTACTGTCTCCATGAGTTTAAGTGCTTCAGTATCTCTGGGCATGCTCTACATGCCCAAGGTTTATATTATCATTTTTCATCCAGAGCAGAATGTTCAAAAACGGAAGAGGAGCTTCAAGGCTGTTGTGACAGCTGCCACAATGCAAAGCAAACTGATCCAAAAAGGAAACGACAGACCAAATGGCGAGGTCAAAACTGAACTGTGTGAAAGTCTTGACACCAACAGTAAGTCATCTGTAGACTTTCCCATGGTCAAGAGTGGAAACACTTCCTAATAGATGTACGTTCGCAAGAATGCATTCACTTTTAATTGTAAACGTTATTCTTTTCTTTGCTTGTACTGCATGAATGCAGAGACGTGTCAGAATTCAAGTACCTTTGAGCAAAGGTTTGCCTACATGCAAATCTTTTTTATGGGTGACAACCGGTGATTACAAAACATAAACACATTTTGGAAAACCCACATCTTTTTAAATGATGTGGCCTAAGCTGGCACTAATTTGTTGCATCGTGTTTTACTATGGCAGTCTCATTATATACTGACACTTCTGAGGATATATTTAGGTGAGTCATTTTCAAGACTTTTGAAAAATATGGCTTCACATTCTACATTATTTTTTAAACTACAACTAGACATGGGTGAAAATATTCCTTCCTTAACCTTCTACCCTGTACTAAAATTTTTTGTATAACTTGTGCATTTCCTATGATTTATCTGTAGTCCTAAAATGGCTGCCTGTCTCCACCTGGTGAGGACTTTTGAAAAACAAAAAGTACCGCATGATCCCATCACCCAAGTCTTTGCTACAGTTTTTTATTTTGTACAAACAGTAGTGGATCCCTTTTTAAATTTACAGAAATTTAACATTAGTATCTATGTTCCAAGTGTTCACGCACATATAGATTAGACAAATCTATTTTTAGATTTACCAAAGGATAGAAGTGGGAAGAGAATATTTTCCACATCTGGAAGGTCTTTGAATCCTGGCACATCTCTTAGGAATTGTTAAATTATTATAACTTCCATACAGCAGCATGTCATAAATAGAGCTGAGTGAATGTTTTCTGTACTCTGCCTTTTTCATTGACAATTGCAGATTCAGTGACACCAAAACATTTAGTGAATTCATACTGGCTTTGCCAAAATTGTTTTGGAAATTTAAAAAATCACCAAAAAAATTCAAACTATTTCATTTTGACATTTTCTAAATGGACCCTTTTGATTTTTTAGTTTGAAATGACTTTTCATTTGAACATTTCCTTTAATTGTATTTTTAAAAAATCATAAACATAAAATGGTCAAAACTGAAATGAAACATTTAAATTTTATCAAAATATAATGTTTCATTCAGCCCCAAACAAATTTTATTTTATTCTTTGATTCACCAAGAATTTTGTTTGTCAGGTCAACCTAAAATATTGTTTTTAATTTTTTATTTTTATTTTTGGAATTGCCAGCAAATTGAAAAATCAATTTTTTGCCCAACTCTAGTAATAAAGCCTGATTAACTGTACTTCTGAACAAAAAAATAAAATAAAATGTTTTTGAATAAAGCCAATGATTGCCCTTTCCCAAATCCAGTGGTAATAGAACATAAGTTTCTATGTTGGCGTTAGAGCTTCAGTGAAATGGTGTAGTTCCTGTTATGGTTAAGGACTAATTCCTCCCATTATGCTGCAAATAGATCCTCTAGAGTTTTCTGAATTATTATTACTCCTGAGGTTTAAGGAAAATTAAATAATAATATTTTGCTTGTGCACACCGACAAACCACTGCACATAGGATTGTGAAAGTTATTAGACCAAATCCTTTCACATGGAACTCCTAATGAATTCAGTCAGAGTTCACCAGAGTGAAGTATAGTGTAAAAAGTGAGTAAGGAGCTTAGATTTGTTCCATAACTCACTTGTTGGAGGATACTGAACACTTTTAAAAATTCAATAATTCGCCTGCTAAACTTGTGGCCATTCAAAAGTGTGTAACTACCAGATGAAGCAATGAAGACACTGCCTTTGGATTTCCATAGTTTCATACTACAACCTATACCAGAGGGGGAAATGATGATGAAATTCTCTGTAGATCAGATGTCAGCATGTAAATATGAAAACCCCTACATCTCTTACAATTCTTCATAAGTCACCAAAAGAAAATACAGGGAGGGGGAAGAAAGAGAGTTTCCTTGCTGAGTT
Organism: Chrysemys picta bellii; assembly: GCF_011386835.1. Lineage (NCBI taxonomy): Eukaryota > Metazoa > Chordata > Testudines > Emydidae > Chrysemys > Chrysemys picta. The sequence goes on from NC_088791.1 coordinate 41,162,675, forward strand.
GGCAAAATAATCAACATCAGAGAAAAAGGTCAAATATAGTTCCACAATGGGGTGCAGAAGGAGATGGTAAGAAAGCCCTGTGTACCTGAGATTTATCAACTGTACCTAATGAAGAAGAAATGCTGTGTCTGGTATTCTTTTAACTATGACTATGCATAATTCATGAAAACAGCTGCCACTGGAAGCAAGTCTGCTTTCTCCAGCAGTGTGACGCACGCAGGGAAGTATCAATTTGCCGTATTCTAAACCTGATTTAACACTAGCACACCTAGATAATTTTCAAGCGCCTCAGTAGTACATTTCTTCAAGGCTTTGATCCATATACTGTTATGCTCCATAGGCAAGTATGCAAAAAAATCAACAAATTCCCATTCTAGAGAGCTAGCCTCATGTAATTGACCCGGCTTGGCTAAAAGAATGGGCTATTAGGTTTTCAAAAAACATACTATATCCGTTAGATTTTGTTAACTTTTCTCTTTTCTGCCAAAATAACTATTGTCAAAAAGTGTTTGAGGCTGTAGTGAAGGATACATTAAAATAAACGCTTTCCCCTAGATCAGCTGTAATAACCCCCAAAATACAGAAAAATGTCTCTTCGAATTGACACCTGTAACCCAGTCTCAAATTGTTATTAGGTGATCACAGTTCCAGCATGTAAGTCTTACCTAGAGAATAGCAGGCTGTCACTTGCACTCCAAAAATGGAGAAAGTTAGAGAATGTATGAAATCAGGGTATCACTAGCACTCCAGAAATGGAGAGAGAAGTTTCCCGCCCCTTACCTAACCGACGATGCTGATGCTGATGACAACAACTACAGCTTACTATCAAAGCACAAACCGGAAGAAGTGAATTTGTTTGCTGATTTTTGGGAGGCATCAAGGGTGCATTCTGGGATTTCTTATTTAAAGATATGCAGCCAAATTCTGATTCCATTTATATATATGCTAAAGTAAAGGGAGCTGTTTGCATGTGTCTGAGGACAAAATTTGCCACTTGAAGAGGCAGGAGGGCAACAGAGAGAAATCAGTAGGCACAATACATCAGGATAACTACAAAAGGATTGTATTCAACTGCTGTAAAACATGGACTTTGATGGAGCTATACCAATTTATACCAGTTCAAGATCTGACCCAGAAGACTTGATTCAGCAGCCTAGATGCAGAAGTAATTCCTGTTGAAATCAAAGGAAGATTTTTCTTTCAAAAGGTCTGCAGGATCAGGTCCAAAGCAGGGATCAGGTGTGCCTGATCAGTCACCAGCAGGGAGTAAGCAGACAGGGCAGAGTGAAAGTCAGCATGTGGTCAAGTGAACACTGGGCAATAAACAGAGGCACAAGGAGGTTAATACCAGACAATCACCAAATTTGGTTTTCTTTTCTCCTATTCTTCTCATTCTGATGATTCCTCTGACAAGATCTGTATTATTCTGGCTGTCTTTCTCAGGTGCCTTTTTGTTTTTTTCATTGTCCTGTATATTTTGATTTTTTCCATAGTCCACCTTTTTATTATTCTGTTCTCTGTTCTTCTGCTTGCTCTCTGCCTTTTTCTTTTTCTTAGTGTCCTTGTTTCTGCTGCATTTTCTCCCTCACCCCGCTCTTTTCTGGTGCTTTGCAATTCCTTACTCGCTCTCCCCATACACACTTTTTCTCTCTTTAAATTCTTCTTCTTCCTACGGTTTTTATCTACTGAGTGTTGTTTATATTTTACTCACTACAGCCATTTACTCTTTTGTTATTTTTCCCTTTTGTCTGCCCTTTATTCTGTGCTTTAGCTCTGTCCTTTATATCTTTTTTTTTTTTTTTTTTGCATTTCTTGGGTCCATTTCTTTTAATCTATGCCCCTACTCTCCTGTGCTTGACCATTCACCAATCATTGTTTTCCTGTCAAAATCTCTCTTCTAGGCATGTGCTGAAATCCTGGCCCCTTTGAAGTTAATGGCAAAACTCACAGATTTCAATGGGGCCAGGATTTCACCCATAGACTGTACCAAAGCCATTTGCTTCAGACAGCAGAGAAAAAAATGCAAGATAAATTACACACTACTCTAGAGATCTGGGAGTAGAACCCTTATCCTTCAGTTCTATAAAGGAAAAACCACTACTGCTTAAGCTAAATGAGATCTCTCTGTCTGCAGTCATGTACAAAACTCATATATTACAGCATTACTCACTGGAGTTTAGTTACTGCCTAACAGGGCTCCCCAGGTGGCTTGATTAAACAGGAGTTCTTAGTCTTCATTCAACCTCCATTCATCCAAATGCACCAGACCTTTGCAGAGAGCAAGGGATGACCTAGGGGCTTAAATGATCTCTGTTGAAGCTTCCATGCTACTCCCATTAAGGGCAGACCAAGCAGTCCTCTACTTTAGCTTCTTTTGGGCTGGGATCAAACACATTGTGCCCAACAGAGTACTCTAGATGGCTCATATGAGAATCTTCTTCTCCCACAACAGGTAATAGTGAATCTCAGGTGCCCCTCACCCCTTGTCCTCTTTCCAGGCACCAAGGGGCCAGGTATTCCAGGCCTTTCCAATGCTGATTGTTTCCATTAGCTTCTCTGTTCAGCAATCACTTGCGTCAGCTGATTCACTATCACGTTCTCTGTTAGTTCCCCCTCCCCTCCTTCTTTTGTGTTTCATTCCTTTGTTTCTTTCTTCATGTTTGTTTACTTTTCTGCCCTCTCTGTTTGATGTTTGTGATTTCACTCTCTGTTTTTGTTCTGTGTTGGTTTATGACCCCAAACTCCATCTTCTGTTTTGTTTGTGTTTACAACAAGCTCTTTCTGGCCTTCTAGAAAGTTGCAGTGAACTGAAGCAAACTGTGGGAATCAATATGGGCCCATCAGTAACTTGGTATTCAGTAGAGAACTATTGAGTCAAAGCCACTAATATATTCCCAGTCTATTTTCACAAAGCTAATCCTGAATATTCAATGCCAATTTCCATCATTGGCATTGCCTGGTAAAACTGGAAGAAAAAATACTCAAACAAGTATGGCGGGGTTCTATGCCCTTATTTTATCCTAATGATGCCACTGATAAATATCTAGTAAGAAGAAGAAATGTGTAGGTTTTGTAATACAGTATGAAAATAAAATAAATGATAGCACAGTATCTCTATGTAGTAACTTTCATCCAAGACAACTTAATCACAGGTGATTTATATGCTAAATCATAGGTTGAGTTGTTTAAAAAAACCTGACTTTCATTGAATTTTTTTACAAAAATTGCATAACAAACTCAATGTTTGGAGAATGTTGGCCAGCTGTAATAACTGGACTTAGCACAACCTTCCTTTGGTTTTAATAAAATATAGATTTTAAATTGCTTTCCAAATAATATTGTGGTTCTCATTGGTAACCACAACTGTAAATTTATTTCTCTATATTGTGAAACTCTTATGCAAATATATGTTCCCACAGATATTTTTTTATAGTTAAGTTGTCATTAAGGTTCGAGCACATAACAATGGTTTGACTGTATTTTACCATTCAAAAGAATGAAAACATTCAAAACCTGGGAAATGAAGATATAAAATTGCATTTCTCAAACAAGGCACTTAGATTTCCATATTTCTGAACTCATGCTAATATTAGCCTACCATTATTCCTTAATTGCATGTAGAGGATTGAAAATGTGCACCACAGGTTGCTGGTTTATAATTTGTTTCATGCATAGATGTCTCTACACCAAGGCATTGATCCTGCAAGCTATTTCATGTGGGCACATCTTCACACCCATAGTGTTCCACAGGAGTGCAGGGACTGAACCACATGGGGAAGCATGCAGGATCAGGGCCTCGATGTGCTGCTTTGCTTTGTCATTACTAAGGCTGATTTAATGCTGGGTATTTTTATTAGAAATCATGGACAGGTCATGGGCAAGAAACAAAAAATCACGGCCTGTGACCTGTCCGTTACTTAGACCATAAATACCCCTGATTGAATCCTGGGGCTGAGGGCCTGGCACCAGCTGCCAGGGCGGGGGGAAGACCCGTGGCACCAGCTCCAGGCAGGGAGCCCTGGTGGGGCACTGCTGGGGGGGGGGAGCCCCGCGGAGGCAAAAGCAGCTCCAGTTGCCGCTGGGGGGGGGGGGGGAAGGGAGTCCCGGGGGTAGAATACCCAATTTGGGTTGGACGTATACCTGGAGTTTTCATCACATGACATAGTCTTTTTAATTAAAGATTCATCTTTAATTCCTGGAGACTCCAGGACAATCCTGGAGGGTTGGCAACCCTACCCAGGGGGCCAGCAGCTGCTCCGGCCCCTGCCATGGGGGGAGCCGTAGGAAGCTAATGGCTGCTCTGGCTGCCACCATGAGGGGGAGCCCCGAGGAGCCAGCGGCTGCTCTAGCCACCACCAGGGGGAGCCCCAGGGCCAGCTGCTGCTCCGGCCTCCCTGGGACCACTTCTCAGGTGGTCCTGGGGCAGCCACATTGGCCGCTACTCGGGTGGTCCCAAGAGCCAGCTGCCCGAAGCCACCAGAGCAGCAGCCAGTGCGGCTGGCTGTACGGCCGCCCGAGCGGCTGGCTGCAGAGCCGCTGCAGAAGTCACAGAGGTCACAGGAAATCACGGAATCTGTGACTTCCATGACCTCTGTGACAAATACGGAGCCCTAGTCATCACCCTAGCCTTCGCTGTTCTAAGTGCTCCAATTTCATGATCTGGGCATGTGGAGTTTTTGCATTCAGATATGCTAGCTCTGCTTCTAATGACACTTGAAGAGTTGGCTGCCACATGGAATCAAAGGGTCAAATCCTGCCAGGTAGTGAACACTGCCTCAGAGGTACTATACACCTCAGCATCTTGCAGGCTTAGGCCCTTAATGAAAAATGGGAAATTATTGCCTTCAGTGTGGTATTAGTCTGGAATGTGGAAAATGTGGAAGTTGTAAAAATATTTTATATTTACAGTGTATGACCATAAAGAAAGCCCAAAGCAGCACAACCGCTATTCAATGTAGGGTATGTTTGCACTTCAAGCTGGAGCAGTGGGACAGGCTAGGTTCTAGGGATATGTCTACCCGCACTAGCACTGATAGAGCTAGCACTCTAAAACTAGAGTATAGCCACTGCGTCACAAGCTGCGGAAGAGGCTAGCTGCCCCGAGTACGTGCTTGCGGTCTCACACGGGTACATATCTGGTAGGACTAGCCCCTCCTGCCACTTGTACCACCATGCCTACACAATATTTTTAGCATGCTATTTCCACCAAAGCTAGTAATTTTCCTCCAGATGGGAATCACACCCCCAGCTCAAAGTGAGGACATACCATTGGACTCTGCAAGCTGGTTTAGTAGACTCCTAAGGACCAGATTGGCTCCTGAGCCCCAAATGAACCTCAATCAATTTATAATTCCTCTGCTAGGGATGGATCCAAAACAGGCTTGGCAGGGGACAAGTTAAGGCTCTTGAGGGTTTGGGTGTGGTCCTAATGAGGCATTTAAAGTTCGGGAGTGGTGGGTTAAATCTTGGTGCTTAGGCAGGTCTTATCAAACATCCTGTTGTTCGTAAGGAATGGGCGATGACACTCCTAACGGACATTGGGGAATCTCCTCCCAGCATACATTTTCAGGAAGTGGGGGACAGGGGTCAGAAGTCCTTTAATCTCCCATCCAAGACCCCTGCTCTCTACATCCCTCCTTCCCAGCTCCATTTCACCCTCATTGAAACACAGGTCCATCTTGAGTGGAGTATGGTGCACATTTACCAGCGTAAAACAAATTATACAGCTATATAGGGCAGGAAGCGAAGAAAAAAAACATGTGCAGGTGGGTCAACTGAAGAAACAACTATGTCACCTATTTTAAATACATATAGGACATCCCATGATAATGTTTCTATACAACTCTAAATCCTTTTGTTTTGGTTTACTTCTGTTGTCTCATTCCAAGAGCAGAGTAATAAATGGGTTTGTAAAGGGTATTTCCAGGAGCATGATGAGTCAAGTTTGTTGCCCTCCCTGGCCAGATAAGCTTGCCGAGTGTGGTCCATGCAACAACTCTGAAATGTTCACAGTCTTAAAGCCCAATAAACTAGCTGTTGAGGCTCTTACATCCCAAACAGGAGCTGCAGACTCATTAGCATAAACTGTATAGATACGTAAGGTATTTATCAAATAAAAAGAGAAAAGCTGAATATGCCAGTGGTCTGATTTTTCCAGTATGGCAGTGGGATTAGTGTTATCACAGTGTGAACTACTATATAAACCCACCATGGGAATACTTTAAAAATAAAATTGGATTTATTCCAAAGTCCTATTATAAGGAATACACCTACTTATTGATTTTTACTTTCTTCTTCTTGATTCATCCACCACGAGATGCATCAAAGCACTGTATTCAGTCTGGCAGATAATTCAACATTAGTTCTTTTCCCAGACACAAAAAAGGAACCTGTCCAATTTGCATACGTGTGTTTTATTTACACATGTTTTACTGGGAACAAAATCACTTTATGTTCTAAAGAAATTGGTCCAGTTTCAGCAATCATATTGTATTCCCAGATGGGAGAATACAGGGCAGAGTGAAAGCAATCTCTTCAACAATCCAGCTGTGGGAGCGTGAGAGAGAGCTCACAAAGGAGTCTCATGTTCCATGCGAAAGTTCTGAAAAAACATGAATTTGGCTATATTTGCTTAAAGAGTCTTGGTACTCCAGGAGCAGGGCTATTTCCTGTCAGGAATGGGGTACTCTGATCCTTAAGCAGAGTCATATGAAGGCCTTGCTCCGCATCTGCTCAGAGTAGTCTTCTCTTGAAGTGGGACTGCCACCGGTCTCTTATTTTTGTAAGCAACACAATTTACTTGCTGGTTTTCACTGAGCTGAGTTTTAGAATTCACATCCAAACCTTCTTAGGGGTCATACTTCTGAAACTCCAAAACTGGAGGTACCTGTATGTGTGGTGATAAACAACAAGCTCTTTGACAGTTGTTTTGATGTTTGTGTTCTCATGATTATGCATTCCCATATCCTAATGGAAAAAGTCAAATCAGATTTGACTTTCAGTGGGCTGGTTCTCTAGTGTCTTCCAAAGCTGCAACTGGAGGCTTAGAGTCACATTCCCTAGAAATCAAAACACAAACATGAACTTTACACAGCATATTTCATTATTTATATCTACCTAGTGATCTTACAATAACGCAGTTCTGTACATAATGTAGTGGGACTGGGGGGTGGGTCAGAGAAGATTGTATTTCCTTGCTTCTGTATTTCTATTCTTCCACCATCACCGTCAGATTCCCAGGTCAGGTTTAGACAGTGTGAAGATGTCTTTTCCTATTTCAGCTATGTAACAATATCAGTGGATTCCTATCCAATACTACATAGCAAAGGACTGTACTCAGAGAGAGAAAAAGCAAAAAAGCTTGATTGATACTGTGTTAGCCTTGATTCTGAGCTTACACCAGTTTTACCCTGGTGTAGCTTCATTGACCTCAGTGGAGTTATATATTTAGGCCTGATCCTGCACTACTTAACTTCAAGCACATGAGCCATCCAAGTGAAGACAATGGAACTACTTATGGCCTAAGTCTTTGCAGAATTGCAGTCTTATGGAGTAGTGACATCAGTGCAGTTACTCATGATTTAAATTGGCATGAGTATAGAATTATATGGGCCAGATTCTCTAGACCACTAAGTTCATTTTGTGCTGCCAGCTGCCACCACCCACTGGGGTAAATGGAGTATGTCAGAGGCAGGCTAGAGACAGAAAGGAGTGTGCTGAAGCCGAGCTCCTTTGCACTTGATGCCCTACAGACTTTATAACAGTGGTGGAAGACAGAGTCAGCACCCTACTGCTCTAAGTTCTGCTGGGTCCGTGCAGATGGGGATCAGGGAGCTGCCTGTGGTACTCTGAAGCCACCATTGCCAACTCTATCTGAGTACATTAATGGAGAACCGGGCCCTACATCTCTAACAACAATAAGGAACAGTGGCTGCCAGGTAGACATGCCCAATACTATATTTAGGTTCAGTGACTTATCACCATTTTAGCTTAACAATAGTCCAGGAGCTGACTATCCTCAAATATTGCACCTTTCTGAACAAGCAGGAGAATCTCTGAACTAAGGGGAAATTCACTTGTAAGAAAGGGTGGTGCTGTTGATGCTATTAATCTGCCCGGGGAATATCACCACAGGAGGGCAGTTTTAAAGTACAGTCGGGGCTTTCTAGTAAACACACCTGTAGACACTTCCTGGAGGAGAGATGTTCTATGTCAGAGCATCTCCTGAGAATGCTGGTCACATACCTTCATCAGCCAGCATTACCCACTTTCAGGGCTGCATCAGCCACCTTTGGCCTCTTTCCCATCATATAACAGGAGTTGTGGATGTCTTACGTGTCTGTAACTCCCTCCTAGGTCTCCGTTCCACCAGTGGATGCCTAGCCAGCCTCCATCAGCGGAAATTGGAGAGTGACTCAAGCCCCAGATGTGAAAGGAATTTACAGCATTTTGCTAATTTTTTTTAAATTAGCCCAATAAAACATTGAAACTAAGGCACAGCATATTATATTGAAAAAAACACAACTAGCCAGCAAGAGATATGAAATATGCCCAATAGTTTGTAGAATAAAGAGCTGTGTGTCTTTTTCTCACCCACCAGCCATCATGTTACCCCTAAACCACACAGAAATAAAATGTCACCAAAAGCACAGTATTTGGGTCCTGTTTCCAGCAAGCTATTCAGAAAAGCACTTAAGCATATTCTTAACTTGAAGCATACACTTATGTGGTTTCTTGAATTGGGACCTTGGTGAAGTTGATTATACAGCTGAATGCTGACTAAATATAAATTAATTTAATTGCTACACAAAGTGCTTTATGTTGATTCCAAAACCTGAAATGTAACTTTGCTCTTTTCTTTTCTTTTTTTTTGCTTTGCAGCTTCCTCTACCAAGACAACATATGTCAGCTACAGCAATCATGCAAACTGAGCAGGGAAATGAAACACACCTGAAGTATGTGAAAATTAAAAAAAACAAACAATGAATTTACTACCACCAAAACCTCGGTCTTGGAAAGAGCTGTAGACTACAATCAACTCAACAGTCAGTCTCTTAATGGACAAAGATTAACAACGAGCCAAAAGCAGGAGGGGTGGGGAAGGGAAAAGCTCAGTTTTATACAAGTCAGACCGAATGTCAAACTTCTAAACTGTTTACTCACAAAAGGAAGTAAATCACAAAAGGAAAACAAATGTTAGCTTGTGAAAAAAAAAATGCTGTTGAAATAAACCATGTCTGATGTTATACTTGTAAGTACTTTTTTGTGATTGTGAGAATTTCCATTCCTGTCCCACATTGTTCAACTTGTATAAGAAGATGAATTTGTTTCTTGTGATGACTGACTGAATTGAAGCCCTGGGTTGTGCTAAAATAAATGCAATGATTGACGCATGCAAATTTTTATACAAAATAATTTATTTCTAATAATAAAGGAATGTTTTGCAAATGTTCAGACTTGTTTCGTTGAAGTTTTAAGGAAGAAAAAACAAATAATATTTTAAGTCCTGACAATATTGTCTATTGTTTGTTTAGAATGTGCAGTAAAGGGGGGGAGGGATATAATTAAAACAATAATAATGGTGTCAGAGGAATGCAGTGTAAAGTATAAGCATGTTGATGGAGGTGTCTGTATGTGCGTGCGTGTGTGTGTGCGCTCTCCGAGGTGGGTGAATTTATTTGTTTTTAAAATTGTGACTATTTTAAAATTGCTGGTGGGAATTTTTCCCAAAGTAAATACATTTTATAAGATTTTGTGAAATGAAGGATTCCTGATGTTGTGCTCACCATTTATGATTCAGCAACTGTTTTTTTTTCTTTTGAAAAAATTATCAGACAATTATAACAAAGATGGTAAAACTAAAAACTCAGATTTTTATAGTAATCAGAACCAACAAACTGAAATAAAAGGTTAATCTTATTATCCTGTACTATGCTATTATGTTGCTGATATTCCCCCATCAGCTATGATGGTTTGCCATTGCTGGCAATCACATCTTATTGATGGATGCCTTAGAAATAACGTAGAAAGGAATCAGGGGAATATTTGGAAAACAGTAAAGTGGATATATGAACTAACTTATCAAACCTTTCAAAATCAAAGGAAATGGCTATTCAAGTACAATTCTGTTGTCTTCTAATTTTCAGAATTAAATTATTCAGTAGTTAATGGTGCCATGCCATTAGAAATGGTTGTACCAAAGACAGAGAAAACACAAGAGAGATTGGAACCAGTGTAGAGATCTATCATGTTAATAAGCCACTCTAGACAAGTTAAAAGCAGACTGCTAGAGGCTTTCAGCTCTGTCACCAATGTCTATGATGTGCTTTGAGACTTTTTCTACTCTATACAATATCTACCATTCGTCAAGTCAATGGGTCTTCGCAATCAGTTTGTTATTAAATGTTCTTTCTGCTGATTTAGCCTGGATGGCTCATTGTTCTTCTTTCCGATAGGCGCTATCTCTTTGTAACATATCTTCACCAAGGAGGCTGCAGTGGACCCTGGATTACATTATTGAATAAGGGAAGGTTAATTTATTTGAAACTGAATCTCTTACATGTTACAGTGCCATACTTTAGTCTCCTGTGCAGCCAGCAAACTGCTTTCAGTCAACTATCCCCTCAGTAAAAAGAAGAACAGGAGTACTTGTGGCACCTTAGAGACTAACAAATTTATTAGAGCATAAGCTTTCGTGGACTACAGCCCACTTCTTCGGATGCATATAGAGTGGAACATATATTGAGGAGATATATATACACACATACAGAGAGCATAAACAGGTGGGAGTTGTCTTACCAACTCTGAGAGGCCAATTAATTAAGAGAAAAAAAACAAAACAAAAAACAAACAAACAAAAATAATTAATTGGCCTCCCAGAGTTGGTAAGACAACTCCCACCTGTTTATGCTCTCTGTATGTGTGTATATATATCTCCTCAATATATGTTCCAATCTATATACATCCGAAGAAGTGGGCTGTAGTCCACGAAAGCTTATGCTCTAATAAATTTGTTAATCTCTAAGGTGCCACAAGTACTCCTGTTCTTCTTTTTGCGGATACAGACTAACACGGCTGCTACTCTGAAACCTATCCCCTCAGTGAATCTGAAACCTATCCCCTCAGAGAATGTCCATGTTCCAAAGCACTTTGACAAAGTACAGTTAGGAAGGATCTATCCCAATATTTGGACACCTGAGTTACTGACGATGTATCATTCAATATAGTGTAATTGAAATGTTTATGACTGACCACTCACCAAACTACAAAATAATTATAAATGAAAAAAATAAAGAACCAGGGATTAATTACTTTTTCTATTGACTATGCTTGAGAGCCATTAAATATACTATGGTCCCTACTCTGCAAACTTATATACACTTAATATTATGCACGACTAGTGCCACTGGCGTCAATAGTCAGTACTCATGTTTAAAGTTCAGTAGAGCTGCTTGGGAACTTTTTGATGAAAAGTTTAGTTGCAGAGACTGCCACTGTGTCAAAACCAAAATATATCAGTTTCGACTAAGGTTTCAATGGGACAGTTTCTGAAGTTCAGGAGGATGAGAGAGAGAGAGACCTGATCTTTTCTAGCTGTAAACAGGCATTTCAACACAATTCCAGTTTGTGAAAACCTTCAAAAGGTTTTGATTTCATTCCAGTGCAGAATGAAAACAAACGTTGAAAGTTGTCATGAAATGGAATTGTTGTCTTCTGGCCTGCTCAAAAGATCTGCATGAGTGTTTGCTGGGTGAAGCCCTCAATCAACAACGGGCCTGATCCTGAAGTTGTTCTCTGCATGCGATGCTGATTGAAGCTAGTGAATTTTCAGGTAAAGTAAGAAATAGCCCATTAATCTGTTGTGAAGAAGAACACTAAGAGGCAATGTTGTTATGATGACTGAGCCTACAATTCATTACCCACAGTGGAATTACTCTTGTGAGTAGGGGTTTGCAGGATCAGCCAAACATGTTAACATCAGAGATGTGAAAAAAAGCCAATATTATGGCAGCCTAAAGAAAATATTTTTCTGAAATAGGTTTGCCAAATGTTTTTGTTTGGAGGAGAGCATTAAAAGCAGAAGGGTGAAGGTGCAAAATATTTTCAGCATTTTACATGTCATTCCATTTAGAAACACAGGGTTAAATTACACCTTTGTAAACTCCATTTATTTCAGTGGGGTTAGACAGTGTAATTCAGACCAGAATTTGGCCCATAGTTTAAATGACACACTCCTAGATTCTCAGGCCAGAAGGGACCACTGTGATTGTCAAGTCTGACCTCTCATATAGCACAGAACGTCCCCCAAATAATTCCTGTTTGAACTACAGCATAGCTTTTAGATAAACAGCCAATCTGATGGAAAATCCACCACAACCCTTGGTAAATTGTTCTAATGGTTAATCACCCATTATACTGAACTAGGTGAGTAAATACCAAAGTACAGGAAAGGTTAAATTCACAGAGGAACCTGGGCTCCTAACAGCCATTTTAGGCACCTGCGTCCAACACTTAGGCGCCACTGACATTCACAAACCCTCTGCTCAGCTGCTGCCTAATCCTGGAGGCACCTAAATTCCCCAGTGACCTAAATTTCCACTGTTAAAGTTCATAAGGAGCCTAAATTTCAGTAGCTGAGCATGCACACATTAATCTTAAAGCCTGACACCAGCCATCAGCTTGGTGCCTAAGCCCCAATAGGATTCACAAATTGAGCCCCCCTTGCCTGTTTTGCCTTTGGGGCCTGCTGCAGTAGGCATGTTCAGAGCATGCCTAAATCCACAGACATTGGCTGAGATGTGCATGGGGGACGGGGGACGGGGGACGGTGGGCGGGGGAGTGAAGGCAGCCCCTTTATAACTTTTAGCCCAGTGGTTAGGGCACACTCCTGCAATGCAGAAGACCCAAATTCAAATTGCTCCGCCACATCAGGGAGAAGGGGGAACTTGAACCAGCATCACCCACATCCTAGGTGAGTGTCCTGTCCCCTGGGCTAAAAGTTATAAAAATGGGGCGGGGTGGAGGGCAGCATTAGCAGCATTCTTGCAAAAAATGGCTTAGTTGCCAGACTCCAGGAGTGGATTCATGGTTGCAAATCCCGAGTGGAGCTAGGCACCTCCCTCCAGCCCTTTGAGGGGTGGGCCGTAGATCATAACCCTCTCCTTGTCATTTCCTATGGTCTACCTTAGGCACCTCTCTGCTCACTATGCTGGCTTTTGTAAATCCCATTCTTAGGTGCCTAGCTGTCATGATACAATGTATAGGGAGCCTGAGCACTTCACTCAGGGTTGTGAAGTCCACCAGCCATCAGTGCACCTAAAAATAAGTCCCTTTGTGAATCCAGCCTGCAATGTCTAACTTACACTACTGGTGTATTGGTTTCACTTCAACAGGCTATTTACACACATGCCTAACTTTCAGAATGTGAGTAGTCCTGTTGACTTCATGAACTTTTAAGTTATGCATGTATTTATGTACCTTGTTGAATGGGGGGCCAGAGTAGTCAGGAAGGAACTTCTCTGTTGGCTCATTCTTGCACTGAGTCGGTCAAAAACAAAGGGTGCCATACATTATTAAAATATATTGGTCCAGATCCTGCTTACCTCGGCATGCAGAATGCACAATGATGTTACTGGAAGTTTTGTAGTGCAGCATAGAGTCCATACAAGAGCACTACAACTTTCTCAAAGATATGCCACCATTACTAGTGAACTGACTCAAGACAGAAGAAAGGGGTTTGGGGTTTCTTTTGCAATGGCTATGCTGTAACAACTATTTTGTTCTTACCTTATTTGTTTCTTTCTCCCCAATTTAACCACTATAAAAATTCTACTCCTAAAAAGAGTTTCAATAAAAAGAGAGCAATGTCATGACAGGGTTGGAGAAAAAATTGCTACAATTTTGGTGCATGGGAATAGACTGGAATGAGCTATGGAAAAATGACTTCTGCTATCCCTTTTACTTTACATTACCAGGTCCCTTTTTATCAGGAGATTGGGGGAAGCTGGACAGCAATAAGAGAAACCCCCCTAGTATCTGTGCTTATTGTGTCTTTGAATACTCAGGCAGCTTCTTCATTTCTCCCCACATTCTCCCTTTCTTTCTCTCTCTCTCTCTCTCTCGGAATTAACCATCACTTGTTCCATTTAGACAGCAAACACATTGCTTTTTTCACAACCGTCTTCTCTCGGTCTAGCTCATTCTGTTCTTTCTTTTATGGCCTCACCATTCATGAAGCTGTAGTTAAACCTGTCAGCATTTTCATTATAAATTGTATTATTTAACACAGCCTTACAAAGACACTGCAGGATGAAACTTGGCATGTATAGCCTAAGAATGGGTGTGAAATACTTTGCATTTAAAAACATCATAATCGTTTTTTCCATTTGAGTTTTATGTAGGTTAAAAATGAAAAGCGTATACATTGAACGTATCCCCCAAACACATGTAACTGAAGGGCGGTAGCAATTTAACACCTGAATGTTGGCCAATGATTATAGCATAATATGTTCCAATTGCTCGTGGTACAGTTTGAAAAATTAAGTTTACACTGTATGTAAAAGACACATACTAAACTATAATCCTCCACTCATCTTCAGCGTATCTTTCTTTGTTTAAGGGTCCATAAAAGCTTCCCCAATGATTTCAATAGGTTTTGGATCAGGATCCATGTGATTTAATCAATAATTTAGGTCACTGCTTTCTCACCTAGTAACACTGTGTAAACCGATGTTAGCAGGGTTACGCTGAGAGCTACATTAAATATTATGTACGCATTCTTAGGAGCTGATCCCACCATCACTCATGCACATGAGCAATTCAGGTGCATAAATTGTGAGTGTTTACAAGACCTTTACTTACATGTGAATTAGTGTTTAATGAGTACTAAGCATTTTATATTGGCCTGATTTTCAGAGGCATAGCACCCTTTCAGATCCCATTGCTTCACTAGGCTCTGCAGGTGCTTAGTCTTGAAAATCAGGCTGTTAGGGAATTGTTTTAGCTGACCCAATGTGGGGGAGCAGAGACAAAAGCCCAGTCCCCAAAGGTACTTAGGCCTTGCTCCGCTGCAGCGTTGCAATGCCTAACCCACAGTCAGCTGATGCCTAGTGGAATCCTCAACCCCATGCTAAGTGCCCAGGTTCCCATACAATGTATGGGGAGCATTAGGCATCCAAGAAAGAGATCCTCAGAAGCCAGCAAGCTGAACAGGAAGCTGTCTAACTAGTCAGGATTGAAATGCCGAGAAGTGCAAGGACAGGGGAGAGAAGAGGAGCGAGGAGCAAGGAGCATGGTTACCTAAGTAGCTGATCAGCTGTGCTGGAATGAGGGGCTGGAAATAGGTACCTGCCTCCATTCAAGATCCTCATCCTTGAATCCTCTCTTGGAGTTAGGCACTCTGGTTAGGTACCACTGCTCTAGCAGTCGAACCCCCCACGTCCCTCTCTCTTGCTTACACTCAATACCTGTCTCTTGCTCACTCTACATTTCACTGTGCCCTTGGCTATCTTTTGCATGGATGCTGTGTTGACCCACCATCCCATCTGTGGGCTGCATCCAGCCCTCCTGTTGCAGGGTCTGATAGGTATCAGTCGTGCTCACAGCATGTCTACAGGATTGGGCTCCACTGCTGAGATAGGTGTTCCCCTGCCTAGTTTGAGACAGTAGTGGAGCAAAATGCGGGACAGAGTGATGTTTAGTATGTGTGGTGCCTTTTCACATGGGGCTGGAGAGCGAGCCCACCCTGCACTGACCCAGCAAAACCACACAAGCATATACAAGTCAATCGCCTCTCCTGTGGGGCTGGACCTGGCTCCCTGCTCCAGGCGTTGTGCCATGGTGCATGGGACCACATGACACTGAGACCCCATGCACCTTGTCACAGCACCACTTGCTCACTTTTGGCTTGGTTGCTCCTTTGTCATGATGGAGGGGTGGCCATGCCAAACCTGAGTGGTGCTGCAAATCTGTGCACCAGATTGCAATGCCCAGAGTGGGGAACCAGGCTCAGCCTCATGGAACAGGAGCCACCATTGCCTGTTGAATGCAGGGTCATCTTACTTTTCAAACTGACGCCCCCCATCCCAGGCTGGGGCCTCACCTCTGCACCAGTCCAAGATGAGGGTTGCAGTACTGGGCAGACGGTGCTGCTGGTGCTCCTTTGGCAAGGAGAGGAGGAATTCTCCCATTGAATAGGGAGGCACCACTAATGACCCATCACCCCCCACCCCACCTTGTTACAAAACCTGACTGCCACTGGTTTGAGAATTCTGCTTTGGGACCTCCAGGGCTTGACTTGAGGTTCTGAGCTGCTCGTTAGCTATGGGGTGGTGTCAGGGCTCACACAGCTTTGTGACTGCTGACTGGTGGAAACGTGCGCACCTAGGGGATGTAGGATCCTAAATAACTAGGTAGCAGCTGGGCATCAGTTCTGGAAATGTCAGTGGTGCCTAAGTGGTGGATTTAGGCACCTAAAGAGGCAGATAGGTGTCTAAATGCCTTTGAGTAGCTGGGTCAGAGAGCCTGCCACATCAGTCAGAATATGGGTAGGGTGTGGCCATGATGAACCCAGGCCCCACTCCTGCAAATGCCTCACTCCCAGCCCAGGCTGTGGGCTTAATGCCACAATATGGCCTTTATGACTGACACATGCCTATATGTCAGTCTACATTCCATTCCTAATTTTTAACCTCAGAAGCCACCACAGCTGTCATTAATTGGTTCCCTGGAAGGCTGTCTCTGCAGAGAGGCCGAAGGCTGTATAAGCACAGACCCTGAAGTCACCTCTCACACCACAGCTCAGGCACATTAGCAAGGCAGTGTGTGAACTGTGGCTGCCCATGCTTTACTTGGGCTTTTGTTAAACAAAGCATTTCAGTCTTGAGTGATTTCAATCTAGTCAATTTCCAAAGTACTAAAAATTTAACCGCCTAATCTGAGTTCTTAATGCGTAAAAGATAAATTGCTACATAGGCACAGTAACTTTTTCAGCCCCCCCAAAAATAAATAAAAAAATCCATAAGGGTTCTTTATCACACAGACTTAAGGCTCAATTCTGATCACAGAAGAAAAGAGAGAGACCATAGCTTAAAAACTCAATTACTATGCATGCATGTGTGCACACAGAAGCTAATTCATCAGGACACATGACTTATACCATTATACATTGAAAATCAGATACCGGTCCTTAATGTGTTTTTGTGACTGCAGGATAGATACAATGGACTCTAATGGTGCTATGTATCAGGCCAATGAACCAGAAATTAAGCAGGATTTATAAGAGAGCGACGTTAAACGTTCTGTAGAAACTATAATGGACCACTGTGTCAAGAATCCACTTTTCAATAAATATCTAAATACCAATTTACACAGTAGGGTTTTTAACGAATAGCACCAATTCTCTCCCAATGAATAGATAATTTTTATCACTAACCAAGGGAAGAAATGATAGAAGACATTTCTAACATCTCACATTTGTAAATATGTTGTATTAAAATACAATTACCTTGTTTATGTATCTCATTTTTGCAAGCAGAATATGAAAGTGGCGGACATAGTATGATGTATAAAGAGAAAATGTCTCTTTTATAGTGTTCCTTTATTGTGCTTTAATTTTAAAATTCACCTGTATGATGCAGCTTATTGCAATAGCATGTCAGCCACTAAGTTAGAAAGATGGTTTAATATGGTAACACTTTTGCAAATAGGCTCTCACCGTACAGTGAGCTTAAGACAAACAAATATGTCTCTGCAAACTAGTGTCTGTTAAAAATTGCACTGGGCAAAGCTTGAGTATGGAATGGAATAGCACAGTCCCAGCTGGCTTGATTTTGATTTCTCTTATACCCGTTTTACACTGATTTCTCTTACACAAGTGTTTAAAGTCATTCATTTGAACCAACGGTATTATGTTGGTTTAAAGGATATCAGAATCAGGTCCAAAAATTCAGTCATAATCACATGATCACAACTCTTAGGGGTATGTCTGCGCTGCAATTAAAGAGCTGCGGCTAGCTTGTGCCAGCTCTTAGGGCTCAGGCTAAAGGGCTGTTTAATTGCGGTGTAGATGTTTGGGCTCAGGCTGGAGCCTGGGATCTAGGACTCTGTGAAGTGGAGGGGTCCCAGAGCTGGGGCTGCAGCCCGAGCCTGAACGTCTACACAACAATTAAACAGTCCCTTAGCCCGAGCACAGGCCAGCTACGTGTGTCTAACTGGACTATAGACATACCCTTGCTGGCGTTAGCCACATCTGCTCCAATGACAGCTTCAACTTAATGCTAATTTATTTATTTTCACTGAGAAAGCAAAGGTTACATGGGGTGGTGCTCTTGGGGAGAAGGAGAGGGGGGAAGGAGAGGATTGCTTCCTGGTTTCCATTACAATTGGATCTTTCTTCCTCTTTTATATTCAGGTGAGCTTCAGAAGGGAGCCAAACTCATCTAATTGGCAGAAGTCTAATGCATGACTTTCATGATTACTAAGACTAGAAAGTGAAATGCACTGTGCACTAGCCGCAGTTGTGACTAATGGCATCTGGTAAATACTGCATATATAAGAAGAAAAGTTTTCATTTGTGAACTGTTTTCTGTCATTTTGGCCCATTTCACCTATTTCCTTGGCCCAAATGTCTGAGTCATGTCATGGAATTTGGAAAGTATATTGTTGGTAGAATTAAATTGCTACACTTATGCCGTGAAAACAAAGGGCTTGTGTTTGATGTGAAAAACACATTCACTGGGCCATATTACTGCTTAATAATATAAAGGCAGCAAAAAGCTGTATCTAGTCAGACACAATTGTGTGCTAGATATAATGGTAAGAAGAATTCTGCAAAGTTAGGTGTGTGCTACACTGGCTTCAGAAATAGTCTGATGAAATCTGCAGAAGAGTCACCTACAAAGTTTCTGTGTAAAATTCCTGACACATTCCATGAATGTTGATACCTGTCCCATCATACTGCAATACTGAAAGGAATATTTTTCTTACTTTGGCATTATAGTGTGACAGCAAGTAGTAAGCTCCAGGAACTTTCGTTTTCAATAGTGAGGCATCAGGAAGAGAAAGGCAAGCAGCATTTCTCCCAAAGCTAAATCAAACAATGCTGAGATCCACAACATCCTGGAAGGCAAGCCAGCTTTTTGTGTATGTTACACAAATGACAAGTACCACTGAGGAAGTAGAACAACATGGCATACTCAGAGGTGCATGAAGAGAAGAAGAAAAGAGAACTAAATATTGGGAACCACCTGCTTTAAAAGCATCATGTTAACCTTAAAAAATCCATAACAACTTCCATCAAGGGCACACAAACCTCCTTGGAGCATGAGTTTTCATCCGTATACACTTATCTAACACATAGAACTTATCATAATTTAAAGGGGAAGCAAGAGAGAACCATTGATTGAAGGTCATTAATGCTCATAGTTGATGGGGTAGTAGGATGAACATGCACTCTGATTGTCCAGGGCGGCAATTATTTCCCGGCCTAGGGGCGGCAAAATTATTAATCCGCCACTGTACTTACCCCCTTGAGTTCTAGAGGAGGGTGGTTTACTAATCTATTTTTCTGGATAAAATACTATATAAATGTTAGTTGTTAAGTAGTAGCCTACACTACTAATACCAAGGGGTCCCTTGTTCAATTGTTATTACAGACTGATACCTTAGTAATCTGCCAAAGGTGAATACCAAGCCCGAAGTCTTCTAGTCGGGGAATACTTTAGGTTCAGAGGTAACCTTCAGTACTTAGGTCACTTAAACACTTGGTTGGATGCCCTTGAGCCCGTGTTCAACAAAACCACTTCAGATTCACCATTAAAATTACATATTACAATGGTCACCACTGAAAAATAGCTCCTCCACAGAATTTCTTTCTTTGTGACTACTTATGGGTAAATACTTACTATATTGATGGCTGACTACTGTACTTCTAATGACTTAAAAAGTGTATCTTCTCATGTAATTAAAGAGTTTTCACTCTTGTTTAAAATAGGTTAAAACAGACACTACTTACGTATATTAATAGCTTAATAGATTATGGGTTTTTTTAAATTTGTTTTTAATCTCAAGGTGTGCTAATAGCCCAGGAATTTCACCTGATGGAGTTTTGATTGTTGCACAACTGAATAAAGAATATGTCCTAGGTACAACCTCTGTTTGGATTATTAAATTGACACTTTTCCTTATCTACTTTCTCCACATCACTCATGATTTTATATACCTCTATCATATCCCCCCTTAGTCTCCTCTTTTCCAAGATGAAGAGTCCTAGCCTCTTTAATCTCTACTCATATGGGACCCGTTCCAAACCCTTAATCATTTTAGTTGCCCTTTTCTGAACCTTTTCTAGTGCCAGTATATTTTTTTTAAGATGAGGCGACCACATCTGTACGCACTATTCGAGATGAGGGCGGTACCATCGATTTATATAAGGGCAATAATATATTCTCAGTCTTATTATCCATCCCCTTTTTAATGATTCCTAACATCCTGTTTGCTTTTTTGACCGCCTCTGCACACTTCGTGGACATTTTCAGAGAACTATCCATGATGACTCCAAGATCTTTTTCCTGACTTGTTGTAGCTAAATTAGCCCCCATCATATTGTATGTATAGTTGGGGTTATTTTTTCCGATGTGCATTACTTTACATTTATCCACATTAAATTTCATTTGCCATTTTGTTGCCCAATCACTTAGTTTTGTGAGATCTTTTTGAAGTTCTTCACAGTTTGCTTTGGTCTTAACTATCTTGAGCAGTTTAGTATCATCTGCAAACTTTGCCACCTCACTGTTTACCCCTTTCTCCAGATCATTTATGAATAAGTTGAATAGGATCGGTTCGAGGATTGACCCTTGGGGAACACCACTAGTTACCCCTCTCCATTCTGAGAATTTACCATTAATTCCTAACCTTTGTTCCCTGTCTTTTAACCAGTTCTCAATCCATGAAAGGACCTTCCCTTTTATCCCATGGCAGCTTAATTTACATAAGAGCCTTTGGTGAGGGATCTTGTCAAAGGCTTTCTGGAAATCTAAGTACACTATGTCCACTGGACCCCCCTTGTCCACATGTTTGTTGACCCCCTTCAAAGAATTCTAATAGATTAGTAAGACACGATTTCCCTTTACAGAAACCATGTTGACTATTGCTCAACAGTTTATGTTTTTCTATGTGTCGGACAATTTTATTCTTAACTATTGTTTTGACTAATTTGCCCAGTACAGACGTTAGACTTACCGGTCTGTAATTGCCGGGATAACCTCTAGAGCCCTTTTTAAATATTGGCGTTACATTAGCTAACTTCCAGTCATTGGGTACAGAAGCCGATTTAAAGGACAGGTTACAAACCTTAGTTAACAGTTCCGCAAATTCACATTTGAGTTCTTTCAGAACTCTTGGGTGAATGCCATCTGGTCCCGGTGACTTGTTAATGTTAAGTTTATCAATTAATTCCAAAACCTCCTCTCGTGACACTTCAATCCGTGACAGTTTCTCAGATTTATCACCTACAAAAGCCAGCTCAGGTTTGGGAATCTCCCTAACATCCTCAGCCGTGAAGACTGAAGCAAAGAATCCATTTAGTTTCTCCGCAATGACTTTATCGTCTTTAAGCGCTCCTTTTGTATCTCGATCATCAAGGGGTCTCACTGGTTGTTTAGCAGGCTTCCTGCTTCTGATGTACTTAAAAAACATTTTGTTATTACCTTTGGAGTTTTTGGCTAGCCGTTCTTCAAACTCCTCTTTGGCTTTTCTTATTACATTCTTGCACTTAATTTGGCAGTGTTTATACTCCTTTCTATTTGCCTCACTAGGATTTGACTTCCACTTTTTAAAGGAAGTCTTTTTATCTCTTACTGCTTCTTTTACATGCTGGTTGGACACTCCCAGTAACCGACTCCGCCCTTTTCCCACCCCCATTCCAACCCCCTCCCCAAAGTCTCCACCCCAACTCCTCCCCCTCCCTTCCCCTATTGGATCCCTTCCCCAAAGCCCTGCCCCCGGCCCCGCCCCTTCCCCCAGCATGTGGCGTTCCCCCTCCTTCCCCCTCCCTCCCTGCCCCGCGAAACAGCTGTTTTGCGATGCAAGTGCTGGGAGGGGAGAAAAACAGGACGCGGCCGCGTGCTTGCAGAGAAGGCGGAGGTGAGCTGGAGCGGGGGGGGCGGGGCGCGGAGGGGAGCTTCCGCCCCAAATTTGCTGCCCTAGGCCTAGGCCTTGTCTGCCTAGACAATAATACGGCACTGGGTAAGTAGCAGTTCTGGGCCTAAGTGCGTTCATCTCCCCAAACGGGTAGAGCCTACTCCATCTTAAAAAGGAGCCAGACACCTCAGATGTGGGAACAGGGAAGATCTACCCTGAAAGCTCCTGATCAAAGCTGCCACAGAAGCCACCACTGACAACTACAGCTGAGCTCAGACATGTTAAAGTTCAGTTACTCTTCCCCCCCCTTTGCTAGCTTAAGTTGGACTTTGAGGCTGCAGAGGGTGGTAGATCGTAGGAAGTGACCCAGGGAAGCAGTCTTGAGGCTGGTGCCTGACAGCCTCTCACACAGCCAAAGCCTCATGGAGTGGGAGTGTCCAGGATCCCCTACCAAACACCCTCCCATATAAGGACATAAACCTCATTTCCTCCACTCTCATGAATAGCAAGAGACACTGAAAGCTTCATGGCAAGGACAAGCCACCTCCAGGGGCCAGGAGACAGACTGAGGGTCCATCCCTGTTTCAAGGACGCAGAGCCCCTTACTTCATTGGACACTGCTACCCTGAAAAGGGGGGTTGACCTAAATGGGTGACCTAAATTGGAGAGCCAAGTCTTCACCCACCTAAAGGTAGGCTATCCCAGTCCTGGAAGAGTTGCTGATGGGAGGCACCAGCGTTTGAGAGAGGGAAATTGAGGGCCCAATGATCTAAGCACTAGGTGATGCCACTGGTAAGCATGCCCTCCCAGCACACAAGTGTTTTAGAATCTATCTCATCTCTATTGATTTGATATTGCTGCCTGTCACAATAGTATCTGAACACCCTCTAGATAAAATAGATTTGCAATTATGAAGTCTGTAGAGGACTTCCTGGTGTCTCTCTCTCTTCTTTTTTTTTTCAGGCTTTAAAAAGTCTGCTTTAGGTAGGTTTCTATTTTTGTTTGTTTGTTGCATGCCCTATTTAGGAGCTATATCACCATCTACTGAAATATAGTCGTTTCTGAGGTGAAAATTTGCAGCTGTTTAACAGCCTTAAATGTTACACAACAGTTGAAGAGGGGAAGCTAATTCTTAGAGCTGGCCAGAAAGTACACTATTTATTTTCCATGTAAAAAATATTTTGTTACTCTTTAGCATGCTAGGGCATTTTGTATTCCAGTATACTGGTGGCAATATAACAATTGTTCACCTATTTAATCACATCATCACTTTTTTTAGTACCTATGTGTTTCTTCTCAACATCTCCCATCCAAATATAGACCTATTCTGATACCAGTGGGAAGTCAGCAGTATAGACGAGAAGACATTTTTGGAAATGCTAGCCAAATAGGACCAGGAAGTGAACTAGGCCCTGGAAACTCTTTAAAAAAAAATCACACTAAACTCCTGGACACAGAAGTGAGAAATTGCCTGATTGTTGAGAGAGATTGCAGCTAACATGAAAGGCAAACATTGTTATCAAACAGGAAACTTAAGAATAGCATCCACAAACGGCTGATACAATAAATCTCTGTGACAGAGATTCAGTGACTTCCGGTTTTCTCAATGAGTCTTAACAACTGCTGAGTTAATCCTTGAACTTTAGCCCAGATGATATATATTTAGTTTTAAAGGAAACATACCATCATCAAAAGAGGAGAGAGAGTGTGAGAGATAAAATAAGTTTTGGAGCTGAATAAAAATGTTTGCTTACAATGAGCTACATTGCATTTGCAAGCTTTGGGTATCTCAACAGTGATATATATGTATTCCCACAAAGACCAACTATCATTAACAACCAGTTGATATTGCTTAAGGGGAACACTTACACAAATTCTTAAAAGCAAGGAAACTTCCAGTTAAGGTATCACTCTGTAACATGCTTTAAGCACATCATATTCATCACATTTATTGTCAGACTCGTCCCATCTCTAAATGAGTCCCATATGCCTCCAATGTGCACAGCAATAAAATATACATACCATACACTACAATGTAAAACCTTATTCCCAGCCTTAACAGCATCAGTATACATCTCTTAGATATCCATACACCAGGGAACAGTATGATGTATTTTCCAGTAGGTAAGTATGAGGTTAGAATTCAGATTCATATTGTGTACACCTTTTCTGTATATGTATATAATACATAAAAACATTATTGTATGTATAATGTATATATTATATACATACAAACACAGAAATTTATGGGTATTTCTCCCACACTCCTGTTTACTCCTCACTAATGAAAATCAAGTGATGGACTTTTCTCACGATGCCCCAATGTTGATTTCTTCATTTCTACAGTTGGTGCTGTTATCTGACAATACAAAATAAGTTGCTATCGCTTTGCTATGCAAAGGTTATCAATCCTTGTGAGACTTTTCATCTGTCACCATCATCTCCACAGTGACACTGAACATGGAATGACAGAATGATTAGTTTTATCTGGAATTTGGGGTATTTTTCTCTGAATGACAGCTATGAAATGTACAATTTGCAAGGTAAAATAACAAAAATGTGATTATTTCAAATGCCAGACTGATGGTAGTTTATAAGTTATTGCCTAAAGCATTGAATGTGTTTTGGACAGCTGCCTTGAAAGTGTGTTCTGGAGATAGTTTAGAAAGACAGTTTCAGAACCTATTTCTTCACGTAGGAAAATGAACTGTGATTCCTTGAAACAGGCAGAATGTAAAAGCAGAAAGGAGAAAAAAACGCAGCTTCGGCAATGACAGCACAAATATTATGGGGAAAACAAAGAAGCCATTTGTTTACTCAGCAAGTAAGATTAATTTGATTCATTTACTGCTTATGTTTATTGTTTTGCCAAGAAAATATAAACGAGATGATGCAAATAACACAGTTAAAAACAACAACAAAAAAACTCTGCTTTCTGAATGTTCTGCGTGCAAAATGTATACCATGCACTGCTTCTCATTCTGAAATGCTGTTATGTGCTTACTTCTGATTTATGTCTTGTATTTGAATTTCATTTAAAGGTCATGCTAAAATCTCCCCTAATAATAAGTCTAATTAAAACACAACATTCAAGAACAGAAAGGGGAATATATATATATGCAGCAATATCTCTTTATAATTAATCTTGTTTCCCCACTTAAGCAAAGTGATGCTGTCCTAGATAGAAATGTGTAAGTATTTTGTTACTGAATCCTCTTGAGTGCCTGCAGGTACTCCTCTTAATAGCAAGGTGCCTGCCAAAGCTCCTGCTCTACTGTCCGATGTTATCCTCAAAGGCTAGCAAAGTGGTATGACAACATCATTCTTGGAACTATTTCCATCTGGGTATATTGCTCTCCGATATCGTGTCAAGGTCTAGTTATTGCCCTGGCTGGTAAATGTGGTTATACCAACTCACACCTTCTGTGGATTCACAGGGGTGTTGAGGAAGGAATCTGCAACACATGCTCAACAGTGAGCTATATAACATGGATATTAAACTATTTGTCTTGCACATTGTTTGGTGGCCAATTGGTGGTCTTTGTTTGTTTTGTTTGTTTGGTCGAATAATTGTGAATTTCTGCTTTGCCAAAGTCTTTCCAGCACCTGAACTTACTAAACTAACTTTATTCCAATCAAGATTCCTCTGAGGTTACAGATTCAGAAGGCTGAAGCCAGGTGACTTTCAACCTTCTGAAGTTTCTTTACCCAAGTCTGTTTTCCATGGTGTTGTCCATTGCCCCCTGACCTGAGCTTGTGTGACCAGGTAAATAATCATATACCGTATATCTTAGAAAGAGTTAAGATACTTTCTAAATTATTGCCAATGAAAGTAAAATTATGATGCAAGTAAGAATAAGGAAAGAAACTCAAAGTTTATTTTAAAATGGGCTTTGGAGTAAGCCTGAAGCCTAGTATTTGCCTTGAGGACTAGTGGTAGTAACAATTACCATAAGGGCACATTAGGACGAATACAAGTTAGTATTAGTAAGTAACTTGGGGTCAGAAGAATTAACAATATATATTTTGTCATAAGCTGTGTAGACTGTATGGCTTTATTTAGCCAGACTTTCTTAACTTCATTGCATAGAGAACATTCTATCTACACAAGTACTTATGACAGTTGTTGGAACCCCCACAAATGGATAGCAGGAATGGCAAATATGGACAAGAGGCCAAGACTTAATCAACTAGGTCTCAGAAATAGGTGTGAACTTGAATGCCAAGTATTACATGAGGATATTGACATAATAGGCATAACAGAAACTTGGTGGAATGATGACAGTTAATGAGACACTATAATACCAGGTACAAAATATATAGGAATGACAGAGTAGGTCATACTACTGTACCTGCTAACTGGAGGATAGCTAATGAGATGCTAATTTTAAAAAAGGCTCCTGAGACGATCTTAGTAATTACAGGCTAGTAAGCCTAACTTCAGCACCTAGAAAATTGGTTGAAACTATGGTAAAGAACAGAATTATCAGACATATAGATGAACATGATCCATTGGGATAGAGTCAATACAGCATTTGT
This sequence comes from Chrysemys picta bellii, assembly GCF_011386835.1. Taxonomy (NCBI): domain Eukaryota; kingdom Metazoa; phylum Chordata; order Testudines; family Emydidae; genus Chrysemys; species Chrysemys picta. Next base: position 41,189,351 of record NC_088791.1, read on the forward strand.
AAAGATATCAATATATTAGAATTCTTTGAGGGGGTTAATAAACATGTGGACAAGGGTTATCCAGTGGATATAGTGTACTTGGATTTTCAGAAAGCCTTTGACAAGGTCCTTCACTGACGGATCTTAAGCAAAGTAAGCAGTCAGGGGATAAGAGGGAAGGTCCTCTCTGGTTAAAAGACAGGAAACAAAGGGAGGAATAAATGGTCAGTTTTCAGAATGGAGAGAGGTAAACAGCCATCTTCCCAAGGGGTCTGTACTGGGATCAACATATTCATAAATGATCTGTAGAAAGGGGTAAATAGTCAGATGGCAAAGTTTGGAGAAGATACATAATTACTCAAGATAGTTAAGTCCAAAGCTGACTGGAAAGAGTTACAAAGGGACCTCACAAAACCGATTGACTGGGCAACAAAATGGCAGATGAAATGCAATGTTGATAAATGCAAAGTAATGCACATTAGAAAATATAATCCCAACTATACATACAAAGTGAGGGGTCTAAATTAGCTGATACCACTCAAGAAAGAGATCTTGGAGTCATTGTGGATAGTACTCTGAAAACATCCATTCAATGTACAGCAGGAGTCAAAAAAGCTAACAATGTCAGAAACCATTAAGAAATGGGCAAATAATAAGATAGTAAATATCATAATGCTACCATATAATCCATGGTACACCCATACCTTGAATATTGCATGGAGTTCTGGTCACCCCATCTCAAAAAAGGTGTATTAGGAATGGAAATGGTACAGAGAAGGGCAACAAAAATGATACAGGGTATGGAACAGTTTTCATCTGAGAAGAGATTAAAAAGACGGGGACTGTTCATCTTGGAAAATAAATGACTAAGGGGGGATATAATAGAGGTCTATAAAATCATGAATGGTGTGGAGAAAGTGAATAAGGAAGTGTTATTTACCTCTTCATATAAAATGGAACCAGCAGTCACCCAATGAAATTAAAAGTCAGCAGGTTTAAAACAGACAAAATGACATACTTCTTCACACAATGCACAGTCAACTTGTGGAACTCATTGCCATGTCATGAAGGCTGAAACTATAACTGGATTTAACAAAAGAATTAGATAAGTTCATGGAGGACAGGTCCATCAATGGCTATTCACCAATATGGTCAGTAATGCAATTCCATGCTCTGAGTGGTCCTAAGTGTCTGACTGCCAGATGCTGGGACTGGATGACCGGGGTGGATCACTTGATGATTGCCCTGTTCTGTTCATTCCTTTTGAAGCATCTGGCATTTGTCAATTTCAGAAGACAGGATACTTGGCTAGGTTTACCATTGGTTTGACCCAGTATGTCCATTCTTATGTTCTTATGTTGGTGTAAGGAATAGGTGCATAGGAAGGGAATCAAACCAACTATCAGCAGGACTTCAGCATAACAGGTCTATGCTTAATGTCATCTTAACGGGAGAACCCACAGTCCCATGGAGTTGTGAGTATATGTGGTGCGGATTCTGTTGTTATTTTTATCTTGTTTTTCTAGTTCTGAGAATTTGCTTATATAGATCATGGTATTAATAAAACATAAATCCTCTATGTGTGTCTGACCAATCATCTTCTTAATTTAGATGTCACCAAAAAATGAACATCTTATTAGTGACAAGTGAATTTTGCACCCTGAATTAATTTTAAAGCTACAATGGTGAAGGTTGACTTTGACATAAGTAATATGCCTGATGCACATGCATAGGGAAACTACAATTCAGACATCCACTGCACGTGCAAATTTTACATCACCTTTTGTGTAATGAAAGTCAGAGTTTCCCTATTTAGAAAGAAAGGCCTGCTTGATATGCTATTGCTGTTTTCTGCTTAGATGTACTATGTAAATAACTATTTGCTGACATATATAAAGAGATCAAAGAACTCCTACAGTCAGCCACATACTCACTGAACAATTAGACGAGTCTAAAAAGGCACAATTCCTGCACTACAAGAAAGCTAAAAGTCTCTTATATTAAGATAAAACAAAATACCCAGCATTCTCTGAAAATAAATAATTAGCATTTCCCACAAAGAATTGCTTGTATGTAGCAGTTGCTGTTTTGTGTTTGATGATTTCTGTATTTTGCAAAAAATATTGCTGAACCTCATAAATAGTCTAGAAAAATCACAAGTTTATTTATGAAAGTTCTAGCCATAACTTATTAACTTTTTCACTGCATGATAAACGAGTGATGTAGCTGATCAACATGAAGGACCTAATGTTAAGTCCTCCCACCTTGTGAGTTAAAGAGCAAGAGCTACTGTAGACATAAGAAGGATTAAAGTCAGTGATACTAGCTGTGTCAGTCAAAACAGATTCCTTCCCAGAGTGTTATAAAGGTGCCCTGGAAACATGGAACAAGAAATTAGATCATACGGTGCTGCAGAGTCCTTCAGCAGCCTCAGAGGTTGGGCAGCTTTGTCTGGACCAGGAGAGGAAAGAAAAGCTTTAATGATCGCATCTCCCCTCCCCTCCTTGTGGACACTCAGCCTCCTGGTGGACTGAAGGACGGGGACTCTGTGCCTGATTGGCTGGACAAAAGGGTGCTACATAAGCCTATTGGTTCCTGCATACCAAAGGAGAGGATTTCTAAACCCGTCCTCCTGCTTGGGGGCTGCTATTCTGTGCTGGGAGAAAAGCTCCCACCTCCACCCTGTTACCATTAGTGTAGGACTGGATTTTGTGGCCTTGCTGTGGGCATCATGTTGCCTTTTTGGGGCTGGGAAGGAATAATTCTGTCTCTGCCAGATAAGCCTGGGCTTTGTAGGGTTTATTCACCTTCCTCTTAGCATCCCAGGGATCCAGTGGGTAGGTTAGGTTGGATTAGGAGACGGCATCTCCTAAAGGAATTGATTAATAGAGATGAGACTCCTAATGTCTCGTACTTTAAATGGTCAATCTCCTCTTCCCCATGCCCTTGACCTTCATATGAGGGCGGAGTAGTCAGGTCCTAGGAACAGTGCTGGGGTCAAGTGGAATGGAGGGGGCGGGGCAGGGGGGCTGATGGTAGCTCCTACACCAGCAGATGTGGATTACCAAGGAAGGATAGCTGCACTAGATGAGTTACTGCTGGACAGTTCCAAGATGTATTATCTAATAAAGCTGCAGCCCAGTGAAATCACATTTCTGGTGTCTTATCTGTCTTCCTGCAGAACAATGTAAAATGAACCTTGCGTAGCAGGGGCTGCGGAACTGGTGGTTAGGTGCAGGGAGCTACCGATCTCAAAATGTAAATATTGCGGGGGAGGGGGTGATGTATGTGTCTTCCCCTCCATGATTACTGCCCCTCTCTCCCAATATCTCGTGGATGCAAGAGCAGTATCAGACCATGTTCCACTCCCAAGTGCATGCAGGGTGGAGCTTGGGTGGGAAAGGCGGAGGTGAGAGTGGGAGGAGGGACTGGAGTGGCTGCCATGGTGCATGAAATCAGTCTGGCCAACAGAGAGCAGGTAGGACCGCTGAAGACTATTGCCGGAGAGGAGATTAAAGACAATCTAGGCATGGCGCAATATCTCAATGAATATTTTGCATCGGTGTTTAATGAGGCCAATGAAGGGATTAGGGATACTAGCACCACTACAGAGGGCGTTCAGAATGGGGGATTACCGTATCCGAGGTAGAAACAAAACTTGATCGCCTTAATGGGGCTAAGTCGGGAGGACCGGACGATCTTCATCCGAGAATATTGAAGGAATTGGCGCGGGAAATAGCAGGCCCGTTAGCGATAATATTTAATGAATCTGTAAACTCGGGGGTGGTCCCGTTAGACTGGAGAATAGCTAATGTGGTTCCTATTTTCAAGAAAGGGAAAAAAAGTGATCCGGGTAACTACAGGCCTCTTAGTTTAACATCTGTAGTGTGCAAGGTGATAGAGAAAATTCTGAAAGAGAAACTAGTTGAGGACCTGGAGGTTAGTGGCAATTGCGATAAATTACAACATGGTTTTACGAAGGGCAGATCGTGCCAAACGAATCTGATCTCCTTCTTTGAGAAAGTAACGGATTTATTAGATAAAGGGAATGCGGTGGACCTAATATACCTGGATTTCAGTAAAGCGTTTGATACTGTACCCCATGAGGAATTATTGGTTAAACTGAAAAACATGGGGATCGATATGAAAATCCAGAGGTGGATAAGGAATTGGTTAATGGGGAGAATGCAGCGGGTCGTATTAAAGGGTGAACTGTCAGGTTGGAGGGAGGTTACTAGTGGAGTGCCTCAAGGTTCGGTTTTGGGACCCATTTTATTTAATCTATTTATAACTGACCTCGGAACCGATTGCAAGAGTGGGCTGATAAAGTTTGCGGATGATACAAAGGTGGGAGGCGTTGTAAATTCGGAAGAGGATAGGGATATCCTGCAGGGAGACTTGAATGAACTTGTGAATTGGAGTATCAGAAATAGGATGAAATTTAATAGTGAAAAGTGTAAAGTGATGCATTTGGGGATGACTAATAACAATTTTAGTTACAAGATGGGGACGCATTGGTTAGAAGTAACGGAAGAGGAGAAGGACCTAGGGGTCCTTGTAGACCGCAGGATGACTATGAGTCGACAATGTGACGTGGCGGTGAAAAAAGCCAGTGCTGTCTTGGGATGCATTAGGCGAGGTATATCTAGTAGGGATAAGGAGGTCCTGCTTCCGTTGTACAAGGCGCTGGTGAGACCTCATTTGGAGTACTGTGTGCAGTTCTGGTCTCCCATGTTTAAAAAAGATGAACTCAAACTGGAACGGGTGCAGAGAAGGGCCACTAGGATGATCAGAGGAATGGAAAACCTGTCGTATGAAAGGAGACTAGAGGAGCTTGGGTTGTTTAGTCTGACAAAGCGAAGGCTGAGAGGGGATATGATTGCTATCTTTAAATATATTAGAGGGATTAATACAAGGGAGGGAGAAGAATTATTCCAGCTTAGTACTAACGTAGATACCAGAACGAATGGATATAAACTGGCCGTGGGGAAGTTCAGGCTTGAAATTAGACGAAGGTTTCTGACCGTCAGAGGGGTGAAATATTGGAACGGCCTTCCGAGGGAAATGGTGGGGGCGAGGGACCTGTCTGGTTTTAAGATTAAGTTAGATAAGTTTATGGAGGGAATGGTTTAATGGTAAAACATAGTAGTCAAGGAAAACCAAGCAATGGTAGGTAAATAGCATAATGGCTAAAAGGGGTCAGGATGGAGACTCTTGCCTATATGCTCGGGGTCTTACTGATCGCCATATTTGGGGTCGGGAAGGAATTTTCCTCCAGGGCAGATTGGCTGAGCCTCTGGAGGTTTTTCGCCTTCCTCCGCAGCATGGGGCAGGGATCTCTAGCAGGAGGGTCTCTGCCGATTGAAGTCACTAATAACAGGATTGGGGACTTCAGCAGCAGAGTCCAGGGAAGGGGTAGGGACGGTTTTATGGCCTGCAGCATGCAGGGGGTCAGACCAGATGATCATAATGGTCCCTTCTGACCCTAAAGTCTATGAGTCTATGAGTCTATGAGGAATAACTTTCTTCTCCCTGCTTCCAGTCACCATTGATCTAGGCAGAGATACCTGGCAGAGATACCTGGGAGAGGGAGGTGGGGTGGGGTGGAGAACGGGACAAGGCACTGAACCAGGGTGGGGGAAGGGGGACATCAACACACAGGGCATCAACCTTTGAAGGGGGAAGCACTGGGGACCAGCTACCAAGAAATTGCCTGGATGCCCATTCCCAGCTAAGAGCTGGCTCTCCCACATGATCCATTTTCAGTAATTCTCCTCATTCCCCTTCCCATATCTCCATCCTCCACATTCACAGTGGTCTCCCCTCCCCCCATCCCCCTGCAATCTGTAGCAATTACTCACCAGGCAATCTGCGGCTTACAGCAATGGCATGAGTATGTAGGTAAATAACAATCTCAGGATAGTTCCTTGAATATTGCAGTGGGGTGCCCAGTCCCCAGATCCAGGTGGCCCACAGAGAAAAGGGTTTTGTGTTACCCTGTACAGGCATGTCATGGTGTAGTCCTTACTTTGTCAATATTAATGCCAGTTCACTTGCCCAAGTAATTAGGAATTTTACAATGTCCTTGAATTATGTACAATGTTTCTATTTCACAAAATCCCATTATGTTAGTATGTACAAAATATATGCTCTGGGAGCCCAAGTGACTTCTATTGGCTTTGTCATTACAAATCTTTTGACTTCATAATTTAAAGTCAGTATTTAGATTGGAAGCAATATCGTTTTATGGGAGTAAAGCCATTTACAAAATTGTCCGCAGTTCAGCTGGTGCATCAACATGACAACCTTTACTATAAACCGCATTGTTTATACCTTTTGATAGTGTCATTGATCTTTCTGACCACGCTATTTATGGAGGAGTATTGAAGCAGAGCATGTATATTTTGATCCTCAGCATTTAAGAGTTTGTAAGAGTATATAAACCTGTATTTCAGTGTGGCCTTTGGATAAAATTGTGCATTAGTGGCACTGCCTCAGCATGAGCTATTAGAGGCACTTAGGCTCATGGAGGCCCAGTGCCTCCCCAGGTACAGCTGCTTTGCCGCCTTTCAATAGGTCTATTGTATATAGAGTTGGTTGGAACATTTGGTGTTCGTTCGAAGTCTTTTGCAGAGATGTATTGGTTTGGATTAAGTTTTTTTCAGGCCCAGGGCTCTTTGGTCCCTTCTGGGGGGAGGGATAGCTCAGTGGTTTGAGCATTGGCCTGCTAAACCCCAGGTTATGAGTTCAATCCTTGAGGGGGGCCGCTTGGGGAGCTGGGGCAAAATCAGTACTTGGTCCTGCTAGTGAAGGCAGGGGGCTGGACTCAATGACCTTTCAAGGTCCCTTCCAGTTCTAGGAGATGGGATATCTCCATTAATTATTATTATTGGTGGGAGAAAAAAAAACCCTAACTCTCTCACTCTGTAGGCTGGTGGATAGGGAACGGGGCTCAGATATAGGCAACTCAGATTCAAGTTCCTCCTTTGCTTTATTCACAGTGATCCGGGCTAAAAAAAAAATCTGTTCTGTGGCAAGAAGCCCTGAGGTTCCTGGCCCTGAGGCAGTCTGCATAGCTGAGCTGCACGCCCTGGTTGCTGTTGAGTGAAAATGACATTCTAGGCCTGGTACACACACACACTTTGAACTTGTATAACTATTTTGGTTAGGGATGTGATCTTTTTTAAAGCAAAATAATAATAATAATAAATAATCGCTCCAGTCTAGTGCTGTATCAACTAGGCCATACTGCTTCCAGGATAAAGGTACCCTAGACTGGTGTAGCTGGTTTCCCTTCCTTATGGGATTAGCTACAATGTTTTAAGCTCCTTGGTACCAATATAACTGTGGTTTTTCTTTTTTTCCAGCTTCAACTACTGTATATTAGTATAGTTAAAATACTACAACATTTGTGTGTAGATTTCAAAAATGTTACCCTGTATCATATTTATGTACCCAGAAGGCACATTTTTATTCCATTTCATATACCAGGGAGTGACTAAAACTAATCCAAGCTAGCTCAGGAATAAGCCTAATAAGGATTTTGATTTCTGATTGTGGCAGAACTTCAGTATAAATACTTTCCATACGCTTTACAGTTTGTGCCTCTTTAATTAAAAGGATTATAAAACAAACAAAACCATCCTCTTACTCCCCAAACGATCCATATTTAATTTATATTCAGGTAGCGGAATTTAATGGAGTGTATGACAGCTGTTATTTCAAGGGAACAACTGTATTCTGAAGAATGTTGGCAATTTTCCAAAGATGGGATAATTTTGGAGAGGGGAGTTCCTTGATGAAAGTTAGTTCCCTTTATGATGGAAATGGAAATTTATCTCAAGAAATTGAACTTCCCTTCAGCAGACCCATGTAGGAAAGTGCGATACTAAAAAATTGGTGTCTTCTTCCCTTGTGTGGCTTCTGCCTCTATAAAACTGCTGTGCATTTCATTACTTATTTTCAGGGTATCAGATGGGCCTGGCAATTTACAGGTGAATAAAAGAAGAAATTTACATTCTAAGTTACCTTGAGAACAAAACAAAATGATGAAAGACCATTGAGGGGAAGGAAGTGGAGTTGCGGTGATACAGCAAACAAGAAGGCAAATACCGGTGTGAAGGGGCGTAGCTTTGTATATTTTATTCTGTTTTTTTCCTATTCATAAATAAAATTCCTGTCACTGATGCATTACTGTTTTTGTCCCATGCATTCCAGAAAGATCTCTCTGGTGATCTCTCTTTCATCAATCATCCATCAGCAGCAGGATTTGAAGTAGGAAAGGAAATGGGGGTGGGGGTAATTAGCACATTTTTATTAAGGTATTAAATTGGATAGATAGTCCTATACCAGGCTCACCATGTGGGCCTTTAAGTTTCCACTTGTTAAAAGGAACCCAAATTTATCCAGGCCAGGTTAATCCATCTAGCACTGGCACTTATTGATAGACCGCACTATAGTAGCCAACAATTCTATTGCTGAAAATGACCTTTATGTTAACTTGGTATGCATCTCAGATCTTCATAGCAACTTAACACAATCCAAGTTTTATTGGAATGAAGTTTAGGACTTGTAGCCTCCTCAGACTCAGAGAACTTATTGCTCTTTGAGAGTTCCAGTCCCCTCAGGAGGCCATCGAATGTAATTGTCTTTTGAATGGCTCCAGTGGTTTTGCTTTAACAATATTGCCTGGTAGGCTGTTCCACAGATTTCTGATCTTTTTAATGAAAAAGTGCTTCCTGACATCTGCTTGGAGTTACTTTTCCTTTAATTTCCGATGATGTCCTTGTTCTATTATTTCTAGGATGCTAAAAATCAAAAGCTTTGATGTGATATATGCCATTAGAGATTTCGTGTGCTTCATTTAAACTCATCTTAACCATTTTGTCCAAAGCTACAGTATATTCTGGCTTAGTGTCTGTCAGCCTGTCCTCATATTTCTTTAGTCCAGGAACCAGCTTGGCATTGTTTGCTGAAAGCTATAATGGTTGTTTTTTTATTATGTTTGGCCGATGAGTTATGTTGATTTTTATTTCATATAGTAGCCCTGAATAGACACCAAAGCAATTTCCACTGTGCCTTTAAATTATGAACCAGCAGTAGCTGTGCCATAGTTAGGGACAAAACTAGCTTCTCACTGTGAGCTCACTTCAATAACCTGCTAGCACTCCTCTAAGGTGCTAGGGACCCTAAAATCTTAATTGGGAGTAGAGTGCACCTAGCAGCTCACAGAAGTGCCCAGCATGTTACAGAATGGGCTTGTTTTCAGACATACCCTGCTATGATTGCCTGAAAAAGAAATGCGTCCCTTGGAATTTTTATTAGCCACATCTCAGTCCCCAGGGTAGAATTTTTCTGGGAAGTTTGAAAAAGCTCAGAGAATGAGTAGCACGGTCCAGTGGATGAGGTTCTAGATTGCAAGTCAGCAGAACAATGTTTCAGTCATGCCTCTGCTAGGGCAAGTCATTTTCCTTCTGTTTCCTCTCCCATCCTTTGATTTCTTGTCTATTTAGATTGTAAGTGTTTGGGGGAAGGGACTATCTCTCACTATATATTGATATAGAGCAGAGGTGGGCAAACTACGGCCCACGGGCCACATCCACTTCACACTGCTAGCACAAAGTTGTGCAGTGTAGCTGGCCATGTGTGGGAGGAGCATAGAGATGTTGTATCAGTTACTATATCACCTTCTCATCTGTGGCATAGGAGACAAACTTGGGGAACAGGAGGTAGGCAGGGGTTGTCTGTGCCCGGCCAATATCAGCTATTTGAGGATATTGTCAGCTGAAGTAAGACAGGGCAGGCTTCAGGCTCCTGTATTGTATCCTGAGGAACAGATCTGCATACAGCTGGTGTAGAGTAGGATTCAAGACTGATCCTTCTCCTCAGATGGGCATCAAATAGCTCCTTCTCCTGTCTCAGTGCTTCTTTTGCTCATTAATTCCCTACTCAGCACAGCAAAATAGGGAGCCAGAAAAGGGAGATGAGAAGGTGGAACGAAGAAGGGGGATGCTGGTTAAGAGGATTACAAATCCTTAGGCCTGGGGTAGATGGAAAAGCAGATCTGTTGCTGCACCTCATCTCCCCAGGCCTGAATGAGTGTGTGAGATCCACTGTAAACTCCTTCCCCTCGGTTCATATACTGTGTGACCACATTCTTGTGATGGGCATGGTATAAAGGCTTAGATAAGGGTGAGAAGAGTCTACACTACAGTCCTTGTACCCCCAAACTAGGAAAGGAGACAAAAGGCAATTCTCTAGATCTGCCTTAAGCATTGCCTTACAGCACTGGGAAGACTACTGTTGTGGTTGTGGTGAGGGCTGGATATGAAGCAGCAGAAGAGATGGAAATCCAGCAGATGGGTGCGATAGTGGAGGGTGCAACACTGAAGGATAGATTTAGGATGACAGTTAGCCTGGCAGTGTGGAGGGCAGGTATAATGCTATCTCTAAAATACAAGGGAATATGGCTAGTCACTTAGGGCACACTAAAAAAATGCAGGTTCTGTTTGGTGCGGTTGATGGTTGGCTAGGTGGAAAGGATGTTTGCCTGGAGCAGAAAAACCCTTCAGAACTATAAAAATAAATTTAAAAATAAATTAAAAAAAAAACTGGTCCTTCCCCCTTTCCTCCATCTAATTCCTCCATCCCCCTGCACACACACTGTGGAGATTCACTGCCTAAATTAATACTGACTGAGACAGCATTACTTTCGATATGCTTCCCTTCCGTGATGCCATTAAATGGCCAGTGGCTGTCTGGGGAGGTTCTGATAGTATGACATTAAGTGAACCGCACGGGCAGGGAACTGGAGGAGATAGGTTGAATTTGGAAGTATTTGGCCTCCAGGTTGATGGCCTGTCTCCTAAGACTTGTAGTAGCCACACAGATGTACAGGATGATAAGGCCAACATCCCTGGCCACTCCTAGAGGAGCAGATTCTCCCTTCTTTCACTAAGCTAGGAAATTGCACAGAGGTTCCTCTACCCTTCATAGGCTTTCTCCATATTGCAGATGCACTGACCCTATGCTGACAATTCTGATGGTGAGGTGTGGTCAGAATAAAAGCCAGTTCACTTTACCATAGCTCTATTGTCTCTGTAGTGCTAACAGAACTAATACTTCTTATGTTAAATAAAGTAAATGGATATGAGCTGGAATACCCCCCGAGACCAGATCTGTTGAGGAAGAAGACACTGTGTTTACAGTGTAAATATTCTGACTTAAAAAAAAAAAAAACTTGGCTGGAAATAGCAACTCATCTTTGAAAATAATTGATAATAATAATTAATAAATCTTCCTGTAATGGAATACCTTAAGAATAATGAAATATTAGAATTAAGTCTGGTATTGAAGTGATGGGCAAGAATACATAATTGGAAAGATTTCAATAAAGAACCTTTGTACATTGACAAACTTTTCAATTTGTATGGGACAAAATTCAAAGACCACTTATAGTAGCAGTCCCAAATTATAAGTATCATGATCATGTTTAGAATTGTTAATTAATATTACCATTATAAATTTAAAATATTTGCATATACATCAGGAGAAAAATAATAATTCAAAAGACATGAGAACCCCCAAATCTATGGCATATAGAGATTTTCTAAGGCCTGGTCTACACTAGGCGTTTATGTCGAAGTTAGCGCCGTTAAATCGAATTAACCCTGCACCCGTCCACACTGCGATGCTATTTAGTTCGACATAGAGGTCTCTTTAATTCGACTTCTGTACTCCTCCCCGACGAGGGGAGTAGCGCTAAATTCGACATGGCCATGTCGAATTAGGCTAGGTGTGGATGGAAATCGACGCTAATAGCTCCGGGAGCTATCCCACAGTGCACCACTCTGTTGACGCTCTGGACAGCAGTGCGAGCTCGGATGCTCTGACCAGCCACACAGGAAAAGCCCCGGGAAAATTTGAATTTGAATTCCTTTTCCTGTCTGGCCAGTTTGAATCTCATTTCCTGTCTGGACATCGTGGCGAGCACAGCAGCACTGGCAACGATGCAGAGCTCTCCAGCAGTGATGGCCGTGCAGTCTGGGAATAGAAAGAGAGCCCCAGCATGGACTGATCGTGAAGTCTTGGATCTCATCGCTGTGTGGGGCGATGAGTCCGTGCTTTCCGAGCTGCGATCCAAAAGAAGGAATGCAAAGATCTACGAGAAGATCTCTAAAGACATGGCAGAGAGAGGATACAGCCGGGATGCAACGCAGTGCCGCGTGAAAATCAAGGAGCTGAGACAAGGCTACCAGAAGACCAAAGAGGCAAACGGACGCTCCGGATCCCATCCCCAGACATCCCGTTTCTACGAGGCACTGCATTCCATCCTCGGTGCTGCCGCCACCACTACCCCACCAGTGACCGTGGACTCTGAGGATGGGATACTGTCCACGGCCGGTTCCTCAGACATGTTAGGGGACGGGGAAGATGAGGAAGGAGATGAGGAGGGCGAGGCAGTTGGCAGCTCTCACAACGCTGATTTCCCCGACAGCCAGGATCTCTTCATCACCCTTACAGAGATCCCCTACGAAGCGTCCCCAGCCATTACCCCGGACACAGAATCTGGTGAAGGATCAGCCAGTAAGTGTTGTAAACATCTAAACATTTATTTTTAACAAAACAGGAATATTAACAATTAAAAGAATGGGTTGTTCATGATTAGTGTGCCCTAGGCGCTTAACGGTTTAGTAAGGGGCAGTGCAAGTTTTGAAAAGAAATCTAGCAATGTCCGGTTTTCAGTGATTGTCCTGCACAAGCCGCTCTACTGTGTATTCCCTGCTACTGCAGCTACAGTAAAATGCGGTCTATATGTGCGGGGATAGAGCAGTAATCCTCCTGGGACATCTCGATGAAGCTCTCCTGGAGGTAACTTGAAAGCCGTTGCATGAGGTTCTTGGGGAGAGCGGCCTTATTGGGTCCTCCGAAGTACGACACGTTGCCGCGCCACGAGATTATCAGGTACTCGGGGATCATTGCTCTGCACAGCAGGGCGGCATACGGCCCTGGTCTTTGGAGGCTTTCCCGGAGCATTCTCTCTTTGTCGCTCTCGGAGATCCTCATCAGGGTGATGTCGGCCATGGTGACCTGCTTTTAATTAGGTAGGGGAATGTTAGTGTTGGGACTGCTTTCCCGTTCCTTTACAGAACTGTCACCGCTGGTTTGCAGCCACGCGGTGGAGGCGGGAGAGGGGCAGCCGAAAGGGATCATTCCCGGGGACAGCCGCGAGGGGGTGGGACAGGGGCAGAGTTCCCGCTTGCCGGATTGCTGGCAGCAGGGACTGACATTGATTTAAATGTGAAATGAGGCCAGTGGTAATATAAAAGTTTTAAACTGCCACAAGTGTACGGCTTACCATGTCTGCCTGCAACAGAAATTCCGTTGTGCTGCCTCGCTTCTCAAATGTGCTGTTCAAGACCCCAGGCACAGAATGCGAAGGCCGAGAATTCGACCTTGTGCTGAGTGCGCATGTGAAAGGTGCTGTGCATGGTCTTGTTCACAGAGAAAGACTATGTTCTTTGTTCACAACTACATTTATCTTTCAGAGGAATTCACTCCCTTTTTCCCATTTCCACAGCCCCGTCTGCGACTGTCTCACAACCTAGCCTGGAATCACACTCCCAGAGGCTAGCGCGGATTAGGCGTAGGAAGAAGAGGACACGGGAGGACATGTTCTCTGAGCTTATGGCCTCTTCCCAAGCCCAGGCAGCACAGCAGACCCAGTGGCGGGAGAACTTGACCCGAATGCACCAAGCCAACATGGATCGGGAGGAGAGGTGGCGGCAGGAAGACCAGCAGGCGACTCAAACGCTGCTTGGACTACTGAGGGAGCAAACGGACACGCTCCGGCGCCTTGTGGATGTTCTGCAGGAACGGAGGCAGGAGGACAGAGCCCCGCTGCAGTCCATCTCTAACCGCCCTCCCCCGCCACCAAGTCCCATACCCACCTCACCCAAAGTGCAAAGAAGGAGAGGCGGCAGAGTCCCTGCTAACTCTCACTCCACCCCTGCAGAGAGCTCTAGTAGCAGAAGGCTCTCATTTCCCAAAATTTGAAAAGTTCTTTCCTTCCCGCCTGACACAAGCCCACGTCCAAGTTTCACCTCCCAATGCCATGTGTAGTTGATAATAAAAAATTCGTTTCTGTTAACTACTGTTTCAATCATGTTCTTTTGGAGGAGGAGGGGAAAGGGGGTTGGAAATTGGACAGGACAGTCTCCTTTGGCAGGGTACATAGTCGGGGGCAGGCACAGCAGCAGGGCACATACACAGTGCAGTGATGCAGTGACTAGTTGCCCCGGTTAGTCTGGGAGGTTGTTTTGATGTAATGTTGGGGGGGGTGGGTTGCTCTGTGACTTTGTGGCGGGGGAGGGCAGTTACAGATCTTAAGCGCCGGTCCTTAGACAGGATCACAGAGCCACACAGCATGGGATCTGTAACCGTCCTCCCCCTGCCACAAAGTCAAATAGACCTCCCATACACACAGTCCCGATCAGGAGGGGTGACAGGCTCCGTTGAAACAAGCATCCCACCGCAGCGGAGCCTGTCAATCCTTGAGTTTAGAAGCTGCATTCGCATCACAACACTAGACCCGCCCCGCACCACAGTCTGCGTCCCAGTTTTAAAAAATTCCCGCTAAAACAGTATTAAAGAAAACGGTGTGCTTTAACAAAGTAGAACTATTTTTATTTCGACACGTGTGTTGGAGGGGGGGTGAAGGGGGTATGTAACTGGATAGGATAGTCAACATTACCTGGGTAAAGAAACGGGGGCAGGTTTAGCTTCTCAGTACACAAACTATAAAATCACAGGTTACCCTGCTCACTCAGGAACTTTGCTTTCAAAGCCTCCCGGATGCACAGCGCTTCCCGCTGGTCTCTTCTAATCGCCCGGCTGTCTGGCTGTGAGTAATCACCAGCCAGGCTATTTTCGTCAACCTCCCACCCCGCCATAAAGGTCTCCCCCTTGCTCTCACAGAGATTGTGGAGCACACAGCAAGCTGCTATAACAATGGGGATATTGGTTTCGCTGAGATCACAGCGAGTCAGTAAGCTTCTCCATCTCCCCTTGAGACGGCCAAAAGCACACTCCACCACCATTCTGCACTTGCTCAGCCGGTAGTTGAAGAGTTCTTTTTCAGTGTCCAGGGCGCCAGTATAGGGCTTCATGAGCCAGGGCATTAGCGGGTAGGCTGGGTCCCCGAGGATGACTATAGGCATCTCCACATCCCCAACAGTTATTTTGTGGTCCGGGAAGTAAATACCTTGTTGCAGCCGTCTAAACAGACCAGAGTTCCTGAAAACACGAGCGTCATGAACCTTGCCCGGCCATCCCACGTAGATGTTGGTAAAACGTCCCCTGTGGTCCACCAGTGCTTGCAGCACCATGGAAAAGTATCCCTTTCGGTTAATGTACTGGGTGGCCTGGTGGTCCGGTGCCAGGATAGGGATGTGAGTTCCATCTATGGCCCCACCGCAGTTTGGGAATCCCATCGCTGCGAAGCCATCTATGATCGCCTCCACGTTTCCCAGGGTCACTACCTTTGGCAGCAGTACATCAACGATTGCCTTCGCTACTTGCATCACAACAACCCCCACGGTAGATTTGCCCACCCCAAACTGGTTCGCGACTGACCGGTAGCTGTCTGGCGTTGCAAGCTTCCACAGGGCTATGGCCACTCGCTTCTGTACACTCAGTGCAGCTCGCAACCGGGTGTCACTGCGCTTCAGGGCAGGGGACAGCAACTCACAAAGTTCCAGGAAAGTTCCCTTCCGCATGCGAAAGTTTCGCAGCCACTGGGATTCATCCCAGACCTGCAGCACTATGCGGTCCCACCACTCAGTGCTTGTCTCCCGTGCCCAGAATCGCCGTTCCACGGCATCAACATGACCCATTGCCACTGTGATGTCCTCGGCGCTGGGTCGCCTGCTTTCTGACAGGTCTGTGCTACTCTCAGACTTCAGGACATCACCGCGGTGCCGTAGCCTCCTTGCCTGACTTTTCTGCATCTGCCTCAGGGAAACCTTTATGATAAGCTGCGAGACGTTGAGAGCGGCCACAACTGCAGCGATGGTCGCAGCGGGCTCCATGCTCGGAGTACAGTGGCGTCCGCGCTGTCAATGACTGGAAAAGCGCGCGAACTGTTTTCCCGCCGGCGCTTTCAGGGAGGGAGGGCGGGAGTGATGGACGGATGACGACAGTTTCCCAAAAGCACCCTCGA
This sequence comes from Chrysemys picta bellii, assembly GCF_011386835.1. Lineage (NCBI taxonomy): Eukaryota > Metazoa > Chordata > Testudines > Emydidae > Chrysemys > Chrysemys picta. Next base: position 41,205,549 of record NC_088791.1, read on the forward strand.
CTCATTTTGTTACCCAGAAGGCATTGCCGGCTACACCCAGAATTCCAATGGGCAGAGGGGACTGCGGGAACTGTGGGATAGCTGACCACAGTGCACCGCTTCGAATGTCGACGCTATCACCGTTAGTGTGGACGCACAAAGTCGAATTACTGTCCTTAGTGTGGACACACACGTTCGACTTTGCAATATCGATTACAAAAATTCGATGCAAGTAAAATCGAACTACTCTCGTAGTGTAGACAAGGCCTTAATTAAGGAAATCGCCTGCAACCATTCTTTGAACGGAAATCTGTCAGACTGCATTGAATTATAATGTTTTTTTCCCTCTTTCCCTCTACAAAAGTGACTTGTTTAGGTTGGGGTAGTGTTGTTTAGTATGTTGTTCAGAAGTTTCTGGCCAGATGATCTTTTTTCAAAAGTAGGAAAGATAAGACCTTAGGCAAAAAATGGGAGATCTAATTTCAGAACGACAAAGAAAGTGGTATTTAGTAATCAAAAGATATTTGTCTAACAGAAAGTATCATAATATATTTCAGATTGGCATAATTTTAACATATAATTGATTGCACTTTTGTTATCATTCCTCTCATATAAAAGGAATAAGTTAGTAACATATACTTTTTTTATTTTCTAGATTTTTATAGCCAACACTTTAGAGGAGTCTTTTAAACGGCCTGTACAAAATTTGTGTAAATCTACATTTGCATTCCCAAATAACCATTTGAAAGCCAAAACAAGTGGTTGCCTGCAAAAATGTTTGCCTGGATACACCCTTGTAGTTTTTTAAATGCAAGTGTGAGGTTTTTGTCCCTGCATAGAGGGATGCTTGTAAATCTTTCAAGCATGAGTTTGAAATTATGACTCATTTTCAAATTACAATCTAAACCTCAAACTTTTTTTGGAATAGGCATAGACACACAGCATGAAATCCTGGCCCCACTAAAGCCTTTGACTTTCATAGGGCTGGGATTCAATCCACAAAGTTTATTAAAAAAATGTTTTCATAAAAATGTGTGGGACAGAACAGTGAGTTTTATAAGACACATTAGCTCCTAAGAAGAATGTGGCTTGTTTCTTGTATGTATTTCAGGCTGGATAAACATAGAAGGACATGATTAGATAGACCAAAGATTAGTAATAGGCAAATGTCAAAAGGTTCAGTTAAGCATCCAGAAGTTCAGAATGTAATGGCTCTTGGGATTTTATAAGAAATTGGATGAGCTGGTGTAATTTGCTTTAGATTCCCCTACAGGCGCCAGTCGGATTTTTTAAGTGATTAAAGCATATTCTGACAACCTCTAAGACCATCACCTGTATGCAAGAGGTTAATTCCACCCCTTGACTTCAGATAACGCTGCATCAGCCCTTTGGAATTTTGGACTTCCAGTCCTATTTAGTTACAGAGGTAGCTGGACTATCAAGCTGGTGAAGACAACACTGTTAAAAGACTCTGGATAACAAACTGAATTTTGTATAAAAAAAATATCTCTCAGTCTTTTCTGTAGGAGCTGTTCCACTTTGTATACATAATTAAATGCCTGTTGGAGCAGGGATTTGAACCTGAGTCATTCACATCCTATGTGAGTGGGCCAACCACCATGCTATAGAGTCAGCCAACTGCACCCTCTCTCTGGCCTAATGAGTAATTAATTTTTAATACACAGTGGACCAGCTCTAACAGGAGAGATTGAAAGAACTCTACAATATAATAATACCCAATATCTCTGTGTTTAGAGAGCTCACCTAAAATATGGGAGCCCTGCTCCAAATCAGGTATTTGAAACAGATCTCTAGTATTCCAAATGAGTGCCCTGACCACAGGTCTAATTGTAGTAATTAGAGGGAGTCCTCTCTAGTGGGGTTTTTTTTTTCTTGAGAAACGGCTGATCTGGTTTAAACACCTAACTCCATGAGAGGGGTCACAGCTGAGAAGCCTGAGCAGTGGGAGTCTCCTCCTTCTGGCCCGTCAGTCAGGCACCAAAGCCCAACTCAATGGGAATTATGTGTCTAAATACCTTAGAGGAACTGGGCCCTAAGCTCCTTTACCTTATATTTCACTCCTGGCTGGCTTAGACAGCCTCCTGCTCAGCTAGCTAGGTTCTGAGAATCCCATTCCTACTCCCTCCATGCATTGTACAGGGAGTCTGGTCACCTAGCTTGCAGCTCTAAATTCCACGGGGCAGCAGGGCAGCTAAGAGTTAGGCTTTGTTCTGAGTGTTGCAACACCTATGTTCCCTTTGTGAATCTGGTGCCCCAAACCACAAAAGTACTTAAGCAGACACACAACTTCAAGCAGATGACAGCAGTAGCACTACACACATGCTCCAGTGTTTTATAGGATCAGGGTCACAGTGCTTAGAACCTTACATGGACTGAGCTCTAAGCTTCAATCTTGCTTTTAATGTGTTCTCTGCACCATTGAGGAAAAGCTTGTGGAGCCACATTGACTTAAGAGGAGAAGGATGGTTCAAGTTGCTAGCCTAGAACTCAGGACTTTTCAATTTGAGTCCTTGCTTTACCACAAATTCCTGTCTGACCCTGTAGAGGTCACCTAACCTCTCTGTGTCCCAGTGCCGCATCTGTAAAATGGGGATAACAGCACTTCCCTACCTCACAGGGGCATGGTGAGAGTAAATACATTAAAGATTGAAAAGTGCTCAGATACTCCGGTAATGGGACCATATAAATACCATAGATAGCTAGACCTGACCCAAAGTCTAGGTAGTCTGTGCAAGGGCTAAATTATTCTCCTTCACTCTTACTACTTGTGTGGGTATGTAGCCCAAGTCACAAGGTAGCCCCAAATGTAGGAAATGACATTCTTCTCTCTTTTTCACTCTGCTATCAAAGAGCTGGTGGGGCACTCAGGCTATATTTGAAACCGTGAAGTTGACTAAAATTAATACATCCCACTGTATACTCTTTATTGTGTTGCTTTGATTAATAATACTAATTTGTATTTCTTTTATTATATAGATCTCCCACTCTTCTTTTGATTCTGGGAGGACATGTATCTGTGAATCCTCCCTACTACTGGGAAAAGGGGTTGTTTTATTTATAAGCCTATCAACTTTCTTGCATGTACTATTAAGAGGACCGCCTCTTCCCCCCACCTCCCACACAAGTGCTATAATACTGTATCTTTGTGCTGCTGAAATTTAATTGGGAAGGTCTATTTTGTACCTGGAATATTTTAACTAATAAAATTGATGTGATTATACAACAAGTTAATTGCTTGCCTAACTGAGCAGAAATTGCATTTACACACACTTGAATGTTTTGAACAGGTGGTACTTAAAAGTATTAAAACTATTGGAAACCTAAATGAGAAACAACAATAAGTGTGCCTGGGGACATGACCATCTTTTTAAGTTTTTAAGTTCAAAACTTGCCTGACTAAATGATTGTAGACCCTGATTATTTTCCTGGACACAAGATTCCCAAATCAATGCATGTTAGGCACCTAAATACCTTTGGGGATCTGGGCCCATGCTTATTTTCTTGCTCTAACATTTAATGCCTGGCTTTACTGTGTTCTGTACCATGTAGACCCCTAACATTCAGTGCTTGAGAATGAACTCATTCTGGCAGGTGAATTGAACACCTGGGAATTCAGACCAATTTTACATTGTAAATTTAACAGATTGTCATTTAGAACATAACAAGACTATAAAGTGTAGTAGTCCAGACATCATACAAGCAACAATAGACTAGAAATTCATGGCAAATCTAATTTCATGGATACAATACTGTGTATGGGGACTGATAATGTTGATCACTGTCATAAATACCAAAGGAAAGAGAAAAGAAAAGGTTATAATTGTGCACCAGATCAGTATTCATTCAACCGCATTACCAGTAACTACATTTAAAAGTCTAATAGAATAAGATTTAGGATACTTAAAGAAGTATGGGCTGGATGAATGGACTGTAAGGTGGATAGAAAGCTGGCTAGATCGTCGGGCTCAACGGGTAGTGATCAATGGCTCCGTGTCTAGTTGGCAGCCGGTTTCAAGCGGAGTGCCCCAAGGGTCGGTCCTGGGGCCGATTTTGTTTAATATCTTTATTAATGATCTGGAGGATGGTGTGGAGTGCACTCTCAGCAAGTTTGCAGATGACACTAAACTAGGAGGCGTGGTAGATACACTAGAGGGTAGGGATCGGATACAGAGGGACCTAGACAAATTAGAGGATTGGGCCAAAAAAAACCTGATGAGGTTCAACAAGGACAAGTGCAGAGTCCTGCACTTAGGACGGAAGAATCCCATGCACTGCTACAGACTAGGGACCGAGTGGCGAGGTAGCAGTTCTGCAGAAAAGGACCTAGGGGTCACAGTGGACGAGAAGCTGGATATGAGTCAACAATGTGCTCTTGTTGCCAAGAAGGCTAACGGCATTTTGGGCTGTATAAGTAGGGGCATTGCCAGCAGATCAAGGAACGTGATCGTTCCCCTTTATTCGACATTGGTGAGGCCTCATCTGGAGTACTGTGTCCAGTTTTGGGCCCCACACTACAAGAAGGATGTGGAAAAATTGGAAAGAGTCCAGCAGAGGGCAACAAAAATGATTAGGGGTCTAGAGCACATGACTTATGAGGAGAGGCTGAGGGAACTGGGATTGTTTAGTCTCCAGAAGAGAAGAATGAGGGGGGATTTGATAGCAGCCTTCAACTACCTGAAGGGGGGTTCCAAAGAGGATGGAGCTCGGCTGTTCTCAGTGGTGGCAGATGACAGAACAAGGAGCAATGGTCTCAAGTTGCAGTGGGGGAGGTCCAGGTTGGATATTAGGAAAAACTATTTCACTAGGAGGGTGGTGAAACACTGGAATGCGTTACCTAGGGAGGTGGTGGAGTCTCCTTCCTTGGAGGTTTTTAAGGCCTGGCTTGACAAAGCCCTGTCTGGGATGATTTAGTTGGGAATTGGTCCTGCTTTGAGCAGGGGGTTGGACTAGATGACCTCTTGAGGTCCCTTCCAAGCCTGATATTCTATGATTCTATTATTCTACTTTTTGTATAAAAATATATGTGAAATTAAAGTCTAGTGGAATATAAAACTAGATTCTAACAGCAAAACCAATGGGACTACTCAAAAAATATGGGACTGTTCATTGTAAGTAAGGATGACAGAATTTGGCCCCAAGTTAGGAACTTGCAGGTTACAGAAAGACTGTAAGTGTATATTGTGGCAATTTTATGCTCAATAGAATAGCTAACACAAAGCCTTGAACATTTAAAGTTTATTTTATTGAGAAGGACATGTTAGTCAAAGCAACATACAACATATTCTTTGGCAAAAAATGCCATGATATCTTAAACCTTGGCCTGTCAGAAGTAATTTCAATGTATTGTCTCATTCAAGTAATGGAACCTCTAAAAATGAAATCTCTTCTCCCCTCAAAAGAAATGCACTGATGTATGCACTTGTTGTCTTCTGTCTTATACTTAGATTGTAAGCTCTTTTATATATGGCCTATCTTTTTATTCTGTATTTGTACAGCTCCTAGCACAATGAAGTCCTGGTTTATAACCAGGGGCAAGAGCATTACAAACAATAAATAATATGTGATGTTATTAGGCATGAGCCCACTGGTTCATGGGACTTAAACACGACAATTTTCCTGACTTCTACCATCTAAGCCCTATTAATACACTTCCAGAAGACAAAGGTTACACCAGAAAAATTTGAATCAACATGTCAAGCCAACAGAATATAGGAAATAAAGCAACACGGTACTGACTCAACAATCATCTAACAAGTACACTTCAAAAGAAAGAAAGATGGTAATCTATAATATTGACTGTCTTGCTCTTCAATGAAATGCATTACAAAATGTCTGCACAAAGGGACTCTAATCAAGATGCCCATTAGAAGGAACACAGGCCATAGGAGTTCCCTGGATATATTCCTGTTCTAACTAGAGCATATCTTTTTGAAAAAGCATCCAATCTTCATTTTAAAATGGCTAGTGATGGAGAATCCATCACAAACCTTGGTAAATTGTTCCAATAGTGTATTACCGTTCAATTGAAAAATTGCCCTTTCTTTCTGATATGAATTTGTTTAGCTTCAACTTCCAGCTATTGGACCTCAAATCATTGTCTGCTAGACTGAAGAGTCCTCTGTTATCAAATTTCTGTTCCCCATATAGGTACTTATAGATTGTGATAAAGTGACCATTTTAACCTTCTCTTTAAATTAACCAGATTGAGCTCCTCGAGTCTTTCAGTATAAGGCATAATTAATCATTTGTGAGGCTCTCCACTGAACCATCTTCAATTTATCAATATCCTTCTTGAATTACAGATACCAGATCCATCTTGAATTGCAGTAATCCAGTAAAGGTTGAACAAGGGCCAAATATAGAGGCAACATAGCCTCCCTATTCCTACTTGATATTCCCCCTTTCATACATCCATGGACTGCATTATCCCTTTTGGCTACAATGTTGCACTGGGAGTTCATGTTCAGCTGATTGTTCACCGTGACCCCCAAGTATTTTTCAGAAGCACTGCTTCCCTGGATAGAGCTCCCCATTTTATAAGTATAACCTATAGGATGGTTTACAATTTTTATTACAAGATTATAGTTCTATATTGAATTCTACAGATCTTTCCTTAAGGGAAAAACTACATGAAAAATGTATCCAACTCTCCTCAATGAGACCTGACCAAAAGCTAGGGGTTGGTCTTCCTTTGTGTCAAAGTAAAGTAAAAGCAGGAGAGCAGCTCCCTATATCTTTGATAATCCTTCCCATCGATTAGCCCAGCAAGTATGATTTTGGGCTCCAAGCCAGCTACTTCATACAGATTTAATGCATTAGGTCTTTCCTACTCAAAAGGTACAAGATACATAAAGTTGGGGGAAGTTCTTGGGTCAGATTTAGCACTTATATAAATCCAGAGTAATTCCATTAAAGTCACTAGAGTGACAGAGCAGAATGTAACCAATTATATTTATTACTCAAGGTCTATATCTACTTGAATTGTCATTCAGACACCAAAGTGTTTTCAGCCTCTTAAATAGTTTAGGTAAATTATTAAGCCTCTAGGTAACTCTTCAAGTGTTTTGGCTGTGAGTGCCTATTGGATCATGTCAGTAATATGGGAATCAACGGTTAGGTTTAAAAATTATGTCTAGCAATAGGATTTAGAATGATGTTTACCCATTCAGTAAGGAAATTTACCAGACTGAATCAGTCATCTCCTTAAATATGCTAGCGATACATATATAACTGCTTCAACTTTTGCCTTTAAGAAGGGTTATGGACAGCACAGAAGCAGTTGTAGTTCAGTTGAGCAACATTTTGGCTTTCACTATATCAGAAAAGCTGAGCTTTATCTAGTCTTATCAGAAAGGGCAAGTAGAAAGAAAGAAAGAAGCACGGAGGATTTGATTGGAGACATGGAGCCAGATTCACTCCCCAGGTTCTATCTACTTTTGCCACCCAGGCAGCACAAAAGGCAGACTCTGACCCTCACTGGCCAGCTGAGAATTCCTCCAGTGTGGTGCAGTTCCCAGCAAGCATAAAGCAGCATAGCCAGCTTCTATAACAACTCCTCCCCAGCACTGCAGTGTAGGGACGCAAGGGTGGAGCACATCCATTCTCTACTACTTCTCATCTGGCCTATGGTCTCACATGGACCATAGACGGAAGGTGTAAACAAGGACAATCCCTTAGATGCTCTAATTTACACTGATGAGATGGTTTAGCACAGCTGCACCATGATAATCCCTGCTCCCCCTCTCCCCTAGATCTTAACTGGATATTGATACAGGAGAGAATTTGGATCATAGTCTCAACCATTTCTGAAAATTTCAAGATATGGTCTTCTGAAATAGCTGAAAGACTTTCCTAAGGGGGAAAGGCACCTCATTCATGAGATGGAGCTTTTCTGCTTATAGTTTTGAGTGTGTGCATTTATATATGTACAAGAGAAGTGTGTTGGAATGGAGTAAAATAGCTGCATGTTCACAGCTCTGTTGAAATGTACATTTTAGCTAATTCAGTTCCTCTCTGGGATCAAGTAGTAGGTGACTTGCAACACAGAGAGGAACTTCTGGAAAGTCAGAGTGCTCTCTGTGGAGTAATACCTCACGGTGAGAGATTTACCAGCAGCTTTCACTTTGTACAGTCGAGCACTATATTACAATACCTGTAACTTCAGCACATTAGAAACTCTTTCATTTATAAAATACTTTTATCCCTGAAGACACCATCTCATAGCATTGGTTAGTTCCCACATGCAGAGCCCAAATCCAGCATGCACACACCTCCTGGGTAAAGCTCTTCCTTTCTTTCCCATTTCCTGGTCAACAGTCTGACTGCATAGGTCAGAGAGTGAGTTCTACAGATTCTTGGGCTCCCTAATAAGAGATACAGGCAACTCTATTGCAGAGTGATAATGATGACTGATGTGAAAACTGGCATGGGTAACTGAAGAAGATGGAATTACTCTGTCAGAGCACCTCCTTTGCTTCCCTGCCCCTATGTAGGTATTTTTAAAGGGCAAATCCATTGTCACCCTAAGGCTGCTTTTTAAACCTTCCAAAACTTTCTGCTCCAGTTGAACTCTTCACTTTGTACTTGAGTAAGGTGATGTGACTGATGCAACCTGATGTGACATATCACAAAAATTTAAAATGACAAGGGTTCTGAGAAATGAGTGAAAGAAAATGCATTTTCAAATGCAAATGAAAGGCTTTTACCAGTCTTTTCTCCTTCCTCCGTTCCCCCAAATAAATAAATAAACAAACTAACCATGGAAGACTGGGTACCAGTTTACTATTTTTATGGTGGCAAAATGCTTCAGTCCATTCTCCTTCAACTCACATGATTCCAACTAGCGTGTACATCAAGGAGACTATCCCCTTCCCACTGGCGATGAATTAGAAGGCTTCTTTCCCCCAGCCTCTTAGAGGATGACATTGCTAATTACATGATGAATCTTCCACCTCACCAAACTATCCCAGAACCAAAGAGTTCTGATGACTCTTGAGAATCAGAAACCCTATCTCCTAGGCAGGAGAATTGTGCACCAGTCACCAAGATCTCCCTACTGGCCCTGTCTTTTGCATCTGTAGTTAAAGATAGGATCCAGTTAGAAAGTAACTTCATTCATGGAGAAATCCAATAGCTCTATGTGTAACAAAATGGCATCATGTTTTTAAGGGAGCAGCGTGGAGTTATCTCTTGCATCCAGCTAGCGATTCCAGCCAGGACCAGAAGCAGCCAGGCAGGGACTGCTGCACTGGGGGGTAAAATGGGGCCCAACTGGGGCCACCTCTCTACCTGTCACCCTTTGGATCCAGAACAATGCAGGGAAGACCCCCCATACTCTGAGGCCAGTGGGACTCAGGTAGTGTCTCCTCTGCCCCGCTACCCTGTGTCTTGGGGAACAACTGCAGAGAGCAGCCACCCAGAGACTGCTGCCAGTAGGAACAGGAACAGTCAAAGCAGAGACTTTTGGACCTCTGGACATTCCAGGCAAAACTATAGAATGTTCTGATTTTCTCTTCCCTGTGCTAATTGTCTGTTTGTGCCAGCTCCCCCCCGCACCATCTCTTCACCTCAGATTCACTCCACACCTTCCCCTTCTCTGCCCTGTCCCCCTCCTTTCCTTCCTTCCCCTTCCCTTTTCTTTCCATTTAGCTGATCCCCTCCTAGATTCCCACCCCCGCAAAACCCAAAACAAAACCACAGAACTAACATGCCATTTTCTGCGATCACATTGTTCACCCTGCTGGTGTGTGCTAGCTTGTCCCCCTCCCTGAGTCTGTCTTGACTATTTAGACAACATTGTCCCATTGTTTCCATACACTCCCCCGTTTGTCAGTATCCCTCTGTTGTCTCTTCTCTTACCCTTATTTTGTAAATGCTTTGGAACAGGGACTGTCTTTTTATTCTGTGTTTGTTCAGCACCTAGCACAACGGGCTCTTGATCCAGGACTGAGACTACTAGGCTCTACGATAATACAGAAAAACAACAGCGTGTGATTGGTTGCCCTTGTGAGGAAGCTTTTCTTCTTCTGCTCTGGGTGCTCCTGTTTATTCCTTCCCTTGCCCAATCCAATGCCTACTCATGTTCAAGAGTTTGTTTTGGTCTGGGACACAGTATGGTCTGTTTGCTACCTCTGCCTGTTTATTTTTAAGCCCAGTATTCATTACTGTATATTTGTCAGCATTTAGTATGTATTGCCACATCAGCCTGTTTACAAATCCCTTTGAATTTGACTCACTGCAATTTCCATGCTCTCTCAGTTACCCCTCACTTTTGCATTATTAGCAAATTTGATTTGTCTCCCTTCGGTGGCAGTCTGTAGGTCATTTATATTGTTTGAAAGCAGCAGAGGACCAAGCAATGACCCTGTGCAAGAAGTTCAATTACTATTAAACCAAGTTAGACATAGTTCTCGTGTGGCACATTGTGTGCATTCTCTAGCTTGTCTGTTGAAGCCCACTTTTCATTTACAATTTATCTGTGCCATGCCATAGATAAGCAGTGGAATGATGATGTTACTGACCTCTCATAAAATGAGCTGTCAGAAGAATTTTACCTAGTGGACAGGGGACACAAGAATTTCCAAAGAGTAGATTATGCTAAAGTGCAGAGATCTAACTATGATTTTTCTCTGCTGTGATAACTATAGAACTTTGCCATCTCAAACATTTATTATTAACCTTTACTTGAGATGTACTAAAATAAATGTTTTGAAGCACTAGCAACATTTCATTCTTTCTCTTGCCTCTGTGTCTGGTTTAAACATGTTCTGTATTTGATTTAAGTACTTTAATGGTCTTCCTTTGGTTTTGAAGCCCTTTGATTAGAAGGGTCCAGTTTTCAGAATATTAGTTTTCTGCTCCTCTTTTCTATGTCAAAAGACAGCTCCAGTCCTTCTGGGGCAGTGACTGAATATTTCCATCCATTCTTTTATTTTTGTGTTTCTCTTTTCTGTATAACTTTGCTATACATATGGTAGCTGATGCACATGCTATGCACGAATGCTCCGCTTGGGACTGTGAAGTCAAGAAAACCTTTCCCAGAGCCAGTTGTGGGATTATGATATGCTGCACCCACTCTGCCTACTAAAATACCACCTGTTGTCTCAGGGCACCCATTCCTTACTGATCAGAAAATTGGAACCCCAGATTGTCTATACAACATTGCACTGCTTACCAGTCAAGCTATTATGAAGCCCCTTCTTGATTGGTCTACTCATGCAAATTTGCCACTATGTTTATCTTCTCTGGTTTAAGCCAATTTAGAACCAAATCATAGAATATCAGGGTTGGAAGGGACCTCAGGAGGTCATCTAGTCTAACCCCCTGCTCAAAGCAGGCCCAATCCCCAGACAGATTTTTGCCCCAGGTCCCTAAATGGCCCCCTCAAGGATTGAACTCACAACCCTGGGTTTAGCAGGCCAATGCTCAAACCACTGGGCTATCCCCCCCATATTGTACTGTAATACTATAACTGCAAAATTATCTCTCACTGGGTTTTACACTGCTGCCCATCACTATACTATCTGAGTGCCTTTCATGTACTATTACTACTGTAGTGCCTTGAAGCCCTAATCATGGACCAGGACATCAGTGCTAGGTGCTGTACAGAGAACAAAATATATTAGCAGTAGTAAAACTAAAAAGTTTATGAGTGAGTTGCAATTATCTCTGTCTACTGAAGTTATCTAGAAGTACCTGTCATATTCATTCAGTGAATTTGTGTTTAATATGCTGTACATTCTCATTCAAGAGAAATTGCTGAACATACTCATTTGAGAAAATGGAATGTATATTTTCATCCTTGCTGTCTGCCAATATTCTTGTATGGTATGATAAATAAATATCCTCTCTTCTGCAATCTTTTCCATGTTATGTACTAAAGTAAATGTGATCCTTGAGAAAAGACATTTTATTTCCTAGCATCTTAGTTTGGTAATATCACTGTAGAGAATTAGCCACTTAAATGACCAAACCCTCTGGCATATGATAGAGCTGAGACTGGTAATTAACCCTAATTGGATACTAATGATACAAGCACGGAGGGAGAGCTCATAGATCAGGCTCTGATTTATCTGGTAGCCTAGGGACAGTGCTTAACATTGCAGGTTCTTTCCTTGTGGAGGATTTCTGTTGCACTTGAATGCTACCAATCACTTCTCCATTCTGTTAGGAAGGGCCACCTGAAGAAGACTCCATTTTAAAGCCCTTATAGTTAGAGGACCAGGCTAAAGAACAGATTCCAACTATGAGTCACTCATAGACCTGCCCCAAATTAGGGAACTGTTGGCTCAGAAGTACCCCCTCTCTGAAACAGAGAGACTATTTTCAGGAAAAGCGACTCATTAGTTACAGTGGGGCTTGACGTTTTGCAAGTAGAGCACTGGCAAGAGCCCATGAGGTAAATGCGAGGGGGGAAACTGTAATGGTAACTAAATCACCATCTTCCACAGAACAGTGACCTTTGACCTGATTCCCTTCAGGGAGTACACAGATACACTCTACACGTGTCTTAAAGTAAAAACAACAAATTTCAGAAGCACAGTATACCTACATGGTGGATCACTCCCTGCATCTAGGTAATACCCATTTGAGGGGCACAGAGATATCACAGACCTGGGACACACCTGACTTCACAACTCAGAATCAAATAGAATGTGCACTTTATAACCCATTCTCTCCATTGACAGGACTTGTCTGCTTGGGTAACTTGAAGCAGACCTGTGGCAGGCCTTTCTGTTTCTCCCCAAAACAGCTGGCCTGGCCTAGTCTGGCACCTGTTATCAAGGTAAATCTGACATGACTTCCTCCTATAGGCAAATCTAGTTGAACTCCTTCTCTCCAGCGTGTCTGGTCTGCACCTTCCTAGAACAATGTCAGATCTAGTCTGGCTCAGCTTCCCTGTTACAGCAAGTTCCCTCTGAGCATGTTATGCAATAGGACATCAATCCTCCTTGTATGTCAGCTTTACTTGATGCCCCTCACTCAACAGTCTCCATCCCCTGCAGTCCTTCACAAGCTAGGTAACCAGTGCAGGCAACATCCCCATTTCCCCAACATGCATAAGCCTATCCAAACAACCCAACAATGAAATAAACTGTGCCTATCACAATACAAACTAAAAAATAATGTTACATCTACCAAAAATACCAGCTTCTTGAGAGCCCTAACAGTTCACTTTGTTGTTCTTTTTCTCCAATTTGAATGTATATATTTATCATATGTAATCTCTTCCATATATTAAAACTTTTAGTAACTGGTCTGACACTCCTTTATTAGACTGGAAACTCTATGAGGCAGCAGCCATCTTTTACTCTGTGTTTGTACAACATCTAATACAGCTCTGATTGGGGCACATAACCGCACTCTATTACAAATGATAAGTAATGATGCTATTAACGCATCCCCTCTCTAATCGTGCCTGATGACTGAGTGGGGCCGGGCACAATCCCAGAACATCTCTAGTCATGCCCCCACCCTTGACAGCCCCTCTCCTCTGTGACAGGTTCCCCCCTCCGGGGTGCCACCTGGAACTGGGGTACCACTGAGCCCACCTGGCCCACCTGCCTGGGTTCCCTTTACACTGTACTGTTGTGACAGGCCCTCAAGTCCCCACCAGCACACATACAGGTAGGGACACACCTAGCTGCAGCTACACATACAGATGCTGAGATCAGCTCTGCATGGGAAGGCTCCACTAAGGCACCTCCCAGTTCCTAAATCACGCACCCCCATCTGGAGTACCAAAAATTATACTGCCTTGCGCTGCACAGAGAACTGTACAGCATAAGCTCATAAAATTCCCCCCACTCTCAATGTAGAGAGAGCTATGCAACAGCTTTCTGCCCCAAGTTATAATTTCCACACACTGGTTTTAGACAAAACAAAAACAAGTTTATTAGCTATAAAAGATAGATTTTAAGTGATTATTAGTGATAGCAAACAGACCAAAGCAGATTACCTAGCAAATAAACAAAACCTCAAACTGAGCTTAACACACTAGATAGGTAGGATATGAATGAGCAAATTGCATCTTGAATTATAAACAGGCTGGCAGATTCTTAAAGCACAAGCTGCATTGGCTCTTCAGCTTGGATTTCCCAGTTTTCATACACAGGCTAGAAATCCCTCTAGCCTGGGACCATCACTTCCCACAGTTCCGTCTTTATTCCTCAGGTTGTTTCCAGGGGGGTTGTTGTAGGAGGAGTGAGGTACCCTCATGCTGTCATTGTCCCCCTTTTATATCTTCTTCCCACTTGTTGGAAAGCTCTTTTGCTGTGACCTGGGTCAAACAGTTCCCATTGTGTAGTGCTATCTCTGAGAGGTTTCTATTGTACACAGTTTCTGGGGTAATCCTTGTGCTTGTGTGCATTTCCTCAATAAGCCATTGACATTGTTTGGCCTTTATACTCTTGTACCTGAAAGCCTGCTTGTGGGTGTTTTCAACCTCACAACTTGTTTCAGTAACACATACATAGCCAAACTTCATAACTTCACATACAAAGGTAGCACCTACAATCCAATGAGATATTAATGTCTAGCAGATCATGACTTTTAGAATGATACCTTACAAGGTATACTTTGTACAAAACATACCCTAATTACATGATAGTGGTGAATATTGGGGTGCCAGGGTGTCACACCCTCCCCTTCCAGAAAGCAGCAGCCCTTCCATGCAGCTCTGCCTTTCCATGCCCAGTGGTGCTCGCTGGCTCAGATGCTCTGCAGGGAGGGGGCCTGGCCACACCATGTACTGAGCAATCTGGGAGGAGGGCATGTGACTCTGCATGCTCCCCCACACGTCACCGCTGATGTGTTGGCTAAGCAAGTCAACAGGAGGAAGAATTAAAAGCTTTTCATTTATTTTTTTTCTGATTAATCTAATCAATATCTGTGTCAATAAAAAATTTTTCAAGAAAAAACATCAGGCTAGATGATCACAGTGGTCCCGTCTGGCCTTATAAGCTATGATCCATAGCTGCGTATGCATTTTAAAAAATTTGAGTATCAGCTTGTTATGTCTATTTCATAGGGCAACAAAATGTTGACAATGTGAAGGATGTGCTGATGCCAGATGGTACAGAACACAACACATTCTTAAACTTTTTCATAGGTCATAATTTGAATGATGGTCTTACAAGTACTTTTGTTTTGAAAATGAAAAATGAAGTCTTTAAAACCAACTACATACAAGCAATAGTAAATATGGCAGGCGAATAGTAAATATGGCAGGTGATCAGCTTGGCTTAACAGTGAAATCCTTGCTGATCTTAAACACAAAAAAGAAGCTTACAAGAAGTGGAAGATTGGACAAATGACCAGGGAGGAGTATAAAAATATTGCTCAGGCATGCAGGAGTGAAATCAGGAAGGCCAAATCACACTTGGAGTTGCAGCTAGCAAGAGATGTTAAGAGTGACAAGAAGGGTTTCTTCAGCAACCCTTGTTCTGTTAGCAACAAGAAGAAAGTCAAGGAAAGTGGGCCCCTTACTGAATGAGGGAGGCAACCTAGTGACAGAGGATGTGGAAAAAGCTAATGTACTCAATTTTTTTTGCCCCTGTCTTCATGAACAAGGTCAGCTCCCAGACTACTGCACTGGGCAGCATAGCATGGGGAGGAGGTCACCAGCCCTCTGTGGAGAAAGAAGTGGTTCAGGACTATTTAGAAAAGCTGGACGAGCACAAGTCCATGGGGCCAAATGCGCTGCATCCGAGGGTGCTAAAGGAGTTGGTGGATGTGATTGCAGAGCCATTGCCCGTTATCTTTGAAAACTCCTGGTGATCGGGGGAGGTCCCGGATGACTGGAAAAAGGCTAATGTAGTGCCCATATTTTAAAAAGGGAAGAAGGAGGATCCAGGGAACTACTGGCCAGTCAGCTTCACCTCAGTCCCTGGAAAAATCATGGAGCAGGTCCTCAAGGAATCAATTCTGAAGCACTTAGAGGAGAGGAAAGTGATCAGGAACAGTCAGCATGGATTCACCAAGGGCAAGTCATGCCTGACTAACCTAATTGCCTTCTATGATGAGATAACTGGCTCTGTGGATGAGGGAAAAGCAGTGAACGTGTTATTCCTTGACTTTAGCAAAGCTTTTGTTATGGTCTCCCACAGTATTCTTGCCAGCAAGTTAAAGAAGTATGGGCTGGATGAATGGACTATAAGGTGGATAGAAAGCTGGCTAGATTGCCGGGCTCAATGGGTAATGATCAATGCCTCCATGTCTAGTTGGCAGCTGGTTTCAAGAGGAGTGCCCCAAGGGTCGGTCCTGGGGACAGTTTTCTTCAATATCTTCATTAATTATCTGGAGGATGGCGTGGACTGCACCCTCAGCAAGTTTGCAGATGACACTAAACTGAGAGGAGTGGTAGATACGCTGGAGGGTAGGGATAGGGCCCAGAGGGACCTAGACAAATTAGAGGATTGGGCCAAAAGAAATCTGATGAGGTTCAACAAGGACAAGTGCAGAGTCCTGCACTTAAGATGGAAGAATCCCATGCAGTACTACAAAGTAGGGACTGAATGGCTAGGCAGCAATTCTACCGAAAAGGACGTAGGGGTTACAGTGGACAAGAAGCTGGATATGAGTCAACAGTGTGCCCTTGTTGCCAAGAAGGCTAATGGCATTTTGGGCTGTCTATGTAGGAGCATTGCCAGCAGATCGAGGGACATGATCATTCCCCTCTATTCGACATTGGTGAAGCCTCATCTGGAGTACTGTGTCCAATTTTGGGCCCCACACTACAAGAAGGATGTGGAAAAATTGGAAAGAGTCCTGCGGAGGGCAACAAAAATGATTAGGAGGCTGGAGCACATGACTTAAGAGGAGAGGCTGAGGGAACTGGGATTGTTTAGTCTGCAGAAGAGAAGAATGAGGGGGGGATTTGATAGTTGCTTTCAACTACCTGAAAGGGGTTTCCAAAGAGGATGGATCTAGACTATTCTCTGTGGCACCGGATGACAGAACAAGGAGTAATGGTCTCAAGTTGCAGTGGGGGAGGTTTAGGTTGGATATTAGGAAAAACTTTTTCACTAGGAGGGTGGTGAAGCACTGGAATGGGTTACCTAGATAGGTAGTGAAATCTTCTTCCTTAGAGGTTTTTAAGATCAGGCTTGACAAAGCCCTGGCTGGGATGATTTAGTTGGGTATTGGTCCTGCTTTGAGCAGGGGATTGGACTAGATGACCTCTTGAGGACCCTTCCAACCCTGATATTCTATGATTCTATGATATTTTTCAACTTGGTCCAGCCAGATTTTGCATTTTGTATCTGCTGGCTCAGAGAAGATTCATGGGTTCTTAGCTATATAATAATAATAAAAAAAACTAATCATGATTCCATAGTTAGGGCCCTACCAAATTCACAGTCCATTTTGGTCAATTTCATGATCATAGGATTTTAAAAATCATCAATTTTATGGTTTCAGCTATTTACATCTGAATTTTTCTAGTGTTATACTCATGGGGGTCCTGACCCAAAATATGGTTGTGGGGGGATCGCAAGTCTATTGTAGGGGGGTTCGGTATTGCCACCCTTACTTCTGCACTGCTGCTGATGGAGGCATTGCCTTCAGAGCTGGGCAGCCGTAGAGCAGTGGGCATTGCATATGTGAAGTTAGTGTGGTATGGGGGTCATCACTTTTTGCGGGGTCAAGGCTGGCCTTATGAGTGGGTGACCTTCCAGGGCCCAATGGTCGGGGAGGCACTGTGGTTCCCCCACACACACATGCAGCCAGCCCAAGACCCTTTAGCCCCAGAGCACTGGGCCTAGAGCAGGGGAGGGGCAGGGCTGGGGGCCAGGGCACTGGAACCTTTGTAGAAGTGGGGGGGCACTGGCCCCAGAACCGGAAGTCATACCCTACCAGTGCCACTCCACGCCTTCCCAAGGCTTGCATTTGGGGGGGCAGTGCTGCCCCCTGCCACCCCAAATACACCCATGTTAAAAAGTCGGGGTATGGCCCCCTGGCTCCCCTCCACTGTTGGCTGGGGGTGCCCCAGCTAGAGACTCCTACCATGTGCTGGGCTCCAGCTGCTAATTCCGGACAGGCTGGGGAGGCATGGGACTTCCTCTTTCTCTGCAGGGGCTGCTCCCAGGCCAGGTCAGACCCACCTCCAAAAACCTCTCCTGCAGGAAAAGGGGAAGTTCCATCCCATTGCAGCCCGCCAGGACTAGCAGCTGGAGCCTGGTGCATGGTAGGAACCCTGGCTGGGGCACCCCCAGTCCTGCCCCTCCCTGGCAGATTTCACTGGGGCAACCAGATTTCATAGTCTGTAACACATTTTTCACAGCTGTGAATTTGGTTGGGCCTTATCCAGAGTGAAAAATCCCCCTGATAACTGTGAAATGCCCAATGAGCTGAAATGATGACTGGATGCCACATAACCGAAGAAAACAATGGAAAGGGCCCACAGCCTGAAAGTATTTCACTCTTCAGTGGTCAGTTCTTGTCTGGAGGCTAACAATAAAGAGGGAATATGGTATGAAGATTAAAAAAAAAAGAAGACAAACAACTATGGAAAGATGCACATTGCACAGAGAACTCCTAACCACAAAACCAATGCACCCGGACAAGAGGCGGGCCTGGAGCAGCTATTCCGCCATCTATATCACTGCAGAAGAATTAGTCTTGCCTAGTAGAACTGGATGAACTCCAGCTTGCTGCATTGCTGTGGTACAAAGTTGAAGTTTCTGCGAGTCAGAAATACCACAGCACACAAGGTTGGGGAACTCATCAATCTAGCTCCCAGTTCTTGGGCATCGCCACAGCTTTGCAGGAATTTGGACTCCTTTGACAGACTGACATTTCTGTTTAAATAGGTTGGCATGCCATGGAGACAAGATTCACATTCTTTGGGGCTTGTGGGGCCAAAGGTATTTTGTGTTGAGTTAGGCACTTTAAGTTATAACCGCTATTTGACCTTATTCAACTCATTTAGAGCTGTCTTTCATGTCTCCTGGACACTTTCTTTGTTTACCCAGCCTCTCCTACCCCTTTCTTGATTTCTTATACATTCCCTGGCCAATTTACAGAAAAGAGCCTGTCTCAGCCATGGAAGAGTGCAATACCTTCAGGCACTAGCTTCTTTATATTTCTTTTCCAAGTTAACTGACAACCAGCCAAGCTTCGAAAGCTTGCCCCCACATTGGGATATTTAATAGAGACCCTAGTTTAATTCCCAAGAGGTTAATTCACTCATCCAACTTTTAGAGCAAGAGCTTATATACTGAAGAATTAAAGTGTCATTTTCCATTGGCTTTACTGTATAATTTATCTTCAGTTACTTAAAAGGAAAACAAATACTTTTTTTCAAAGCAGAGTCGAATGGTTAAAGTATAGATTTTGGAGCTGGGAAATCTTGTTTCTCTCTAGGTCAGCCAGAACGAAAGCATGTTACTTACAGTGTGGTGTTGGGTAAAAAATGGCACTTTTCTACTCATAAGGTCTCTATATTCTGTGTGTATGCTTAGTCATAGCTTTTCTTTGCTCTAGTGGAAATACTAATTTTTTACCCTCCTTAGTACTGAAGAGAAATTCAGCTCAGGGGTTGTGAACTGGATTATTCTGTTCCTTCTTATGAAATCAGCAACAGAATCACTTAATAAATTCTAGTTACTGAGCTACTCAGCATTGTGTGCAATCTCATTTAAGTTAATCAGGTTGTGCAGGTATCATCTAGGGCTCAATGTGAGGATAATGAATAGGTGTAATTGAGGGCTTAATTTGGCCAATATAACTTTTAATCCTGGTGATTAGACCTGATTAGAATTTAGACGTACTTTTCCAAAGTCACTGGGATAAATTCTGCTCTCAGTTACATGGGTGTAAATCTGGACTAATTCCGTCCCTTGACCCTTACATATTTTTCTGCTGATTTTTACACAGCAGTATTTAATCCGTAGAACATAGATATTTCTCAGACTGTAAAACACAGTAACATAGAGGTAGTGAATAGGTGGACCACAGGCCAAATCTCGACCACCAGACGCTTTTGAACGGACCCCAACATCTTCTTCTTCTTCTTCTCTGGAGTCTGGACCTTGACTATACCTTGACCATGAAATTTGGACTCTGACAAAAAATAATTGTCTACCCTTGCAGTAGCAGTTGTACCCTGCACATTCTAAATCCCATGAATTAGTAGAGCATATGTATATGTGAACCATTAGGTGGCAGTAGGAAATACTGTACAATTAGGGCTGGGTCAATTTTTTTTTTTTGGCTTGGCCAGAAAGGGGTAAGCAAGAGCCATTCTCCAACTATCTCCCCTGGTTCAGCTACTCAAGGGCCACACACAATTGCAAGATAGAAGATTTAGGCCCAGATTCATCAATGCACTCAGCATGTGATTAAGTCTCCATTGGATTTGCTAAATACAAGGTCTATATTTTATTTTTTCTCATAATCTTGGAAATGTCTCTGTTCTAAGGATTAGAATATTTCTTTACAACAAGCAACAGCTCACTTCATTAAAAAAATACATGACCACATTCCAAAAAATGCAACATATAACAGTTTAATTAAAACATGGATCACAGCATTTCCAGCTATATCAAGTATTGAAACTATCAAGTACTCTGATCACATTTATTAATAATTAATGTTAATACTGTAGTAAATTAACATCATAAATACAGTTCTAATTACAGGAACTATACATACAATTACTGAAGGAACAATCATCATTAGCAAGAGAGCTTTGTTATTGCATTTGAGGGGGTATAATTTGCAGTGTTATTGCTCACTGAAAGTTCTTCCAAGCCAAATAGCAGATTCTTTCGATTGGAAATTAGCAGATCAGTTTTGCCTGAATACTGGAGTACTCCAGGCACTGAAGGTCACATAAAAGTAAACATTAGGTCCACCTTAGGTTCCTTTCTCAGGTTAACCTCTCATTGGCTGCCATGAGACTCTGCTCAGACCTAGGCTTTGCTAGAAGATCTAGATGCAAAACTGGAGAACTGTATTTTTTTAATCAAAATGTTGTTAACTTTTTCTGTTTGTTGGCCTTGTGGAAGAAGCAGATCTTTAGGCAGAGTTTTAATGACCATTTATATTAAAAACAAAAAAGGGAAGTTGTATTCTATGCTCATCTGAAATTTGCCTATTTGATCAACTCTGCTATTTTTGTTGATAAATTTCGTAGATGCCCACCATATAAAACCTAATATAGTTGAATAAGGACCTTGCACATTTAAAAATGGGCTCCCCAATTCTATAATAAAACAAATATTCTTGCAGAAAGATTAATGGGTAATGTAATGTTGGTGTTATATGCTAACAGAGCTATGTATAATAGAAATCACCATGCTATACTGCAATAATTCTTGTTAACTTGAATCCTAGAAATGGCTTCCATTGTTAAATTAAGTCTTGTGCTCTTTGAGAATATTCAAAGGTGAATAATAAATATTGACCCTCAACATAATTGAATATGCCTGTTCTGAATAATCTTATACATAAAGCTTACGTTAGTAGAGGGGACTGGACTAGATGACTTTTGAGGTCTCTTCCAGTCCTATGATTCTACAATTCTATGATTTGAAAGACCTTGATTTCCTGGTGCATACTATTTCCTTCATTTTCCACTTCCTTTCTTCATCAATTTGCTAGAGGTATAGGGCCAAATTAGTAAGGGTATTTAGGTGTCTATAGGCACCTAGTGGGATTTTCAGAAGTGCCTAGATGCCTAAATCCTTTTGAAAATTAGGCATCTAGGTGCTTTTGAAAATCCCACTAGGCACCTATCTGCATCTTTAGGCACCTAAATAGCTCAAAAAATCTGGCCCGTTGTTCTCCAGAAGGATTCTCGTTTGTATTGCTGTGCACATGCCAGTTTGCATGCTTTCTATAGATCTATCTAGCTAGAGGATTCATAGGTTATTGTAAGCTACACAAGATGATTTTTAAGTTTAGAGATGCATTTTCTATTATTGCTATGGCAGCATGGTGTGTTTCATTATATTTTTGATCAGCAGGAGTAGCAAGAGACAAAAAGAGGTCATCAGAAGAGGACAAGGAGGGTTATTTCCTCAGCATGAAAATGCAGCTGAGCTGTGTACACATCTGATAGCTTAGAAGTGGATCAAAAGTACTACCTTGAATGCATGCTGAAAATAAAATATAAAGTTAGATGTCTGAAACTTTGACTTTTTAAAAGACTTTGCTTTAAAGAAAAGCAAGTGCCACCAGTTGTGATGGAGGACATAATACAGATCACATAGAAGAGAAATAGGTGCAAATTATGAGGAACAAGAACTAAAAGAAAAGAAAAAGAGAGGAAGAAAAGGAAATCAGGTAAGAAGCTAAAGTAGAATAGATATGGTTATAACTGATCAACAGAAGGCAAGGTATTGTTAGAAGGCTGAAAGGGTGACTGCAGCATCTGCTCTTTAGGTTCCTTCCCAGATGATTTTCATCTTAAGGAAAAGGCAGTTTTGATCTCATCTTCATGAGGCAGCTTCTTCCATCTCTCTGCCTTTCATAAACTGCTAGGTGAGCTCCTTTCCTGTATCACTTTTCTCTCCTGGGTGCGGGGTTGGAGGGGGGAAGGGAGCGATGTCTCTCTCTCTCCCCTCTCTCTGTTTTAGTATATTCTGTCTGTTATTTGTCTTGTGACATGCTCTCTTTTCTTTCTTAAAGCCTGCTGGTACTCTAAAGAGTGTATGTGTTTGTATGCATGTGTTTATGGAAAAGAAATAGCTAGTGAATGCCAAATAGACATCAAAATGTCTATGCTTTGATATTTGACCTTTCTAATGTTTACGGGTAAGCATACATGAGGTTAATTAGCCAATTATTTTTAGATAATATATGGCACTATTCACATAAACTATTCTGGTTCTTATCTATTGTGGCATTTGCACAGTAACTCCAAATCTATGTACTGCTGTCTATTTATACAGTACAGTGCTACTTCCAATGAAAATGTACTGAATGCTTTTCTAACACTCAGTGTAACAACTGCAGGGTTAATATCCCTGATATTTGTAATGCTGCTACTGTTAGTGATACTTCCTATTTACATAATTTAACAGTATATCTTCATGGGTTTTTTGGGCACCTGTTTACATCGTTTTGTCTAGATTCAGATATATTCTGCATCACATCCCTAACTCCTTAGCTATTTCCTCTGTGTATCTGCCTGTAACTTGCAGTGGTAATGAATGATGAATGTATGTTTGAAATTACTTCTCAGTGACTGTTAGTACCATATGTCCTACCTCACAGCATTAACTGATACAAATAAGAAGTCCAGTTTATTAAATGCTGTCATGTTATGACACTGCTTTATTCACATTCACATAGTCTTGAAGTTCTTAAGTGAAATTTGGATTTCTTTCAAAAAGATATGTCTTAGTTCAACCATACATGACTGGGATCCATATGTAAAGTACTAGATGAAGTTCTATGGCCTGCATTATTCAGCAGCTTGGATTCAATAAACACAATGGTGCCTTTTATACTTAAAATCTATGAATCTCTAAGTCACCATCTTGACAAATGACCAAACGCACATAGTAACTAATTCAATTAACTGGCAAAGAAGTCAGTGGGGGAACTAGAAACTTGTATTTTTTGGAGAGTGATCTGTACCTAAGCTAGAGGTGCAGTTCCACTAACTCTTGGCAGAAGAGAGATGTTTATATTTTAGCCCTAACTCTTTACAGAAGCCTGCTCAAAAATAAAATAAAATAAAATAAAATAAATGGCAGCATATAATGCAAAATCCTTGCTAGGATTTACTAAGTTAGAAGACTAAGAACTAGAGATACCAAAGGTCAGAGATGTACTCAAGTTGGATTAAGTGAGGTGAGGAGGAAATAAGGAACTGTACATCTATGTGTTTTTATTCTCCTCCCAAGTAAAGGAAAAATGGGACACTGGAGGAGTAAGATTCATCTTCAACAAACAGTTCAGAAGAAATATGGACAACTTCAAAGTACATGAGATAGAATATGTCAAGTCAACATAAAAATCAACTGGTGGTAACAAGCTGAGTGTGATTCAACTTTCTGCATCAACAGGCATGAATTGGAATAAAGAGGCAGAATTGAATGAAAAGTTAGTTCTGGAAGAAGCAAAAAAGAACCAAACAAAATGCATTTTGAGGATGTAAAAATGAAAGAGTATCAGAGGGGTAGCCGTGTTAATCTGGATCTGTAAAAGCAGCAACGAGTCCTGTGGCACCTTATAGACTAACAGAGGTATTGGGGCATGAGCTTTCGTGGGTGAATACCCACTTCTTCGGATGCATGCGGTGTCACAGGACTCTTTATAAGGTGTCACAGGACTCTTTGCTGCTAAAAATGAAAGAGGAGACCAACTGTTTGAATGGACTTTTTTGGTTTCCTTGAGTCTTAATTGCTGTTCCAGAAAAGAGAATTACAGGGTCTAAAATCAAAGGGAAGAGACAAATAAAATCTGGAATTCATTATAAGCACTCAGGTATTTGATTGCTTTACAAATGCCTGAGATAGATATATAGATCCCTGAATAACAGATGTTAGTTGTTCTTGCCAATAATACAGTAGCCCTGGCCCTAATATGGGTTGCATTGGAGTGACATAGGTCATAAGAGTTCACCATCACAGCTAATGCACACTTCCATGACAAAGGACTCCTTGTAACTTATTTTTTAGAGGAAAATCCCTTCAAACTATCAAATAATAGATCTCTAAAAACTTCCAGGAGAGCCTTCCAGAGAGAACACTGATTATGGATAGGGTTCTTGAATAATACTTCTAAATAGTTCTACTTAGGACTGCTAAAGGACTTACACAATGGTGCCTTAAGCAATACATTTCTCAAAGTGTGCAAACATTATGTGTCCCATGGTTACCATGGAATGGTGGCATTAACCTGATCCAAATATTAGATATTCTATCATTTTTTCTTTTTGGCTAAACAACAGTAGAAAAAAATAGACATAATGATTCACTGAGAGATAGCCTTAGGCCTATGTAGCTGTATCATTCTCTGTGTTGCCAGAATCTCTTACCCAAAACCCGGCATCCCCCCGTCCTGCTCTGTACCAGCCTCAGTAGGCCATGCATCAGTATGCTATTCCGTGATCTAACTCTCTTCCCTTGCAAACCCCACTTGTAAAGCTGCATTGTGTCAACAGAGGTTAAAGAGCCTCACAAAAAGGCAGGGAAATGGTTCTAGGGAAAGGTCACCACCACCAGCCTATAGCTGGCTGCCACAGTTCTTGTAAATGTATGCAAGGTATGAAGGCTATTGATGGGGAGGGAGCTGGGGCTTCTGTGTTGTACTTTATAAAAGGACATACAAAACCTAGTATTGGTTCTGTTTGCAAAACAAATCTGTGACATTACGCCCCATATTCTTCATAGAAATATGGTTATGATATTAATATGGCATAACTAAGATATACTTTATGCAAGATGGCTTATGTAGAGTATTATTGAAAAGGTTATGATCTACTGAATGTGTTTATCCAATTTGTATGCATGTATCACTCCTGTATCTGAAATTAGGAATATTGACTATGTATCTGTATTTTAAAAGTGCTACTTTGGGTGACACCCACAACTAGCCCTTCAGATACAAGAATGAAAAATTCAAACAGGGCTGATGGCCCATCAGCAGAGACAATGGACTGTGAAAGACTGTAGTCTCCCTGTGGATGCTCCAAACAGCCTGCGAGTAATGGCTGCTATGACCCTGCAGAGACATGTGACTGAATTACCTGGTACTGGACCTCACCTTGGAATGCCAGTGTTTTTCCACTGGAAAACAAAGGTTCCTGCCATACACAAAAGCTATATAAGGCAGGGGAGTGACATCATCGAAGTTCTCCTCTGCCTCCCCACACAAAGAGACACTGGGAAACACCTGGAAACAAGAACTGAAATGTGGGGAGAAGAGTTGAGCCCAGGCTGGAAGGGTGACTAGCCTATGAGTAATAATACCTGAAGTTTCAAGCTTCAGGCCAGTGCAGATGGCTTTCAAGAATATTTAAAATCTGCCTGAAACAACATTTAGGATGAGAAATTACTATTTGTAGCCAATTTCTTTAGTGTATTAAGTTTGGTCTGTGTGTTTTGTTTTATTTTCTCAGTTTTAGTTGCTTTGTTCGCTTTGCTATCTCTTAAAATCACTTAAAATCTGCCTTTTATAGCTAATACATTTGTTTTGTTTATTATTAAATCCAGTATGTGCAATTTTTAAATGGGGGGGGGGCAAGAAGTGGTACATATCTCTCTTCACATTGAGGGAGAGGGCAAATTTTGTTGAGCTTGTTCTGTGCAGATCTTTCTATATAGCACAAGACAGTATTATTTGGGATTTATTCCCCAAAAGGGGTGTGCACGTGAGTGCTATCACACAGAGCTGACTGGGTGGTGCAGCCAGCATGTTCCCTCTGAATGCTGGGAAATTCCAGGAGGCACCAGAGGTGATGGAACTAGAGGTGTGGTGCTGCTGCTGCACCCACTGGCTTGGGTGACGGGTTGGATCACGGAAACCCTCTTGGGAACTGCCAACTGATGTGCCAAGACTACTGCCCCTGCTTTCCCTGCCAGCCTGGGAATCCAGCATCCTGTCTTGTTGAGCCAGACACACCCGTCTGCTCCAACACAGACCCCAGGTCTGAACGACATGCCCCAAAGCTGCAGACTTAACTGAAAGCAGCTTATAGAAGTGTTCCTGTCTTTGACACTCAGATGCCCAACTCCCAATGGGGTCTAAACCCCAAATAAATCCATTTTACCCTGTATAAAGCTTATACAGGGTAAACTCATAAATTATTCACCCTCTATAACACTGAGATATGCACAGCTGTGTGCCCCTCCCCTAGGTATTAATGCATACTCTGGGTTACTTAATAAGTAAAAAGTGGTTTCATTAAATACAGAAAGTAGGATTTAAGTGGTTCCAAATAGTAACAGACAGAACAAAGTGAATTACCAAGTAAAATAAAATAAAACATGCAAATTTAAGCCTAATACAGTAATAAAATTGAATACAGATAAAATCTCACCCTCAGAGATGTTTCAATAAGTTTATTTCACAGACTGGACACCTTCCTAGTCTGGGCACAATCCTTTCCCCTGATACAGCTCTTGTTCCAGCTCAGGTGGTAACTAGGGGATTTCTCATGATGGCCCACACTTTGCATAATTACAATAGGCCCTCAGAGTTATATTTTATATTTCTAGTTTCAGATACAAGAGTGATACATTTATACAAATAGGATGACCACACTCAGTAGATTATAAGCTTTGTAATGATACCTTACAAGAGACCTTTTACATGAAGCATATTCCAGTTGCATTATATTCATACTAATCAGCATACTTTCATAAAATCATATAGAGGGGTGCGAGGCTGCTGCTGCACCCGCTGGCTTGAAGTGGATTCCATCATAGACAGGGTTTCCAGTTTGGTATTCAATTAGCTAAAATAAATTCTTATTTAATATTACTTCTGTGTGAAAACCCATATTCATTTTAACAGTCACTTTACCCCCATCCTCTCGCCCTTCTTAATTCTGTGTTTAGCACTGTGCAGAATTATTTAGACTGATCACTGCAAATCATAACTATATCTCACCATATAATTACAGTAAACAAACAAGTCTGTTTAATCATTTCTGTCAGGGCTTTCTCTCAGACTGGAAAAATAGTATCAGGCACAGGTCTTTTATTAATGGTAGTCTTCTGTTTCACTGACTCTGTTAAAAGGTTTGTTAATTAAATTATTTGCATTGTTCATAAGTTCCTCCTGAGCTCAAAACAACCTAGTTATTTGTGCTCATAACAGGTTTTGGGATTTCTTTAGGCTTCTACTATGCTAATTTTATTGAGCACTCTATTTGTGATTCATTTACAGAAAAAGAAAACAGCATAAGAAATTATGAGTGTAATGTAATTCTAAAGACTTGACTTCACTAGAAGTTTACTGAAATAGCAATTCCTATAGTTACTTGATATAAGCCACTGTATGAATATCCCTATTCTGCAAGAGGGATTTATACCAAAATAATTATTCTGGAAAAGCTATTTCAGTAAATTTTCAAATGTAGATAAACCCTAAAGATATTAAGGAAAATCAGTTGTATTTTAACTGCATTGTATCAGTTCTCAGCCTGACGATGGTAAAGGAGATCTAGAACAGATATGTGCTCTCAACTTATGCATTATGCGCTACAAGAATTGTGCTACATGTTCAAAAATAGTGCTACATTTGCCTGGTTCAATATCTGCATCAACAGTCTAAGGGAGAGTGCAAACCATTTAAAAAGTGATACTAAAGGTATGTTGGGCTTAAAATACAGAAGTTGACAGGTGTGATGAAAGATTTATTGATTTGATTGTATTGAATTTTATTTGCAATTAATATAGGGCTCTTTTATAATTTTTTAATTATATAGCAGCTCTACACAGCTGCTATTCTTCCTCCTGTGATGGTGAGTAAGGAGTAGGTGGGCAGAGAAAACCATGGGACTTGTTTTGTTCCAGTTATAGGGCTAGTACAGGACATACTGGAGGGGGGAACCAGGAAGCAGATTATAGCCCTAAATTCCAGGCTGCTTCTAGAGTAGCACAACAATGCATTGCTCGGGGCTGGGGGCAAAGCTGCAGTTTCACCCCTTATCAAATCAATAGAAATAATGTTCTGCTCTGTGGTGTATGACACACCCAGCAAATTGTGATTTTGCATAAGGTTACTGCTGCCACTGACTGCTAGCACCTGAGCCACACCCTTCCATTCTGATCAACTGGTGCAGGGCCGGCTCCAGGCACCAGCTTCTCAAGCAGGTGCTTGGGGCGGCCGCTCCGGAGAGGGGCGGCAGGTCCAGGTATTCGGCGGCAATTCGGCGGACGGTCCCTCACTCCGCCTGGGAGTGAAGGACCTCCCGCCGAATTGCCGCCACAGATCGCGATCGCGGCTTTTTTTAGATCGCGATCGCGACTTTTTTTTTTTTTTGGTTTTGGCTGCTTGGGGCAGCCAAAACCCTGGAGCCGGCCCTGAGCTGGTGAGCATAAACCATGAGTTTGTAATTTTTTCTCTTTATGTGCCAGCCTGGTGAGTGGAATTTCTATAGAACTGGACAGAATGGCATTCCCTCTTCTCCCTGAGCTTACTCACACAGTTTCAACTGAGCTCAGTTCCAGTCAATTTTTAATTCTTAATTAAATCAGTTGGGTTTCTAATTTTCCTGTAGATTCCTCATGAATTATCACTTTGAACACAGCATTCCCCCCTCTCCTTCCTACATCTGTTTTTATTCCATGAATAAATGTTGGTGTTTGAGAAATGGAGAATTTGGTGTCGTAGGCTGTGGTAACCACTAGGTGGTGGTTACCAATAGGAAGGATGGTCCTTTAGCTAGGGCACTAGCCTGAGACTTAAGAGATGTGATTTTGAGTCTCTGTTAGAATCATAGAATCATAGACTTTAAGGTCAGAAGGGACCATTATGATCGTCTAGTCTGACCTCCTGCACAACGCAGGCCACAGAATCTCACCCACCCACCCCTGTATCAAATCCCTAACCTATGTCTGAGCTATTGAAGTTCTCAAATCGTGGTTTAAAGACTTCAAGGTGCAGAGAATACTCCAGCAAGTGACCCATGCTCCACGCCGCAGAGGAAGGCAAAAAAAAACCCAGGGCCTCTGCCAATCTGCTCTGGAGGAAAATTCCTTCCCAACCCCAAATATGGCTGTCAGCTAAACCCTGAGCATGTGGGCAAGACTCACCAGCCAGACACACAGGAAAGAATTCTCTGCAGTAATTCAGATCCCACCCCATCTAACATCCAATCACAGGCCATTGGGCATATTTACCGCTAATAGTCAAAGATCAATTAATTGCCAAAATTAGGCTATCCCATCATACCATCCCCTCCATAAATTTATTAAGCTTAGTCTTGAAGCCAGATATGTCTTTTGCCCCCACTGCTCCCCTTGGAAGGCTGTTTCAGAACTTCACTCCTCTGATGGTTAGAAACCTTTCGTCTAATTTCAAGTCTAAACTTCTGATGACCAGTTTATACCCGTTTGTTCTTGTGTCCACATTGGTACTGTGCTTAAATAATTCCTCTTCCTCCCTGGTATTTATACTCTGATATATTTGTAGAGAGCAATCATATCTCCCTTGAACCTTCTTTTGACTAGGCTAAACAAGCCAAGCTCTTTGAGTCTCCTTTCATAAGACAGGTTTTCCATTCCTTGGATCATCCTAGTAGCCCTTCCCTGCACCTGTTCCAGTTTGAATTCATCCTTCTTAAACATGGGAGATCAGAATTGCACACAGTATTCCAGATGAGGTCTCACCAGTGCTTTGTATAACGGTACTAACACCTCCTTATCTTTACTGGAAATACCTCGCCTGATGCATCCCAACACCGCATTAGCTTTTTTCACGGCCATATCACATTGGCGGCTCATAGTCATCCTGTGATCAACCAATACTCTGAGGTCCTTCTCCTCCTCTGTTACTTCCAACTGATGCGTCCCCAGCATATAACAAAAATTCTTGTTATTAATCCCTAAATGCATGACCTTGCACTTTTCACTATTAAATTTCGTCCTATTACTATTACTCCAGTTTACAAGGTCATCCAGATCTTCCTGAATGATATCCCGGTCCTTCTCTGTATTGGCAATACCTCCCAGCTTTGTGTCATCCGCAAACTTTATTAGCACATTCCCACTTTTTGTGCCAAGGTCAGTAATAAAAAGATTAAATAAGATTGGTCCCAAAACTGATCCCTGAGGAACTCCACTAGTAACCTCCCTCCAGCCTGACAGTTCACCTTTCAGTATGACCCGTTGTAGTCTCCCCTTTAACCAGTTCCTTATCCACCTTTCAGTTTTCATATTGATCCCCATCCTTTCCAATTTAGCTAATAATTCCCCATGTGGAACCGAATCAAATGCCTTACTGAAATCAAGGTAAATTAAATCCACTGCATTTCCTTTGTCTAAAAAAATCTGTTACCTTCTCAAAGAAGGAGTTCAGGTTGGTTTGGCATGATCTATCTTTTATAAAACCATGTTGTATTTTGTCCCAATTACCATTGACCTCAATGTCCTTAACTACTTTCTCCTTTAAAATTTTTTCCAAGACCTTGCATACTACAGATGTCAAACTAACAGGCCTGTAGTTACCCAGATCACTTTTTTTCCCTTTCTTAAAAATAGGAACTATATTAGTAATTCTCCAGTCATACGGTACAACCCCTGAGTTTACAGATTCATTAAAAATTCTTGCTAATGGGCTTGCAATTTCATGTGCCACTCCCATCTTCCACTCCTTGTAGTCTTTCTGCTTTTTCTTAATCACCTTTCTGAGATGCTTGCTCATGCAGCTTGGCCTACTATTCTTGCCTATGAATTTTTTCCCCTTTCTTGGGATGCAGGCTTCTGATAGTTTCCGCAACTTTGACTTGAAGTAATTCCAGGCCTCCTCTGCCTTTAGATCCACAAGTTCTTCAGTCCAATACACTTCCCTAACTAATTTCCTTAATTTTTTAAAATTAGCCCTTTTGAAATCAAAAACCCTAGTCCCAGGTCTATTTTTATTTATCCTTCCATTTAGTTTAAACTGAATTAGCTCATGATCGCTCTAACCAAGGTTGTCCCCTACACCTATTTCTTTTATGAAGTCCTCACTACTCACCAAAACCAAATCTAAAATGGCATCCCCTCTTGTTGGTTCAGCAACTACTTGGTGAAGGAATCCATCAGCTATCGCATCCAGGAAAATCTGAGCCCTATTATTATTACTAGCACTTGTCCTCCAGTCTATATCTGGGAAGTTAAAGTCTCCCATGATCACACAATTCCCATTAGTATTTACTTCATTAAAAACATTAAAGAGGTCTCTATCCATATGCAAATCAGATCCTGGTGGTCTATAGCACACCCCACTATCCCAGGGGAGGTTCTAGTAGATTTCTTCCCCAAAGTGATTTTTGCCCAGACTCTGTCTTATCCATTCCATCCCTTCTTATTTCTTTACAGTCTACCTCATCATTTATATACAATGCTACTCCACCACCTTTGCCTTTATTTCTGTCTTTCCTAAACAGCACATACCCTTCAATATCTGTATTCCAGTCATGACTATTATTCCACCATGTTTCTATTATCCCTATAATATCTGGTTTCACTTCCTGCACCAGTTCCTCTAATTCCTCCATTTTGTTACCTAGGCTCCTCGCATTGGTGTACAAACAACTTAGTTTTTGCTGTTTGGCTTCGCTCACTTTCTTTACCCAATTAGGCCCAGACATTCTACTGCCAGTATCACCTATTAGAGTGGTATCTACACTACCCTTCCTCCTTATGTCCATTCTCCTACCCACAGCTGTATCCTTTCTTACTTCGTTTTCTTCCCTCTCAATGTTAAAATCTGAGATTACCTAGACATCTCCCAGCCATCTCCCCCCATTTCCTAGTTTAAAGCTCTCTTAATCAGTTGTGCCAGCCTCCATCCTAGAAGTCTATTTCCCTTCCTACTCAGGTGAAGTCCATCCTGAGAGAACAGTCCTCTATCCATAAATGCCTCCCAGGGCCATACATCCCAAAGTCCTCCTTATAGTACCACTGCCTGAGCCATCTGTTGATTGTCATAATCTTGTCACACTTTTGTTGCCCTTCTCTGGGAACAGGCAGAATCCCACTGAAGATGACCTGAGCCTCGATTTCCTTAAGCATCTTCCCCAGCCTGGCACAGTCTCCCTAGATATGTTCCAGCGAGAATCTAGCCGTATCATTCGTTCCCACATGAAGGATTCTTTCCCACTCCTGTTAGGATCCTCGTCAGCCTCAGGTCCGCATCCTGTATCTTAGCACCTGGCAGACAGCACACCCTTCTGTTCTCTGGATCAGCTCTGGTTACAGGCCTGTCTATTCTTCTCAGTGAGGAGTCCCCAGTCATGTAGACCTGCCTTTTCCTGGTGACAGTGCGATTCTCTGGTCTATCGTCTGTTCCCTCTGGCTGCAAGTCCTCTCGATTCCTATTCTCCCTTGCAATCCTCTGCAACCCATCCTGTATCCTCCTGGGGCTCATATTTGGTGTTGTTATCCCCATTGACTCTTCCCCTCTTCCTATATGACTGGCTGCTCTTCTCTTCTTCCTCGCCCTCTCACCTTCAGCGACCACCTGCTGTGCCCCTTCTTCATTTTCCAGCTCCGCAAACCTGTTCCTGAGCTCTATTTCTCCTTCACTAGCCCGTCTTTTCCTCTGCCTGGTTCTCTTAGTCACATGTTTCCACTGTCCACTTTCCTCACCCTGCAGTCTCCCCTCAGAGTTCTTTGGTCCCGCTTCCATCTGCAAGTCTGAGCTTTTCCCTTCAGACTCCTCATGTCTTTGCTCCATCATCTGCTTGAACCCCCTTCTAAACTCAACCAGTTTCCACCTGCATCTCCAATCCTCGGATCTTTTCTTCCATCAGCTTTATCAGGTGGCACTTCATGCAGACGAAACTCTTTTCAGGTACCCCCTCCAGGATCATGTACATGCCGCAGCTTCCACATCCAGTCATCTTCATTGTGTCTTCCACTGCTTAGGTCACTACCACTGCTGCCTCTCTATCTGTCATAGCCTTCCCACCTAAATCCTGTTAGTCCGGGAAACACAAACTAAACCACACCACCACCACCCACAGCAAAACAACCCCCCCCCAATGAGCACCAAAACACTGCCAGAACACCACACACTCCCTTCACTAGCCTGTCTGTTCCTCTGCCTGCCTCTTAGTCTTCCCCCTAAACTCCCCTTGCAAACCCCCACTCAAACCCCCACTCAAACTCCCCTGTTTGCAGCTCTGTTTGCTGGCTCCTGTGCCGCTGCAGCTGTGTCTGTTCCACCAATGACTTTCTGTATGAATCTCTGCGCCTCACTTCCCCCTCTGTAAATTAGGGATAATAGTATTCCCATATCTAACAGGGATGTTGTGAGGGTAAATACATTAACGATTGGGAGGATCTCAGATAGTATTGTAACTCAGCCCCCTTATCATAATGGGAGCTATGAAACTTGCCAGAGCTGAAGATTGCATCCCATAAGCAATGCTGCCCTCTTGCCAGGTGACTCTCCTTTAAGCAGAGAGGAGGCTGAAGGGAGAGAGCTAAAGCAGCAGCCCCCGATGGCCCGAACGAGGGGTTCAGAATGGTTTGGTACCCCAGAGACCAGAAGCCTGGGAGAGAGGAGCTAACCTCTCCTCTGGGGTGGCAATTTAAAGGGAAGAGAGCGGGAGAGTAGCAGAGAGAGCCAGAGACAGGTGAGCATCCAGCTCCCCTCACAGAGTGAATGTTTTGTCAACTTTCCCAATCCTTAGTTGGGAAACTCTGTTGAGTTAGGTTCCCACAGCATCAGCCACACCACTGTGAAGGGAGTGACTGCCTGACAGATGGCTATCTCCGCTGCCTCCACCTGATAGTTACCTCAGCCAGGAGGAAAAGCGGAAAGCTTATAGCTAAGCTTGTTACCCCAGTGTAAGAAGGATTCAGACCATCCCTGGGAGTTAAAAAGCTTTTTCTGAGAGCCAGGCTGCTCTGCAGATCATTGGACCTTCAAGCAAGACACACACACCAGACAACAGTGCCTGGAACATCTATAAATGTACCACTAACAGGGATCTGGAGTTCGGACTGGCTTGTTAGAGGGTTGACTTAACAACTGGCGTCAGGGAGACTTTGAGTGGTTGTGTTAAGTGTCCCAAAATGGGAAAAAAAAAAGGTTTACGGAATCCTCTATGGATAGCTGTGCTTAAGGGTTTTAAAAATCTAGCTTATTTATTTCATGTGACTTGTTGTTTGCATTTTTGTGTTTATAATTTCTATTGTTTATATATAGTTTATTGGAGTGGTTTGGTAATTTGAGAATTGTGTACATGTTTATGACAGTATCCACTGTTAGGGTGGATTACCCATCATTTCCCAGGATGCACCACCATTAGAGTGGCAGATCAAATAATCCAGATCACCACTGGGCGAAGTTGGGCGTTCAGCAGGGATACCCAATTGGCAAAATGAGCCAGGACCTTGGGAGGTAAAGCATAGGCTGCCGCTCCTGAGTTTGTACCCTCAGAGGTGCCAGAGGGATTACAATATGATAACACAGGCCATACTTAGGGTAAGTCTACACTGCAATCTGAGATGTGATTGCAGTGCGGATACACATACCCATGCTAGCTTGACCTATGCAAGCATGACTTAAAATGGCAGTATAGACATTGTGACATGGGCTTCAATGCAGGCTAGCAATGCTAGTATGTATCCAGTGTCCCTGGTGTGCTTGTACAGCCCATCCTGAAGAGTGTGTCTCTGCATCTACACTACTGTTTTTAGCCAAGCTAGTGAAATTAAAGCTAGCATGGGTATGCCTACGCATGCTGCAAACTAACCTCAGCTTGTGGTGTAAACATACCCATAGAAAGATGCACTGGTGGTAGATGAACACTGGAGTTCTCCCTGTTGCTATCACCAAAATGGAGGGGAAATCTGAAGTAATATACTAGAGTGGATATAGTCTCAGAGTCTGATCCTGCAGTCATTTAACATTTAGTCATGGAAATCAATGGAAGTGTTGCATGTGGAAAGTCTACGGGTCTTGGTGAGCCTTAGCATGCAAAATCAGTGCTATTTCCACATTGATCTCTCCTGAAGCATTCACAGTAACATGTTATTTTCTCCTCCAGAAATCAAATTCATTATATTAATATATTATAATAAAGGACTACAGTACACTCACTTTAAACCCAAAGGAAATGTCCTGTTTGATACTTTGAAATATTATTTTATGTGTGAACCACTAGAATATAGCATGGATAAAGACAAGGCTGTCTTTGACAGAAGATAATTGCAAGCTTCAAAACAGCAAGCCAATTACCCTTTCCAAGATGCTGTATTTGTCATTACAGACCTCCTAAGTACTCACATAAACAAAGTCTGGGGGCTGGAGTCCAGGTGGTAAATAACAACTAGTTCAGACTACTTCTGCTGAAAAGAAATTGCCCTTTTTATTCCCAGGTATATATTTTAATAGTATTATGGAGCTGGTCTTTCTTCATCTACACATAATCAGTCACCTACTGCTTCTGCAGTTCTCTTATAACTGAAAATGTGTCTGCAGTAAAAGACGTGTTGCTTACTTTTACCTGTGGATAGCAGAAAAATATTTAGGGCTAGATCATTCCAGAAAGCAATGAGCCCACAGGAGGAGTGCATGCACTTCTCTGTTTAACCACGGTGGCTTTTTTCACCTGTGTATTGGACCAGGTGTGCGGGCTGATGGGTTCTTTCCTATTGCTACTTTCCCCCTTCTGGGCTGATTTGTGCTCCCAGGAGTGTCTGTCATTGACATGGGATAAACCTGAAGGACAGATGCCGGGTGGGAAACTCTGCCAGATCTCTTCATACAATTTCCCCCAAATCATTGCAATGTTGGTATTTTTTGTGGCATCTTTAAGGTTTCTTGGGGAGCAGCTGCAGTGTGAGACAGTCAGCCAGTCAGCGTTGAACTAACTTTACTAACAGCAAACAGGAAGAATAGTTCACATGAATATCCAGTCACTTGCGATATCATTAGAACCATAATTAGGGGAACATCTGTTACTGACTCCAATATTTTAATACATTTAGGCCTTGATCCTGCACACAATTATGCATGTCTAACTTTGCCAACAAAAGTCCTATTAGAAGTTAAACATATGCACAAGTGATGGCAGGATTGCGGCATGACTGCTGGATCTAGTTGTCTCATCTGGCCTGTGGGTAGCAGCAAGAATTGTGGAAGAAACTGAATTTGTGCTTTCATTCCTACAGAAAACTAATTTTATTCTATTAATTCTGCTCACTGTCTTGCAGTTGGCTGAAGGGTGAGCTTAGCAACTTCTGTCTCTACCGTACTTGGAAATGGACTAGTCAGAGCGAATCTGTGATACCAGTTTGAGCCATTGAGATCCCTAGTAGTACCCTCTCTAAGCAGTCAAGTGCTTGTGTCAAGCAGTCAAGATCCTGTGACAGAGGATCAGGACAGATCCTAGTTTCCCTCTCTTCTTCTTTCATATGTCAAGAGAGGTGATTAATAACACTCAAATAACCAAGTCCAGATTAGTGAGCCAGTGAGTAGCTTGGTGTAAGTCTGAGACAAGTTTCCTGTGACAGTAAAGCCTACAGAAACATCAGGTTATGGGGGCCCATTTTGGCCAGGACTTCCCAGCTGGATTAGATTAATCTGATTTGTGTCTATTGGTTCTTCACTTAAAGGTGTAGCCATTTTAACTCTATACCATGTGCTTGCCTTTTCATGTAACCTGGAGCTCAACAAACAATTTATTGTTACTTGCGATGTATATATATATATAAGGTGTCACTCTTAAAGTTATTGTAACAAGCACAGTGTCCATAAAAGCATACTTTGGGTTGAGCCTCCAACTCCAGCTTGGAATGCTTTTTCTTAAGAAGTCAAAAATCTGTGTGAAAAGGTAAATAATATAAGTGATTTTACAGTGATAATGAATGTTAAATTGTAACCTTAGGGTAGCCCTGGAAGTGTAAATGAATGAATCCTTCCCAGGAAGATGGGGAAAATCTTTAATGCCTATGGTAGCACAGTTGTTCTCTTGATTTGCAAAACAGGCACTTTGCGATCTAAGCACCTGGTTTATCAATTTTATAGGCTATTCCACTGCAGGAAACAAAGAAAATAAGTAACATTACCAATGTTTCTATGAGAATTTCTCTAGAGGAAATTTCATTGCAGGTATATGAGCTGGAATATTACAACCTGTGGGGAGCACATAGATAACCCCAGATATTTAAAATGACCCTTGTTTACTGTGAATGCCATAGCTATAGCTCACTATATTTTGATAGGGTATCAGGTACACAGGGAAGTTTCTATGTATCTGTCCAATTTGCCAGTGTGGATTAGGATTATATGATCTATTCTTTTTTCAGTGTTGGGGAATCCATTCCAGCTGCTTTGTGGTGGGAAGCCAATTATAAACTATATATTACAGAGAGGAAGTAATTGCATTCATTTTCTTGGGTGCTGAGAAATTTGACAAGATTGATATTTGGCATATTGAGCTGGATAATAGTTACTGTTTAAAAATGCAGAGAATATAGAACAACCAAATTGAAGTCATTTGTGTTCAAAGGATAAAAAATGGTATTATCTCTTGTATTTTCCAATGACAGTAATGAATGGGAAAAATAACTCACAAATCTATTGTAAACGCAATACTTTATTCTTTTGGTTGGTTTGAAATGAAGAATTTGTTTCTAAAGTAAACACACACGTGGAATACAATAGGTAGTGATGGATATGTGTAATCTCATGTCACAAAGCAATTTTACTACAGCTTGCTTTATGAAGAGCAAGGAGCCTGATTATTTGATGTATTATTAATCCTGAACATAGTACATTATTGAGATTCTCATTAGGAAAGAAAAAAATGCCAGTTTGCAACTCTCTGGTCTACAGTGTTATGACCAATATCAAAGTGTTGATATGCCAATAAATAGTTTAAATAATCTGAGAAGCAGACTTTCTGCGGTTACTGTCCTTTAGTATGAGGTTTATATTGTCACAGAAATAAGCGTAAAAATAATGAGGAGTCCTTGTGGCACCTTAGAGACACACAAATTTATTTGGGCATAAGCTTTCATGGGCTAAAACCCACTTAGCCCACAAAAGCTTATGCCCAAATAAATTTGTGAGTCTCTAAGGTGCCACAAGGACTCCTAGTTGTTTTTGCTGATACAGACTAACAGGGCTACCACTCTGAAAGAAATAAGTGTGAAGATTTCATTTGAGATGCGAAAAGAACAGCCCACAACACCATTCCACACTCTGTAACCATTATTAAAAAGTTAGCAGTAGCCAGCAGTAACACACAATGAGACACCACAATTTCCATCTAGATTTGGAATAGGGAAATTGGTAACACTGTGGTATATGAAGGCAAAGGTAGATTTATAAAGTGTCAACCATTTTGCTTCTACAGATGCTCCCTGACTTATGCAAGGCATTCCGGATTTTGCATAAATCGGGGACTTATACCTGACAAATACGCAAAAAAAAAAAAAAGCTTACAGAACGTACGGAACTTTTTCTGTAAGTGCGGGTTTGTGTAAGTCAGATTTGCGTAACCCGGGGAGCGTCTGTACTTTTATCCAGAAAAGATAACCAAACAGCAAAGTATTGGAGCTATTGGACTACATAGCAGAGCTCAGAATTAATAAGCAAGGCATTGTGAATCTGTTATGTTTTTCTTGCTTTCATTTAGGGTCTAATTTGAGTAAAAAACTTCACATCTTTGTAGTGATTGAAAAAGACTCAAATTCAGACCTATGAAAAAGAAATAGGATAAATAGTGTTAAACTATGATGATGGGCACAATTATAAGATCCTATTTAGACAAATAGAAAGATATAAAATAATGTACAGTAACAGCACATGCCACAAGCTAAGTACCCAAAACCACTCGTGCCTGCCATGCGTCTTCATTTCATTTTAGATAAGTTAACAAAAACTTTTGCACACAAAAGTATTTTAGTGGGGAAATGATACTTCACAGACAGAGGACACAGATGGAACTGAGCTGTGCATCTTGTTCACTGTTTGATATAACTATTTCCATGTTTGTTCTCCAGTTTTGAGATCTGTTTCCTCCAGACAACTATAATTTCCTCTAGATACTGATTTTTTAAAAATTATTTATGATGCAATGAATATACATGGAGTGCACCATTTTTTTCAGATTCTGTAAGGTGTTGTTGAAAACAGTGTTTGCTGCGTCAGAGAGATCTCTGATACAGACAAATAGGGGGAGAAAAACAAAACAAAAAA
Organism: Chrysemys picta bellii; assembly: GCF_011386835.1. Classification (NCBI taxonomy): domain Eukaryota; kingdom Metazoa; phylum Chordata; order Testudines; family Emydidae; genus Chrysemys; species Chrysemys picta. Next base: position 41,245,377 of record NC_088791.1, read on the forward strand.
CAAAAAATTGGATACGACAAATCAATACTTGATTTGCAGTGCTGGCAGTTGTTAGGTGACTCAGTAGGATCAGGCTGAAAAAATCTTTGGCATCACTTCAGGCATTCTAGTTTCTAATCACTTGATGGCATATGCTTCGTAAAAAAAAAGCTGTCCTTTTATCTAAACTGTAGTGAGGGCATGGTTACTTGCCACCACATGGTCTATTATTTCTGACAATTAGAATAGTAATTATAAGAATAAAAGAAAGCTCAATGTACCACAATTTGAGGTCAATTGTATGAGATTAGCTATTTGCTGATTACTTGAAAAAATTAGACAATTTGCTTTAATTCGTGGCAATTAAGAGAATATTCTATGTTACAAACTTTAATTAAGGCTTCTTATCTCAAGAAATGTGGAGAAAATATATATTTAAGTACTGTCTAAAATACAGACAAATTCATTTCTGCCTAATATTGAAGATTTTTTTAAGGGTGGGATTTAAAGGATGACTATCAAGGTTTAACTACTCTGCATTGTTAATCCTGTGTCACTATCCCTTGGAGTTTCAGTCCAAAATAGAAGTAAAAACATAGGAGAGAAGGCAGACCAGCATTGCAATGGAAGTACAGTTTGGAATTTGAGATAGATACATATGTAGAGGCCATAATCTCAAACAGGAATTCATAAATTATAAATTCCCCAAATTGTACACAGGCCCACTGTGAGTTTTCTGGCCATTTTGAATGTAATCTGGTAATTTAATGGGCTGTGTGATAATTATTTGATTTACCCACATACCTATAAAGAAATTGCCTCCTGCATTTCACAAATTTATAAAGTAATTACAAACCTAGTGTGACCTGGTGTGCCTGGGGCAGCCCTAACTGAAAATGCTAAGGTCAGAGCAGGCTGCAAAAAGGCGAGCAGACTCTCCCCAAACTGGTGGTTAACACTGCAGTTAAACTCACCAACCAGTCACAAAGTGTTCTTGTGAACCCCACGCTGGTTATCAAGTAGCTGAAAAAAGGAATCACACAGCCCTCTTGACTGCATTCAAGTTCTCTTGCTCCCAATCAGCACATAGGTCCAGTACAGTTAGAAGTTATTTAAAAGCTCTGCTGACTATACAAAATGTTCTTCTGAGCCCAAAGGGTCAGCCACGTTACCAGGTCAATATTAGTTTGGATCTTAATCAAAACACCACACTGCCAGCCAATCCTTTACTGTCTAAAACAAAAGGTTTATTACAAAGAAAAAAGAAAGAACAAGAAGAGAGTTGTTAAATGATAAAGCACTCAGATACACATACGGAGACTTCAAATTCCATATACCAGGTTCTTAGCAGTATTGGTGAGTTTGCCGGCCAGAAATTCCCTCTGGAACACATCCACAGCTTTGGATGGGTCATTCAGTCCTCTGTTCAGAGCTTCAATTTGTAGAAAAGTTACTCCAGAGGTAAGAAGCAGGTTGAAGATAGAATGGAGACGATGCAGCAGCCTTTTATATTCTTTTGCCATGTGGCTTGTACTTTCTGTGTCCCAAACACAAGCTTGACAGCACATGACATGGAAAACATTTGTAGTCCCCTGTCCATAGCCATGCCCCTACAACTCCTGATGATTCATAAGGTGTATCTCCTGGCTCCTTTCAATGGGTTCATTATACAGCTGATGATCCTTGATGGGCCATCAAACAAGCTTAGTGCTGATGGTAATCTGTCTGGGAATGTCACCCAGAAACAGGGCACAAGTTTTGAAATACAGATACACTATACATATCGTTCTTTCTTTTTTCTTTGTAATAAACCTTTTGTTTTAGACAGTAAAGGATTGGCTGGCAGTGTGGTGTTTTGAGTAAGATCCAAACTAATATTGACCTGGTAACGTGGCTGACCCTTTGGGCTCAGAAGAACATTTTGTATAGTCAGCAGAGTTTTTAAAACCAGTGGGAGAACACTTTAACCTGTCTGGTCATTCAATGACAGACCTGCGGGTGGCTATATTACAACAGAAAAACTTCAAAAACAGACTCCAATGAGAGACTGCTGAGCTGGAACTGATATGCAAACTAGACACAATCAACTCAGGATTGAATAAGGACTGGGAATGGCTGAGCCATTACAAACATTGAATCTATCTCCCCTTGTAAGTATTCTCACCCTTCTTATCAAACTGTCTGTACTGGGCTAGCTTGATTATCACTTCAAAAGTTTTTTTTCTCTTACTGAATTGGCGTCTCAGAGTTGGTAAGACAACTCCAACCTGTTTATGCTCTCTGTATGTGTGTATATATATCTCCTCAATATTTATTCCACTCTGTATGCATCCGAAGAAGTGGGCTGTAGTCCACGAAAGCTTATGCTCTAATAAATTTGTTAGTCTCTAAGGTGCCACAAGTACTCCTGTTCTTTTAACAATACAAAGATGATACAAACATAGAAACAAGATTTATAAACATGTCTAAAATTATTTTTAAAAGTACTTTCCAGCTTTAGAGTGGGGAAAAAAAGAACCTTCAAATTTTCCAGGGTTGTTTTGTCCAGTTTTAGCTAAAAACAGAGTATAATTGCTTAACATTAAAACAGAAGGGGTCTGATTCTCCTCTTACTTACATGGATATATCAGGAATAGCTCCAATGAACTCAATGGTATAGAAATATTGACACATAAATAGCATAAAGGAGAGGAGATGCGGGTCCCGGTATTTTGTAAGCATTTAGTCATCCATGTGAAGTCATGCTATCTTGATAGTTTGGGGAGGGGAGGGGGAAAACCATCTATTAGTAGTTACTCTCCCTAATACTGAATTACTCTGATACTGCAATCATATGTGATTTGGCTGGAGACATTAAGATGATGTTTCCATCACGAATATCATGTATTCTATAATTCATGTAGACATCACTATGCGAGATTTTTAAGGATTAATGATTATTGACTGTTATTTTACATTTTTAAATGTTAGATATACTGAACACTGGAGACTAAAGCATGAAGAGATGGAGGTCATATCAGTGCAGGTGGGAAGGCTCAGCCATGTTGTGAACCAGTGCTTTGGAGGTAGGGCCTATGGCAGGGTAAAGAGAAAAGGACATTGGCCAAAAATTCTCTTTTCCTCTTCCATTTGGCAAGAAAATTGAACCTACTACTCACAAAGAAGAGCTCTGTGTGACTCAAAAGCTTGTTTGACTCACCAACAGAAGTTAGTCCAATAAAAGATATTACCTCAGCCACCTTGTCTCTCTTACATTGCTACACACCGGGAAACTGAGGCTTGATGTCTTGCCTAGGGTCAAACAGCAAGTCTGTGACAAAGTGAGGAATAAAATATTTCTTGACTCCCTGTCCCTAACAGCTAGGAAACTGTGCCAGCCTACACATTGCATATATTTTGTAGGTATTAAGGGGTATTATGTTGCAGTACACATGACATCTGAGTAATTATGTATAGTTCTAATTACTGATTTGTGTGTGTAAGGTATTGATTTCCAAGTGTAGAGTTTTCCCTAAGACAAACATTGGTTGTAGTAATCATGTTTTCAATGTAGCCAATGTATAGTATAGAGAATGAGCATAGATTTGTAAGTGAAACATAGATACATACATTGTTCATTTGCAAAAGTATGCAGCTACTTAAAAACTCAATACCTGACCACGGACATATGATCCATTCAATTTTTCAGCATAGTCACTACACTGAGGACCCGGTCCTCCTGTACACCTGTACATGTACAATGCAGGCTAAATTCCATCCACATTAAAGGGGATTTTGCCTGTGAATGGATTTGGGGCCAGATTTTTAAAGGTAGCTAGGTACCTAATTCCCATTGAAATCAATGGAACAAGGTTCTTAAATATTTTGTCCTTGACTGTGAAATCTTTGCTTTATGTTGTGCACAAGCCTGCCTGCATATATAAGACCAGTAGAGGGCCAAAGGGGTTTTCACTCCTTGCATAGGTACCAAACACAAAGGAATCCTTGCATGCAAAGAACCATGACTCCATCCTTATCCCATAAAGCCACCCTAGGCAGACAGATTTGGAAGCTGTACCCTCGGTTAGCATAGCAGCTGTCTGCCTTGGATATGAGTAAGGCATTGTGGCTGATAAGGCACAATTCCTTCTGAAGCTCCTATGGGGTGGTGGTATGCCTCTGCACCTTCTCCAGGGTGGGATTGTGGCTCTGAGCCACATGCGTGCTGTTAATTTTGACATGTGTTTTATATAGTATGTCAAATTCCACTTTCAGAATTATTGCAGTATGTTATGTTCAAACTTCAAAGGGATTTGCTTTGGCCTCTTTCGACCTAATTCCAGCACTAACACTGAAGACTTACTGATCTGCCAGTGGGTATGAACATCTTAAATCCTATGTATTTTCAGCTTTCATGAACAATGAAGAGGAGAGAGACTCAGAAAAGTTAAAGAGCTTGCCTATGGGGTTGACTGGATTAGGCATCATTAGCCAGGAAACCTGCATTTGCATCCTGATTCTGATATGAACTTATGGTGTGACCTTGGATATGTTGCTAACATACACTTTTTTTCAGTTTAATTTCCACATCTACAAAATGTGGGCAATGACGTCTAACACCGGGAAGATCTAATTCAGCATTTAAAGTTTGTACAGGGCTGGATGTTATTATTATCCTCATTTGCTTATATGAAAACTGATTCTCAGAGGGCTAGATTCACAAGCAGGCAATGACTCACTTTTAAGCACTCTGCCAACTAATGGAATTCACAGTCCCAGGTTAGGCTCCCCATACAGTGCTTGTGGAGAGTTAGGCTCCCCATACAGTGCTTGTGGAGAGTTAGGCACCACAAAAAGGGATTCATAGAAGCCAGCATGCTGAGCAGGAAGCCACTTAAGATAGCCAGTAGGAAATGCTGAAGAGAGGGGTGTAACCTAGGTCCCACTCCTCAAAGGAAGTCAGGCGCAGAGTGAGGCACCTATTTCCACTCAGCATTTACGGCCCTGAACCCTCTCCTAGAGTTAGCTGCCTAAGTCACATCAGCCCTAACTTATACCCAATAACCCACAGGTTAGAGCGCTCATCCAGGCTGTGGGAAAACAGGACTCAAATCCACTCCATTTGATTTAGAGCAGGTACTTGAACTGGCATCACCTACCTCATAGCTACATGCCTTAACCACTTGGCTATTGGGTATTTCATAATGGGTCCCTCACAATCACTTCTCTTGAAGCTGTTATACTCTGTTTGCTCTACTTAAATAGTCATTAGAGCAAGGCCTGAAACCTGGGTCTCCTAGGAAGTGTGCTATGCACTGTAGAGACATTCTCAATCTCTCTTTCTCTCTCTCTGGCCCAATGAATGTAACAGTGGGTCATGGTCATAGTCTTTCAAATTTTGCCCAGACTAACTAAGTAATTTTATCTCAGTATTGGTAGTAATCCACTGAGGTAAAGTTAACTGAGTTAACTAAGACAAAACTAGACATTTTTTTAGGTAAGGATAGAACTCAAAAGGTCAGAACAGTTATAACTGTGAATAATTTCCACTATCCTGAAACTGCATGTGTGCGCGCATACAATGTTGGAACTGCAAAATCGTGGTAACCAAACTGGCAAAAGAAATCAGAAAACAAATTTGTCTGGTTTCACCCAACTCTATCAATGAACCTTAAGATTTGCAGTAATAAAGATTCTCATTCAATCAGCCATCTACATATGTATTGTCACAGTTCAGGGCAACTCTCCTGTATTCCCCTCTGTGGTACAGCAAAGGCAACCACTCTCAGGCTTCCAGCTTCCCAGCTATTGCCTTTCTTGGGAGGAGAGATGTATCTCTGTCCCTTTTGACCAGAATATGTCCAGGCTGAATAGTTTCTTGCCTTCCCGGTTATTCTCAGCAAAAGACTCTGCCCAACCAGGCCTGCTAACTATCCCCTCAGAGACTCCTAATGGAGTAATCACAAGTTATCACACAGCACTTATTGTGCAAGCCTATTTTATTCTTAAGGTAAAAGCACTACAGAGAAAACATCAAAACAGTAAAAGAGCCTACATGCCTGCTAATAAGCTTACCAGAGATCATCCCAAACCTAACATGAGTTTTGGCAGGAACACTTCTCAAAACCCCACCCAAGAGGTTTCGTTCTGGTTTCAAGTTCAGCACAGCTTCAGCTCAGAACAAGCCCACTTATGACATGTGATACCATTCATACAGTTCAGGAGTCTTTGATTTGGTGTTTCCAGAAGAAGGTAATTAGCAGACAAGTGCATTCTCTCCCCAGGGCTTAACTTCAAAAGGATGGATTTGAAGTAGGTCATTTGGTTTCCTTCCCCCAGCCCAAGTATTTCCTTTGCTAGGAAATGCACGTTAGATGTATTGTCCCAAAAAGTCCATTGAAGTTCCTAACACTTTACATTGGTCAAATCCCTAAGAAAAATTATATATAATCCTACAATAACACATAAACAATTGCATTTTTAATATAATGTCCCCAAAGGCATTAAGCCTAATTCAGTACAATTTAACTTAATTCAATAAAGTTCATCTTAATTCCATTAGGTTTTTCCCGGATATGGTAGGTTATTGCCAATCTGTCACAAGTATTTTTGTAATATAATTTTCTGTTTCTACAAGACTTACATCTTTCCCACATATTTTATGCCATCTGTTGTATACAATATGATGTTCCTGCATGAATCCTCTTCTGTATTTATTATTTGCAATTACCATTTATGAATGTGTAAAATTTATTAACTGAAACCAGGAACACTGCACAAAATGTGTGTGGAATAGTAAAGTGGAGTGCATTAGTAAATAGTACATCATTTTTGTTGGGTGACAATCAGAGCAGAAGATAAAAATGAAAACTAAATCTGGACAAAAAAGTAGTACATATGCTTTCATTTGGCAATGTATAAATGAATGCCAGACTTAGCAGCTCTTTGCTATGATCACTGCCTTCATTACTATGCAGAGATAATGATACAGGAAAAGACTATATTTAACTTGAATGTGACCTCTTTGGGGCAGGGATCACGTCTGCTTGTACATTTGTACGTCACTCAATGAACACTACATAATAATTATTCGGATGTCACTGAACCTCAACTGGTTTTGCTCTACTTCTAGACAGGAATATTGTTGGCTCTTATGTGCAGGATTTATTGTTCTCTCAGTTCTTGTTACTTCTACCTAGGTTTTCTAATAATAAAATAAACATAATCAACTAGATATAAACTTCTCATAATACATAAACTTCTCAAACTAACTGCTTGCTACCTTACTTAGCTATACTTGAAACATTTAATTATATATGTATACATATATAACATGAAAAGTTAAAATATAAGCCAATTATTTGTATTACTCAATTTACAAACAAACAAAATTTGTTTATAAAAATCCAACTATTTAAAGAAAAAAATTCAAGTTTAGATAAAAAACAGATGCAAAGTTCAGAGGAGAGGCATAGAGATGTGGAGGGGAAAAAGTGGGTAAAGAGGAGGGGGAAGTGAGGGGAGGCCCCTTGCATTTGATAGGATAATTCAGATACTTCCAGGAAAACATCCCATTTCTCAGAGAATTTTTCTTGGGTATTTCTTTTATGGTATACAATTCTTTCCATGGTGGCCATGCTTATGATGTCTATGCTCCAGTCTTCAGTTGTTGGTCACTTTTGGGATTTCCATTTTTGTTGTACTAGTCTTTCATCAATTATTAGTTCTCTGTTTAGCCAAAGTTTTTCAGATTTATTCATTTCCAATTACATCCATTAGGTTTACAATTATATGTTTAGCTTGCAACACAATTTTATTTGATAGGAAAAAAATAATTTTCAGTTAAGTTCTGCCCAAAACATACAGGTGGAGGAGCATTCCAAGAGCACCTGGGTTAAGTTAGTACCTGCTGAATCAGAGTGCCAGCATTTGTCTGATTTAGTAGCACCTGTTTTGAACAGTTGGAGAGGGGTCCAATGCATCCTTCCTAGGATTTTCTGCTGGATTAATCATGAACGGAGGTCCAAAGGAGCACTGGCTAAAATTTGTTTTCATTGGTTAGCAGAGAATAATTGGCCCAGGTCCTCCTCCCATTTAGGGTGACCAGATGTCCCGATTTTATAGGGACAGTCCCGATTTTTGGGTCTTTTTCTTATATAGGCTCCTATTACCCCCCACCCCCATCCCGATTTTTCACATTTGCTGTCTGGTCACCCTACTCCCATTCTAGGGAATTTGCTGATGTCTTTTTTTTTTTAATAAATGCCACTTGACGGGTGAACCATATCACTCATTGCTTTTTCAAGCTTCTTAGCCAATATTTTTGAAAGTATTTTTATATCCATATTGATTAAAGAGATGGATCTATAGTTATTACCCTTTTGTAAATCCTTACCCAGCTTAACTAGAACAGTAATTAGGGTTTTTCTCATAGTAGGAGGCAACATACCTTTCTATAAGGCACCTTCATAAATTATAACAGCTTAGAAGCCAGAATTTCTTTGAGACTTTGATAAAATTCTATTGGTAAGCCATCGGGCCAGGGGTCTTGCCCAGACTCATTTCTTTCAGGGCCTTGATTATTTCCCCTGACTGTAAGGGTGAGGCCAACCTGGCCTGCTGCTCTTCTGAGATTTGTGGTACACTGGGAGTCAGGGGAGAGAGTAGGGAAAATTCTGACATACTGAATTAAAGTCAGAGGTCAAAAGTCCCAAATAGTATCACTCAAATCAGAATGAGGGCAGGTTATTACTAATCAAAAAGAGATCAATAATCATTTTTTGAAATTTTACCAGGCTCTTTATAATAATGATTCACCACCTGTAAAAGGGCTGTCCAACAGCTTCTGCTTTTTTCGGATTTTGCAAAAAGTCTAGAGATGGAGCAGCATCCATAATTATATTAAATTAAAAGAAAGGATTTGTAGACTAATATTTGATGAAAATTAGATGGAAAAAAAGTGATTCAATTGCTGATGCTTGTGGATTTTAGGAGATGGGGAAGGGAGCTGTAAAACTATGCAGTCACCATTTCAACTAGTGGCTCCCAGAAGTCCCACTTCTGCCTAGTTTTTAAGCAATTGAGAGTTTGTCCAAACTGGATATGCTACTCTAAATGGAGCCACCTATCTTCCATACTGCAGAATAATTCTCTCCAACAGATAACAGCACTATGAACAAAAGATCATGAGGCGTATCAACAGTGGCACAATGACATAGCTGTCACTGCAGCTAACCCAGCATGTACTCTGAAATCAGCCTTATTCTACAAGCTGTTCTTGCAGTCTGATGTTAAAAAACACAACTGATGGGAACTGACACTCTCTCCAGGTAGGATGTGACTCTGTAGGGGAAACATTATAAAGGTTTGCAATGTTCTAGGGGCATAAAGGAGTCATAGGGAATAAAAATTCTAACCTAATCGTCAAAATAAATTGTGTTGGTACGTCTGAAAAGTTCTGGGGATAGGTATTAGCACACAGAGAACTTTATCTCTTGGCTTCCAGATTAAATATGGGCCAGATCTGTAGTGATTGAAAGGTCCATTAGTTGCATGTTTGTGACTATCCTTCTACAGCAAAATTTGTGTGTATGTTAAAAAAGTCAACGTAGGGTCTAGGAGCCTTGGGTTCTATTTCCAGTACCTTCTTATTTCTATAATAATTTAATATATAACATGAATGCCCTAAACATTCATACTGATATAATTGGTTTCCCTAAAAAGGATTCTTTACACATTCTATATACAGCGCTTTCACTCTGTGCCAGCAACTAAAATGCACACTCAGAGACACTAATCCAGCTAAAGTTTGTAATTCCCCGTAGCTAACAGCTGATATGTGAAAGGTGTCCACAGTTCCCCTGATGGAGATTTTTATTGCAGGAAGAGATCCTCTTTTAGTTTTAGAAAGTGGTCTTCATTGATCTTCTTTCTTTCCAGCCTTAATTTCAGTTTATATTTGGCCATTCTTCCATTGATGTAAATATCCAGCGTTAGAAGGCTGCTGATCATCTTTATGCTGTATGCTGCAATCATCAGATATATCTATGGCTCCTTTAGTCTTAAGAGTTATTCACTACATTATAGCTCCTCAAATGTATTTAGGTACCTAACTCGCATTGAAATCAATCAAGGCACCTAAATACCTTTAAGACTCTGAGCTGCAGTTAAGATTCTAATACCTTTAAACTAGGGATTTAAACTAGGTTCATCGGGGAAAGGAGACCCAAGCATTGAGGTAAGTGGGGAAGTGGGATACCAGGAGGAAGCATGAGCAGGAGAGCGCAAGAGGGGAGGACTCCTGCCTCATACTGAGAAAGCAGGATGATCAGTGAGTTATCTTAAGTGCCTATACATAAAGGCAAGAAGCCTGGGAAACAAGCAGGGAGAACTGGAAGTCCTGGCACAGTCAAGGAATTATGATGTGATTGGAATAACAGAGACTTGGTGGGATAACTCACATGACTGGAGTATGGTCACGGATAGATATAAACTGTTCAGGAAAGACAGGCAGGGCAGAAAAGGTGGGGAAGTGCATTGTATGTAAGAGAACAGTACGACTGCTCGGAGCTCCAGTATGAAACTGCAGAAAAACCTGAGAGTCTCTGGATTAAGTTTAGAAGTGTGAGCAACAAGGGTGATGTCGTGGTGGGAATCTGCTATAGACCACCGGATGAGGTGGACGAGGCTTTTTCCGGCAACTAACAGAAGTTACTAGATCACAGGCCTTGGTTCTCATGAGGGACTTCAATCACCCTGATATCTGCTGGGAGAGCAATACAGCAGTGAACAAACAATCCAGGAAGTTTTTGGAAATTGTAGGGGACAATTTCGTGGTGCAAGTGCTGGAGGAACCAACTAGGGGCAGAGCTCTTCTCGACCTGTTGCTCACAAACAGGGAAGAATTAATAGGGGAAGCAAAAGTGGATGGGAACCTGGGAGGCGGTGATCATGAGATGGTAGAGTTCAGGATCCTGACACAAGGAAGAAAGGAGAGCAGCACAATACGGACTCTGGAATTCAGAAAAGCAGTTTTTAACTCCCTCAGGGAACTGATGGGCAGGATCCCCTGGGAGAATAACATGAGAGGGAAAGGAGTCCAGGAGAGCTGGCTGTATTTTAAAGAATCCTTATTAAGGTTGCAGGAACAAAAGATCTCGATGTGTAGAAAGAATAGTAAATATGGCAGACGACCAGGTTGGCATAACAGTGAAATCCTTGCTGATCTTAAACACAAAAAAGAAGCTTACAAGAAGTGGAAGATTGGACAAATGACCAAGGAGGAGTATAAGAATATTGCTCAGGCATGCAGGAGTGAAATTAGGAAGGTCAAATTACACTTGGAGTTGCAGCTAGTAACAAGAAAGGTTTTTACAGGTATGTTAGCAACAAGAAGAAGGTCAGGGAAAGTTTGGGCCCCTTACTGAATGAGGGAGGCAACCTAGCGACAGAGGATGTGGAAAAAGCTAATGTACTCAATGATTTTTTCGCCTCTGTGTTCACGAACAAAGTCAGATCCCAGACTACGGCACTGGGCAGCATAGCATGGGGAGGAGGTGACCAGCCCTCTGTGGAGAAAGAAGTGGTTTAGGACTATTTAGAAAAGCTGGACGAGCACAAGTCCATGTGGCCAGATGCACTGCTTCTGAGGGTACTAAAGGAGTTGGCTGATGTGATTGCAGAGCCATTGGCCATTATCTTTGAAAACTCATGGTGATCGATGGGATGTCCCGGCTGACTGGAAAAAATGTAGTGCCCATCTTTTAAAAAGGGAAGAAGGAGGATCTGGGGAACTACAGGCCTGTCAGCCTCACCTCAGTCCCTGGAAAAATCATGTAGGTCGTCCTCAAGGAATCAATTTTGTAGCACTTTGAGGAGAGGAAAGTGATCAGGAACGGTCAGCATGGATTCACCAAGGGCAAGTCATGCCTAACTAACCTAATTGCCTTCTATGATGAGATAACTGGCTCTGTGGATGAGGGGAAAGCAGTGGAGGTGTTATTCCTTGACTTTAGCAAAGCTTTTGATACGGTCTCCCACAGTATTCTTGCCGCCAAGTTAAAGAAGTATGGGCTGGATGAATGGACTATAAGGTGGATAGAAACCAATAAGATTACAAAAATGTCCTAAAACTAAAGATGAGAACAAAGCTGCAGAAAATACATACTTTTATAATCTCAAATCTGTTAGTTAGATAGATAGATATTATATTTATAGGTAACTGATAATGGTAGGCTTATTATTATGTTTATTATTGTAACCCTTCTGCCCATCTAAGTTGGCAGCAACAAGGGCTGGGTTCTGTATCTAGGAGTTCCGTTTCAATAACGCAATGCAAAACCGGCTCGAGCCCCCACCCAGTGACCTGGGACAATTACATACCACCCCCTGGGTGCCTCTAAGAGGCAATACTTCCCCTCTCGCAAGCACGGAGTCTGAGTGTAACAGAAAATGTTTAATAACATGAGGTAAACGACATCAGTATTAAATTGGAAAAACACCACAAACAGGATTCATAACACAAACCATGAGCAAAAAAACCCACCCCAGCAAATTGGGCTGTGTCCTTTCCCGTTGGTTCTTGAAACCAGCAACCCAAGGATCACCAAAGTCCCAAAAGCCCAACAACCCCAAAGTCTGTTGGGTCCATCAACCCAAGGATCACCAAAGTCCCAAAAGCCCAACAACCCCAAAGTCTCTTGGGTCCAGCAACCCAAGGATCACCAAAGTCCCAAAAGTCCAACAACCCCCCAAAGTCTCTGTCCCTGGTCAGTGCAGCCCCAGAGTTCGGGGGGGGGCACACAGGGTGTTAAGGGGCACCTTACGTGATCCAAGGCCGACCGTCTGCCTCTTCGTGGGGTTCCGCCGCAGCCTTCACCACGAGCCACTCCCGCCGTCCCACAAACTGCTCTGGCAGCTGCTCCGCTCTACTCACTGACCTGTGAGCTGCTCAGCTCTGCTCCACTTCAGCCATCCCTTGGGCCACTCCCACAAGGCTTCGCTCTGCTAGCTGCTCCTCCAGCCACTCCGCTCCGCTCCGCTCACCAACCTGTGAGTCGCTCAGCTCTGCTCCAACCGTCCCCGCAAGGCTCCACTCTGCTAGCTGCTCCACCAGCTGCTTAGCAATATAGCTTCTGGCTCCCCCACTAGTTAACACAGCCTCAGTGATCTCAGCTCTTAATAACTTTAGCTCTTTTGTGATTTTAGCTCTTAGCAATTTCATCTCATAGTAGGGGAGCCCCAGGGCTAGTGCACCATTGGCCCAAAGTGAATTCAACTCAGCAGCCTGTAACTAGACTCCTAATGGAATCAAAGTTAGCTCTGACATTCAACAGTGAAGAGAGAAGGTAGTGCAATTGATGCTTCAAACCCTTAGAGAGGGCCCATCCTCTCTCTATTCACTTGGTTTTGTAACCCATACCCCTTGTCAAGCAAGTGCTACTTAGGTAATGGTGAAGGACTCACTCAGTCCTTCTGTCATACAACAGTTCCACTGGCCTTGATTCACAGAATCAGGGTAACAAAACTTTATTCTTCCTGCCCCAATAACAGAGAAAACTGGGGATCCCGCACCAGCCAAAGTAACCACTTTGAGTTTCTGTTGTTTCACGCCAGGCGGGTGGGTGTGCCTATGCAAACAAGATCAGCCCCTGGAGTTCTTTTCCACACTCGCCATAATTCACCACCAGATGTCAGGGTAGAGCTCATCCTGACTCTGCTTACATCATTTATATTGCAATAGATTGTAGGGATGCCAGTCACTGTACAAACATAAAAAAAAAGTCCTTGACCCAAGGAAGTTACAATCTAAGTATAGGACAAGAGACGATACATGGGTACAAGAGAGCCTCAGTATATGTCTCCCCCTCATCCATCATTTCACGCGTAGAATCATAGAATATCAGGTTTGGAAGGGATCTCAGGAGATCATCTAGTCCAGGGATCTCAAACTCAAATGACCACGAGGGCGGAGGAGGGGGTGGAACGGAGCAGGGATGGAGAGGGGTGGGAAGAGGTGGGGCGGGCCATTATTTCTTATGGGGAAAATTTCCCTGGTATCTGTTGTTTCAGTATCCGTCACCCTTTTCAAGAACGCAACCCTGACATATACTGGGGACCCCCTGAACAACTGACAGACAGGGGGACCACCAGGTAACACTAAGACAAAGTTGCTGAGTGTGAAAAGTGGTGGTCACAGCAAACCAAATGTATGAGCTAGGCAAAAGGATTGAGAAATAATTCAAATTTACTACAAAGATGCACAAGTTTATATATATTAGGCAGGGGTGAAAGTAAGGCGGCAAGGGCTGGTATGGTGTACCGGTAAAAAGTGGCCGCCGGTACCAGCCCGTACAGCTGACTTTAAAGTGCTGCCGCATCAAAGGACCCTGCTTAAAGCGCAGCGCTTTAATTTGTCCCCCCCCCGGGTTGCCGATGGTGGGGGTGGAGCAAAAGGAGCAGCGGCCGGAGCCCCAGGCCCTTTAGATCTCTGCTGGAGCCCCAGGCGGCATGGGCCAGTGAGCGCGGATGGGCTGGCTGGGGGACGCTGACCCCATCCCTCCCCCTTCTGCCCGAGGCCCCGCCCAATCCGGGGGGGCTGGAGTCGGCCCCCGTACCAGTAAGAGTTCAATTTTACTTTCATCCAAATTTAGCCCTTGCACAACTCTCCTGAAGCCAGTGAAATTGTGTCTATTTACTCCAGGGCTTAATCTGGCTCTGTATTAACTGTTTCCCTATGGCAATATTGTACTAAAAATGTATTATTAGTATAATAGTCACATATAACTGTACTAGCGAGTGACAAACTACTGTGCCTACTATTTTCTGTTAATTATTCCCTCTAGTTTGTTAAAGAATGTTAGGTGTTATGTGTGTTTTGAATGGCAATAGGTTATAGCCAGTTATCATGTCACTTGAGTCAACGTACAGTATCCTGTTAGCTGCAGACCAATTTCACTCTTTGTTCAATACAAATTGAAATGGACCTGCTGCCTTCCATGCCATGCCCCTACATAGCTTGGAAATGATTAAATGTGATGGAAGCAAAGCACTTTAATCCAGATATAAAAATGAGAACTGGTTAAGAACTGTCCACTCCTCCTCCGCCCCAGCTGCAGCCGGGAGCAGAGCCATGTCTCTGGGAGGGGGGACCCGGACAGGTGTAAGGGAGCCAGCAGAGGAGCTCCGGGCGGCAGCTGGGACCCCGGGCCTGGGGCCGGTAGTGGAGCCCTGGGCAGCAGCCAGGACTCCATGTAAAACGTGGGGATGCTGCACCCCCGCATCCCTAGTTCCTGTGCCTATGAAAATAAGGTTAAGTGTGCCCTTCAAGTTGATGCTCAGTGGACAATTGTGAACAGAGATATTGTTCATATCAAAATGTATGTAAAATATAAGCCCAAACATTGGTGGAGCCGGGCCCATGTTCCTGAATATTGGTGGAGCACGGGTACCACGGCCCCATATAACTCGCCGCCTATGGGCACAGTGCAGGGGTTGGGGTACAGGAGGAAGGTGCAGAGGTTAGGGGTGCAGAAGGGAGGTGCAAGGGTTGGGGTGCAGGAGGGGCAGGGGTTGGGGTGAAGAAGGCACAGTACAGGGGTTAGGGATGCAGGGGGCAGGAGTGAAGGGCATGCAGGGATTAGGAGCACAGGAGTGGTGTGTGCAGGGGTTCGGGTGAAGGGAGGGTGGGGAACTCATGGGGGCCAGAGGCAATGGGGGTGTGTGTGCCATGCCCATGGGGGTCAGGGGCACCAAAATGCAAGTTCAGCCAGGGTGTCGTTTTCCCAAAGGCCAGCCCTGTGATCGCCACAGAACAGCTGTTCCCCAGTGTGCAGGAGGCACTGGGCGGGGGGGCGGGAGTGGAGATGGGGCACACTTGGGGGAGGGGGCAGAAAGAGGCAGGAAGAGGAGGGGTAGGGTGGAGCAGGGGTGGGAAGAGGTGGGGCGGGGTGGGGCTTTGGAGGAAGGGGTGGAGTGGGGGCTTGGGGCTGAGCAGGGGCTTGAGGATGCGTGAAAATTTTTAAATCAAAATGGGGGTCCTCGGGTTGCTAAACTTTGAAAACCACTGCTCTATAGCCATTCCCACAATGCACTGATCCTTTTGCCACCTGACCCTTACCCAAAGTGGTAAAGGCCCCTGACCTTCCATGGTCAGTGGTAGTAGTGACCTGTGCTGAGCACTTCAGAACAATTTTCTGCTGAAAAAGTTCATCAGTACAGGTGATCATGGCTCATGGTCTGAAAGCAGCCATCTGGTCTCCTGAACATACATGGGTGCTGATCGATGTATGGTCAGAGTACACTTCTCCATGATTTTGCCTGGGTTGACAGGAACATTCACCTGTACCGGGAGATTTCACAGAGGCTGGAGCCTCCTGTATTGGAGGCTGAATGACTCCATCCATCACTCTGAGAAGATGATCTACGGCTGTAAATAAAAGTTACCATTAATTTCACTGGTGTGTGCACCTTGCGTTCTGGGGCAGCAGAATTCACAGGGCCTGACTGTGATTTCTTAAAAGTCTGATGCCATGGAAATGCGGACAGTTTCTTCCCTTCCAAAAGCCTTCTCCCCGCCCCCATGAATTTCCTATTTTTTAAAAAGTGTTCATGACAACACAGTATGCTGTGAAATAATTATTGCTATGAAAAACAGAAGACAAGAAGACAAGTTAACTGAACGTATTTATGGCTTTGGTAATGATTTAAGTGATAATACAGACAAGGGAAACAAAACTAAATTAACATTGAAGAGATCTGAGGGTGCTTTTAAACCTACCCTCCCAAAAGTTACCATGGGAGTACTCAGACATAGCACTTAATAAGTTCTCTGAGCAGACATCAGAAAACATTGTGAGGAAGAAATGCGTGAAGTCCCTCCCAAAACTTTACAGAACTTTTTTTTAAAAATTACTTTAACAATGCTTCAGTGCCCCCCATAAAGGAACTCAAAATTGAGCAGTTAACATATAACAAAAACATTGAGCAAGGATGCCCTTAAAATGCATTATAACTGTCCTTAGCACAAAACCACAGTCAAAGGTATTAATCTTGAGGGCCCTCATCCAATTGTCATCTTTAATTAACATCAGCTGCAGGGGATCAAAACCCACCAAGGTGTCTCACAACAGATGTATGTGACAATAATTTATTGAGCCTCTTCAGTAGCACAATAGTGTCTCTCGGCACAGTCCCAAGTCATCTTCTGGCTCCCCGCTGATCCATGATGCACAACATAGGTGAGGTTAAAGGGGAATGCATCCACAGCGAGTAGGCACAGGACAGATCTATAGTTTTTCATAGCCTATATAGGCAGATTCCACTCATGAGCACATAGCTCCTGGTGGGCCAGGGAAATGTATGATGTTGTATGCACATAGGTGAGATTCTGGCTTCCTGCACAGGCTTTGAAAACAGATCTGTCTTGTGCCCACTTGCTGTGGAAGTATTCCCCTTTAGCCTCATATACATAGTGCAAGGTACAGCAGCCCATGATAATCCAAACTGCATTGGCCATGATGGGATCCATGATGGGATGTCTGGAGGCATCACCAACAGGCTTTCAGCCACCCAAAGGCTTACTTCACCCTCCTTTTCTTGCTACTCAGTCTGTAATTGAATTCCCTTTTTCCTAGGTCAGCAATGTCAGGGTATGGCTTCATGAACCAAAGTAGGAGTGGGTTTGTTGTGTTGCACAGAAACACCATAATCTATCATGTCACTTCTGGGGAATAAAGTCTTTTCTCCCTCTCTGTGGTACAACTCCAATCTCCTGAGCATCCTGGTCTCACAGATGCTTACCTGTGTGTCTAACATTAATTTACTGATCCCTGTGATCCACTAAACCTTGGAGAACCAGTGAATAGTAACCTTTTTGGTTTTGTATTTACTGGGCGCTTGAAGTTCAGAAACCTCATTCTTTGAATTCTGGTAATAATTTCAGGGACTTCGGTTATGGCAACCACCCTTGGGTACATCAGTGTTGATCACGTGGGAAACCTGTACAACCACTGTTTCAAGAGTTAACTTCCCCACCCTAAAGTGGTTTGCAACTGACCTGTAGCTGTCATGTGTTGCCAACTTCTAAAAGGCAACAGCCACCTGCTTTTTCACTGGTATGCGTTTCCAAAAGTGAGTGGCCTGGGGCTGGAGGGTTGGTGTAAGCTACTTACACAACTCAATGAAGGTCTGCTTCCTCATACTATAGGACTGCATTAATTGTCATCCCAGGTTTCAAGACGATGTGGTCCCACCACACTGTGCTGATTTGTACAGGACCAGAAGTGGTGGTACACCAATAGGCATACTGTTGCAATCCCAGCATTCAAAACACCTGTTCCTTGAGACCACAGTGGATTTTCATTCCCGCTCTCGGTCAGTCATGTTGGCATCTCAAATGTTTCTGGGCTCATTCTGTCCAGTATCTAGTGCTGCACAGCATGAACATTTGTCCATTGAGTATCAGCAGGAGCAGAATCACCTCACTGCATACTTGCTCCAGGTCTCCAAAACCATTTGGCAGAAGGGAGAGATGAGCAAGAGCTGCTGTCACCTATTGTGTGGAGGCACTGTACAGTACCAGAAACACACAACAAGTCAGTTCCCAGAGTGTCTCCAGTGACACACACAGGACTCTGGGATGCTGCCCTGAAATGGTAGCACTACTGTTACTAAATACTGCTACTGTAAGCGTAAACCTTCTTCTAAACAAGCATTGCCTTGTTAAGTATTTCCCAGTTACTGTTTCATACCTCACTTGCCATTTCTTGATCAACTGCTTAAAATGGTTTGTAGCAATCATCTCACCTTACCGGTTGTACCTACACTCAAATGTTCAGCTGTGTTGACAATTGGTGTCGCTTAGCTTTATCCCCTCTCAGTATTTCTGGTGGTACGGACACAGTCAGCGAAATACAATGCAGCCTTAACAAAGTGTGAGCAACCCTATCAGAAAGAGAGGTGCTCACCCAATGAAGTGTTGAGTGTGGTTTCTTGTTCCAAAACGATTGGATTGGCTTTTTGCAACACCTGGTTGGGCAGAAATAAGGAGCTGCTAATTTTTCTCAAACTAAACATGATCACATTGTTGGAATTTCTTTTACAGAGAGAGAGATGGCTGTGATTAAGATTGGGAATTATTTATTTCTCCATACTTTATTTTTAATTAGCTCATGGATTAATGGTTGTTGCTGCTGCACGTGACATTACTGACCACGTCAATCATGCTGAATTCTTTGGAATCTTACCATGGTTTGACACAAGCAGCACTTCCTTATTTTAGGTTATATTTAGCTGATCATATGCAATATGTGTCACTTTGCTGGGTTTTTTTCTGTTCCCTTCCCAGTTTTTTTCCAATGTCCTCCATGAACTTTCATAGGTCTGTTGTTGTTAAGTGCTATGGCTTGTTGTTGCTGATGCAGTGTTGGAGCTCTGAATGTCAGCTGCAGTAGCAGACACTGCAGCATGTTAATTCAGCAAATCTCAATGTTGTTTATAAGAAAGACCAAAGGCTTGGTTCAGTGGTGAAAGTGCTTGGCTAGATTTATTGTTGACAAAGCACAGTATTAGTGCCCCATAGGAGCTAAAGGTACACCAACACATGTATGCCTGTGACAATGGTACCAACTCAGCACACCAGGATGCTATCCCTGCGGCTGGCCAAAGATGTCCCTCCTAGGACTTCTCCCTTTATACATGTATACGAACAAGTTACGTATTACACTCCAGACGTTGCTAGTTACCCCCCTTCTTAGTATTGCCAACTTTCTAATTGCACAAAACCAAACACCCTTGCCCTGCCCCCTGCCCCACTCCTTCCCATGAGGCCCCACCCATCCCACCCCTTCCCTGAGGACATGCCCCCACTCACTCTAGCCCCCCTCCCTCTGTTGCTCGCTCCCCCACCCTCACTCACTTTCACTGGGCTGGGGCAGGGGGTTAGGGTGCGGGAGGGGATGAGGGTTCCAGCTGCAGGTGTGGGCTCTGGAGTGGGGCTGGGGATGAGGGATTGGGAATGCAGGAGGGGGCTCTGGACTGGGGCCAAGAGGTTTGGAGTGTGCGTGGGGGCTCAGGACTGGGGTAGGGGGTTGGAGTGCTGGAGGGGATGCAGGCTCTAGAAGGGAGTTTGGGTTCAGGAGGGGGTTCTGACCTGGCGCAGTGGGTTCAGGGTGCAGTCTCCAGCAGGGCGGCGCTTACCTCAGGCAGCTCCTGGTTGATGGCACACATATCCAGCCCCTAGGTGGAGGCACGGCTAGGTGGCTCTGCACGGTGCACACTGCCTGCGCCCGCATGCGCCGCCCTTGCAGCTCCCGTTGGCCACAGTTCCTGGTCAATGGGAGCTGCGGAACCGGCGCTGGGGGCAGCACACGGAGCTTCCCTGATCATCCCTGCACCTAGGGGCCGGACATGCCGGCCACTTCTGGGGAGCTGTGCAGAGCCAGGGCAGGCAGGAAGCCTGCCTTAGCCTCACTGCGCCGCAGACCAGACTTTTAATGGCCTTATTAGTGGTGCTGACCAGAGCCGCCAGGGTCCCTTTTTGACTGGGCATTCCGATCAAAAACCGGAAGCCTGGCAACCCTAACCTTTCTCTTTGTACCTTCTAGTTTGAAGAAAACTTCCTTATCCATTATCCTGTCATCCCTCCTTCTTCTACAAGGGGTCAATGTCTTCCTGTACTATCTCATAAGCATGTATTTATGTATTTACTTGAGAGATGTGGGTTTTTGTACCATCCTCTCCATTCAGGAATGTGCTTACTGGGTGTTAGCTAATACCTAGTGTGTTATTTTGCCAAGACTAGGCCTTTTCTGATTCACAGCCTTTGGTTCACACTGTTAGTTATGTCTAGGGCTCCAGCAAGGCCTACATTTGTTACTATCAAATGTTTACATTCCTTCCTTGAGTGAATTGATTGTATTTTTGTTTGTATACAGTTGGACACAAACAGATCTGTTTATCTGAAGATTTTTCATAAATGCTCCTCCACTTACCATTTGATGAAGTTTTCATGAGGACATATAAGACTGCCCAATAAATATAAAAATTGCATTCTCCTACACCAGTTTCAGCCTGCATGCTCTTTTACTTTGATAGCAATAATATACATTCATCACCTATAATCCAGCATGTTGGTGTTCTGATTGATTCAGGCTTTACCTTTTGACTGCAATGGTGAAATCAGCTTTCTAACAGCTAGAGAAACATTTCCTGAATTCAGCCTTTCCCCCCCTTTTCAAATGTAGAGACTTTGATCTATGTTTCTAAAGTTCTCCAGAATCAATTATTATAATACTTGATTTATTGGCATTCCAACACATTTGATTAAGAAGCAGCAAGCAGTGCAAAACACAGCTGCCAGAATTTTGCTTGGTGCTAAGTTACTTCATCTTGTGACTTTAATTTTCTCCCAGTTGCTCTGGTTGCCAACTAAGTTTAAAATTAGTCATAAAGTGGATATGGGATCTTAAAAAAATATTTTGTGAACCCCATACTTATGTAAATTGTTCTGACCATTAAGGACTCATAGTCACTTGGGAAGATGACTGACAGAAGGGCTGATGCTACATGTTATCAGCATGAGAGCTCCCATTGAGAATAATGAGTTTCACAGCCAGTGGGCTATCAGTTTTGGGCCCTAAATCCATGCACACTTCCTTCAAACAGTACTGTATATTGACTGATCCTGTCCTTAAACTCCTCTGCGTTTCTCTTCATCGGAGCAGATGTTGATCTCTGTTACACTAATATCAATCTGGACATACTCTGGATTTTCAAAGAAAATAGGAGTTAGTCTTGATTTACCCAGAAATAAATATAATCAGTTGTAGCCAGCAAAGTTCCTGCGTTGCTTTAATATAGAATACAGCTGGGTACAACATGGTAAATATCTTGAAAGAAACACAAAATGTTTAATTTAAAATGTGTTAGCAGAAAAATTCTCTCTTTTTTATGATAAAAACCAGACATGTTTTGTGTGGATTTCCTTACTCTTCTAGTAGTGTATTTTTCCTGTGATTATGTTACATTAGGGTAGCTTTGGCATTCCATTCCTTTCCCTCTCTTCCCCCCTCCCCCCTCCCGAATGGTACTACTAATGTATAAAGGTATTATTTATTGTGCATTCCAAAGGAAAAACAGAATTAAGGTGATTGTAGCATAGAGAAGGAGGGAGATGTATACTTTCAAATAATGTAGCAGAGTTTATCCACGTGACCCTTACAGAGTCCATAGAGAGTTGCATAACTAAAACCCCGTGTACCGCTCTGAGGCCTAAAACTTCCCAGGGCTTCTTTTCTTTTCTGTACACACCAAGTGCACCTGTAGCTCACCATAAGAGACCATGGGTCTTTGTTTTCCTTAGAAGTGGTTAACAAGTTCACTACAGCTGTCACCTAATAGACTTAGTTTTCTAGCTCAAGCAGCCCAGGCTCATACACTGAAGATCCCAGGTTCAAACCTCACTCTCAGCACAAAGCAGAGCTGGTTACACACCCTCAGC
The DNA here is from genome assembly GCF_011386835.1 of Chrysemys picta bellii. Lineage (NCBI taxonomy): Eukaryota > Metazoa > Chordata > Testudines > Emydidae > Chrysemys > Chrysemys picta. Next base: position 41,267,833 of record NC_088791.1, read on the forward strand.
AAGGTAGGACTCCAAGCTAGTGTGCAAGGAAGTGAGGTCTAGCCAACTGCCCACTAGTGCATCACTGCCCTAAGGGACTGACCACAAAGCCAGCTCCTGTCCTCTCCTTGTCCCTCTCAGGCTAGTAAATGGAAGGCTAATTTAATTAAGGTTCTAAGTCAGAAAAGCTAAGTAAAAATAATGGAATTAGATTCACCTTGGGCAAATGCGGTCAATGAAATAGAATAGGAAATATACTGGAAGTAATGTCTTGGGATAGGTCTCCATAGCTGTCTGGGAAAGCAAAAAAAACCAAAAACTACTGGCATGGAGATCAGTAATCCCAGTGTGAAAGAGTTAATAAAATCAGGAAGGATCTACTACAAAATGGTCTCTTTATATAAAAGTTAATCCTAACACTACTCAAAAAGCATATTTTCTACTGAGGCCTGGTCTACACTGGGCGTGGGGATCGATCTAAGTTACGCAACTTCAGTTACATGAATAATGTAGCTGAAGTCGATGTACTTAGACCTACTCACTGCGGTGTCTTCACTGTGGTGAGTCGACTGCTGCCGCTTCCCCATTGACTCCACCTGTGCCTTTCATGGTGGTGGAGTACGGGAGTCGACGGGAGAGCATTTGGGGGTCGATTTTTCGCTTCTAGATTAGACGTGATAAATCAACCCTCCCTGGATCAATCGCTGCCCGCTGATTCGGTGGGTAGTGTAGACATAGCCTGAGACTAAAAGTGTCTTTAGAGTATATTTGTCTTGCTCTGACGTGGTGAATCCACTGAAGTATAATACTGCAGCTTGTGGGATGCTGTGCAAGCTGGGTTAGGATCCAGGAGAGGATAGCATAAGAGGGGAATTGCAGGCCAACTGTCTTCTCAGGTTAATGCCAGGGCAGAAAATCATACAAAAGGGCTCAATGGATGTTTATCATCCTAAAACTGCTCCTCCTGATGCTGACAGAAACCATGTCTATAACTGCATAGAAATGATGTTGCCCTGTTATGATTTCACAGGTGGGAATTATTCCAGTGAGTAAGACTGGCATGAACTAAACCTTTGAAACATATATTAACTCCCATTCTCTCTAAGATGATTTTGAAATATACAAGAAGCACTTTCTTCCCAGTTGGAGTCCATATGGGGTCCTCAGAAGGTCATTTCTTATATGTTCCCAAATCAGGATGTAAAAGGCTCTCTTCAGTTCTCAATTTGTGATGTGCAGAACATCCTCTCTCACGCCTCAAGTTGATCTGAAAGTTATTTCATCCACAGTCCACAAATTGCTACCCAATCCACCCACAGCCCCTCTCATTCACCTCTCTGTCAGTGACACTGACATATTATACTCTTGAACCTCAAATAAAAACTGAAAAAAAGAGATTATTTTCAGACTACTGCTTTAGAGGAGACACTGGTAGGAGACAGAGATATAGATATACATCCAAGATATCTGGATAAAGGAGGTGAGTCTAGTTTTCTTTTAAATTAAACAATCCTTAATCACATCAGAGCCCTCATGATAGGTGTTCTGGACATGGCAGATATTTCTGACTATGACCCTCAGAAATGTCACTGCTTCATTCTTTACAAACCCTATGTAGCCACATCCATATCCAATCATATTACAATATGAATTTCAATAGAGTTTAATTAATCTGTGTATTTGGAACCTGGAGTAAATCTTCTCATGAGCTTGTTCACTATAAAAGTTAATCATAAATACAAAGGAGACTGGGGAGTGGGAAAGGCAATTGGCCACAGGACAGGATAGGCGTATCAGAGAGATCCGGTTTGACTTTCTCTCTGCAGCCCAGGAAACTGGAGGAGGAATTATGCTATATCCAAAGAGAACAATGCCAGTTTGCCCTGACCAAAATTTATAACCCTTGCTGATTGTGTAGAGTAAAACATATTAGTTAAAAATACTATTTCAAATGTGCAATATCATATTTAAAATAAAGTCAAATAAGGCACATGCTTTTGATAAACCATAGCTAACAGCAGGGATGTACTTCATAGAATAGGATGCAGCTCCTCATTTCCAAAAGTGAGGCAAATAATGAAGAATTAATCTGTTTAAGATTAAACAAGCAACTAAATCTAAAGATACTAAATAAAATGTCTTTACAAGTTATATACAGTTCCTTTAGAAGAGCTCTTAAGAATCCCTTTTCATCATAGTTGCAGCTGTGATTTTAATCACTTAAAAATGAATGATGTGGAGTTGCAAAATGAACTGTGCTGAGCTCAAAGGCATTTCAAGTATATTTTATATTATAGTAATCAAGTCTATCTTATGAGTTTATTTTGTCATCACATGACTGAAATCCCCCTCCATGAAATTTCACAAGTCTGAAAAATCCATTCACACTTTGGCTACATCTATGCTTGCGTGCTTCCCTGGGTACTTGTCCATGTACTCTAGCACATGTACCCCATGCCTGCTCCAAGTGTCCACATAAACCAAGTGGAGCATGGGTACATCCATACTTCCCCTTTCCAGTATATATTTAGTAAAAGCTGGAACTGTACAAGAATAAAAAGAGGAATTAACAGTGTAGTTTGCACTATAAATATGGAGTTAGTTCACTGACACACTGCTGGAGAATCTTAAAGGGCAAAGATCAAAAGAATAGAAATTAGGCCTAGATTCCTGAAGTCACTCCATAACTGGATATGCAGCCAGAGTGTCTTTGTGAGTGCATAATAGGGAGCAGAACTGAAACATGCATCCATGCCACCTCATCTCCCCTTCCAGTCCCTAACTCCACAAACCAGGGCTAAGGTTAAGTGCAGTCTCTACATTTGTTGTAACAGAGGGCCTACTCTCTCACTCTTGGATGCGCAGTTGTGGGCACCAATATTGAATCTATTTGGACAGATATGCACCCTTGGGGGAACAATCCCATTGAAAAGTGGTGGGGAAAGGTAGTGCCATGGGAATGGTTCCTGCACAAGTCTGTAGAGCTAGCTGACTGTTGAGCAGGGAGTTGGCTGCACTACCTCTCCTTCAGGTTAAACAACTGAGGGAGGGACACATAAGTAACAGTCCTGCCGGGTGTTGTCAACACCAAGAAAGGCTGAAATTTTTAGGCATTTCTCCTGAAAGTGTAAATGATGTTGACTCAAGCCCCCATTCAGAAACCTGGGAGACATATATAATAGAATGTGGGCACCCTTGGTAGGCAATAGTTCCTCACTGAGTCCAGAGGTGTAAAACAAGAACACTTTATTAAGGGGAGGAAGGGGAGGCCAATAGAATAAACTTGGGAAACTCATCAATTAACAGTATCTATGAGGTAAGACCCCTACCCTCACCCCCTTTAACAATAGTCCCAACCTGAGTCCTCCTTCTGCAGCTGTGAGTAGCTAAAATGGGTTCTAGCAACTTCCGTATGCCCAAGCTCCCCACTCACAGTTTGTTGTCCTGGGTTGGAGAATTCTAGTAGGTCAGTCTCCAGCTGCTAATGGAAGTATTGCCTGGGCTACTTTAGGGTCTCCGTGTTAATTTAGATGGAATATATGGGCCCTGTGACAGAGTGCATGCACCTCTCATGAACACCTGCTGGGTACAATCCTGCACTCTTTTTTTCTGGTCCCAGTGCCCCTGTCATCTGTTGCTTTTGTCATGTGTGTCTTCAGTGGCTCAGCCCTCCACCTAAGTTACACACAGTTAAAACTCAGGAAGGAACCCCTTCTGGGGTAACAAAAGTTTGACACATGATCCGCCCTTACTGGGGTCTTCACCCTATCTCTGGGCCTGTTTAAATTCTAGCCCCTTAGTCAGATTTTTTAGTACTAAATTTTATCCCCTTCTTGGGGTTTAGGTCACTTCCCTAGTGGCCAGTGATGGCGGGACCCAGGCCCACTCACTACTCCAGGTTCCAAACCAGGGCCCCTATAAACAGCAGACACATTCTGCTTCCCTTTAATAGTTGCTGCAGGATTACCTGGTAGCTTCCCACTTGGTTGCGTCACCTTGGGTTTTCTGTCTGTTCCTTGTTTGAACAGGGTCTCTCCCAGGTCTCTCTGCCTGGAGAACTTCACAGTCCTATCTCTGCTTGAATAGGGTCTCTCCCAAGCCTCTTTACCTGTGGAGTTTCACAGCTTTCCAGTTCTTCTTCACCCTTCCAGTCCCAGCCAGGCTCTGTAGCTCCTTTTAACTAAGCCTGCTGAGCTCTGATTGGCTACTTCTCTGCACCCTTTCTAGGCAGGTCTGAAAGACCCACCTTCACTGCTCTTTTTCCTGGGATGGGGAGTAGTAGGACAGTAAGGACCCCAGCAGGGCCTGATACGCCTTGTCACAGGCCCAAAGAGTCAAAGGTGTTAACATGACCCTGTTATTGTCCAGCACTAAAAAGTGTTAAACAAAGTTTGGTGTACAGAGACCTCAGGCTGCTTAGTATCATGGCAAACACATCATAAAAATCTGTTAAACCTTTTATTAAAGGTTATAGAAGAGGAGGAAAAACAGTTAAAGGATTGGAAATGTAAAATATTAAATACAGTTTCCATTTTTACAACATCCCTTGTTCCTTTTCACTTTAGCTGGAGGAAGTTTTTAAGAAAGAAGCTTTCCCTCTATTTGACAGTATTTTAGGTGGTATGAAAGATTATAATAACTGTCCTTTTTGGGGAAAAGAGAAGTTAGTTGAGATGGGCTGGAGCTATTGTTATTAAAGACTGATCCCGCTTCCTAAAAACAAAAGGAGGCAAATAGACATAAAAGGGGAGAGAAAAGAACAGAAAAGAAAGAAAATGCAGCTTCTGTCTCTGGTGTTAACTCTCACTTGCAAACTCACAGGTGGAAAAACACAGGCACAGCACAGGGTTTTATCAGTCACTGCAACACCTGGCAAACTGGTGCCAGCATCAGACTGTTTAGAGCATTGCTTTTGGGTGCCTCTTTCTGGTCACAGGCCCATAGCAGACTCTTATTAAACAGAAGGCAAAAGGAGAGTGAGAGTGAGAGAGAGAGAGAGAGAAGAAGAAGAAGAAATAAGGTGGGGAAGGAAAAGAACACACACGTTGTGTGTGTGACAAAGTCTCACATCTCAGGTTGTGGTTGGGACTTAGGCAAAGCTGGTAGAGGTGGTGAAGTCATTTTGGTTCCTCTTTCTGGTCTAGGGACTCAGGATCAGGACCACAAAGGCAAAGTATTGTCACATTGCATCCTGGGATACCAACCATGATGGTGATGCTCACTCCTTCCTCTCTTTCAGACAGTTAATGTTGTCTGCAGAAGAGAAGAGTGAGGGGGGATTTGATAGCAGCCTTCAACTACCTGAAGGGGGGGTTCCAACGAATATGGAGCTAGGCTGTTCTCAGTGGTGGCAGATGACAGAACAAGGAGCAACGGTCTTAAGTTGCAGTGGGGAAGGTCTAGGTTGGATAATAGGAAAAACTATTTCACTAGGAGGGTGGTAAAGCAGGTTTTTGAGGCCTGGCTTGACAAAGCCCTGGCTGGGATGATTTAGTTGGGGTTGGTCCTGCTTTGAGCAGGGGGTTGGTCTAGATGACCTTCTGAGGTCTCTTCCAACCCTAATCTTCTATGATTCTATGATTCAATTATTATAACTTAGGCTGCAAATCTTTTACAGAGGTAGTGGAAGTCACAGATTCCATGACTTTCCACGAACTCTGTGACTTCCGCAGTGGCTGGTGTGGCTGCCTTCAGGGACACCCGAGCCACTGGCCCTGGGGCGCCCCACGACCAGCTGCACTGGCCGCTGCTTGGGAGGCCAGGGGCCAGTTGGCTCTGGGGACTACCCAAGAGTGGCTGGTGTGGCTGGTCCCGCAGGAAGCCATCTGCTGTCTTGAAGCTGCCTCTGTTCTGAGTCTTAGGAGAGGAATAGCTAGTTTATATAGGACACTATGAGTAAATAGGACTCTTAACAGAATCCTCAGCACCAGAAAGCTATCGTAGCAGAAAATAGATTCCCCTTCTCTCTCTCCTCCTTTGACTCAGTCTAGCTCCCCTTTCCAACAATGCCTGACTTCAGTCATGGTCAGGGTACCTCTCACCTCAGAAACATTAGGTGCAGTTCTCTTGTCCCCATCAGGGATAATAGCATTTTATTGCCCCCATATTCAAAATTTAACTGTCACATAACTGAAATGTAAATAAGGCCTTGCCCATTCAGTTATTTCCCCTTGCTCTCCACCAGATGCCAGCAGAGAGCTCCCTTCCCTATGGAGCCCATTCCTATCTGGAGTTCTCAAGCGACTTTGGACTGCTCTTCTCCCTGTTTACCAACAGATGTCAACAGCAAGTTCCCTATTCTCTAAGGGTATGTCTACACCAATGGTTCTCAGAGGTCTTCCAGGGGGCACATCAACTCATCTAGATATTTGCCTAGTTTTACAACTTGCTACATAAAATGCACTAACGAAGTCAGTACACACTACAATTTTGTACAGCCAGTGACTTGTTTATATTATACACTGAAATGTAAGTACAATATTTATATTCTAATTGATTTATTTTATAATTATATGGTAAAAATGACAAAGTAAGCAAATTTTCAGTAATAGTGTGCTCTGACACTTTTGTATTTTTATGTCTGATTTTGTAAGCAAGCAGTTTTTAAGTGAGGTGAAAGTTGGGGCTACACAAGGCAAATCAGACTCCTGAAAGGGGTACAGTACTCTGGAAAGGTTGAGAGCCACTGATCTACACAGCAAAGACAAGCCTGTGGCTGGCCCATTCCAGCCGACTTGGGTTCATGGGATTTGGGCTGTGGGGGTGTTTCGCTGCCATGTAGACATCTGAGCTCAGGCTGGAGCCCAAACTCTGGGACCTTCCCACCTCACAGCATCCTAGAGCCTGGGCTCCAGCCTGATCCTGGAAGTCTACATAGCAGTGAAACAGCCCGGCAGCCTGAGCCCCGCAAGCCCGAGTTGGCTGGCATGGGCCAGCCATAGGTTTGTCTTTGCAGTGTAGACATACTCTCAAGGTAAAATAAAGGCAAAGATACATTAATACTAGTAATAAAACATGATCTCAGATGGTAATGTCCTTAATATTTAAATTTAAGAGCTTTAATCCACATGGGATTAAAAGCTCCAAAGTGTGGCCCAGGCTCATGAGGAGAAAAAAAATTAATCGCTTGAAAAAAAATCAAACAATCTAAAAGAGTTTAAAAAGAACTCAGCAGCTATGAAAAAAAAAAGAGAGAGAAATTAAAATCCACAGTGAAAATGATTTTATCTGTGCCGAAATAAACAGTAGACAGATAATCAGAAAATTCAGTAGAAAAATCTAAATTATTTTTAGGAGGCAAATAAGAGAAAAGATAAAACAGTTATAAATGTTATGGCACAGCATGGTGTTGAAAAGGAAAAATAAATCTCCTTGACTATAATTTGTTTTTGTTTGTAAAGTGTTGTTGTTTTTATATTCTACAATCCTTGACCTTTTCTTGTGGGAAAGAAGTGCCCTTTTTTGTTTTGTTTGTAGGATCTCAGCATTGCTTGAAAGAATTTGCTTCACAGGCAGGAAATCCACTGCAGCACAGGTGGAACTTTAAGATTCCATAATTTTATCCTATGAGTGAAGTTGACTTCAATGAGGCCAGGACTTTATCCTGTCAGTGCAAACATCTGTTCTGTGTCCTCTTCTTCTGTTATCTTTTTTTTTTTTTTTAAAAAAACCAATGTAACTATAGCAGTAACATAAAACTGATGGCAGACCTGAGCAAAGGCTGGTATGAAAATTCATCATGCTAGGAACAGTCTCGGAAGGCACCCTGCCACTGAAACACTGTTCTGAGCAAAATTCTTCCTTTGTTCCTCTCCTGTTTCATGGGAAAAGTAAATTACTGATGTCATTGTAAAAGTGAAGGTAACTCTTCTCACTTTCCAAATGGGTATGAGAGGGGAAACAGATCCAAGGCTCCTCCTTCTCTCCCCTGCTCCATACCCATTTCCCATCCACTTGCTCACAAGGAGAAATATTTGGAGGGAAGGGGACATGCTCAGCAGCAGACCCTTACCCAAAATCCAGAAGGGCTGGGGTGTCATTCTCCTGCATGGCCAACTGATAGAAAAGCATAGTCTATCCCTGGAAACATTAACAAATGTTATAACATTCAGTGTCACTTGGATGGCTTCTCTTCTAACAAAGAAATTGGCGTTATACTCAACAATCTTTAGGTGAAAAATAGTGTGAACTGAATAGTTTTACAGTATGATCTATGTAAGAATTACTTGCACGCTTTACATTTAGCATGAAAGAAAATGTTCCCAGAATTGGTGCCTAGTATTGCCCACTAATGGGAGCCCTGTGATAAATACCTATATATCACAGATGCAGAGGTTTTTCATCTGATCTCCTCCTGTAGCCCTTCCGCTGGCCCTAGTAACCCCATCCCATCTCCTGATCTGCCTCATGTCCACTCTCATCCCCTCTCTTATTCATTTTAACCTCTCTCTCTCCTTTAGCTCTTTCACTTGCCTCTCCCACTACTGGCCTATCTTCCCTCTCCCTTTCATCTCTAAACTCATGGAAAGTGTTGTTTACAATAATCTCCAGAGTTCCTCTCCTCCAATTCTATCCTACACTCTCTCAACTCTTGCTTCTGCACCTTGCATTCAACTGAAAACACTCTTCCCAGAGTCTCTAATAAACACTTTTTATCAAAATCTCAGAATCAGTACACCATTCTCATCATTCTTCACCTGTCAGTTGTGTTCAACACATTTGACCATGCTATTCTTCTTGAAATCTTGCCCTCCCTCAGCTTCCGTGACTCTGTCCTCTTCTGGGTCTCCTCTCTAATTATTTCTTCAGCATGTCCTTCAGAGGATCTTCCTCATTCTCTTCAGGTTCCACACACTTCCGCCTGTAGTCTCCTTCTCTTATCCCTCTGCTCCTTGTGTCTGGGTAATATCGGCCACAAACACAAATTCAACTACCATCTCTATGTGGACCCCTCAGCTCTAGGCCTGTCTTGTTCTGTTCAGACTAGAATCTCAGCGTGTCTCTGTGACATCACCTCTTAGCTGCCAGTTCAAGCTCCACATGGCTAAAACAGAGATCTCAAACTTCCCCCCAAAACCCTCCATGCTACCTCCTGTCTCAATCACTGTGGCAACACCACCATTCTGCATCTCACTCAGACCTCTCACTAGGTCCTCACACTCAGGCTATGTCTAAGTCTTGCAGATTCTTTTTGAATAACATCTTTAAGATACAGCCTTTCCTGTCCATTCATGCAGCTAAGAATCTCCTCCTGGCTCTGATCATTTCACGTCTCAATTACTGCAGCATCCTTTATTCTGGCCTTGACAAATGTAGTCTTGCCCTGCTCATAGCCATTCAGAATGCTGCTGCAAATATCATTTTCCTGGCCCTTCACTTTGACCACATCACCCTTCTCTTTGCATCCCTCCATTAGCTCCCTTTTCTCTTTGTATCAAACATATTGTATTGTTTTCATTTTCAAGGCCTTTCACAGGTTATTCCCTCCTACCTGTCGTCTCTCATTCACTATTGGAAGGTCAACTCCCACTTCTAGTAGACTTACAATGCCAGCCTCCATTGCCCACTGGTTAAATTTGCAAACAAGCACCTTTATGATTTCTCCCCTGCTGCCCCATACTCTTGAGAGGTATTCCCAAGATCATTCACAAAGCCACTTCATTATCCACCTTCAAATCCCACCTTAAAATCCTCCTGTGCCATGATGCCTACAAAAACTTGACAATGGTTAGGCTTTGGTGTGCAGCAACTACTGACTAGTGTACTGATCAACACTGTCTCACTCTTTCCTTGTACTCCCCCATCTGTCTGTCTGTATTCATCTGTTGACTCTTGTCTTATACTTAGATTGTAAGCTATTAGGGACAGGGACTGTCTTTTTGTTCTGTGTTTGTATGGTCCATGACTGGGCTCCTAGGCACTATGATAATACCAAGTACTACTACTACTACTAAAGCATCATAACACCAGCCTTATTATTAGTACCAGTATTACTTTAGTGCCTAATAATGGACGAGGAACCTATTGTGATAGACACTGTACAAATACAAAGTGAATTTCTTTGACTTTATGGCTCTTTGTCTCACCCTTAATGCTATTAACTACAAGGGTTTTATAAGTTCTATAGTCAAGTCTTTGCTTTGTGATGGAAGTTAGTAATATTTCATCTTCACTATACAGGTGCTCT